>NC_138037.1:5134477-5734477 GCF_964106645.2 Podarcis pityusensis | reverse complement strand
CCCTGTAACTTGGTTTATTGCAGGGAGGGAACCGCCAGAAGGCCCTTGGAGCTGGACCTCAGTGTCCGGGCAGAACGATGGGGGTGGAGATGCTCCTTCAGGTATACTGGACCGAGGCCGTTTCAGAAGAAACTCTCAAACCCAGTGAAAGGAGGTGTGTGTGGAACGCACTTTGGTCTATTACTTAAAGTACCTCAGAAGCAGGATTGTCAAAGGGGGTGGATAACTGAAAGAAAATATCACCGTATAAAAGAACCAAACCTGTAGCTCCAAAAGAACTGAGGACGAATTAAAGTGAAATCACACTGTATTCCTGAAGCAACCTAAATTTAATCCACTTGGTTAAATACCACTTGCCTTAAATAAATCTTTTTTTATTTGTTTTTTTGAAGAAAACCTGTCTGAGACTCCAACTTAGTAAATATCCCCTCACAAAGGTCCCCCGCAGGATAGTCTGGGTTAGAATTTTAAGAGGAAAGGAGAAGAGACCTTCGGGTTAAGGGTAGTTCAGTGAGGTGGGGGCAATTTATCTAAGTGAGAGCAGGCCCAATGGCGTGAGAGGAAAAAGTGGGTCTCCAGCTGTTTTTAGACTACAACTCCCATCATCCCTAGCGAGCAGGACCAGTGGTCAGGGATGATGGGAACTGTAGTCCAAAATCAGCAGGAGACCCAAGTTTGGGAAACCCTGGTCTTGGCACATGACCACAACAGCTGGCCAAGTTCATGTGGATGAAGGTTTTAAGGTTAAAACCAACACTTTGCTTTGAACTGGACAAGCGGCGTGAGAGGTTGTTTGGAAACTAGTTGGTACCAGCAGCAAGGGATGGATGAATTCACAAACTGCAGTTTCTCTCAGTTTCCCAATTTGAAGATTAGCTCGCCCCATTTCCACATGAGTTTACTATTGAAAATAAAACACGCAGATAACTGTGCAGAAATTTGTATGCATTTTGCACACCTTTCTCCGAATGCATGCTTTTAAAAATGCAATTATGCCTAATGTGCACATTTTTAAGCTGTGCATTGCTGTACACAATGTTCACTTTCAGGTGGATTTTAGTGCATATGCACCTGAAATGCACTTTTTTGAGGGGAGGCAATCTTTCACGTATTTTGAACAGGGAACTGCACCATAACATTTGTAGAAGTGCAGATTTCATAGCTGCAAATGGGCTGAGTTTCATGTTGCATAGTGCAAATTAGGTGGATTGGCATTAAAATGTGTAGCACATAATTTGTTCCCTGAAGTTGGAAGAGATTACATTTTGAAATAACGGAAGTCACCCAGCTGCCCTCAAAGGTGGTCTCATCTAGAGTGCATTGTTACTAGAGCAGAGACCATATAGAACTGGTCCTGAAAAACCTACATTGGCTCCTAGTACGTTTCCAAGCACAATTCAAAGTGTCGCTGCTGACCTTTGAAGCCCTAAAAGGCCTCGGTCCTGTATACCTGAAGGAGCGTCTCCACCCCCATCGTTCAGCCCAGACACTGAGGTCCACCTCCGAGGGCCTTCTGGTGGTTCCCTCCCTGCGAGAAATGAGGTTACAGGGAACCAGGCAGAGGGTCTTCTCGGTGGTGGCACCCGCCCTGTGGAACGCCCTCCCTTCAGATGTCAAGGAAATAAACAACTATATGACTTTTAGAAGACATCTGAAGGCAGCCCTGTATTGGGAGGTTTTTAATGCTTGATGTTTTTATTCTGCTTTTAAATATGCTGTAAGCCTCCTAAAGTGGTTGGGGAAACCCAGCCAGATGGGTGGGGTATAAATAAAATTAATAATAATAATAATAATAATAATAATAATAATTTGTGGATGCTGCCCCAGTGAAAGCATGATTTCTTTTGGTAATAGCTGATTTTCGATTCTAACACTTCTATATGGTTTCCATTTGTACGATTTGACATATGATTGCAAACTGCTTTGATGCTCTTCATGCTTAGTGGTCTATAGATATATATAAGTAAGTATATACATTCCTTTGAAATGGCATATCACTGATCTAAAAATCCCAATGGCATTTTGGCACAGCCCTAGCCTTCAATCAGTCTTTCTTCTTTCGAAACATCCATCCTCTTGAAAGACACACCCGCGATTAGTAAATCACCATCTCTCTCTACCGACACCCCATTATTCACGAAACCGCACTCAACCCGCCATGTCAAGAGTCAGTGGAAAGTCTTACCGAGGTGCCCACACACAGACTGGGGGAACCCGTTCAACAACACCTCTGTGTTTATTCTATTTGTTAGCGAGGGATGTGCCAACTTGGCCCGTGAGCCATGTGGAAGAATAATAATGTGAATTTGGATTCTGCGCTGGGAGAGCTTAGTCCACAACTTCACAAGGAGTTGTCCTATGAAAGAATGAGTCTTTGTGGAAGGTGTGAATTGGCATCGATCAACCTTGAAAGAAATAGCCTTGTTGTTATTTCACTGAAAGGAAGAACCTTTCTAGGAACATCCAGGATAGCAGGCTGGGATATTGCAAAAAGCAGACAGCGGGCATAGGCCGAATTTTCACATTAATCAAGGTCCCCAAACCTGTATCAACAAGATTATTTATTTATTTAAATTTTACTTATACTTTTCAGATAGATACATTTCACTGACTTTACAATCATTTGGATATTTCAAAACTTGACTCTTTCTGCAGTTCTGCAGTTCTTAAATTTATATTTAATTTATATTTAATATCTTCTGCATATCTAAATTAACTTAACTTACTTATTTGTTTATCTTCTTTAAATATATACTCTTATGTAACTGCAGGTTATTACAACAATCCTGCCATTATTTTTACCTGTGTACAATTTATCTGTAAATATTCAATAAACCATTTCCATTCTTTTATAAAAAGTTTGTTATCTTGATTTCTTATTCTTCCAGTAAGTTTCGCCATTTCTGCATATTCCATAAATTTTTGTATCCATTCTTCCTTTGTTGGAACAACTTCTTTTTTCCATTTTCCTTTTCGCCGTTGTAGTCGCATACACGAACAAGTTTCTATACAATTTAGGTAGTTCTATCCCTATAATTCCCAAGAAAAAGGCTTCTGGGTTGTTGTTTTTACAAACGTTATTTTAAACATCCTTTTCATTTCATTGTATATCATTTCCCAGTAAGCATTAACCTTACTACAAGACCACCCCATATGATAAAAAGAACCTTCTTTCTCTTTACATTTCCAACACCTGTATTGACAAGACTTGGCTAAGAAAATGGTTCCTCTGCAAGTATAGAATCACAGAACTGTAGAGTTGGAAGGGGGTACCAAAGGATCATCCGCATGAGGCAAAGGATCTGGTGCGGACTGAGATTCCTCTGGTTCCGAGTCTGAGCCCGAGTCCCAGGCCATCACACTTGCTGGTTTCCCACAGGCAACTGGGTGCCCACGGTGAAAACAGGATGCTGGACTAGGTGGGTCATTGGCCTGATCCTGCAGGCTCCTCTTATTTTCTCACCAGCATCTCCACACTGGGCTGAGTCTCCCCAGTCAGTGCAGAAAAACGGACTTGGATGGAACAATGGCTTGGCTCAGCCAAAAGCCACCCTGGTTGCCTTCTGGAGGCAGGGCAGGATAGACACTGAAGAAACAAACAAGGTAGTGTCCTATGTTCCTGAACTGAATGGAGAGCAAAAGCTGTGAATGGGCCCCATGGAAAACAGTTTTTCTTTTTTTAAAAAAAAAAAAGATATTTATTAAAGTTTCAGAAAAGGTTACAAAAAAAAGAAAAAGAAAAAAAAGAAAAAAGAAAATACAAAATACAGAAAAATAAAAACAATTAAAAACAAATCAATCTTTCCATGTCTTGTCTTTCATTTACTTGTTTCCCTGACCTCCTCACACCTCCCTTTTTTGTATTCCAGTTCAGTTAGTTAATTCAGCAAATCCTTTCCCTCTTTGTTTTTATCTTAATCCTTTATCTTAATATATTATAACTTTAGATTCTCACCTGTTAACAATCCATTTTTACATACTCCTTTGTAACATTGCTGCTAAAACCACTTAACTTCATTCCAACATCATTCTAACATTCATTAATTTTGCAGTATTTCTGTAAATAGTCTTTAAATTTCTTCCAATCTTCTTCCACCGACTCTTCTCCCTGGTCTTGGATTCTGCCAGTCATTTCTGCCAATTCCATGTAGTCCATCACCTTCATCTGCCATTCTTCCAGGGTGGGTAGATCTTGTGTCTTCCAATACTTTGCAATAAGTATTCTTGCTGCTGTTGTAGCATACGGAAAATAGTTTTTCACCCAAACTTTTCTTGTTCTCTGGAGCCCCTTAAGAGGTTCAAACCCTGAACCTCTGGGTCAAACCCTCAGATCAGACAGCTCCAGTTAGGAAAGCTTTGTACTACAGTGATACCGCAGTTTTCAAACATCTCAGAAGTTGAACATTTCAGTTTTCAAATGCCATAAACCTGGAAGTAAATGCTTCGGTTTTCAAACACGGCTTGGGAGTCGAACATGCCACGTGGCTTCCACTGAGTGCAAGATCTGGAGGCCTGGCTGTCAGCTGTTGAGTTTTCGATTTTTGAATGTTTCAGAACTCGAAAAATTCCAAAGGGATATGTGAATTAAAGGAGAAATGTGTTATGAAAGTGAAAGAGCAGCTGTTAATAGCCCTGTGTACCATTGTTGGACAGTGTTCTCGAAGCTACAAACATGAGTTTGACCAAACTGAAGGAGGCAGTGGAAGACAGGAGTGCCTGGTGTGCTCTGGTCCATAGGGTCACAAAGAGTTGGACCCAATTAAATGACTAAACAACAACAACCATCCTCCAATGGCAACAAATCATTGGATCAGAATTTATAATGCATTATTACTCTTGATGGGGCAAGAATGCAACCAGCCAGTGGAGATCTAGCTACCAAATGCGTAACATACAATTGTCTGGCTGGCTGCTTTTGACATTCCTGGCCCAATTAGCCTTTGGTGCCAAGGAAGCCACTCAGAGAGCTGGCAAGGAGCCCCATAAACCTGCAAGGCTTTTAAAATCCCATTATGCACAATACACTGACTAATTTAGTGTGCAAAAAAATTGGACAAAAAAATTGGACGAAACACTGGTGTGCTCAAACCCTTGCCCCCAAATGGTCACCATTTTGGAATTTATCCTTGGAACCAATATTATTTTTGGGAGAGACTGGATGTTCAAATATTTATATGAGCAGGCTTCAGATTATCCTCTTCGCCTGTTTTCTCAGAGGAAGAATTCCAGAATGACGTCCCTGAACCAGAATGGGTGGTTCAGGAAAGGTCTGCCAAACTAAGGCAGTTTTGACTATCCCTCCATCTTAGATGGGCCTGGGGAAACATTGGCTGTCCAAAAGTTATTGGACTATGACTCCCATCATCCCTGGTCATTGGTCACTTCTGGCTGAGGATTATGGGAGCTGGAATCCAGCAGCATGGGGGGGGGGGTTCAGGTTAGCCAACTGTCAGGTCTGTTGGTGATTGCTTGCAAGTAAACATTCAAGACTCCGACTTGTCTTTTGCAGGTTTTATTTAGTGCAACTATGTACAGTTCAGAGATCCAGAGTTCATGTCTGTCTGTGATGGCCTGGGAATCTGATTCAGAGGCTGAACCGGAGGAATCCCAGCCTGCACAGGAGTCCCCGCCTCCAGGGCCAGCTGAGCCAGGGCAGGGCCTTGAATCTGAAGGGCCTGCACCTATGCCGGATCCTCAGGAGCAGACACCAGATGAATCCACTCTGGCTCCGGAGGTGATTGAGGACCCATTGCCTGCAGGTGCTCCTCTCCCAGCCCTGTCAGAGGAAGGTGAGGTTGCCTCTGGGTCCAGTAACCCTCCAGCCTCTCCTGAGCTGCAGAGGCTCAGGGCAGAGAGACGGAGGGAACAAAGTTCCCGCAGGAGGAGTGCTTGCCTTAAGGCCAGGAGAGGCAAGTCACCTGTGGACCGGGACTGCCCTATGCCTCAGAGGAGATAAAGGCCAGTCAGCCCAGTCCCAGGTTGCGGGAGCAACGACATTGGAAACCTGTTTCTGTGAGCACCCAGACCTGTTTTTCCAGAGTTCCCAACCATGCCCGGCTTCTTGCTTTGGACCCCGCTTCACCCTTGGTGAACAGTCTCCAGACCCTCGGCCCAGGACCGGACTTTGACCACGCCTCACGGTAACCCCCCCCCC
Source organism: Podarcis pityusensis (assembly GCF_964106645.2). Lineage (NCBI taxonomy): Eukaryota > Metazoa > Chordata > Lepidosauria > Squamata > Lacertidae > Podarcis > Podarcis pityusensis. Next base: position 5,728,323 of record NC_138037.1, on the reverse strand, counting down.
CCCCAGGACCAGCACACTGTCTCAGTCACTTGCAGATTCCGGGAGTGGCTTTTTCCGGTCCGTCCCCCCAGCATAAGAACTTAGACACACACACACACACCCGAATCTCCGCCTCCCCTTCTTACGTTTCATACCTCTGCAAAAACTGGGCGGCAGAAGCTGCATGTTTGTCTCCTGACCAGCCTGGCTGAGCGAGGTGCTTTGGCTCACAGTAAAGTCTGTGAGCCTCTGCCTCGCTTCGCCCGAGGCGTCACTCTCTCCACTGCCCAACGAAGTACTACTGCTCAGCAACGTTGGAGGTTCCCTGTTCTCTTCTGTCCCCCTCCCCCCTTTCGATGGCAGTACCCTGACACCAACCTTTGATCAAAACATCTTCCCTTTACAGGGCCTATTAGTGGTTTGTCCCTCATAGTCTAGGCTTGACACAACATCATTCTAAAACAGTATTTCTCAAAGTGGGCAGTATTGCCCTCTGAAGGGCAATGAGTTTGCCCAGTTGGGCACTCAGAGGCAAGAGGGTGTCAGGGGGGCGATGGAGGTGTAAATGACTCTCAGATCGTTGGCTCAAGTTCATCATTTTTGTGGAATTAGCCGAACCAAATACTTTCCATTGGCTGTGAATAAATGGGCAATTCGTTGTTACTGTCTTGAATTTTATTGTGTTATTATCTCCCGCAAACCACTATTCTGAAGATTATTTTTTACAGGGTAGAATCACAGAATCGCAGAGTTGGAAGGGACCATGAGGGTCCTCTAGTCCAGCCCCCTGCAATACAGAAAGATTTCGCCCAATGTGGGGATTGAACCCACGACACTGAGTTTAAGAGTCTCCTGCTCTACCAGCTGGAGGCTGAGTTTATGAAACCAAGGAGGGGTGGCCCAAAAGAGTTTGGGAACTGATCTAAAATGGTATGGTTTGTTCAATCTCTGATTCTGGAAGGGAGAAGTCCTCCGTTTCATTGTAGTAGCTCCTGGTTCCCTTCCAGGTTCGTCCTGTATTACTTCTGCGTCACAAAACTAGGTGTGTGAGAGAGTGGGTGTGTGGAACTAACAGAAGCTCCCCTCCTGGAGCACATTGCTGTAAAGTATGCACAAATGCTCCAGGAGGAGGTCATGAGGCATCCCAGGAGACCACCATAACTGTTCCGGAACATGGAACGCGAGGAGGAAGGGGACAATTTGCGGGTAGACCTCCAAAGGAAGGAAAGGAATATTCCATCGACAGCTTCCAATGTGGGTGTGATGTGTGGCTCTGCTCTTCAGCCGAGGGTGGCTAATTGGAAGCGAGCAGCGACTTAATTGCAACTTGCTAATTCCCGGTTGTTAAGGACAGTCGTATAAAAGACCGAAAGAGAACGAGGTGGGGGAAAAGAGAGAGAGAGAGAGAGAGAGAGAGAGAGAGAGAGAGAGAATAAAGAGAAAGAAAGGCAGCCTGGCGTTAACACGCAGCAATTTACACCTCCTGTCCAGATCATAACTCTTGGCCTCTGGTGCCTTCCACACTCTTGAGATTTATGGCCGATGGCCCCAACGCGGTCGAGAAATGGCAAGGCACCGAGACCTTGCGGTGAGATGGACTGAGGTTAGAAAAAACAAAAAGGGAGCTTAATTTATGGGAATGCTTCTTTGGACAGGAACCCCAGACCAAGCACAGTTCTCTTCTAGTGGAAAAAAGGGGTTGCAAAGCATTTCCTTATTCATTCTGTCTAGGGGAATATATTGTGGACTTTCTCCCTCATCTCATTCTGCTCTTTTCCTTTCCTCTGCAGAGCCAGCATGGCGTAGTGGTTAAGAGCGGTGGACTCGTAATCTGGTGAACCGGGTTCGCTTCCCTGCTCCTCCACATGCAGCTGCTGGGTGACCTTGGGCTAGTCACACTTCTTTGAGGTCTCTCAGCCCCACTCACCTCACAGAGTGTTTGTTGTGGGGAGGAAGGGAAAGGAGATTGTTAGCGCTTTGAGACTCCTTAGGGTAGTGATAAAGCGGGATATCAAATCCAAAGTCGTCGTCTTCTTCTTCTTCTTCTTCTTCTTCTTCTTCTTCCCATTGGTACTGACTATGAGGGGCAGTTGGTTTCTCCTATAGAAGCAGGTGGTGCCCATTCACCAAAAGAGCGCAAGCCAGCGATGGGGGACTTGTGGTTCTCCAGCTTTTACTGGGCTACATCTCCACCATCCCTGACCACTGTCCTTTCTAGGGGGTGCTGATGGGAGTTAAGGACATTAGTTAAAGTCCAACATCCATAGAGCCACAGGTTCCCCATCTCTGGTGTGAAGACTCTGTAACAGTGACAGCATCCTGATAATTGGGGTCACCAGCTGCTGGTATGGAGTCTGGGTTTTTCTCTCCCCGTCCCCAGCTCCCAGAAGCAGAGACTTAGGATGCTCCCTTATGCTATAGCAGGCTAGTCCTACTCCGACTAGGCCAGATTTGTCCCTGATGTACTTCCCCCCATATTCTACCAGACTCCAAGTCCCATCAACCCTAGTCAGCATGGCCAATGGCTGGGGATGGGGGAATTGTAGTCCGTCTGACAGTGGCAAGAGTACTGTTAGCCCAGAAATGGAAGCAAGAAGAAATTCCGACAAAAGAAGAATGGCAGACGAAATTAATGGACTATGCAGAATTGGACAAAATGACAGGAAGGATTCAAAACCTGCAGAACCAGAGATTTACAGACGATCGGAAGAAGTATATGAATTATTTGAAGAGCAACTGTAATCAACAAATTACGCTAGTAGGACTACAAGAAGTTTTGTAAGGAGAAATATATGAAGTGTTACAAGATAGAAAAAGATAGAGATATTGGTTATGCGTTTGAAATGTAATAGGGAAAATAAGAAATGCATGCTAAGAGATTAGATTGGAAAATTTTCAGACAGGACTGATGCAAGTCCAAAAAAATTGAATAAGATGTAAAAGTATGTTTAATTATTGTTGAAAATGGTGTGTTAAAAAAAACCTAATAAAAATTAGCAATGACAAACCTAGACAGCATCTTAAAAAGCAGAGACATCACCTTGCCAACAAAGGTCCATATAGTTCAAGCTATGGTTTTCCCAGTAGTGATGTATGGAAGTGAGAGCTGGACCATAAAGAAGGCTGATCGCCAAAGAATTGATGCTTTTGAATTCTGGTGCTGGAGGAGACTCTTGAGAGTCCCATGGACTGCAAGAAGATCAAACCTCTCCATTCTGAAGGAAATCAGCCCTGAGTGCTCACTGGAAGGACAGATCCTGAAGCTGAGGCCCCAATACTTTGGCCACCTCATGAGAAGAGAAGACTCCCTGGAAAAGACCCTGATGTTGGGAAAGATGGAGGGCACAAGGAGAAGGGGACGACAGAGGACGAGATGGCTGGACAGTGTTCTCGAAAGGTACCAACATGAGTTTGACCAAACTGCGGGAGGCAGTGGAAGACAGAAGTGCCTGGCGTGCTCTGGTCCATGGGGTCATGAAGAGTCGGACACGACTAAACGACTAAACAACAACAACAATATTTAAAAAAAGAATTGTAGTCCGTCTAAAGGACACCACCCGAAGGCTACCCTAAAGATTGATCCATAATAGAGCCATAGAATTGTAGAGCTGTAACTGTGGGTTAAACCACTGAGCCTAGGACTTGCCGATCAGAAGGTCGGCGGTACGAATCCCCGCGACAGGGTGAGCTCCCGTTGCTCGGTCCCTGCTCCTGCCCACCTAGCAGTTCAAAAGCACATCAAAGTGTAAGTAGATAAATAGGCACCGCTCCGGCGGGAAGGTAAACGGCGTTTCCGTGCGCTGCTCTTGTTCACCAGAAGCTGCTTTGTCATGCTGGCCACATGACCCGGAAGCTCCCTCGGCCAATAAAGCGAGATGAGAGCCACAACCCCAGAGTGGGCCACGACTGGACCTAATGGTCAGGGGTCCCTTTACCTTTACTTTAGGCTACTGATGGCTACTGATATTTTTAATGTATTTTTAAATCTTTTGTTGGAAGCCGCCCAGAGTGACTGGGGAAATCCAGCCAGATGGGCGAGTGTGACATTAACATATGAGAGTGCTGGAGGTGAAATAGTTAAACAAATTACCCAATCAGAACCCAGGGGGTGGAGTCAGAGGGACTATAAAACCGGCTCTGGGAGGGGTGCGAGGGAGGAGTTCGTTGGGAGTTGGGTGGTTGGTGGGAGTGGGACTGAATTGGGATAGAGTTTGTGGGTAGGTTGAGTTAGTGTAGCGAAATAAGCTGAGTCAGGATCAGTTAGGAGCTCAGAAGACAAGTAAATATCTGAGAGGTGGTTTAGTGAGTGAGAGCAAGTAGCGGAAGTTATAGGTCTTGATAGGCACCCCATGATTGTAATTGTCCGATACCGTTTCTGAAACCACACGCTTGTTAAACTGCAATAAATAAACAGAAGTTTATGTTCCAATTTAAATTGGTTTTCCCAGTAGTGATGTATGGAAGTGAGAGCTGGGCCATAAAGAAAGCTGATTGCCGAAGAATTGATGCTTTTGAATTCTGGTGCTGGAGGAGACTCTTGAGAGTCCCATGGACTGCAAGAAGATCAAACCTATCCATTCTGAAGGAAATCAGCCCTGAGTGCTCACTGGAAGGACAGATCGTGAAGCTGAGGCTCCAATACTTTGGCCACCTCATGAGAAGAGAAGACTCCCTGGAAAAGACCCTGATGCTGGGAAAGATGAAGGGCACAAGGAGAAGGGGACAGCAGAGGACGAGATGGTTGAACAGTGTTCTCGAAGCTACCAGCATGAGTTTGACCAAACTGCGGGAGGCAGTGGAAGACAGGAGTGCCTGGCGTGCTCTGATCCAGGGGGTCACGAAGAGTCGGACACGACTGAACGACTAAACAACAACAAAAGGACTCAGTATTGTACCAGATAGGGCCTGGGTGGTGGCAGCGAGAAATAAAGTGGTGGCACAGGGATCAAGAGACGGTGAAACGTTCGGGGACCCTGTGTGATCGCCACAGAGAGGTATTAATAATAATAATAAGTCTGATGTTTATGCTCCGCCTGCAGTGTCAGAGGCAGCAATGAATACCAGTTGCTGGAAACTGTAGAAGGGGAGAAGGCTCCTGTGCTTGAATCCTGCTTGCAGATTTTCCCCAAGCATCTCTTTGTCCACTGTGAGAACAGGATACTAGATTGGGAGGGCCACTGGCCCAGCCCAGCAGGCTCCTTTCACGTCCTTATGTCCTTTCTCACTTCAATATCCCTCCTCGCTTTTCCATATGGCCAAACAGAGAGTGTCAGCTGAGGCCAAGGCTGGGTGTGTTAAGCCTCTGAGACAACAGCACTCTCGCCTCTCCCTGCTGTGAGAAAAGGCGCTATCAGTGCGTCTAAAGATAGATGCCTGTGCCGTGAGTGACGGGAAAGAGATAGGCTTTGTTGCTGTTGCGTTCTGATAAAGCCCCGCCCTTGGATCCCTCTTCTTGGAAAGCTACAAGAGTGCCAAAGGAGATGATGGGCTGTACGGCTGAGCCTGTTGAACTGCGGTGGGTATTTTTGATGCTGAGAGAGGGTCAACAAGAGTACCAAGCCAACAAGGACCCGGGGAGCCCTGTAGGCAAGAGTTGTGACTGGTACGATTTAATATTTGCATCCTGCTTTCCTAACAACAACGCTGAGCTGAGAGCAATTCACAATAATAACTGTGGCATTAAAAATGAGTTAATGTTACAATCACTATAATCCTATCAAGAGCACAGTGGCGTATAGATAAGACTAAAACCAAATTCATCAAGCAGTTAATACAATTCAATATACAGTGGTACCTTGCTTTACGAACTTAATCCGTTCCTGAAGTCCGTTCTTAAACCAAATCCATTCTTAAACCAAGGCGCACTTTCCCTAATGAGGCCTTCGGCCGCAGGTGCCCTTCCACCGTTCAGATTCTGTTCGTAGACCGAGGTTAAGTTCGCAAACCGGGACACTACTTCTGGTTTTGCAGAGTTCGTAAACCGAATAGTTTGTTAACAGGGCTGTTCGTAAACTGAGGTACCACTGTAAACTCATACAGTTGTACCTTGGTTATTGAACGGCTTAGCTGCTGAACAAATTGACTCCCAAACGCCACAAACCTGGAAGTAAGTGTTCCAGTTTGCAAATGTTTTTCAGAAGCTGAACATCCAAGACGTGGCTTCCGGCTTGAGTGCAGCCAATCGAAAGCCAAGCTTTGGTTTTTGAACATTTTTGGGAGTCGAACGGACTCCTGGAACGGATTAAGTTCGAGAACCAAGGTACCACTGTAGTGAGTTCAAGAGGAATTTCTTTGAGGGGGAGAAGGAAACACTACAAGTAAAATCCTGAAATTGAGCTTCATGGTTTGCAGACACTGAAGCTTTGGTGAGCTTTAGCATTTGCAAGGGAGCCTTTTTTGTTGCAGAGGGTTCTCAGGAGTGTTCTAGAGCAGACACACCATCAGGGCAGGATTTTGGGAGCAGAAATCTAGCAGAAATAGCAGGTGGTCCCTGCCCTCCAGTGCGGCTGGACTGGCGCACCAGATTTTGAAATCATTTTTTTTTAAATAAAATATTTATTAAAGTTTAGACATTGCAAAAAAAACAGAAGAGAAACAAGAGAAAAATATAAGCAATAAACAGTTACAAAACCTGAAAGACAAAAAATAAATACAGTAGTACAAAACATCAACAATACAAAAAAAAAGAAAAAAGGGGGGGAAAAGAACCCGAAAAAGAACAAACAGACATACAAAAGAACCACATGTTTCCATATCCTTATCTTTCATTTGCTTATTTCCTCGACTTCCTCACACCTCCTTTTTTGTATTCTAGTTCAATTAAATATTCCAGCAAGTCCTTTCCCTCTTTCACAAATTTAGTTCCATAATTTAACTTAACGCAATTTTAAATTTAAATTTACCTCTTTACCCAGTATCAATCTATTCATACTTGATTCTTTATAATATTTCTACTAAAGTCATATAACTTCTTTCCAGCATCTTTCTAACATTCATTAATTTTAGAATATTTCTGTAAATAAGCTTTAAATTTTTTCCAATCTTCTTCCACCGACTCTTCTCCCTGGTCTCGGATTCTACCAGTCATTTCCGCCAATTCCATGTAATCCATCAGCTTCATTTGCCATTCCAGATTTTGAAATCAGAGGGACAATGCACAATGATCACCTAAGGAGGATTAGGTGGAAATAAGATTAGTAGAAGTGCTATTTTTCTCAAAAAAGAAGTGCCAGAACTCACCATGAACGCCTCCCTTGTTCTCTTAGAATGGCAATGGTGCCCACCTGAGAGGGGATGGAAGTGATTGCCAGAGATTTCCGACTGAACCCCTCGCCCCTCCATCTAAAGTCTAAGGTTGCGTATGCATTATTCTTTATGCCATCTCCAAGACCTTACTTGGAAAATAAATACAACCCAGGTGGTTAAGAAAGCCCAACAGAGACTCCATCTCATCAGAGTATTGCGAAAGAACGATGTCAATCAACATTTGATGATCTCCTTCTACCAGTCCACAATAGAAAGTGTCCTTTCCTACTGCATCACGGTGTGGGACGCTGGTTTGACATCAACTGATAGGAAGTGCCTACAGAGGGTGGTGAATACAGCACAAGATATTATGGGCTGTCCCGTGAATCTGCTGGATGAAATAGCGGAAGAACGTTGCCTCAGGAGAGTGAGGAAAATTCTCAGGGATGATTCACACCCTGGCCGGCACTTTCTTGATCTCCTGCCCTCGGGCAGAAGATATAGAAGCAGGATTAGTCGCACCAACAGGGTAAAGAACAGCTTCTATCCATGGGCTGTTAGGCTGCTGAATTAAAAGATAACTACAGGGCAACTGACTTTCGGGTTTGGTGGGTGTGCGTCAGCAAACGAGGGGAATTAAGACTAAGAGGGCTGAGTGGGGAGTGCTCGTGTCATCTCACTGTATACAAGTTTGTACAAGAGACAATAAAGTATTTCAATTTCAATTTTACATTCCTGCCGTTGCTGCTTAAGAAGGGAAGAAGAGCCTGCAGGATCAGGCCAATGCCCCATCTAATCCAGGAAACCCACAAGCAGGTCCTGAGCACAAGGACCTTCTCCCCTCCTGTGGTTTCAAGCAACTGGTGTTTGGAAGGCATTACTTGGTGTGTAGCCAAATCGGTGGCCATCAACTAATTTCAATCTGTGTTGATGAAGGATAATACAGGTGAAACTCGAAAAATTAGAATATCGTGGAAAAGTTCCTTTATTTCAGTAATTCAACTTAGAAGGTGAAACTAATATATGAGATAGACTCATGACATGCAAAGCGAGTTATGTCAAGCCTTTATTTGTTATAATTGTGATATTATGGCGTACAGCTGATGAAACCCCCAAATTAACAATCCCAGAAAATTAGAATATTGTGAAAAGGTGCAGTAGCTGTTCAATCCATAACACCTGCAATGGGTTCCTAAGCCTTTAAATGGTCTCTCAGTCTGGTTCAGTAGGAAGCACAATCATGGGGAAGGCTGCTGACCTGACCGTTGTGCAGAAAGCCATCATTGAGAACCTCCATAAGGAGGGAAAGCCTCAAAAGGTAATTGCAGAAGAAGTTGGATGTTCCCAAAGTGCTGTATCGAAGCACATTAATGGAAAGTTATGCGGAAGGGGAAAGTGTGGAAGAAAAAGGTGCACAAGCACCAGGGATGGCCACAGCCTGGAGAGGATTGTCAGGAAAGGACCATTCAAACGTGTTGGGGACTTTCACAAGGAGTGGACTGAGGCAGAAGTTAGTGCATCAAAAGCCACCACTACAGGCCCATCTAATCCAACATGCTGTCCTCATAGCGGCCGGCCAGAAGTTTGTGGGAGGTCCACAAGCAGAACCAGAGCTGAGAAACGTTCTCCCCACCTGCAGTTCCCAGTAATGGGTATTGAGAGGCGTGCTGAGACCACAGCCATGCGGATGTAGCCTGATGAAACGCTCATCACCAAACATCATATTATTCACCAGCAAATCCCCAATGCAAGAGCGTTAAGTCTACACCCCATCCATCCATCCAGCCCCGGGCTTTGCCTGCTGAGAAACGATCACATGACGTCAACTTGTGGGTACGCTTTTGGGTCCAGAGATATTTTTGCTGATGGGCTGTTCCAGCTGCTGCTTCATTACTCATTCTCCCCGCAGGCTTCCCCTTCTTCGCCAGGGGCCATTGTCTTGTGTTTGTGACATCACAGCTGGTTGCCGTGGGAACCCCTGATGATGTCACAGAGGGAGAATTAGCACCTATTAATGTGAACGAGCCCAGGGAAGGCATGAATAATGGGAGAGAGACCCAGCTTGGACACAAATTGCTAGGGAACGTTGTTGGACAGGAAAGCGGCTTGAAAGGTAAATGGGGATTTTTATATTGAAATATTATGTTTTCATTACGCTTGGACGGTGAACAAAAGCTCATATTTGAGTAATAAAATTATAAATGCCAGAGTGAGAACAGCTGTAGGATCGTGAAGAGGTTTTTTTCCATGCAGGGCAAGCCAGAAGTTATGATTATCATTTCTTTTAATGTGTATGACAGAGAGAGAAAGAGAGAGAGAGACCTTCAGCAGAGCAGGGAGTCTCTATTGCTCAGCACTGGGAAGGCTTCTAAAAAGGCCAGGCTGAGAGATTAAGAACTGCCACAACTGATTAGGGCTATCACCTTGGAAGCTCAACAGGTTGCTAGGGAAAGGTCCGTAGCTCAGGCGCAGAACGTCTGCCTTGAATGAAGATGGTTCCAGGTTCAATCCCAGCAATCTCCAGGTAGGGTTGGGAATGTCTCCCTTCTGAAATTTGGGGGAAGTTGCTGACAGCCAGTGTCTTGGCTCCCACCCAAACCACAAGAATAAGGAAGAGATCTTTACTGAGGCAGAGAAAATTTACAGGCTCAGCAACAGGTGAGGAGTCGCAGCAGCCACTACGCTCAGGGTAGGTGGCAGGAAAGATGAGGCTAGAAACGGCTGTCTCCATTTAAGGCAGTGGTTCTCAACCTGTGGGTCCCCAGATGTTGTTGGACTACAACTCCCATCATCCCTGAGCTCTGGCCTTGCTAGCTAGGGGTGATGGGAGTTGTAGTTCAACAACATCTGGGGACCCACAGGTTGAGAAAGGCTGATTTAAGGAGCCTGAGATCAGGGCAAAGTCTGATTCAGAACGGCACGGAAGCGACACAGATGTCCCAACGAGTTGGGATGCCTACCTTCCAAGCTTGTAAAGATGTGGCAAGGCCAGCTCACTCCAGAGACTCTTGTGCCTTGTGAGATTTTAGAGCATGCAGGTGCTTGCTGTGTGCAACAGCTATGCCTCTTGCCTTTTGTACAGTAGCCACGGAACTGTCAGAATCATAGAATCATAGAATAGCAGAGTTGGAAAGTTCACCTAGTTCCATAGCTGTCAAGTGTCCCTTATTTGGCGGGACGGTCCCTTATCCCAGTGCCATGTCCCGCTGCTGTCCCTTATTGATGAGGCTTCATTTGGCTGCTGGCTGGGCTTTCTGCCTTTGGCTCAGAGGGGCTCAGAAGTTGAACATACCTGTGCCCGGAAAATCCCTTATTTTGGCTGCTGATCCCTTATTTTTGAGGCTGCTGGTCCCTTATTTTCAAATCTGTAAGTTGACAGCTATGTCTAGTTCCACCCCCTGCAATGTAAGAATCACAGCTCGACAATCCCTGGCAGATGAACATCCAACTTCTGCTTCAAAACCTCCATCATCATCATCATCATCATTTTTAATTTGTATACCGTCTTTCTATCTTACAATACTCAAGGTGGTTCACAAGCTGAAGAAACAAAAAATGTACATCTTATAAAAATCTACAGTCCTACCTCGTGTTACAGACGCTTCAGGCTGCATTTTTTTGGGTTGCGAACCGCCGAAACCCAGAAGTACCGGAGCGTGTTATTTCCGGGTTTCGGCGGTCGCACATGCGCAGAAGCGCTAAATCACGCTTTGCACATGCGCAGAAGCACCGAATTGCAATCTGCGCGTGTGCAGATGCGCCGCTGCAGATTGCGAACGTGCATTCCGCACGGATCACGTTTGCAACCCGAGCGTCCACTGTACTGCAATACAAAAATGTGATAATAAAACAAAACTTTAAAATAAGCAACCTACATCAAAAATTAACATTCAACAATCATTAGAATAGTATAAAATAATAATATCAACATCTAAAAGTTAAAGAGAAATCCACTCAGCAGTTCCAATAAATAATTTCTAAACTATAATCAGCAAAACAACGGCAAGCCACAGTACATAAAATAATACAATACAAATTGAGAAGCAGAGACTAGAGGTGGAAGAAGGCCTTGCCTGACGATGTCTCTCCCCTCACAGTTCTTCACAAGACCAGCTCCCTTATGAGGACTCCTAGGGCCGGAGGGTGGGGCAAGGCAGGAGGAAGGAGGCCTTGCCTGATGAAGTCTCTCCCCTCCCCTCCATGACCTAAGAAAGTCCATTCCACTCTTGACCAACTTACCATTAGAAAGTTCTTCCTGATGTTTCATGGGAATCTCCTTTCTTGCAATTAGGTTCTATCATCTTGAGCGAGTGGAAGACACACATTTGCAATCTTAGTGAGACTGGGATCTTCACAACTAGATGCTCTTAAGCAAAAAATGGGTTCATAAGACGAAACCAGCTGCTGGATCAAACCAAAGCCTGTGATGTTGAGCATCTTGTTCTCATTATTGGCCAACCAGATGCCCCAATGGGAAACGCACATGCAGGACATGAGCACAACAGCTTAGGGTCCTTGTATTTATGGGATCACCTCTCCTGGTATGCCCCACAGAGGACCTTAAGGTCCATGAATAACCATAGTTTAGAGGTCCTGGGCCCTAAGAAAGTCAGACTATCCTCCACCAGGGCCAGGGCCTTTTCAGTGATGGCTCCGACCTGGTGGAATGCTCTGTCCCATGAGACCAGGGCCCTGCAGGATTTAACCTCTTCCGTCGGGCCTGTAAGAGAGAGCTATTCCCCCTGGCCTTTAATTTGAATTCAGCCTGATCTTTTATTTCTCTTCTCTTCCCTCCCCCTCCCCTTTTATGAAGATCGCCCGCTCTGAGACCCCACAGCTAATTCTCCCCTGGCCTCCTCGCTGGCCCAAGTAGGACCAATTCAGCCAGCTAGCCCTGGGGATTATCTAATTGATTTTTTATTTTTGAATTTTATTGTTATTCATGTTTTTATACTGTATTTTATACTGCTTTTATAATTAAGTGTTTTAAATTTGTTGTTAGCTGCCCTGAGCCCAGTTTTTGAACTGGGAAGGGCGGGGTATAAATTAAAACATTTATTTATTTATTTATTTATTTATTTTATTTTATTTACAGCGCTCTCCCCACTTGTGATTTCCAGCAACTGGTATTCAGAAGCATAGTGTCTCCAACAGTGAAGGTAAAGGTAAAGGTAAAGGGACCCCTGACCATTAGGTCCAGCCGCAGACGACTCTGGGGTTGCGGCGCTCATCTCACTTTATTGGCCGAGGGAGCTGGCGAACAGCTTCCAGGTCATGCGGCCAGCATGACTAAGCCGTTTCTGGCGAACCAGAGCAGCGCACGGAAACGCCGTTTACCTTCCCGCCGGAGCGGTACCTATTTATCTACTTGCACTTTGACGTGTTTTCAAACTGCTAGGTTGGCAGGAGCAGGAACTGAGGAATGGGAGCTCACCCCATCGCGGGGATTCGAACTGCCAACCTTCTGATCAGCAAGCCCTAGGCTCTGTGGTTTAACCCACAGCGCCACCCACGTCCCAACAGTGGAGGTAGAACATAGCTATTGTAGGACTATTGACTGCTATGGGCCATCACAACTACTCAATGAAACTTCAAGTGAAATCTCAGCTCCATGAGAATTCGCTTATTGAATCAGACCGAAATTTCACCTGGTTCAGAATCAAGCTTCTCCTTCAGGAAACCCATGAGCCACCATGAAGAATTTCTTTCTCTGTTTTTGGCACTACTTCCATGGAATACATTCAAGGCTGAGTTCCTGAGAGTCCTTGGCCTCTCTGACATTTTTTCCACCTTCGAAGGCACGGGAATGCCATTGTGATGATGTCGCACCAAGTCCACATGGAGAGGTGAGCTCACTGAGGTGACTCAACGGCTACGAATTTTGCAACAGGAACCTTGCGAGGAAAGGGCTCTCGGAGGTCAGGAGCCAGCAGGAGTTTATGGTGGGTTGGAAGCCACCCTGATTCTTGGCTCATGCGCAAAGCCGGTGGCCATCTGGGGCAGTGGAAAGTGGCCTGCAGTGCATAGGCAGAGGTGATGAGAAGAGCAAGAGTCTTGAAGGTGGGAGCAACAAATTCTTAAGGAGGTCTAAACAATGGGGTGGCTGTTCTCTGAGTCCACCCGCAACATGCTTTGCATCCAGTGCCGGATTTACATATAAGCTCATGGGTGGTGCTGTGGGTTAAACCACAGAGCCTAGGACTTGACGATCAGAAGATTGGTGGTTCGAATCCCCGCGACAGGGTGAGCTCCCGTTGCTCAGTCCCTGCTCCTGCCAACCTAGCAATTCGAAAGCATGTCAAAATGCACGTAGATAAATAGGTACTGCTCCGGCGGGAAGGTAAACGGCATTTCCATGCACTGCTCTGGTTCGCCAGTAGCGGCTTAGTCATGCTGGCCACATGACCCGGAAGCTGTTCGCCAGCTCCCTCGGCCAATAAAGTGAGATGAGCGCCGCAACCCCAGAGTCGTCTGCGGCTGGACCTAATGGTCAGGGGTCCCTTTACCTTTACCTTTAAACAAGCTATAGCTTAGGGCCCCACTCTCTTTGGAGCCCCCGCCCCCCAAAAAAACCTGGATGTACATTTCCAAAATATAATATAAAAAACAAATAAAATAAAACCTACATACAGCAACAGTGTTTTGTGTTGTGTAGGCTCCTATGGTGTAAGTCATGGGCCCCGCCTGCTAGCCTGCTCCCTAAAATATCACTATATATATTTCTATATATAGGGTGCCTATATTCTGCATGTGCAAATGGCTTCAGATACCTATTAGGTCCATAAATTTCCATATAGCATATATTCAACACAAAAAACAGTGACAATTTGTTGTTGACAAAGGACAGCTGGCCATATAAAGGGCCCCAGTACCTTCAGTAGCTTAGGGCAGGCATAGTCAAACTCGGCCCTCTAGATGTTTTGGTACTACAATTCCCATCACCCCTGACCACTGGTCCTATTAGTTAGGGATGATGGGAGTTGTAGTCCCTAAACATCTGGAGGGCCGAGTTTGGCTATGCCTGGCTTAGGGCCTCATCAAACCTAAATCTGGCCTTGTTTGCATCCTGCCCACAGAACAAAAAAATGTAAATGAGATGGGAGAGTGAGAGAGCACCACATTGAATCTTTGATTTGCTTTGGAGCCGAGGTTTTAGACCTCGGAAGGTGGTGGATGATTGGAGGTTTTTAAGCAGAGGTTGGGTCTCCACCTGAAAGGATTTCTTCAGTTGCGATTCCTGCATTACAGGGGTTTGGACTAGACCAGGCACCCTCAAACTCGGCCCTCCAGCTGTTTTGGAACTACAACTCCCATCATCCCTAGCTAACAGGACCAGTGGTCAGGGATGATGGGAATTGTGGTCCCAAAACACCTGGAGGGACAAGTTTGGGGGTGCCTGGACGAGACGTCACTTGGGATCCCTTCCAACTCTTCATTTCTGTGATTCAAGGCTATGTTTAATTTTTTCTAATCAGTTCAGTGGTTTTGAATTGATTCAATTGATTCTGGAGATAAAACGCTTGGCTGGTGGGTAGGTAGGAATGGGCATGAAGTTCATCCAGACAACAACCAGACAAGGTGGCTCCTCTCAGCGGCCTATGCAAGTCCCTCTGCTTCCCTCCAGTCTGGTTCCTAGAAAGTTTTTCTGGCTCTTTGACCCTGGGACTCTTGAGTCAACTAGACTCAGGAATGAACTTCAAGGGCTTGTTAAACCCAACCACAGACCAAGGTGAGCTTGATCCAGACCCTGTCCTTTCCCGAGGCTTGGATTTTGTTCAGTGCTAGCAGGTTCATAATTCCCTAGGCAGAAGTCTGAAAGGTGTTCCAGGACATATTCTGAGAGAGGAGATCCTAGCTTCTTTTGGGGGCGGAAAGAAAAAGGAGATGGGGTAGCAACATTTGCAGGCCCTTTAGAGCATGGGTAGGCAAACTAAGGCCCGGGGACCCGATCTGGCCCAATCGCCTTCTAAATCCAGCCCGTGGATGATCTGGGAATCAGCATGTTTTTACATGAGTAGAAAAAGGGGGGAAAGAATGAAAAACAACACCAAAAAAAGAATAGGGGGAAAGGAAAAAAGGAAAAAAGAAATTGACTTCCGACTAACTCTGTGTGGATCTTTATTCCTCATATCACTGGTTGTCTGTAATTATTAAATTTTTGGAGAATTATTCATACATGGCTTATCTTAGAATAAAAATATCACAGGTAAATAAAATAATTCTCCCCCTCCTAATTTAATCCCTGCAATCCCTAATTTAATCCCTTAGTCTGAGAGGCAGTGACCGTCCCAAAATCACTCAGTGAGATGATGATGATGATTTGAATTTATATACCACCCTATACCCAGAGGCCTCAGGGCGGTTCACATAAAAAGATCACAATATACAAAATAAAAATTATTATTATTATTCTTTCTTCATCATTTCAGCTTCATGGCTGAGCGGGGATTTGAACCCTGGTTTCCCAGGTCAGCGTTTCCGTGCGCTGCTCTGGTTTGCCAGAAGCGGCTTCATCATGCTGGCCACATGACCCGGAAGCTGTACGCCAGCTTCCTCGGCCAATAGAGCGAGATGAGCGCCGCAACCCCAGAGTCGGTCAGGGGTCCTTTTACCTTTTACCTTCCCAGGTTGCAGTCGAGCATGCTAGCTGCTACATCACACAGGCTCTCTGAGTGGATCAGAGGGAACGATGTTAATAAACCCATGCCAAAGTTATGTCGCTTGCCATAGCCTGAGAAGTCTTGGGCAGCCGTGCTGATGAACACACAGAGGATGAGGCTAGCAAGCCCTGGGGTGTGTATAAGGTAGGAGCTCAGCTCAAACCTTCTGACGCCCTCAGAGTCTGGGCGAAAATCAGGCATAGCTTCCAAGACTAATAGTTACAAGTTGCTCACAGACCGTTTGCTGGGCCGGCTCACTCCATTGGCTGCCGACCACACTGTACATTTTATACAGCTGTGCTCCCGAGGGTCACCAAAGGCTAACAGGTGGTGATGGATGGCGTCTGCCAGATTGCGCATAACCCCTCCGAGGTGAACTCAGCATCCTTTCGGGAGGGGATCTCTGCCACCCTGAGAGTTTAATATCGACGCAAACGGCACTCGAGGGAGACGCATGTTTATGTGCTCTGTCCAAACACCGTGTGAATCTGGGACGCCACCAAGAAGCCCCGGGAGCTGTTCTCCCTGGGTGAATTTCACGCCAAGGAAGCCTTGCATGAAGGCTTTGAGTGGGATTTCAATTGCGCATAAAGGTTTCTGCACAACGAAGCTACAGATTCAGCTCTCGGCCTCAGCTACTGCCATGCTCTCTTTGGAAAATAGCAAGACTTGCCTCAAAGGGTGTCTTGGTGTGCATCCCAGAGGTTTTAAGCTTGTCTGACAAGGCGCCACCCCAGTGATTCGACCACCATATTAGTACCTACAAGGAGCATGGGCCTTTTAGTTGTAGGTCAAGAGCTCATGAATGCCTGTCCTTGAGCTACTCCAGGGCCAGATTTAGGTTTGATGAGGCCCTAAGCTACTGAAGGAAATGGGGCCCTTTATATGTCCAGCTGTCCTTTGTCAACAACAAATTGTCGTTGCTTTTTGTGTTGAATATATGCTATACGGTAATTTATGGACCTCATAGGTATCCCAAGCCATTTGCACATAACAAAATATGTATTTTATCAAAGTATTTGTTGAACTGAAATAAAATTAAGAAGTATATTAATAATTATTGATATACTTTTATTAAGCTCGAACTTAAAATGATTTTTTTATTCATAACGAACTTAATGCAAACACATTGGCATTTGGCAATAGCAAAAGTTCCTTTAGAAATATAAGTTACAAAGACTCATAATCTAGTCTCTAGGAACTTGCTATAATATGAAATAATAATAGATGTAAATATATGATGCAAACTACTAATAACTACAAACAGCAGAATGTAGGCACCCTATATATAGAAATGAGCAAACCAGTGATATTTTAGGGAGCAGGCTAGCAGGTGGGACCCATGACTTACATCACAGGAGCCTACACAACACACAAACACTGTTGCTGTATGCAGGTTTTGTTTTATTTGTTTTGTATCTTATATTTTGTAAATGTACATCCGGGGTTTTTTCCCCTTAATTTCTTTTAGAGGGGCCAAGATAGTGGGGCCCTAAGCTATAGCTTGCTTAGCTTATACATAAATCTGGCCCTGAGCTATTCAGTTGCTCCCTCTGTTTTTTTTTTAAAAAATGATATTTATTAAAATTTCAAAAGAAAAAGATTACATTAATAAGAAAAATAACAATAAAGAAAGAAAAATACAAAGTACAAGAAAGAAAAAACAGTTAAAAACAATTCCATCTTTTCATCACTTCTCTTACGTTTACTTGTTTCCCGGACCCCCTCATACCTCCCTCTTTTGTATTCCAATTCAATTTGTTAATACAGCAATTCCTTTCCCTCCTTTTTAATCCTGATCTTTAATCTTGATATATTATAACATTAAATTTTTACGTATTAAAAACCAATTTTTCCATATTCTTTTATACCAGTACAGCTAGAAACCACTTAACTTCAATCCAACATCATTCTAACATTCATTAATTTTGCAATATTTCTGTAAATAGTCTTTAAATTTCTTCCAATCTTTTTCCACCGACTCTTCTCCCTGGTCTCGGATTCTGCCAGTCATTTCCGCCAATTCCATGTAGTCCATCAATTTCATCTGCCATTCCTCCAGTGTGGGTAAGTCTTGTGTCTTCCAATGCTTTGCAATAAGTATTCTTGCTGCTGTTGTAGCATACATAAAGAAAGTTCTGTCCTTCTTTAACACCGATTGGCCGACTATGCCCAGGAGGAAGGCCTCTGGTTTCTTCAAGAAGGTATATTTAAATACCTTTTTTAGTTCATTATAAATCATCTCCCAGAAAGCCTTAATCCTTGGGCATGTCCACCAGAGGTGAAAGAATGTACCTTCAGTTTCTTTACATTTCCAACATTTATTATCGGGCACATGGTAGATTTTTGCAAGCTTGACTGGGGTCATGTACCATTTTCATAATATTTTCTCTTAAGGCATTACATGCCGTAAACTTCATACCTGTGGTCCACAACTGTTCCCAATCAGCCATCATTATGTTTCAGTTGCTCCCTCTGCCCCTAATATCATCTCATATCTTAATGATGTCAAAATAAAAAAAATCCTTCCAGTAGCACCTTTAAGACCAACTAAGTTAGTTCTTGGTATGAGCTTTCGTGTGCAAGCACACTTCTTCAGATACACTGAAACAGAAGTTGCCAGATCCTTCTATATAGTGAGAAGGTGGGGAGGGGTATTACTCAGAAGGGTGGTGGGATTGGCAGATAGCCAATTCCCATAGCCAATCTCCCATTCCCACCACCCTTCTGAGTAATACCCCTCCCCACCTTCTCACTATATAGAAGGATCTGGCAACTTCTGTTTCAGTGTATCTGAAGAAGTGTGCTTGCACACGAAAGCTCATACCAAGAACTAACTTAGTTGGTCTTAAAGGTGCTACTGGAAGGATTTTTTTTATTTTGACTATGGCAGACCAACACGGCTACCTATCTGTAACTTAATGATGTCGTTCCACAAATAAGTGAGAAATTATTTCAGAAGATCGTTTCTGTGGGTTCTCTTACACACAAGCTAACATAAAAAAATGGCGCAACACAGTATTTCCAAACTTTCTTCTCACTGTCCTCAAACTTTGTTTTAAACTGTCGCTCCTGCCCCTCAGTGCCACCCACTGCTTACTTTATTCAAACCTCTGCTTTACTCAAATTTCTGTTGTTTAAAACCACCATTTCCCTCTGTGTCTCTCCATCCCTGCTTTACTCAAACATCTGCTGTTTAAAACATCTACTTTTTCCCTCTCAGTGTTTCTCCCTTCTCAGTCTACTCAAACACCTCCCATTCCTTGGCTGCCTCATGTGAGAGAGACAAAGGATGCAGAGCTCTCAGATATTCCCTTGTGTGAAGGTACTTCGCTCAAACCTCTGTGTTGTTTAAAACTGCCATTTTCCTCTCAGTTCAATCACTGCTTTGGTCAAACTTCTGCCATGGTTTTTCGTTCTTTTTTTCAGTTGACAGATTTGTGGCCGCACCGAAACCACGTTCCACTAAAGATGATGAAGGAAATGCAATTAAAAACCCCACAATCCAGAATAAAGTGCAGGTATCTGCTTTTGCCGCCAGAACTGTTGGTAGCCATCTTTGAATTGAAATTTCAATTCTTCGTTTGTTGCTAATTCTATCAAAATGGGTTCACCCAATTCCAGGAAAAACTCTCCTCTCCAGCACAACCACCGGATCCAGGGGAGACATTGCCTTTTTAAAAAAGTGCTTTATTAAGGTTAAAAAAAAGGTAACAAACATAAGAATTAATAAAGAAAAATAAATGAAACTGTTATATCATATCTCTCTACATTCTTCTTAAATTTCTAACAACTTCCAGTCACCTCATTTGTGTATTTACCATTTAATCTGTCTAGCGCACCATTAATCTTCATTTACCTTTTATTAATTTCGATATGTGTTATTATGTCTCATCGTTGTTCATCCTAACACAGAAGTCACTCAAGTCTTGCCACTGACGTCATATTGCCGCAATATTCAATAAGGTATTTTTTTTTACATATCCCGTTTCCTAATAAATTCTTGGTCTGTATTACCTCTCAATTTATCTGTCATTGTTGCCAACGTGGCATGCTCTAACGACTTAGTTTGCCACTCCAGCTTCTCCTTTCTAATTAGTGGTAATTAGTATTCTTCCAGCCACTGTAGCATACAAAAATATTTCTCTCACATTTTTTTGGTCTATCTGGGCCGAGTATCCCCTGGAGAAAAGCCTCCGATTTTTTTTCTAGAAGGATACCTTAAACATTATTTTAAGTTCATTGTAAATACAGTGGTACCTCAGGTTACATACACTTCAGGTTACATATGCTTCTGGTTACAGACTCCGCTAACCCAGAAATAGTACCTCAGGTTAAGAACTTTGCTTCAGGATGAGAACAGAAATCACGCAGCGGCAGTTCGGCAGCAGCAGAAGGCCCCATTAGCTAAAGTGGTGTTTCAGGTTAAGAACAGTTTCAGGTTAAGAACGGACCTCCAGAACGAATTAAGTACGTAACCAGAGGTACCACTGTAACATTCCAAATCCCTTAATTTTGTGACACGTCCGCCACATGTGCTGCATTCAAACTTCCGCTTTGTCAGTGTCCTGCTACAGCACCTGATACTTGTAACGTGATTATGAATAAGATAATAAGTAAAAATAATGACTCTCAGATTACAGAGGACATGCAGTGTGAAGAAACGCAATGTAACCAAGGAAGACTTTAGGGGGTAGTATGTTCTTTAAATATTTGGACATGAATATATACTGTTACTGTATAAGTTGTTTATTTTTAGAAAATTAATAAAATATCATATATATATATATATATATATATATATATATATATATATATATCACATTTGCTCCCCTTCCCTGCCCTGACTTTATGCAATCCCGGATAGTGATACCGTACTACAGATGTTCCACTGGGGGCCACGCAATGACAGCCTTCCATTTTTATGTCTATAGAAAGATATATAACAGCAAGCATGCAAAACAGTTATGGTCGTCTCCCCAGGTAGCCAGCTTAAAACAAATGCTTTTAATATATCTTTTAAATCCACTGGTGACTCTGGAGATCTTACGTAAACAGAAGAAGTGGAAAGTTTGAAAACCTACTTGGCCTTGTTGGAGCAAGGCAGGGTTTACTTAGTTTTTATGTGTTTGAAAACTCTCCTGCTATTCCTCCGGGGTTGGGGGGTTGGGACAGAAGTGGCAACAAAGGGGCTGGGAGGCAGCAATGGATTCCCATTCGGCGAAGGTGCAAGTCTTAACGGATCGTGACCACCAAAGTCAAAAGGAGAGGTATGATTTCATAGATTTCATGGAATCATGGAGTTGGAAGGGACCCCAAGATCATCTAGTCCAGGGGTAGACAACCTAAGGCCCGGGGGCTGGATGCGGCCCAATCGCCTTCTCAATCCGGCCCGCAGACGGTCTGTGAATCAGCGTGTTTTTACATGAGTAGAATGTGTCCTTTTATTTGAAATGCATTTCTGAGTAATTTGATGTTGTTGTTTTTAGTGGGTGCTGAAAAGAGTAAGGTGAAGATGCCTGATTGATCTCAATAGGTAGGGAATTCCAATGTGTAAGTGTTGCCACACTAGGAAATCAAGTTCTTGCAAATGCAGAATGAGAATTATGCAGTACCTGTCAATTCCTCCGATTGAAGTGGTCAAGTGGGCACGTGGGGTAAGGTGATCTTGAAGGTAAACTGGTCCCAGTGTGGTGTAGTGGTTAAGAGCGGTAGTCTCGTAATCTGGGGAACCGGGTTCGCGTCTCCGCTCCTCCACATGCAGCTGCTGGGTGACCTTGGGCCAGTCACACTTCTTTGAAGTCTCTCAGCCCCACTCACCTCACAGAGTGTTTGTTGTGGGGGAGGAAGGGAAAGGAGAATGTTAGCCGTTTTGAGACTCCTTAAAGGGAGTGAAAGGCGGGATATCAAATCCAAACTCTTCTTCTTCTTCTTCTTCTTCTTCCCAAGTTGTTATTGTTCTTTGGCGATCCTTCGTAGCCAAGTAAATTGTCTTCCATAAAACACTGTTTTAACAGTGAGTCCATAAGTGACTGTGGAGGCCAATTCTGGATCCACACGTCCTTACACAGTGGGGACATTGGTTTCCAGGCGGGAGTTGATCATAGTGTGGATTTGCCAAGTGTGCCTTCCTTTCAGCACATTTCTCCCTTGCGTCCTGAGTTTGAGTGACTTCAAAACCCATGACACCTTTGGTAAAAGCTGTTCTCCAACTGGAGCGCTCGCAGGCCAGTGTTTCCCAATTGTTGGTGTTTATACTACACTTTTATATTTGCCTTGAGATAGTCTTTAAACCTCTTTTGCTGACCACCAGCATTACGCTTTCCATTTTTTAATTCGGAATAGAGTAGTTGCTTTGGAAGACGATCATCAGGCATCCAAACAACATGACCAGTCCAACGAAGTTGATGTTGAAGAATCATTACTTCAACACCGGTGATCTGAGGCCAAGTCATTAAGGGCTTTATATAGCAATAGTAACATCTTAAACCTGGCCCGTTAGCAAATCGGCCATCCGTGCAGATCTCTGAATGCAGGCGTTATATAAGGACAAAGCCTCATACCTGTCAGCAATCACACTGCAGTATTTTGCAGTAACTGCAGCTTCGGGGGGAAGCCCCACATAGAACACATAGCAGTACTCCAGTCTTGAAGTAAGGTAGCATGAGGTACTATAAGGTAGCTTCCAATGTTCCTGTGATTTTTCTTCTGGTGCTTCTCCCCACCACCACCAGTCATCAGGTATACTGGGGAAAGGGCCTGGTTTTGTTTGTTTGTTTTGCTGTGGTGCTGAAACATAAGGTAAAGGTAAAGGGACCCCTGACCATTAGGTCCAGTCGCAGATGACTCTGGGGTTGTGGTGCTCATCTCACTTTATTGGCCAAGGGAGCCGGCGTACAGCTTCCGGGTCATGTGGCCAGCATGACTAAGCCGCTTCTGGCAAACCAGAGCAGCGCACGGAAACGCCGTTTACCTTCCCACCGGAGCAGTACCTATTTATCTACTTGCACTTTGACATGCTCTCGAACTGCTAGGTTGGCAGGAGCTGGGACTGAGCAATGGGAGCTCACCCCTTCACGGGGATTCAAATCTCCGACCTTCTCATCGGCAAGTCCTAGGCTCTGTGGTTTAACCCACAGCGCCACCCACGTCCCGAAACATACAATCTAATAATTCAATTCAAATGGGTGCATCACATGAGGAAAAAGGGAGGAGGAGGGAAGAGGAAAAACTAGGGGAAATCAATACTTTAGTTTCATAATGGTAGCCAGGTGGACTACTGTTAAGAGATGGTATGGAGAAGAACTGAGTGCCAGCTGCCCCCATCCAGTTGGATAGAGAGGGCTTCCCAGTTTTACCTTCCCAGTTTTACCTGGGAGAGCAGCCAGGTGCAATGAAGCTTACCTTAAGGGGAAATCCAGGAATCCTAAGTTCTCACATGACTCCAGAAGTGGGAAAAGGAAGTCGCAGATTTCCATTTTTTTAAAAAAATCTGCATTGTATCTGTTTGCCTTGGAAAACATAAGCCAGGAGAGAGAGACTCGTAATGAGCCGTAAAACCTTCAAACTGAAACTGATCCAGACTCTTGAATAAGCTGGGAGGGGGGGAAACCAGAAGCAGGAAGAGACACATGACAAGCCCGAGAAAATCCAAACACAACTTGGCCTTTTTTTGGCGTATCGGATTGTTTTCCCCGATTGGATATTTCCACTGGCACGGAAAGCAATTTGCTGGTCTCTCAGGGGATCTACTTTGAAGCAAATGGAGCATTTTAAATGACCTCCTTTGGATCTGACGGAAATTGAGCTCTCCAGACCAAATTCCAGGCCAACCTTATGCCAGTTCCGCTGCCCTCCTCTTGTTCTGGGTCTCCTCCTTTGCCTTCTCCTTGCCCTGGTCAAGGTTCCCCTAGCCAAACAGGTTCCGCTCTTGCACCAAGACCAACACAAACAGTCAAATGCTTTTATTCTCCTTTGACCGTGACGGTGACATTTCCAAATGGGGGAAAAGAAGGAGCAAGACGTGAAACAAGATCAGGTGAGAAGAAGATGGAATTTAGACGCTCCTCCGTTGGCAGATGATGAGAAAAGCAAAATGGTGCTGGTGGTGAAAGGGGGAGAAGGAGCTTGATTGGAAGCAGGAGATGATAATCCAGAAGTAGCCCATTTGCATAGACTCTTGGCAGACACACATCTCCATGCAGTCTTCTCTCTGTGTTCAGAAAGGCTGGCTGGATTGACCTTCCTCCTAACAGCTGCCAGGTTGCATCAGTCGGTGGACCATGGACTGCTCCATCTTTCAGCTGGAGCCAGCTCAGGGCCAAGGAGAAGTTCAGGAGGAGGACATTTCGAGGACACCCAAGGTTACGCAAATGCTCCAGTCTGGAACCAGTACAGGAAAGACACAAAATGTTGTCGTAAGAACGTAAGAAGATTCTGCTGGATCAAGCCAATGGCTCATCTCATCCAGCATTCTGCCTTCACAGCGGCCAAGCAGATGCCTCTTCTGGGAAACCTGCGAGCAGGATCTGACCACAAGAACAACTTTCCCTTCCAGTGGTTTCCAGCAACTGGTATTCAGAAGCACTGCTGCCTCCAGTTGTGGAGCCAGAGTCGAACCATCCTGGCTAGTATCCCACTCCTCCATGAATTTATCTAACCCCTTTTAAAGCCATCTATAATAATAATAATAATAATAATAATAATAATAATAATAATAATTTATTATTTGTACCCCGCCCATCTGGCTGGGTTTCCCCAGTCACTCTGGGCGGCTTCCATAGAAACCAAAAATACACTAAAATATCACACATTAAAAACTTCCCTGAACAGGGCTGCCTTAAGTTGTCTTCTGAATGTCAGGTAGTTATTTATCGCTTTGACATCTGATGGGAGGGCGTTCCACAGGGCGGGCGCCACTACCGAGAAGGCCCTCTGCCTGGTTCCCTGTAGCTTTGCTTCTCGCAGTGAGGGAACCGCCAGAAGGCCCTCGGCGCTGGACCTCAGCGTCCGGGCAGAACGATGGGGGTGGAGACGCTCCTTCAGGTATACTGGGCCGAGGCCGTTTAGAGCTTTAAAGGTCAACACCAACACTTTGAATTGTGCTCGGAAACGTACTGGGAGCCAATGTAGGTCTTTCAAGACCGGTGTTATGTGGTCTCGGCGGCCGCCCCCAGTCACCAGCCTAGCTGCCGCATTCTGGATTAGTTGTAGTTTCCGAGTCACCTTCAAAGGTAGCCCCACATAGAGCGCATTGCAGTAGTCCAAGCGGGAGATAACTAGAGCATGCACCACTCTGGCGAGACAGTCCGCGGGCAGGTAGGGTCTCAGCCTGCGTACCAGATGGAGTTGGTAGACAGCTGCCCTGGATACAGAATTGACCTGCAGCTCCATGGACAGCTGTGAGTCCAAAATGACTCCCAGGCTGCCCACCTGGTCCTTCAGGGGCACAGTTACCCTATTCAGGACCAGGGAGTCCTCCACACCAGCCCGCCCCCTGTCCCCCAAAAACAGTACTTCTGTCTTGTCAGGATTCAACTTCAATCCATTAGCCACCATCCATCCTCCAACCGCCTCCAGACACTCACACAGGACCTTCACCGCCTTCACTGGTTCTGATTTGAAAGAGAGGTAGAGCTGGGTATCATCTGCATGTTGATGGACACCCAGTCCAAACCCCCTGATGATCTCTCCCAGCGGCTTCATATAGATGTTAAAAAGCATGGGGGAGAGGACGGAACCCTGAGGCACCCCACAAGTGAGGGCCCAGGGGTCTGAACACTCATCCCCCACCACCACTTTCTGAACATGGCCCAGGAGGAAGGAGCGAAACCACTGCATAACAGTGCCCCCAGCACTAGGCAGAAATGTAAAGAAAAAAAAGGAACATTTTATCATATTATCATATGTGGTGGGAATGTAAGAAAGTAAAAATCTTCTGGGAAATGATATATAATGAGATGAAAAAGATATTGAAATATACATTCTTAAAAAAACTAGAAGAATTTTTACTTGGTATTATAGGTCAGGATGAGGGATGCGGGTGGCGCTGTGGGTTAAACTACAGAGCCTAGGACTTGCCGATCAGAAGGTTGGCGGTTCGAATCCCCGCAACGGGGTGAGCTCCCGTTGCCCTGTCCCTGCTCCTGCCAACCTAGCATTTCGAAAGCATGTCAAAGTGCAAGTAGATAAATAGGTACCACTCCAGTGGGAAGGTAAACGGCGTTTCCGTGCGCTGCTCTGGTTCGCCAGAAGCGGCTTAGTCATGCTGGCCACATGATCCAGAAGCTGTACGCCGGCTCCCTCAGCCAATAAAGCGAGATGAGCGCCGCAACCCCAGAGTCGGTCACGACTGGACCTAATGGTCAGGGGTCCGTTTACCTTTACCTAGGCGGAAATGAAAAGAAAAAGAAGGAACATTTTATCATATGTGGTGGGAATGTAAGAAAGTAAAAAAACTTATGGGAAATGATATATAATGAGATGAAAAAGATGTTGAAATATACATTCTTTAAAAAACCAGAAGCATTTTTACTTGGTATTATAGGTGAGGATATTAATAGACAAGATGTTAAATTGTTCTTATATGCAACAACAGCGGCAAGAGTATTGTTAGCCAAGAGATGGAAGCAAGGAGAAATTCTGACGAAAGAAGAATGGCAGGCAAAATTAATGGACTATGCAGAATTAGACAAAATGACAGGAAGGATTCGAAACCTGTGGGACCAAAGATCTACAGAAGATTGGAAGAAATATACAGTCATAACTCGGGATAAATACGTAGGCAGCAGGAGGGGTCTGACACGCAGAAAGTGAGCTTTTGTGGGGAGGAGTGGGCACCAGCTCAAGCCTTGAGGGAGTACACTTAATAGATCTCCATTTGTTTCTGTTTGATACTAATAAATGAACTGATAATGAAAAAATGCCTGTTTTCTCCCGGCTGTTCACCAAGCATGTTTGTTGCCTGTCAGCTCCCTTGTGACACGTGTCTAGTCATGATCACTTCTTCTTTTTTTTGAATTTTATTTATTTATTAAAGTTCTTATGTTACATCAGTAAACATTATCAGATTACAACACAAGGCTTGTTGTTGTTGTTGTTGTTTAGTCGCTTAGTTGTGTCCGACTCTTCATGACCCCATGGACCAGAGCACGCCAGGCACTCCTGTCTTCCACTGCCTCCCGCAGTTTGGTCAAACTCATGCTGGTAGCTTCGAGAACACTGTCCAACCATCTCGTCCTCTGCCGTCCCCTTCTCCTTGTGCCCTCCATCTTTCCCAGCATCAGGGTCTTTCCCAGTGAGTCTTCTCTTCTCATGAGGTGGCCAAAGTACTGGAGCCTCAGCTTCAGGATCTGTCCTTCCAGTGAGCACTCAGGGCTGATTTCCTTCAGAATGGATAGGTTTGATCTTCTTGCAGTCCATGGGACTCTCAAGAGTCTCCTCCTGCACCAGAATTCAAAAGCATCCATTCTTCGGCGATCAGCCTTCTTTATGGTCCAGCTCTCACTTCCATACATCACTACTGGGAAAACCATAGCTTTAACTATACGAACCTTTGTTGGCAAGGTTATGTTTCTGCTTTTTAAGATTATACTAAACAGAAAAAAAGAAAAAAGAAGGGCAAAAAAAACCTATTCCAAAATCATATATATACCAACACTTTGGACTTCCTGTCTATCCCGTTGTATATTCCTTTTTTTCAAATGAATGTACTATTATTATTGTATATTCCTTTACATTTTATCTAAGACATTCCTATATCAATATGTACCCTTGGTCTTGTTTCTCAACTCGGTCTCTCTCCAACGTCAATCGAATGCTAGCATAGATAGCGGACCTTTACTGTATTTTTGCTAGCATAGATAGCAAACCTTTACTGTATTTGAGAGCCAGTGTGGTGTAGTGGTTAAGAGCGATAGACTCGTAATCTGGTGAACCGGGTTCGCTTCCCCGCTCCTCCACATGCAGCTGCTGGGTGACCTTGGGCCAGTCACAATTCTTTGAAGTCTCTCAGCCCCACCTCACAGAGTGTTTGTTGTGGGGGAGGAAGGTAAAGGAGATTGTTAGCCGCTTTGAGACTCCTTCGGGTAGTGATAAAGCGGATTATCAAATCCAAACTCTTCTTCTTTTTGAACATGACCACTTCTGGATCAGGTCAGGTGAATCCACTGGAGAATTTTAGTAGGGCAGGTTCTTACTCCATCCCAAGTGGGTGGCGTCTTAGAGGGGGGGGGTGAACAGTTCGCGGATAAGGTTAAAGGGAGATGATGTGATCACGTTGCTGGCACCGTGATGGAGAGACTGAATCAGTTTGGAGCCTGGCAGCCAAATTAACTAATCATATATTAACGAGCTTCCTGCATTGTAGGAGGCTGAACTAGATGAGTGCATGTCAGAAACAAACAGGGAAAACACAGGGCAACCTCTGGATTTCCTGAAATCCCTTTGAATTTCGGAGGGATCCCGAGCAAAAGAAGCTACTAAGCTGCTTCTTTGAATTGCACACTTTTTATTCCAGACCGGCCTTCAGAGGTCCCTTGCGTCAACCCCTGAAAACTTAGCCATGGCTATTAGGAGAGAGGTTTCCCCCCACAATTTTGCCTGACCAACTTTACTATAAAACTCTGCCTAGCCACAAAACCCCAGACGGAGAGCAAATGAGAGTTTATCCGCCAGTCTTCCTGTTTTCTTTTTGGACGTATCTGGTGATGGGCTGGATGGTTTTGGCCTAGCGGACGGGGCGTCTCTCTCTCTACCCCCGCCCCATAAGGAGGCCCTCTTTTCTCTCTGTCTGCAGAACTAGCAGGCAGTTTCCCTTTGGGGGCTTTCCAGCTGACCACGGAAAACATCTTTGGTTATTGCGACTGGCCAAGCCAAATGTTTAGAGGGTTTTCTCTCTCTTTCCTAACCTCAGTAGAAAACCATCCCTCGAAGCAGAAAGAAAACAGCCATCCTAGTGGCCGGTCGATTCACGGTCTCAGAATGCGTCACTCTGCTCAGTTTCCTCAGGCAGAGGCCTGTCGATAGCAGCTGGTCTTTTTTTTCTTTTTATAAGATATTTATTGAAATTTTCAAAATGTTACAAAATAAAAATAAAAAAGAAGAAAATACAAAAAATAAAAATGGTTAAAAACAACTCAATCTTTTCATTACATATTTTTTGTTAGCTTGTTTCCCGGACCTCCTCACGCCTCCCTTTTTTGTATTCCAGTTCGAATTGTTGGTTCAGCAAATCCATACCCTCTTTATTTATCTTGATCTTTAATCTTAAAGTATTGTGACGTTAAATTTTTACCTATTAATAACCCATTTTTCATATTCCCTTGTAGTATTACAGCTGAAAACCACTTAATTTCTATCCAACATCATTCTAACATTCATTAATTTTGCAGTATTTCTGTAAATAGTCTTTAAATTTCTTCCAATCTTCTTCCACCGATTCTTCTCCCTGGTCTCGGATTCTGCCAGTCATTTCCGCCAATTCCATGTAGTCCATCACCTTCATCTGCCATTCTTCCAGGGTGGGTAGATCTTGTGTCTTCCAATACTTTGCAATAAGTATTCTTGCTGCTGTTGTAGCATACATAAAGAAAGTTCTATCCTATTTGACACCAATTGGCCAACCATGCCCAGGAGAAAGGCCTCTGGTTTCTTCAGAAAGGTATATTTAAATACCTTTTTCATTTCATTATAAATCATTTCCCAGAAAGCCTTAATCCTTGGGCACGTCCACCAAAGGTGAAAGAATGTACCTTCAGTTTCTTTACATTTCCAACATTTGTTATCGGGCAAATGATAGATTTTTGCAAGCTTGACTGGGGTCATGTACCACCTGTATATCATTTTCATAATATTCTCTCTTAAGGCATTACATGCCGTAAACTTCATACCTGTGGTCCATAACTGTTCCCAGTCAGCCATCATTATATTATGTCCAACATCCTGTGCCCATTTGATCATAGCAGATTTCACCGTTTCATCTTGAGTATTCCATTTCAACAGCAAATTATACATCTTTGACAAAATCTTAGTTTTGGGTTCTAACAGTTCTGTTTCTAATTTTGATTTTTCCACCTGGAAACCAATTTTCTTGTCCAAATTATATGCCTCCATTATCTGATAATAATGAAGCCAGTCTCGCACTTTGTTTTTTAATTTCTCAAAACTCTGCAATTTCAGTCTATCTCCATCTTGTTCCAAAATTTCCCAATATTTCGGCCATTTGGCCTCCATATTGAGCTTTTTCAGAGCTTTCGCTTCCATCGGTGACAGCCACCTTGGGGTTTTATCTTCCAATAAATCCTTATATCTTATCCAAACATTAAACAATGCTTTCCTGACAATATGGTTTTTAAATGCTTTATGTGCTTTGACCTTATCATACCACAGATATGCATGCCATCCAAATACATTGCTAAAACCTTCTAGGTCCAAAATGTCAGTGTTTTCAAGAAGCAGCCATTCTTTCAACCAGCAAAAGGCTGCTGATTCATAGTAAAGTTTGAAGTCTGGCAGGGCAAATCCACCCCTTTCCTTTGCATCAGTTAATATCTTAAATTTTATTCTGGGCTTCTTGCCCTGCCAGACAAATCTAGAGATGTCTCTCTGCCACTTCTTGAAGCAATCCATTTTGTCCACAATTTGCAATGTTTGAAACAAAAACAACATTCTAGGCAATACATTCATTTTTATCGCAGCAATACGACCCAGCAGTGAAAGCTTCAAATTTGACCAAATTTCTAAATCTTTTTTCACTTCAGTCCAGCATTTTTCATAGTTGTCTTTAAATAGATTCCCATTTTTTGCTGTCATATTAATCCCCAGGTATTTAACTTTCTTAACCACTGTTAAACCTGTTTCATTCTGAAACCTCTCTCTCTCAATCGGTGTTAGTGGCCGGTCGATTCACGGTCTCAGAATGCGTCACTCTGCTCAGTTTCCTCAGGCAGAGGCCTGTCGATAGCAGCTGGTCTTTTTTTTCTTCTTTATTTACGCCATCCTTGCAAAACGAGCTTTGACGAGGTGAATTTATTTAGACGTGGCTTGGGGTGTCTGTGATGTGCGTTCTGTCAATGCCTGAGGGAAGAGTGAGTCACTTCTCACACCCAGGGAAACCGTGTGTGTGTGTGTGTGTGTGTGTGTGTGTGTGTGTTACCTGCATCATCTCAGCCGAAGTCTCTCTTGGTGAGTCTAGATTCTTGGTCTACGATCCCAGTGGCTGCTGCGTTCCGTTTCAAGGAGGGCCTGAACTGCTTATGCCCTAGCTTTGACTGGTTACCATGAATCACTGGGATAGGCCATGGTTTTCCTTGGGCCTAGAATTATAGAATCATAGAGTTGGAAGAGACCACAAGGGCCATCGAGTCCAACCCCCTGCCAAGCAAGAAACACCATCAGAGCACTCCTGACATGTGGTTGTCAAGCCTCTGCTTAAAGACCTCTAAGGAAGGAGACTCCACCACACTCCTTGGCAGCAAATTCCACTGTCGAACAGCTCTTACTGTCAGGAAGTTCTTCCTAATGTTTAGGACCTAGTTCTACACTCTTTTCTTGCCATTTGAAGCCATGGGTTCGAGTGCTAGGTGGAATCTAAAGGTAAAGGTAAAGGGACCCCTGACCATTAGGTCCAGTCGTGGCCGACTCTGGGGTTGAGGTGCTCATCTTGCTTTATTGGCCAAGGGAGCCGGCCAATTTATTGGCCATGTGGCCAGCATGACTAAGCCGCTTCTGGCGAACCAGAGCAGCGCACGGAAACGCCGTTTACCTTCCCGCCGGAGCGGTACCTATTTATCTACTTGCACTTTGACGTGCTTTCGAACTGCTAGGTTGGCAGGAGCAGGGACTGAGCAACGGGAGCTCACCCAATCACAGGGATTCAAACTGCCGACCTTCTGATCGGCAAGTCCTAGGCTCTGTGGTTTAACCCACAGCGCCACCTACGTGTGTGGAAACTACACACATATTAAAAAAACGTTTTGAAAAATATATTGGGTTTGCCATAGCTCACCATCGCCATCTAGTGGCACATTTGTATAATGCACTTTACAACACACTTAAAACGTTTCATTTGCATCTGTATAGCTGAGTCCCTAGACTCCAGAGCAGGAGAAAACAAGCCTGCTCCATCTTTCACGTGACAGCCCTTCTGGTATTTGAAGATGGCTAGCATTTCGCCTCTCAGTCTCCTGTTTTCTAGGCTAAACATGCCCAACTCCCTCAACCATTCCTAATAAGGCTTGGTTTCCAAACCCTTTATTTGTGTGTGTGTGTGTGTGTGTGTGTGTGTATACACATACATTCATTTTTAGTGTTCAGAGTGATGCACAGGTCCATATGTGACCAAATTTTTAAAATAAATTTCAGTTTTTAACACTATAACAATTTAACAATGCCTAGCACTTATACATTCTCAATCTAATAATAGAAAAAAGGGGGATAGAGAGATAAAGGTTCCCTGAGTTGAAAATCATAAGACATTTCTTAGATGCATTTGTTAGCATTATTTAACTGGCAGTTTTCTTATTATCACCACTATCATCAAATTTTATTGGTCAACCAAGCACAGGTTGTAGCCAAAAACTAACAGTAGGGAATCTCCAACTAAGAGTAGACCCATTGAAATCAGTGTACTTAGTTTCTTACATTTCAATAGGTCTACTCTGAGTACAGCTCACCAGCTTACCTTTGGGAATGTAGAACTCTGCCCAAACACTTAAATAATTGGGAGAAACAGTCTTATTAATACCATATACTCCCGGTGTGCTCTTATGGCTTTGCAGAGCAGGGTCTTTAGTGTGGTGGCCCCTACCCTGTGGAATACACTCCCAATGAGCATCCGGAAAGCGCCCACATTACTGGCATTCTCGGGGAAACCAAAGCTTTCCCTGAGAGGTGATCCACCTGTGTAGAGGCCTTAAACTGACCTACAGATTTGTGACCTTTTGGTGATTCTATTGTTGGTCTTTTTTGAATTATGGTGCTGGAGGAGACTCTTGAGAGTCCCATGGACTGCAAGAAGATCAAACCTATCCATTCTGAAGGAATCAGCCCTGAGTGCTCACTGGAAGGACAGATCCTGAAGCTGAGGCTCCAATACTTTGGCTACCTCATGAGAAGAGAAGACTCCCTGGAAAAGACCCTGGTGTTGGGAAAGATGGAGGGCACAAGGAGAAGGGGACGACAGAGGACGAGATGGTGGGGCAGTGTTCTCAAAGCTACCAGCACGAGTTTGACCAAACTTCGGGAGGCAGTGGAAGACAGGAGTGCCTGGCGTGCTCTGCTCCATGGGGTCACGAAGAGTCGGACACGACTAAACGACTAAACAACGACAACAATTGTTGGTCTTAAGCTATTCCCTGGCATGTGTCCCCGTCACCTCTGCCTTAATGTTGGCAGCGCACAATTCCTTTTTGCAGCTTATTAAATAACATTGCATGTCACCCAAAGGAACAGAGACACCTCCGTCTTCCCAGTATCAGAGAGGGTGGAGGCCTTTTCCATGATGCCCAGTGTGTGTGTTTGTGTGTGCAAGGGCTATAAACACACCACACTCACGCTTGCTCTTTAGCAGTGGAAAGAGTGGATAACATCAACTTTGTAACTTGAGAGGGTGGCAGCGCAATGATTTCCCCTTGGCTCAGCCCCTGAGCCTCTTGACAGGCCCAGTGGGTGTAAAATCTGTGTGGGGTTCCCACGACCTGCCGATAACCCAGTCATCACGTCAAGGGGAGGGACAGATAGGGAACCCCAACAAACACCAATAAGGCAAAAAAACTAGCTTCATGCAGCGGTTTTCAACACCCAGCGCAACGCGTCTCCATAATTAAATTTTGCAGAGACCCAGCCAGCCATTCCAGAGGTGCGGGGCAAACAGAGGGAGCTGTTGCTCTTCCAAATATTGACAGGAGAAAGCCACTTAATACGAGAAACACTTCTATCATATGTTTGGTTTGTTGCTCCCGTTCAGAGAATAGAACCATCTCGCTCAGGCCTGCCTGCTCCAAATTCTCTTTTTTTTAAAAAAAAAATGATATTTATTAAAATTTCAAAAGAAAAAGATTACATTGATAAGAAAAATAACAATAAAAAAAGGAAAGATACAAAGTACAAAAAAGAAAAAACAGTTAAAAACAATTCCATCTTTTCATCACTTCTTTTACGTTTACTTGTTTCCCGGACCTCCTCATACCTCCCTTTTTTGTATTCCAATTCAATTTGTTAATCCAGCAATTCCTTTCCCTCCTTTTTAATCCTGATCTTTAATCTTAATATATTATAACATTAAATTTTTACGTATTGAAAACCAATTTTTCCATGTTCTTTTATACCATTACAGCTAGAAACCACTTAACTTCAATCCAACATCTTTCTAACATTCATTAATTTTACAATATTTCTGTAAGTAGTCTTTAAATTTCTTCCAATCTTCTTCCACCGACTCTTCTCCCTGGTCTCGGATTCTGCCAGTCATTTCCGCCAATTCCATGTAGTCCATTGCCTGCTCCAAATTCTCTCTCCGCAGTCTCTGGCAGAGGTAGAAACTTCAGATTGCATTTCAATGCCGAAACAAACGAATTGATGCATTCCTGGAATAAATATGTGAACTGAAACCTGCCTGTCCTTCGAAATTTGCACTTGCGTGGCGATTCCCGCCTCCCCCCAATTGGAATAAATAAAGACTCAGGACACCATTGATTAAGGTTAATGGGCAAAAATTGGCCACAACTTTATTGGTTACAGGTAAGAGCGGTATTGGCTTTAGGCATTGGTCCTATCAGTCTATCCGGCTTCAGCCTGTTAGCATGAAAACCGGAAAGGGTTAACACCAGCAGGGGGAGCCCTGGGATGCACATCACTAGGAACTCCCCCAGGGGTCACCACTCGGGGGCGTGCTTTAGGCACTGGCCTCCATAGGTTTCGGACGAGGCCACACCCCCCGGAATCCTTTACCGGATTACCCTTAAATATTTGGGGGGAGGTGATGGCACTCCTCACCCCCAACACATCTACATAACAATACCCCTACCAATGCCTAACTGCCATAACCAAGAGATGCTGTGACGATTTGCTATGAGGTAGGCGAAAAAAACCAAATGGCCAGTGCCAATTTGCCAAGTGGAAAAAATTCCTACCAGGCCCCTTAATGGCGACCAACTGAAGTCCATAGCAATGTCAGAAGGAAAACCTAAAGGGTGGGTGGGTGGGTGGGAAACCGAATCTGCTGCAGGGGCGAAAAGGGGAGATCCCGGGGCCGCGCTGGCCTTAAATGACCCAGGCCACGACTATATGGAACTGGCAGAAATGACTGGCAGAATCCGTGACCAGGGAGAAGAGTCGGTGGAGGAAGATTGGAAGAAATTCAAAGATTATCTACAGAAACACTGCAAAATTAAAGAATGTTAGAGTGATGTTGGATTGAAAATAAGTGGTTTCCAGCTGTACAGGATAAAGTTATAGATAGACTAAGATTAAAGATTAGGATTAAAGAAATTTAATGAAAAGGAAATTTGGTACTTAAGAGGTAAAATTTTAATGCTATATTACATTAAGATTAAAGATTGGGATTAAAAAAAGTGGAAAAGAAATTGCTGGACAAATAATTTGGACTGGAATACAAAAGAGGGAGGTATGAGGAAGTCCAGAAAATAAGTAAATTTAAAAACGGAAATGAAAAGGTGATCTTGTTTTTAATTGTTCTGTTTCCTTTTTTTTTTGTTTTTGTTTTTTGTTTTCTGCTCTCTGTGTTTTTCTTCTTCTTTTGGATTATGTACTGTGTATTTGTGTATTTCTTTTTTATGTTTTTTTGTTTAACTTTTTACTGAAATCTTAATAAAAATCATTTTAAAAAATAAAATAAAATAAATGACCCAGGCCACGCCCCCGGAGCCAGCTGATTGGCTGGCTCCGGGGCTGACATGGCCCGAGGATTCCTCTGGTCGGGCGAGATTATTGCGGGCATGAGCCCGCCACACCACCTCCTCCTTATGTCGGGAGTGGCTTTCTCTGAATTTGACGGTGCAGTTCTTCAGCTGCAACCTGTATCCAAGACAGCACGGCTTAAAGGGGAAAGCGCATGCAGACAATGTGTATGTTGGTGGAAGGAATGTCCTAAAATAGCTGGCAAAAATGTGTAGGAGGCAAAATTGTATATGAAGGCTCAGGGAGATGCACACAAAAAGCATATTTTTTTGAAAAAATAAATCACTTGTCGCCCTACAGAAGCAAACTGACCTCACTTGTAGATTATTTAATTTGTCAATACGAATGGAAGGTGTTGATATTGCAGTTGTTGTATAAGGGATTGTTATTTTGACTGGAGTGTAATTGAAATGAATAAGATTCTGGGAGGACTGGAAGAAATTTAAGAACTATTTACAAAAGCATTGTAATTTGAGTGAATGCTAAATAAGATGCTAGACTAAAACAACTGAGCACCACTAAATTTAGAAGTTTTTTTTTTTTTTTTAAGAAAATAAGTAAGACTGTGAAAACTTAGCTCCTTTTGAGAATTATATGATTATGAAATATAGAAGGGATATAAGATTTTAAATAAGATGATAAATTGCTGACAAAATGTTTCAACGATGAAAATGGGAGCGGGAGATGTGAGGAAGTCCAAAGAAAATGTGAAAATATGTTAAGAATGATGTTACATTGTTTATCATGTCTATTTTTATTGTAAAATTTAATAAATTGCTTTAAAAAAAAAAGAAAGAAATGAATAAGATTCTGGAACACAGAAATAAAGGAAATCGTCAAATCATCAATTCTAGCACCTAAATTATATAATTTGGGATTTGAATGATTGGTATTAGTAATTGTATTATAATTTGGCATTGTTATAATGAGGCTTTTAT
Source organism: Podarcis pityusensis (assembly GCF_964106645.2). Classification (NCBI taxonomy): domain Eukaryota; kingdom Metazoa; phylum Chordata; class Lepidosauria; order Squamata; family Lacertidae; genus Podarcis; species Podarcis pityusensis. The sequence continues at coordinate 5,691,584 of NC_138037.1, read as the reverse complement.
TGGAATGTAATTGAAAGCTAATAAAATTATTATCAAAAAAGAAAGAAAGAAACTGAGCTTAGAACTGGAAAAATGGAAGAAGATTGGAAGAAGTTTAAGGAATATTTGAAAAAAAAATGTTAATATTTAAATCTTAGAATAGCTTTGGAAGTGGGTATAGGCGGTAGGGTTAGAAGTAGAAGATAGTGTATTTTATAAGTGATAAAATGCGAAGTTTTTATGGTTAAAGTAAGGGGGGGGGGAGATGGTTAGAAATGATTATATATGTAAACTGCTAAAGATGAAGTAAAATGAAAATCAGATAGGTGGGACTTGGGGAAGCCCACTTAACAATGTTTAGAAAAATAAGAAAAATCCTTCCAGTAGCACCTTTAAGACCAACTAAGTTAGTTCTTGGTATGAGCTTTCGTGTGCAAGCACACTTCTTCAGTGTATCTGAAGAAGTGTGCTTGCACACGAAAGCTCATACCAAGAACTAACTTAGTTGGTCTTAAAGGTGCTACTGGAAGGATTTTTTTTATTTTGACTATGGCAGACCAACACGGCTACCTATCTGTAACTAGAAAAATAAGGATATGACAAGAATTTGTTTGTATTGTTTGTCTTTTCTGTTTGTGTTTTTTATTTGTTATAAAATGAATAAAAAAATTTGGGGGGAAAAAGAATTATTGAAGGCAAAATAGTACAATGGGTTTAGTCGGAAGTTTCTTTTCTTTCACTGATTTTCACTCTATATGCAACTATGTTCTTTTCTTTTTTTCTTATAGAATGTTTGTATTGTATGTTTGTTTTGTGTGTATTTTAAGGTATTTTCTTGTTTAATAAAGTTTATTTTTTAAAAAATAGAATTGGAAAAAACGAGAAACTGAAACTATCACTTTTTCACAGCGCTGAACCCTGGCATGTTTTTGAACTGGAGACTGGACCTCAAACCTTCTGCACTCAAGGCATGTGGGAACAGAAGAAGCAGCCTAATACTGAGCAGTGGCTCTCTAGAGCTTCGGTCAAGAAGTCTTTCGCGGCCTCCCCGTTTGGTAAGGTGAGGCAACTGCCTCAGGCAGCAGGATTCACAGGGCAGGAGATCCAGCCTTCAAGGAATGCCTCGCCCACTGCCGTGGCTGTGGAAGCAGCGACAGCTGCGGCCCTCTCTTTGGAGGCCCGATCTGCCTTGGTAGCCCTGGGATCATCTGCTGGCAGAACATGTGCTCTCCCATGTCCCTGTCTGCCCCCCACTGTGTTAGATCTTTCCTTTGTTGGGCTTTAGAGAGCAGCCTCCTCCTCAAAGGGCTTGTTTATTGAAAACAGAAGCCCTAAATCAAACCCTGCTAGTCTGCAAACCACTTCAGAGACTCGCTTTGGTGGCCTACACTCCCGGAGCCAGGAAGAGGGGGGGTGTCTTTCTGTTTTCCATTCTTTGCAATGTAGCTTTGGCGCTTCTGAAGATTTATGTGACGTGTTCTTTTCTGGGGGTTTTATAGGATCTTTGATCAGCCGCTTATGCTTGCACGTGGTGTCAGTCCACTCAGATATGTGGAATCAGGACTTCAAGACTCTCGCTAGTAAACAGCACTATTCCCCCCAAGGCGAGGTGTCAGTGGGTCGTAAGACGTCCTCGGGGGGCAAGGAAGATGTTCTTCAGGGTGATGTTTACTGTTGGCTTAATATCGGGTTGGGCCATGGGCAGATGAACTAGACCTCTTAGAACAGTACAGTGGTACCTCGGGTTAAGAACTTAATTCGTTCTGGAGGTCCATTCTTAACCTGAAACTGTTCTTAACCTGAAGCACCACTTTAGCTAATGGGGCCTCCTGCTGCCATTGCACTGCTGCCACGCGATTTCTGTTCTCATCCTAAAGCAAAGTTCTTAACCCGACGTACTATTTCAGGGTTAGCGGAGTCTGTAACCTGAAGCATCTGTAACCTGAAGCGTCTGTAACCTGAAGCGTCTGTAACCTGAAATGTCTGTAACTCAAGGTACCACTGTAATGGGGAAGAGAAAGAAGGAGGAGGAGGAGGAGGAGGAGGAGGAGGAGGAGGAGGAGAGGAAGAAGGAGGAGGAGGAGAAGCAGAAGGAGGAGGAGGAGAAGAAGAAGAAGAAGAAGAAGAAGAAGAAGAAGAAGAAGAAGAAGAAGAAGCAGCCGCCATCTGACTGGGTTGTCCCAGCCAATTGGAGCGCTCACATGCCAGTGTTTCCCAATTGTTGGTGTTTATATTACATTATTTAAGATTTGCCTTGAGATAGCCTTTAACCTCTTTTGTTGACCACTGGCATTACGCTTTCCATTTTTAAGTTTGGAATAGAGTAGTTGCTTTGGAAGACGATCATCAGGCATCCGCACAACATGACCAGTCCAACAAAGTTGACGTTGGAGAATCATTGCTTTAACACTGGTGATCTTTGCTTCTTCCAGTACACTGATATTAGTTGCCTGTCTTCCCAAGTGATGTGTAAAATTTTTTGGAGACACCGTTGACGGAATCTTTCGAGGAGTTGGAGATGGCGTGTATAAGTGGTCCATGTTTCACAAGCATACAATAAGGTTGGTAGTACAATAGCAAATATTACAATAGTGATATGCAATGCCAGGCTCAGCTGGTGTCTGAAGCTTTGTTGATGAAGGGAAAGGGAGTCACCAGGGAAGGAAGACAGATAGGAAAGGGGGGAGAGACCTTTTTGAGGGGCCAGGGAGGGTGGTGGCAGCTATATCCCTATGTGAGTGGGAAATGATCCTGTGTGAACTGTCAGCACCAACTGCTGATAGCAGAAAGACCCATCAAGGAATGGGTTAGGAGGTGCTGTGGACAAGGAGGTCATGTTGGTTAATTTCTTTCAACACATTCTGGCCCAGGGAGACACTGAAAGAGCATGTCTGCTTCCCACACCTATGAAGAGAAAGGGGCATGCTTTGAGGGATCCAGTACAGTGGCGTAGCGTGGGGGGTGCAGGGGGGGCCGGCCGCACCGGGCACAACATCTGGGGGGGCGCGCTCGCACTCGCAGCTCTCTGCCGCTACCTGGCTCACTCACTCTCTCTCACTGCAGTGCTGGCTGTGCGAATCCGATCCGAGCCGCTGGGTCGCCGCCCACTGTGGAGGGGGTGGGTGCCAGGCGTGCGGTGCGGAGAGAGAGCGAGGGACTATCTGGGGGAGGGACAGTGCAGCGGCCGCCCAGCGCAGCGCTGAGCACGGGAGAGAACCACACCAGACCAGACCAGGCAGCAGCAAGAAGAAGCTGGCAGCGGCGGCAGGTTAGGGGTTAGGGGGCGCAAATTACTTGCCTTGCCCCGGGTTAGGGGGCGCAAATTACTTGCCTTGCCCCGGGTTAGGGGGCGCAAATTACTTGCCTTGCCCCGGGTGCTGACAACCCACGCTACGCCGCTGATCCAGTACAGAGCTCCGAAAAGTCAATAAACACCAGCTTCTGCAAGATTCCCCCGACAACCTAGTACACTTCACAAGAACATATACTGAGAGAGATCCTTGGTCCATCTAGTTCAGTATTGTCAACACTGACCGGCAGGGTTTCCGGAAGGGGTCTCTCTCAGTTCTACTTGGAGATGCCAGGAATTGAAATTTGGGACCCTCAGCTTGCCTAGGAGATGCTACACCACAGGGCTGGGGACACTCCAGATGTTGCTGGAGTACAGTTCCCATCATGCCTGACCATTGGCCATGTTGGTGGGGCCTGGTAAAAGTTGGGGTCCAGTCCCATCTAGAGGGTCAAAGGTTTCTCAGGCTTGCTCTACCACTATGCTGTGGGCCTTCCACTCCAGTTACAATATATTTCATTTTATATACCCTCCAACATTTCTCCGATGAAAATAGGCACATCCTATTCTATAATAATAATTTGACTATTTATACCCCGCCCATCTGCCTGGGTTGCCCCAGCCACTCTTGGCGGCTTCCAACATACATGAAAACGTAAAACATTAAACATTTTTAAAAATGCTTCCCTCTACAGGGCTACCTTCTGATGGCTTGGGGGGGTCAGATGACTCCATATCCTCCAACATTTCTCCAATGAAAATAGACATGTCCTAAGGGAATGCGGGACATTCCGGGATCAAATCAGAAACTGGGACTGGGCTTCTGTAAATCTGTGGCTGTCTCTGGAAAATAGGGGCACTTAGAGGGTCTGATTTTATTCACAACAGTGGGCTCCATCTCAGATTTGCCAGGTTCTGCCTTCCAGCCTTTCTCTTGTGTAGGGAAGGGCTAGTTCTGATAATCAAAACAAGGGAATTAAAGCATCAAGATGCAGAAAAGGGCTTTGGAATTCCAGGTAAGGGATGCTCACCACCCCACCTGGAGATGCCAGGAATTGAACCAGGAACCTTCTGCATTCAAGGCGCATTTTGAACCACTGAGCTACAGCCCTTGCCCAATAGGAACATAGGAAGCTTCCTTATACTGGTTGCTGTGGACAATACTGGGAGGAGGCCACAGGGGGCAGTTGCCCTGGGAGCAAAATTGTTAGGGGCACAAAATTTCAACCCCTGGTGCTGCCTCAATACAGTTTCTGTCCTTGGGCTCCGTTGAAAATGGCATCTCCATGTGAACCAGGAAGTGGCCTTCCCAGACAATGGAATGACTCTTCTGTTCTTTTTCCTTTTTAAACTAATTTTTATTAGCTTTTACATATTTTTATCACCTTTACATCATTCACATAACGAAGAGTAAAAATAACACTATCCTCATAATATCCCCCCCCCCCATCGACTTCCCTCAACTTCTGGTTTTTTACTGAAAGATTTCTCCTGCATATTTTGTTATTCTTAAATTGGAATCTAATATATTTATTGTTGTTTTGAGTTCAATGCTGTATTTTCCATATTTGCTTCGGTAATTGTAAATGTGTAATCGAAACCTGCTAATGAGTTCATCTCTCTACATTGTTTCTGTAGATCCGTGGTTCCCAGTCTTTCTTATCTCGTAGTCTTCCAGTTAATTTTGCCATTTCAGCGCTGAAATGACTCTTCTTTTCTTATCTCTGTGGCTGCGAACTCCTGGGAGACGTGGATGCCATTAGGCAATTGAATGTGCATGCGTACTCTGTCCATTTCCCTCCCTCCCTCCCTCCCACCCCTCCATGCAGCCCTGGGCACTGGCAACCCGCGTTATGCCACTGCCACTTCAAGTGCCGTGCAGTGATTTATTTATTTATTTTTTGTAGGGGAACAGTTAGGGGCAGAGGCCCCAGCATGTGAGGGTGATGTGTGGGGGGGGGGGGTCAACGTCACGCGCGTAAGCATTGAGCCTCCCTCCCAAAGCCCGGCAGAAGCTTTCCAGGCTTTGGGAAGGAGGCACTATGCTTTAATACTTTAATACTCTGATTTACCAGAAACATTTAGGGAACTAGCCTAGTCCCCCTAGTCCACTGACTGCACACCGCTGGTGCTTCCCATGTTCTAGAATCATAGAACTGTGGAGCTTGGTGAGTTTTTACAGCTGGAACGGACCACAAGGACCGATGGACTCGAATCACAGCTAAGTGATTATTCTAGTCTAGAAGAACTATAGAATCATAGCCTTGTAGAGTTGGAAGGGACCCCTGTTCATCAGTATGCAGATGACACCCAGCTCTACCTCTCTTTTAAATCAGAACCAGTGAAGGCAGTGAAGGTCCTGTGTGAGCGCCTGGAGGTGGTTGGAGGATGGATGGCGGTCAACAGATTGAGGTTGAATCCTGACAAGACAGAAGTACTGTTTTGGGGGGACAGGGGGCGGGCGGGTGTGGGGCACTCCCTGGTCCAGAATGGGGTAATTGTGCCCCTGAAGGACCAGGTGCGCAGCCTGGGAGTCATTTTGGACTCACAGCCTTCCATGGAGGAGCAGGTCAATTCTGTGTCTAGGGCGGCTGTTTATCAGCTCTACCTGGTACGCATGATGAGACCCTACCTGCCTGCGGACTGTCTCGCCAGAGTGGTGCATGCTCTAGTTATCTCCCGCTTGGACTACTGCAATGCGCTCTACGTGGGGCTACCTTTGAAGGTGACCCAGAAACTGCAATTAATCCAGAATGCGGCAGCTAGACTGGTGACTGGGAGTGGTGGCCGAGACCACATAACACTGGTCCTGAGAGATCTGCATTGGCTCCCAGTATGTTTCCAAGCACAATTCAAAGTGTTGGTGCTGACCTTGAAAACCCTAAACGGCCTCGGTCCTGTATACCTGAAGGAGCATCTCCACCCCCATCGTTCAGCCCGGACATTGAGATCCAGCACCGAAGGCCTTCTGGCGGTTCCCTCATTGCGAGAAGTGAGGTTACAGGGAACCAGACAGAGGGCCTTTTCGGTAGTGGCGCCCGCACTGTGGAACGCCCTCCCTTCAGATGTGAAGGATGTGAAGGAAATAAGCAGACATCTGAGGGCAGCCATGTTGAGGGAAATTTTTAATATTTAATGCTGTATTGTTTTTAACACTCGATTAGAAGCCGCCCAGAGTGGCTGGGGAAACTCAGCCAGATGGGCGAGGTATAAGTAATAAATTATTATTATTATTATTATTATTATTATTATTATTATTATCATCATCATCCCCTTTCTTTTTTTTCTTTTTTTATATATTTTTTAACAACTTTTATTTTATAACACCATACAAACAAAGAAGACAAACACAACACATTCACACCAAAAAAAAACTAAATAAAGAATATATATATATATATATAATATATATATATATACTCCTGACATAAGACAACAACAAATTAACTACATTAACTACATAACACACAACACTGACTGACTTCCCTTCATCTCGGTTTCGGAATGTGTTATAAAATTTTTCTATCTGCAGTTTCTTTTCCTCAAAAAAAATTCTTTACATCACAAGTGTTATATCACACCTACTGTGTTTTTTAGTTTTTTTTACCTCTGTTTCCATGTATGCCATGAATTTATTCCAATCTTTATTAAACTTTGTGTCTTTTTGATTTCTTATTTTCTGTGTCATTTTTGCCAATTCTAGATAGTCGAGTAGTTTCGATTGCCATTCATTTATGGTTGGGATTCTTGGTGTCTTCCAATTCTGCGCTATTAGAGTTCTGGCGGCCACTGTCGCGTATTGAAAGAGTGTTTGATCTTCCTTTTTGATTTCCTCTCCAATTATCCCCAGCAAAAAGGCTTCAGGTCTTTTTATAAAGGTATATTTAAAGATCTTTTTTAGTTCATTGTAAATAGATTCCCAAAATTTTCTAATAGGCTCGCACAACCACCACATATGATAAAAATCGCCCTTCTTAATCTTGCATTTCCAGCATAATTTATCACCAGTTTTATATATTTTTTCCAGTTTTACGGGCGTTACGTACCACCTGTACATCATTTTGTACATATTTTCCCTGAGTGTTGTGCATGCTGAGAATCTCATACCTTTATTCCATAGTGCCTGCCATTTATCAAACTCTATGTTATACCCAAAGTCCATTGCCCATCTCACCATTACCTCCTTTACTTCTTCATCTTTGGTGTCCCATTTGAGCAACAGGCTATACATTTTCAATAGGAGTTTTGTTTTACTTTCTAATATTTCAATCTGGAATCTAGATTTTTTCTCACTTATCCCATTTTTTTTATCCTCGGTCCAGATGGAGTTGATTTGATGAAATTGGATCCAACTTGTCAGTTTGTTCTTTATTTCTTCATATGGCCTAATCCTCCAACCAGTCTCTGTTTTTACTAATAAATCTTCGTAGGTCCATCTTTCTCCTTCGATATTTGTTTTTTTTATTGTCAGGATATCGATTGGCGAAAGCCACCAAGGGGTATTCTGTTCCAATAATTTTTTATTTCTTTCCCACACCTCCAGTAATGGCCCTCTGAAGATATGGTTAGAAAATCCTTTATGGATCTTTCCCTTATTACGCCATAGGTAAGCGTGCCAACCGAATCTTAAATCAAATCCTTCTAAATCTAGCAGATCTTTATTTTTTATAATAATCCAATCCTTGACCCAACAGAGGCATGAGGCTTCATAATATAACTTTAAATTTGGGACTGCGAATCCTCCTCTATCTCTTTGGTCTGTGAGTAATTTGAATCTAATTCTCGGCCTTTTTCCTTGCCAGATGAATTTAGAAAGTATTTTCTGCCAGTCCTTGAATATTGATGTTCCCCTGATTATTGGTATATTCTGAAATAAGAATAGCAGTTTCGGTAATAGACTCATTTTTATTGCCATCATCATCCCCTTTCAATGCAGGAATCTTTCACTCAGTATGGGGCTTAAACCCACGACCCCGAGATTAAGAATCTCATGCTCTTCCAACTGAGCTATCTCTCAGGGCAAAAAAAGAGGGATCCCATCCATGCCTCCTTAGCCTGCAGAAGGTCCCATTTTCAATCCCTGGAATCTCCAGAACGCTGTCCAGAACTCTGGAGATCTGCTGCCAGTCAGTGTAAACACTATTGAGGTAAATGGGCCAGTGGTCTGGCTTGGTACCAGACTGTCTCCTATAGTCTTCCATTATGAGCGCTGAGCATCTGCCTCCGCTTGGCTCTGATGGCCCTCATGCCCACTAAAGGAGCTATGAATTATGTCTTCCCAGGTGCTATAGAACCCCCTACGCCAATGTTTTTGTGGTCCCAAGCAGACATCAGATCCGACCGAGCCCGTGGTGGACATCCATATGTACCATATTTTTCGCTCCATAAGGCACACCGAACCATAAGGCGCACCTAGCTTTTAGAGGGGGAAATCAAGAAAGAAAATCTTAAAGAAGCTATAGCCACGTGCAGCCTCTCCCAGCCGGAGGGGCTGCGCGCGGCTATGGCAATACCCCCGCAAAAGCCCACAGGAGCGCACACCCTTTAATGAGCGTGCGGCTCCTGCGGGCTTTTCTACGAGGAGGGAGAAGGGACTGACTGGCCGCGTCAGTCCCTTCTCCCTCCTGGGGAAAAGCCCTCAAGAGCCGCACGGAGCTTGTGTGCGGCTCTTGGGGGCTTTTCCTGCCTGCCTCCCCCCTGCATTCGCTCCATAAGACGCACACACATTTCCCCTTACTTTTTAGGAGGGAAAAAGTGCGTCTTATGGAGCGAAAAATACAGTATCTTCTGGCCTGTCTTCCACCCAATGAGTCAAAAGAGGCACACGTCTGCCTTGGCACCCCCGAAAAACAATGCAGGAGATCTCCATTGCTGTTAGAAAGAAAAGCGGGGAGAGATTCGATCCAGCCCTTCTCCTCCAAACACAGCTGTTGTCTGAAAGAGCTTCCAGTTCTTTGTGGTTAATTATGAGAGCATCTGTGTTCAATATCTTGTCAGGGAGGGAGAAAGCATCGCACCCCAGGGCAGTCAACTTTGTCATAAAACCGCACAGCAGGAGAGCAACTGCGGGTGAGTAAAGGGGCAGTTTTATCCGTGGGTTATCGTTAAACATCCTAACTGAAATGCCATCGGATTGGCCTACTCAGCAAGCCGTATTTTTCTATGAGTTGCAGAGCTCTCAATTCTGAACGCTACTTTTTTTGAGATCAGGCTCCGTTCATGGAGACCCATGGAAACCTCCACCCAGCTCACTGCTCTGAAAAGCAGGCACCATTTACATGACAAAAGACCCTCGCCAAAGTGGTGGCCCCTTTGGGTCTAGCTGTCACAAAGCGAAGCAAGTAGTCATTGGATCCAGTCTTTGTAATATTTGGAATATTTTAGAGCTGTCGCCCGATGTAAAAAACCACAGTTGATTAATCTGTGAGTGTTAGTTGATTAATTGGTTGCATGTGTGTGGGTTAAAGCTAGTGAGCTGGCGTCACACGTTCCTGGAGATGTGGCCACAGTGACGCACACCTTAGTTACATCCCGTTTGGATGACTGTAACACAAGCTACGTGGGGCTGCCTTTGGAAATTGCTCGGAAACTTCAATTGGCTCAAAGAGCTGCAGCCAGACTCTTGACTGGGGCTGGTTATAAGGAGCTGAAGACTCCCTTGTTACAACAACTCCACTGTCTATCAGTCTGTTTCTGGACACAATTCAGAGTGCTGGGTGTGACCTAGAAAGCTCTACTTGGCTGAGGTCCAAGCTACCTGAAAGACCATAATCCCTCATATGAACCCTCCCAGGTTTTGAGATCTTCAGGGGAGGCCCTTGTCTCGGTCCTGTCAACCTTGCAGGCACCCTTGGTGGGGAAACGGGACAGGGCCTTCTTGGTGTTGGCTGCTCCATAATAAGTTTGGAACTCCTTGCTAGAGAAGTTGGAGTGGCTTCCTCTTTGCTGCCCTTTGGCCAGCAGGTGAAGACCTTTCTATTCCAGCAGGCCTGTTGCTTTTTGTTGTTGTTGTTGTTTTAAAGAAGGGGCTTTTAAATAGTGCTGTGCTGTTTTTACAGTCTGTATCTACATGTATCTATCTATCTATCATCTGTCTATCTATTTATCTATCTATCATCTATCTATCTATCTATCATCTATCTATCTATCATCTATCTATCATATATATATATATATATATATATATATATATATATATATATATATCATCTATCTATCTATCTATCTATCTATCATCTATCTATCATCTATCTATCTATATATATCATCTATCTATCTATCTATCTGTCTATCTGTCTATCATCTATCTATATAGCTATCATCTATCTAGCTATCTAACATCTATTTGTCTTGTTTTAATAAAGGCAGAGGGCCTTCTCGGTGGTGGCACCCGCCTGTGGAACACCCTCCCATCAGATGTCAAGGAAATAAACAACTATCTGTCTTTTAGAAGACATCTGAAGGCAGCCCTGTTTAGGGAAGCTTTTAATGTTTAATAGACTATTGTATTTTAATATTCTGTTGGAAGCCGCCCAGAGTGGCTGGGGAAACCCAGCCAGATGGGCGGGGTATAAATAAATTATTATTATTATCATCATCATCTTTGGACTCTTGCCATTCTTGAACTCGTCCCCTTGCACACCTCTGGATTTAGAGGCTGTTAAAGGAAGCAACCTGCATTGAACCCCGGCAGACTTTGCTCAACCAAGATTGAGCTTGCCACCCATATTAAACTGCAGCTCTATTTAAGGCCCATGAACCTGATTGCATGACCCTTCAGCACCACGTGGAGCTGTCCAGGGTGCTGCCTGGACTTTGCCTTATCAAAATCTGGTCTCTGCTTTGCCTTATGGGAAGCTGGTCTTGGACTGGCTTGACTTTGCCTGGCTCCCCTTGCCAGAACCTGAACTTGCATCTAGCGCTTCTCCAAGTTTGGGCTAGAACCCGATCTATCTGAGGCAGCCACCTGGGACAAAACAGCTTGCCGGACACAGCTTTCAGTGTGTGTGTATAAAAAAATAAAATAAGTGCATAACTAATCAGATTTATTTAAGATGGCTTGGTTAAACATGTTGGCTTCTCTCTTCTTCCTAACTCTGCATTCAGACAGCACTTTGTTCCATCTTCGCAATGGTTCCATTTTTGCATTTTATGTGATCTTTTACATGATGTAAAAACAGTCACAAAATTAAAAGATGACTGCTTCTTGGGGGGAAAGCAATGACAAACCTAGACAGCATCTTAAAAAGCAGAGGCATCACCTTGCCAACAAAGGTCCATAAAGTTAAAGCTATGGTTTTCCCAGTAGTGATGTATGGAAGTGAGAGCTGGACCGTAAAGAAGGCTGATCGCCGAAGAATGGATGCTTTTGAATTATGATGCTGGAGGAGACTCTTGAGAGTCCCATGGACTGCAAGAAGATCAAACCTCTCCATTCTGAAGGAAATCAGCCCTGAGTGCTCACTGGAAGGACAGATCCTGAAGCTGAGGCTCCAATACTTTGGCCACCTCATGAGAAGAGAAGGCTCCCTGGAAAAGACCCTGATGTTGGGGAAGATGGAGGGCACAAGGAGAAGGGGACGACAGAGGACGAGATGGTTGGACAGTGTTCTGGAAGCTACCAGCATGAGTTTGACCAAACTGCGGGAGGCAGTGGAAGACAGGAGTGCCTGGCGTGCTCTGGTCCATGGGGTCACAAGGAGTTGGACATGACTAAACAACTAAACAACAACAAAATCCACTTCTGGAAATCTAGTGGAAACTTGCTGAAGGGGTTTGGACAAATGACGCTTGGGATCCCTTCCTACTCTGCAATCCTATGATTCTAAGTTTTGTGCTAATATCTGTGTTCATTGTTTCCAGAAGAAATAATCTCTTTGTAACCTTATTGATTTGGGAAATTGCGGGCGTTCTGCACTGATGAAATTTGGGGGGGGCACAATTAATGGGGGGCATGGTTTTGGAGTAGGGATGGGGCACCTGTGCCCCTCCAGATTTTGCTGAGCTCTCAATACCCATCCGTCCCAGACAGTATGACTAATGGTTAGAGACTGTGGAAATTGTAGTCTAGCAATATCTCAACTACATCCATATCTGGGGGGCCACAGGCCCCACACCAGAGTTTTAGATAATTCACAGTTAATGCAACCAACTGTTCAATAGCAGTAGCACTTTAAATGCTGGATGTTTAATTTGGGAGTTGTGGTGGTAAATTTAACATTGAGTGCATGATTCAATATTGAATGATCATCCGAATGTGCTACACTCGTTATTGTTGCTTTTAATTTATATATTCTGTTTTTGTTACTATGTCTGAGGCAAGTGATGAATGAATGCATAAAATATGGTGGAGGTTTTTATTTCATAGTCCAAAAAGCTCCCTGGAGTCTCATTGCTCCCTCCAAACCGAGTATGTAGCTCTCTGGTCCAGAGGGATCCGCCATAATGTCTTTTTTAAAAAAATTAAAAACACACAACTATTGAAAGCAAACCAAATTTAAATCATTAAACCAGATGAAATGCAGAGGGATTAGCTCTTCAGTCCATCTGGGGCACATCACTCCAGAATTTTCCTCTGCTTCTGTATGATTGACAGAAATTTGCTGGCAGGAAGAGGGAAGAAGCTGCCTGTGAACTGGGGCCTGAAATCCTCTCGCAATCGCCATGGTTGCCATCTGAAAACCAGCCAGTCTGGAGTAGGGGAGGGGGGAGATTCTGTTTGGTTGCTGTGGCAACGGCATCCCAACGAACCCACAAAATTGCTCGGTGTGGTGGGGCCAAAGAGCGGAAACCCGGAGCCCTGCGCAGAAAGTCTTAGGACGCCAGTGCGTTTTCCAGCCGCGTCCTCACAAGACATTACCTCAGCAGGGCCCATTGAAAAAACACAGTGGCATGGAAGCTGAGGAATATAGGTAGGGAGGAGGGTCGATGAGCCCTGTGCCAAGATTTCTATTTTCTTGGGGTGAGGAGAGAGAGAGAGCCTGAATCTGACACATTTGGCTTTATGGAGGCAAAGGGAACCTTTTTTTAAAGCACCAAGGGGATTTCCAGTCCAGCGCAAGAGCCTTGTACATTCCAGGACGTTTAATGGGATCTGATGGGTTTTTAAAAAACATGCACGCACATGCCACAAATTGAAGATGAAGCACTTTTATACGTTGACACTCATTCGTTTATTGACACTCAATAGAAGTTGGTGGGAAGCAGACCTTTCGGCTGGAATCCTCAAACCTTTCGTCCAATGAGTGAAAGAATGACTAGGAGACTTACAAGATGTTAAATCCACTCCTTTGCTTAAAGTGAACTTGTATTAATGTCGGGCTCAGGCCACCCAAACCTAAGGCATCTTTTTCTGTCCCAGTGTGCATTTGTCACATGCTGCGCTGTTTCCCTTCTGCCGCAGCTCGTATACCACCAAAACTTACATTATTCATCTCGTTGTCCTCTATTGAAAAGGACAGACTGAAGAAGATTCCAAGCGGATCCTCCTTGGGAAGGAAGTTCAGGGTCAAGGTGCAACTTCATAAAATATCCTTGCAATGACCATGGCAAAGTTTCTTTCAGAGGTCGCAAGAAAAAAAGTCCATCATGCTCTAGACAAAACAAAATGACTACGTCGGTCTCTTTCACCTGTTGTTTGGTTGTTTTAACTGTACAGTGGTACCTCGGGTTACATACTCTTCAGGTTACATACGCTTCAGGTTACAGACTCCGCTAACCCTGAAATATTACCTCGGGTTAAGAACTTTGCTTCAGGATGAGAACAGAAATCATGCTCCGGTGGCACAGTGGCAGCAGGAGGCCCCATTAGCTAAAGTGGTGCTTCAGGCTAAGAACAGTTTCAGGTTAAGAACGGACCTCCAGAATGAATTAAGTACTTAACCCAAGGTACCACTGTATCTTGTTTTGAAACTGTTTTGTGGGCCTATGGACCACAATAAAGATATATCCTCTTCTCCATAACTGACCACCTAACCTCCAAAACAACAACCGAGTCTTGAGACAAATGCAAGGCTAACGAATGCATAATTCCTTTTGGTATCATGCAATCATAGACTTGTAGTTATCTAGTCCAACCCCCTATAATGCAGGAACCTCAACTAAGGCATCCATGACAGGTGGCCACCTAACCTCTCTTTAAAAACTTTCAAGAAAGGAGAGTTCACCACCTCCCAAGGGAGACCGTTCCACTGTCGAACAGCTCTTGCTGTCAGAAAGTTCTTCCTGATGTTTGGCTGGAATCTCCTCAAGAAGTGGCCAGCTGAGCCAGGAAGCGCCATGTCCAGCCTCCGCCTCTTCCCCGCCAGAGGAGCTGCCTCCAGCCACTGCCCGCCTCCTCCAGCCCCGCCGGCAGTGCAACAACTCTGGGGAACGGGGGGGCGGGTATACTTAAGACGGCTCTGGAGGAAGGCACCATCACCATACAAATACCTTGAAGCAGAAGCCAGGAACCTTTGGTCCTCCAGATGTTGCTGAACTACAATAATAATACAATAATAATATTTTATTATTTATACCCTGCCCATCTGGCTGGGTTTCCGCAGCCACTCTGGGTGGCTTCCAACAGAACATTAAAATACAATAACCTATTAAACATTAAAAGCTTCCCTAAACAGGGGTACCTTCAGATGTCTTCTAAAAGTCTGGAAGTTGTTTTTCTCTTTGACATCTGGTGGGAGGGTGTTCCACAGGGCGGGTGCCACCACCGAGAAGGCCCTCTGCCTGCTTGCCTGTAGATTGGCTTCACGCAGGGAGGGAACTGCCAGAAGGCCCTCGGAGCTGGATCTCCAGGCAGAACGATGGGGGTGGAGATGCTCCTTCAGGTATACTGGACCGAGGCCATTTAGGTATATAACTCGCATCAGCCAGTGCGGCCATTAGCCAGGGATGGTTGGGCATTGTAGTTCAGCGAAATTTGTGGGGCCACCCTTGCCCTAAAGGAAGTGATTGGTGCCACCCCCATCATATTTTGTTGTTTACTGTATTTATATCCCACCTTTTCCTCCAAGGAGCTCAAGATGGCATACGTGGTTCTCCTCCCATACCTCATTTAATCCCCACAACAACCTTGTGAGGTAGGTTAGGCTGTGAGAGGCCGTGACTGGCCCCAGGTCACCCAGTGAGCTCCATGGCCAAGTGAGGATTTGAATTGTGGTCTCTCCCAGGTCCTCAAACCACTATAGCATGCCGGCATTCAGTTTCGGGTTGAAATGGTGACAAATTCTTCTCTCTCTTTTAATTTAATTTTATTTTGACAAAGTAATAGGTAAAGGTAAAGGGACCCCTGACCATTAGGTCCAGTCATGGCTGACTCTGGGGTTGCGGCGCTCATCTCGCTTTATTGGCCGAGGGAGCCGGCGTACAGCTTCCGGGTCATGTGGCCAGCATGACTAAGCCGCTTCTGTCGAACCAGAGCAGCGCACGGAAACGCCGTTTACCTTCCCACCGGAGCAGTACCTATTTATCTACTTGCACTTTGACGTGCTCTCAAACTGCTAGGTTGGCAGGAGCTGGGACCGAGCAACGGGAGCTCACCCCTTCACGGGGATTCAAACCTCCGACCTTCTGATTGGCAAGTCCTAGGCTCTGTGGTTTAACCCACAGCGCCACCCGCATCCCTTGACAAAGTAATAATCATAAATAAATAAGAACAAAAATGTGCTCCCCAGCACCAAGACCATTCCGTTGAAACCATCCAACCTCCCAAAATGTCAACACCGCTTGCAATGGTTTGACCCCTTTCCGTTTTAACAGTACAGATTCTACAAACACCCTCCATATCGCCTCAAAATCATTTCTCCTGCATATTCCCCATCTTACCTTAATGGCACATATTGATTTATCATTAATAGCTATACCCCACACTTCTTTACACCATTCTTCCATTTTATATTCTGCCTACCCCTTCCGCTTCCTAGCTAACATAATTCGTGCAGCTGTCAATAAATTTGTGAGCAGGTCCTTCACAGCCTGCGAACCTTCTACCCCATCGTAAATTGATGATAATTCTACCTCTGGACTTTGGGTCAGCTGTAACCCAGTGATTTGTTATCCCCTTAGGCACCCTTTGCCAAGACAAATTGTACATATTTACACCCCCACCACATGTGAACATAGACACGTTCTTCTCCAGAGGGACCAGCGAGGCTTCTGTAAAGGCAGACACCTGGTGCTGCGTCAAGAGGAGAGATTTGGGCCTGGCTGTTTGCATACTGGGCCATTCTGCATGTATATTAATAACTTGGTTCAATATTGTGGTTCTGTGGCCACACATACTTTGGCAAAGGGGCTGTTTACCCAGTCTGCCACCGTGGCCCTGGAAACAGCTCTTCCATTCCATCAGGTGAAACACAGCCCCAGCTTGGAAGCTGGCGTGTAAATAAAGCCCAGGCCGAAGCCACGTTTTGAAGGCTCACGTCAGGGCCTGGCTGGGTGAGGAGGAACGGTGGGAGGCACCAGCTGGGGAACTCCCAAGGGGACCCCCAGCGGAGGAAGATGCTTGAGCTGCGATTCCTGCATTGCAACGATGGACCAGAGGAGCCTTTCCCTTCCAACTCTACAGTTCTTTGATTCTCAGTATGATGGCCTGGGACTTGAACCAGTGGAGTCTCAGTCTGCACCAGATCCTTTGCCTCAGGCATCACCTGAACCAAGTCTGGGGCCTGATCCTGAAGAGTCCCAGTCTGCACAGGTTGCCCTGCAACAAACACCAGCTGGGCCGAGTCAGGGGCCTAAGCCTGCCCTGGCTCCAGATGCGGGGATGACCTCGTTGCCTTCAGCTGGGCCATCGCTTACAGCTGCTCCACTACCGGTTTGGTCAGGGGAGGCTGAGGCGGCCCCTGGGTCTAGTAACCCACCGATGTCTCCCGAGCTGCAGAGACTGAGGTCTGAGAGAAGGAGAGACCTGAGTACTCGCAGGAGGAGTGCTCGCCTTCGGGCGAAACAGGGAGGTGAGTCGCCGGGGGATCAGGACCAGCCGCTACCCCGACAAAGATAAAAGGCTGTCGGTCCCCGCCCCAGGTTGCGGGAGCAACATTGCTGTATGCCTGCCTGAGATCCTGTACCTGTCCTTGCCTGGTTTCTTGCCTCGTGTCCTGCCTTGGCCCTGTCGGACTGACTCCTAGAGGAACCTTTGGATTCTGGACCAGTCCTGGACCGCGTTTCACGGGTTACCCCCGGGGCCAGCACACTCTCTGATTGTCCTCAGCAGCTGGCCTTCCTGCTTCTGCATAGGGTGACTCTTCCCACAGGGCCTCCTCTAGATTCTCTCTTTAGCAGATGAATCCTCCATGCCCCAAGCCGTGCATCGGAGGATGGATATTAACAGCCACAGATGCTCTGGTCCGGACAACAACCCATCTGCCATCACAAGGAATGGAAGCCAGGAAGTACATGCGCCTCTAAGTCCAGTGGCTTTAGCTTGTCATGACAAAGGTGCATTTATTAAGCAGCTAATCTCTGGCCAGGGTCCCTAAAACACTGCTATCTTGGGTCTGAAACTCTCGCTGGCTGAAGAAGCCACTTCAGACTTCCGCCATGAGTGACCTTGTCATGTGCGTTGACAGAGGACAGAACACCAGCAGTGCCCTCCTCCATCCTGTGTATGTGTGTCGAAGGATGTTCCTCAGTGGAGTTTTTTCCAAGCAGTTCTCTTAATTGGCTTGTAGATAGTTCGGAAAGGTTTCCTGCCACAGGGTTCATGGTGGGACAGGGGGGAGCTTCTGGGGCATTGCAGCCCAGAATAGGTCTTGTTTACCCAACCCCCAGCACTGCAGAAAACTGCTGGCAGGAGGAGGAGGAGGGGGAAGGATTGTGGGGTCAAAGGTTTTCCAAGCGATTCAATCCATAGTGCAACAAATTATCCCTCCAGACCCAGGTCTAGCACTTCTAGCGCTTTTTCCAGAAACCATGCAAAATGTGTTATGCAAAGACCTCACCATCCGTCTAATAATAGCAGCCAGGCAGGAACTGGCACAGCACTGGAGATCTCGTTCCTATTTCACTGCAAAGGGACGGTGGGATAAAATGGGATGGGAAAGAGTCTCAGAACAGAACGGACAACTCAGAGGGGCTGAATGCAAAACATTGTTCTCAGTTGCTTGGTTTCCGTTTGTCGAATCTGCTTTGCCCCTCTCTCTCTCCCCACCCCCTTCAAATATCTTTTTTTTAATAAAAAAAATTATTGGAAATTTTATTTACAACATAACATAAATCCCCCCCAATACAGAAATCCACCCTCATTAAACGTGGACATAACATACAATAAGTATAACATACAACAATACAAACAACCAAATAAAAGACTTCCTTTATCGTGTATCTGGCCTCCTTATTTACTTCTTATAATCTGTTTCCTTTATGAATAATTATTAAGATTTTTCTAATTATAACTTAAATATCCACAAAGTCTCCTGCAGACATTTATCGTAACAAGTCCAGGTATGTATTTTAGGGCACTGTTTTGTGAAGTATTCTTTGCATTTCCCCCATGCTTTTTGAAACTCTTGTCTAGTGTGATCTCTAATCTGTTGTTGTTGTTAGTCGTTTAGTCATGTACGACTCTTTGTGACCCCGTGGACCAGAGCACACCAGGCACTCCTGTCTTCCACTGCCTCATGCAGTTTGGTCAAACTCATGCTTCATGAACACTGTCCAACCATCTCGTCCTCTGTCGTCCCCTTCTCCTTGTGCCCTCCATCTTTCCCAACATTAGGGTCTTTTCCAGGGAGTCTTCTCTTCTCATGAGGTGGCCAAAATATTGGAGCCTAAGCTTCTGGATCGGTCGTTTCAGTGAACACTCAGGGCTGATTTCCTTCAGAATGGATCGGTTTGATCTTCTTGCAGTCCATGGGACTCTCAAGAGTCTCCTCCAGCACCACAATTCAAAAGCATTCATTCTTCAGTAATCAGCCTTCTTTATGGTCCAGCTCTCACTTCCATACATCACTACTGGGAAAACCATAGCTTTAACTATACGGACCCCTTCAAATATCCATCCTCCATAATGGAATGATGTTATACCTGAAAGGCTGCTTTCAGATGTCTTCCAAAAGTTGTCTAGTTACTTATCTCCTTGACTCGGGGGTCACATAACTCCATACCCTCCAACATTTCTCCGATGAAAGTAGGGATGGCCTAAGGGAAAGGGGAACATTCTGGGATCAAATCAGAAACCAGGACGACTTCTGAAAATCCAGGACTGTCCCTGGAAAATAGGGACATTTGGAGAGACTGGGTTTCCCAAAGCTCAACCACAATGAGAACAGGAAGCTGGACCAGATGGGTCATTGGCCTGATCCTGAAGGTTCTCAAGGCGCCCAGCTTTCTTGCAATCAAAACCCACCAAGCTCCCCAAACTCTCCCACCCATATTTTGCCTTTCAGACATGATTACCCTTGTCACTCTTCTCTGTACCCGTTTAAGCTGCTGTTTGGCAGGGGTTGGAAGGAACTCTCGCTCATGACGACGAAAGTCAGGCTTCTGAAAATTGGAAGTGTGGCTGTGAACGAGTCGTTCCCAGAGCCAGCAACCTCAAGCTAACACTTAGCAAAGCTGGGCACCTTCCCAAAAGCTTGGAGACGCTACCTCACAGCCAGCAGAAAGAGGGCACACGGCAAGGGAAGCAACTGACAAGTGACACAGCCAGAAGATATCTCCTCTATTTTTGGTGTGCATTTCCATGAGGTGTTGGGCACAGATCAGTGGCAATGGAGTGGGGAGGCGTCCTCTCTCACCCAGATGTGTTCCATCAGGGTTAAATCGTACCAGATGTTGCAGCTGGGCCAGAGAGGTGCCAATCTGTGTCCATTGTGAAGAAGAGAAGAAGAAGAGTTTGGATTTGATATCCCGCCTTTCACTCCCTTTAAGGAATCTCAAAGCGGCTAACATTCTCCTTTCCCTTCCTCCCCCACAACAAACACCCTGTGAGGTGAGTGGGGCTGAGAGACTTCAAAGAAGTGTGACTGGCCCAAGGTCACCCAGCAGCTGCATGTGGAGGAGCGGAGACGCGAACCCGGTTCACCAGATTAGGAGACTACCGCTCTTAACCACTACACCACACTGGCTCAGTGTGACGGCTCAATCCACAAGCTCAGTGGATTTATGGCAAGCATCGGGCAGCCAAAGAGGAATAAAGCATTCGGCACTGGAGCACAGCTGTATTCTAAGAGCACAGGATGACCCCGCCAACTCTGAAGGGTACCTCTAAAAATCTTGGCACGTTTTACCATCGCGTTTCAGCACCCGTGCTTTGTTTCCGTTCGCACTGCATCATGGGATTTGTAGTCTCCAGATCCACACAAGCAGCTAGCAATTAGTGTTGATAAGGGCCTCTCTCTTTTTTAACGGGGCAGAAAACACAGAGAGAATGGTGCGTGCTAAAATCTAAGAACGCACACAGTTGGGGGCAGAAAAGCTGAAACGACGCAAGAACCTTTTTTTAAAAAAATTGTGCAGGGTGAGTCCAAGGCATTTGGCCGCCTGAGCCAAACACTAAGATGGCACCCCTCCATTCCACAGACAGGAGCCAAATGAAACAGCAGTTGAATCGGAAGTGTCACGCGGCTGACACCTGAGGAACCTGGTTAGATTTGGGCAGCCAGGACAGGCCAGGTGGCAGCAGAGGAGGCCTCAGTAGGAACAGTTAGGAGTTGATGTCCCACAGCAACTGCCACCTGAGGTGGTCATTTCACTTTGCCTAATGGTTGAGCTGGCTCTGTCGTTATTTTCCATAAGGAAAGTTCCAGTCTCCAGATGTCTTTGGGGAGGGGGGAGTTTAGAAAAAGTTACCTGGAGTTTTTTGGTGTAGAAAGGAGCAGAATGGGCTGAAGCATATGGACTATGTGGCAGGCGCATATTTCCCAGATCTCTCCAGCTCACACTGAACACGCTGGTTGGTTGCCAAGACTGCATGTTTTATGATGTCCAAGGATTGATTTGCTTTAAGTTCTGTATTTCCTTCGTTAAATGTTAGTGAGAAGGTAAAGCGAAGCCCCAGGACCACACACAGAGGCTGGCCGGTGTTGTGGTCCTTGCTGACGGCTGGCTGATGCCTCACAGATTACGGTCTGCTTCCATCTAGTGGCTGAAGGAGAACCGGGACTTAAGGTGAGTGTTATGCAAAAGTTTGCAATGGGTTGTGGGTAAGCTTCGGAGAATGTTTTCTAATTTTTTGCAATGTTGATTTTTTTTTTGTTTCAGTAAAACTGCAGTCTTGGTGTATTGCTGGATGACCCTTGGGTCCCTTCCAATAAGATTCAATTATTATGCCCACAGACTGTCTGACCAGAGTGACGCATGCTCTGGTTTTCTTCCACTTGGACTACTGCAATGCTCTCTACGTGGGGCTACCTTTGAAGGTGATCTGGAAACTACAATTAATCCAGAATGCGGCAGCCAGACTGGTGACTGGGAGCGGCCGCTGGGACCATATAAGACTGGTCCTGAAAGACCTACATTGGCTCCCAGTACGTTTCCGAGCACAATTCAAAGTGTTGGTGCTGACCTTTCAAGCCCTAAACGGCCTCAGCCCAGTAGACCTGAAGGAGCGTCTCCACCCCCATCATTTTGCCCTGACACTGAGGTCCAGCTCTGAGGGCCTTTTGGCAGTTACAGGGAACCAAGCAGAGGGCCTTCTCGGTAGTGGCACCCACCCTGTGGAACACCCTCCCATCAGATGTCGAGGAAACAAACAACTGTCTGTCTTTTAGAAGACATCTGAAGGTAGCCCTGTTTAGGGAAGTTTTAAATGTTTGATGATTTATCGTGTTTTTAATATTCAGTTGGGAGCCGCTCAGAGTGGCTGGGAAAACCCAGCCAGATGGGCGGGATATAAATTATTATTATTATTATTATTATTATTATTATTATTCATACATACCTGGGGATAGGCATCCTTGAACTCAGTGAGACTTCCGAGAATTTATGTATTGTGGTGTGCTGTTAATGACAGGTTCATCCATCCCATTCTCCTAATGATAGGGAGCCTGCAGGATCAGGCCAGTGGCCCTTCCAGTCCAGCATCTTGTTCTCACAGTGGCCAACCAGATTCTTCTTTTGGGAAACCAGCAAGCAAGACCTGAGCTCAAAGCCCTCTCCCCTCCTGTGGTTTCCAGCAGCTGGTATTCAGAGGCAGCTGCCATGCCTTTTGCTAGTCTTTTCTCCAAACTAGAAAGTCCCAAATGCTTCAAAATGTTCCTCATAGAGGAGCCACCCCATCCTGCTTTTTGGAATACATGGGACCACCAGTGGTGACTGTTGCCCATTGTAGCTGGTAGGGCAGAAAGCAGGGAGGCCAACAGTAGGTGGCGCTAGAGCCAATGTCATTCTAGTTCATAGCTGTCAACTTACAGATTTGAAAATAAGGGACCAGCAGCCTCGAAAATAAGGGATCGGCAGCCAAAATAAGGGATTTTGCTATTGTAAAGAGTTACATACGTTGGTAGGATTGACAGATGCTGTCAATCTGGCATGAGGTGGTTGCAGCGAGGCGGCGACCACTGAAGAGCCGCCCTTCTGCGTCCCTCCCCATCCCCTCCTCTTCCTCCTCCCTCAGGCCGCCTCCTTAGCTGCCACCACTGCTGCCGCCTCCGGGCTCGCGGCGGCGTGGGCGAGAGTCTCTCTCCCTCCCCCCCTCTCTTGGGCAGGGAAGGGCCGATGGAACTCCTCGCGCCAGGACGACGACACCAGCGTGCTCTCTCTCTCTTGCAGCAGAGGACCCCGAGCTGCTGCTTCCCTCCCGAGCCGGGCGCGCATGAAACCCGGGAAATTTAAGGGACATCATCAATAAGGGACAGCAGCGGGACACGGCGCTGGGATAAGGGAGTTTCCCGCTAAATAAGGGACAGTTGACAGCTATGTTCTAGTTTTGTCTGCATCCACTTTCCTGCTGAGTTGCAGGATGCATTCAGATGTGTTTTGGCCTTTGAGATTATAATGCTTGCATTTCCATCCTGGATTCTCATGTTCCTTTTACAATGCATTGCCTGTTGTGTTACGGATCTGTGGGTTTTTAAAAATCACTCTGCAGTGATTTTAACTTAATCCGTTCCGGAGATCCGTTCCTAACCTGAAACTGTTCTTAACCTGAAGCACCACTTTAGCTAATGGGGCCTCCTGTTGCCGCCGCGCCACCGGAGCACGATTTCTGTTCTCATCCTGAAGCAAAGTTCTTAACCTGAGGTACTATTTCTGGGTTAGCGGAGTCTGTAACCTGAAGCGTCTGTGACCTGAAGCGTCTGTTACCTCTAATTACGGATGTGATCCATTCTGGGGTGCCGTTCACACCCTGAAAAGCCCGTAAGTAGAGCGCCACTTCTGCGCACGTGCGTGACGCAATAGAGCGCTCCTGTGCATGCGCGAAGCGCTCAGAACGCTTCTGTGCACGCAGCGAAACCTGGAAGTATACGCTTCCGGGTTTGCCGGGTTTGCAACCCAAAAATCCGCAACATGAACCTAACGCAACTAGAGGTATGACTGTACTGCCATGCGGTGCTAATTTTTTTTTTTTAATTAATATTTATTAAAGTTTCAGAAAAAATAAAATCACATTAATAAACAATAGAAATTTGAAAAGAAGAAAGAAAAATACACAATAGAAAATACAAAATACAAAATACAAAAAGATAAAAAAAGGAAAAAAAACAGTTAAAAACAATTCCGTCTTTTCATAACTTCTTTTACATTTACTTGTTTCCCGGGCTTCCTCATACCTCCCTCTTTTGTATTCCAATTCCGGTTGTTAATCCAGCAATTTCTTTCCTTTTTAATCGCAATCCTTAATCTTAATATATTATGACATTAGATTTTTACCTATTTGAAACCAATTTTTCCATTCTTTTAACTTTTTTAATCCTAATCCTTAATCTTAATATATTTATAGCTTTAAAACCTATACAGCTAGAAGCCATTTAACTTCAATCCAACATCATTCTAACATTCATTAATTTTGCAATGTTTCTGTAAATAATCTTTGAATTTCTTCCAATCTTCTTCCACTGACTCTTCTCCCTGGTGCGGTGCTAATTTTTAAATGGGGTGAAAGAAAGGTACATCGGAATACCTCCAGGAATATTGTCAAGTGAGGTTAAAGGGCCTTTTGGGGGGTAAGAAAATAACATGGAAACAAGTGCGAAACATCTGCCAGATTATGCTCGTTTCCCAGCAGTGGCTTTTGTGTTGTGTGAAAAAATCACATAAGATGTGGAAATTGTTAGGTAAGGAACTATCATGAAAATGGAATATGGCTGCTGCTTATAAGTAAATAAAAAAACAGAAAGGGTCAGGGGCATAGCCTGGGGGGCTGCAGAGGTGGTGGCCCCAGGTGCAATTTTTTTAATGGGTTCAGTCTTTCTAAAACCTCCATTTAAGAGTTTGCAAAGGCCCTGAGTGTCTCGCACGAGGAATACAATACCACGTGAGCAGCGCTGTTTTCCTTTTCTTTGTTTTCAAGTGGGATGGAAGAATGCAAATTGATCTTGAATCTGAAATGATTCGAAGGGTGCATGGCTGTTGCGTTCTTATGCAGTGCCCTGCCAGACCTAGGCTGTTTTGCGAGGGCTGCTGTGTTTTCCTGGTGAGTGCTCTGCCTTCTAGAACTGTGGGGAGGCAAGGGGGGGCGGTTCTCCCTTGCCAGCAGAGGGGTGCATGTCCCTGGGCTGGCCAATGAGGTTGCAGGTCCGAAAGCACGGGTCCGAACAGTTTTCCGCTTGACCTGCACTTTCTAGGCAGGGGTCCAAGTGGTTTCCCCCCTTGTCCCTCTCCTTACCCAGAGGAGAGCTGCTCTTTAGCGCTAAATCGGAACTAACAGCAATCCATAGAAAATCTGGTTGCAATTTGTTTCAATGGGATGCTAAAGAAGGGTTTCCTCCAGGGGGAAAGCTGCTGGACAAGAGGAATTGGTTTTGCAGTGAGGGGGGAATTTGTTTTGTTTTGTTTTTAATGCCCATCAGTACTAAGGTTACCAGATTTTTTTCAATGAATCCGGGGACAAAATAAATAAATAAATAAGAAGTGTGCATGCACACAAAAGCTCATACCAATAACTAACTTAGTTGGTCTCTAAGGTGCTACTGGAAGGATTTTTATTATTATTATTTTTATTTTATTTTGTTTCGACTGCGGCAGACCAACACGGCTACCTACCTGTAACAAATACTACACGTTCGGGATGTTGATGCTGCAGCGATGGCGGTGGCAGAAGGAAGGGAGGTTTCACACTACCTTTTTGGAGCAGCCCCATCCCAACTCCTACTTGCGTGTAAGCAGGAGGGGGCAGGGATCCCTCAGCTGGGAAGGGATGCTTCCCGTTGCCTATCTGAGAGATCCCTGCCCACTCCTGCTTGCACGCAAGCCCTGATACAGTGTGAAGTCTCCCTTCACAGTTGAGAGATCCCCGCGCCGCTCCTGCTTGCATGCAAGTAGGAGTTGTGAGGCTGCTCCAATAGGCAGCATGAAGCCTCCCTTCACAACGTAGTTGCTGGGGTCAGGGAAGGTGGAGGCAGCCCGGAAGCTGTATCTGAGAGGCCCTGCACCACCATCATATGGGGACTTCCGAGCAGCTCCTGAAGCCAGCCAGAGCCAACTGCTCCGGGCTGCTGAGACTGCCGTTGTTGCATTTCCCGGGGACATTAGATGAAATCCGGGGACATTCTGGGGATGGAATTTGTCCGGGGACTTATTCACAAATCCGGGGACTGTCCCCGGGAAACGGGGACATCTGTTAACCCTAATCAATACTCCTTATATTTGAACGTGCTTTTTTATCCCACAGCAGTCAAATTAGTTATGTCCTGTTCTACAGTCCCGTAACTTGGCAACACATTTCCAGAACTCCAGAGGAATCATTTTCTCGCATGATGGCTTTTAAATTTGGTTGCTAATCCAAGTTTTCAGCTTGGGTTGAACTTCAATTCATTCAGTACAGTTAGACCCTCACGTTAAGCAAACGTCACCACAGTGATCACCGTTCGAAAGCAGAGTGAGGACAAATGAGGCTGAGGGCAGTGAGAGCTAAGAAATTAGACTGAGGACAGCGAAGGCTCTGCAATGGTGTTGGGGGCAGCGAGGGCTAAGAAATGAGTCTGAGGGGAAATGAAACTGAGGGCAGTGAGGGCTAAGGAATGAAATTGAAGGCGGTGAGGACTAAGCAATGAGGCTGAGGGCAGTGAGGGCTGAGAAATCAGACTGAGGACTGCAAAGGTTAGGCAATGATGTTTGGGGCAATGACGGCTAAGAAATGAAACTGAGGGCAGTGAGGGCTAAGGAATGAAATTGAAGGTAGTAAGGATGAAGGAATGAGGATGAGGGCAGTGAGGACTAAGGAATGAAATTGAAGGCGGTGAGGACTAATGAATGAGGCTGAGGGCAGTGAGGGCTGAGAAATGAGGCCAAGGGCAGTGAGGGGTGAGGAATCAGACTGAGGGCAGCGAAGGCTAAGCAATGATGTTTGGGGCAATGAGGGCTAAGAAATGAGTCTGGGGAAATGAGACTGAGGGCAGTGAGGGCCAAGGAATGAAACTGAAGGCAGTGAGGACTAAGGAATGAGGCTGAGGGCAGTGAGGGCTGAGAAATGAGGCTGAGGGGAAATAAGACTGAGGGCAGTGAGGGCCAAGGAATGAAATTGAAGGCGGTGAGGACTAAGGAATGAGACTGAGGGCAGTGAGGGCTGAGAAATGAGGCTGAGGGGAAATGAGACTGAGGGCAGTGAGGGATGAAATTGGAATGAAATTGAAGGCGGTGAGGACTAAGGAATGAGGCTGAAGGCAGTGAGAGTTGAGAAATCAGACTGAGGACAGCCAAGGCTAAGCAATGATGTTTGGGGCAATGAGGGCAAGAAATGAGTCTGAGGGCAAGTGATGCTGAGGGCGTGAGGGCTAAGGAATGAAGTTGAGGGCGGTGAAGACTAAGGAATGAGGCTGAGGGTAGAAGGAATGAGGCTAAGAAGACAGGATAGAGAATGGTGCCACAAGAACGTCTTCCAAACCCAGACGTGTTCTCAACAGAAGCCCCTTTTCACCACTCATAAAAAAACTGAACAGTGGAGTCCCAATGAGGTCAGTCATCTCATCTCGACCCTTTGTGGAATCTTCATTCCAGAAAGGGCACCGAGAGAACAGCAGTGTACAATTTAACAAAACAACACGTTTGGAAAACATCTCCATTTCCAAAGCTGTCGTCTGGCCCAGTTAACCTGCCAGGCCTCCCGAAAGGATCTCTGGAGTTTCGGGAACAGATGGTAGCCAGAGCACAATGCGGGACTCCAGATGCATGAAATTCTATAACATTCTTATTTCGTTTTATAAGGCAACAGAAACCTGCTATAAAAACCAACCTCTCTCTCTCTCTCTTTTTCCATGCTGAAGTGCGTACAGTACATAAATAACTGAGGACATGGTGAGGATGGGAGTATGTGGTTTTATAAATACCTGCCAGCTCACCTTGTGACTGTGAACATTTTTATGGGGGGGGGGGGGTCCATGGGAGGGTAGGATAGTAAGCATCAAGAGAACATTTCATTTGGAACTCACTAAATAGCTGGAAATTATAAAAGCCTATATGTGGGATAAGAAGCTACAGTTAGAACTGGATATGGAACAACGGATTGGTTCAGAATTGGGAAGGGAGTACGACAAGGCTGTATATTGTCTCCCTGCTTATTTAACTTACATGCAGAATTCCTCATGCGAAAGGCTGGGCTGGATGAATACCAAGCCAGAATTAAGATTGTCGGAAGAAATATCAACAACCTCAGAAATGCAGATGACACAACTTTGATGGCAGAAAGTGAGGAGGAATTAAAGAACCTCTTAATGAGGGTGAAAGAGGAGAGCACTAAATATGGTCTGAAGCTCAACATCAAAAAAACTAAGATCATGGCCACTGGGCCCATCACCTCCTGGCAAATAGAAGGGGAAGAAATGGAGGCCGTGAGAAATTTTACTTTCTTGGGCTCCATCATCACTGCAGATGGTAACAGCTGTCACGAAATTAAAAGACTCCTGCTTCTTGGGAGAAAAGCAATGACAAACCTAGACAGCATCTTAAAAAGCAGAGACATCACCTTGCCAACAAAGGTCTGTATAGTTCAAGCTATGGTTTTCCCAGTAGTGATGTATGGAAGTGATAGCTGGACCATAAAGAAGGCTGATCGCCAAAGAATGGATGCTTTTGAATTCTGGTGCTGGAGGAGACTCTTGAGAGTCCCATGGACTGCAAGAAGATCAAACCTCTCCATTTTGAAGGAAATCAGCCCTGAGTGCTCACTGGAAGGACAGATCGTGAAGCTGAGGCTCCAGTACTTTGGCCACCTCATGAGAAGAGAAGACTCCCTGGAAAAGACCCTGATGCTGGGAAAGATGGAGGGCACACGGAGAAGGGGACGACAGAGGACGAGATGGTTGGACGGTGTTCTCGAAGCGACCAGCATGAGTTTGACCAAACTGCGGGAGGCAGTGGAAGACAGGAGTGCCTGGCGTGCTCTGGTCCATGGGGTCACGAAGAGGCAGACCAGACTAAATGACTAAACAACAAATGAGTGGCTTCAGACCGAAAAGGTTTTGATCCTCAAACGTTTGGAAGCAGATGAGTAACTCAGTTGCTATTAGACATGGTTACTCATTGGAACCTCCAGATATAGAGGCAATATACCAACACGATGGGCGACAAACCAACAGGAGCGGCGTCCTGCCTTTAAGTTTCTCAGAAGGATCTGGCCAACTGTACTTGGAAAACAGAATGGCGAAGGGCTGTGGTTCAGTGGCAGGACATCTGCACTGACTGCAGAAGGTCGCAAGTTCAATCCTTGGTGTCTGCAGGTAGAGTTGAGAAAGTTCCCTGCCTGCAGTCTTGAAGAGCCACTACCAGTTAGGGTAGACCAGGGTTTCCCAAACTTGGGTCTCCATCTGTTTTTGGACTTCAACTCCCATCATCCCTAGCTAGCAGGACCAGTGGTCAGGGATGATGGGAATCGTAGTCCAAAAACAGATGGAGACCAAAGTTTGGGAAACCCCGGTGTAGGCAATGCATGGACCCGTGGTCTGGTTCGGTATAAATCGTTTTCCTGGGTTCCTAGTGGCTCAGGAGACCTGCTTTTCTGATACTAGAATCTCTAGGTCTTGTTGGGATTCAGCCTTCAGCCTCCTCAGCCAGAATGGCCAATGGTGACAGACAATGGGAGTTGCAGTGCAACATCTGGGGATTCAGAATTCAGGAAGCCTGAATGAATGCTTGGTCCAATACTATTCATTCCTTTGTTATGCGTTGTTACATTTCTATCCTACATCTCTTCCAAGGAGCTCAAGGTGGCTCATGCAACTTTCTCACTTCCTAATGTTTAATGTTTATTACAGTGGTGCCCCGCAAGACGAATGCCTCGCAAGACGGAAAACCCGCTAGACGAAAGGGTTTTCCCTTTTTTTGAGCTGCTTCGCAAGACGAATTTCCCTATGGGCTTGCTTCGCAAGACGAAAACGTCTTGCAAGTTTGTTTCCTTTTTCTTAACACTGTTAATACAGTTGTGACTTGACTTCGAGGAGCAACTCATAGAACGCAGTGTACATAGTAGCCTTTTTTGAGGTTTTTAAAGACTTTGGTGATTTTTGAAGCTTTTCCAAAACTTCTTTTGCAGCCATTTGGTAAGTTAAGCTTTTAAAACTTTTTTGGGGGGTTTTGGATTTTGGGTTGGGGTGTTTGGAATTCAAGGACTTGGTGTTGGGGAGGGGTTTGCAAGAATCTGGAAGCTTGTGTTTTTTTTCTGCATTTTTATGATTTTCTGTGACCCTTGGGCCACTCTGCTGTTTTTTTTAAAAAAATCTGGATTTGAATTTCTGTGTGCTGGGTGGCTGGGGGAACAGTTGGGGAGGGGTTTGCAAGAATCTGGAAGCTTGTGGGTTTTTTTCTGCATTTTTATGATTTTCTGTGACCATTGGGCAACTCTGCTGTTTTTTTAAAAAAATTCTGGGTTTGAATTTTGAAATGCTCTTTACAGTATGTGTGACTTTAAAGAGCACTTAATAAATTCTTGCTGTACCAAATTTGGCTTTGTTTGGACTTTTTTTGACCATAGGAACACATTCGCTAGACGAAAAAATTCGCGGAACGAATTAATTTCGTCTTGCGAGGCACCACTGTATTTTTATATTTTGCTGGAAGCTGCCCAGAGTGGCTGGGGATACCCAGCCAGGTGTGGGGGGTATGAAGAAGAAGAAGAAGAAGAAGAAGAAGAAGAAGAAGAAGAAGAAGAAGAGATGGAGGAGGAGGAGGAAGAAGGAAGAGGAAGAAGGAGAAGGGAAAGAAGAAGAGATGGAGGAGGAGGAAGAAGTAGGAAGAGGAGGAGGAAGAGGAGGAAGGAGGAGGAGGAGGAGGAGGAGTAGAACTTTGACTGGATTCCACACCAGGTTCAACACTCTAACAACTATCCCAGGCATGTCCAACAGGCTGGTCGTGATCTACTGGTCGATCGCAGGGTGTTAATGGTTGACCTTTGGACCCTTAGTGATTTCTAAACCACCCCGATAGTCTGGTAGTTGTTGTTCTGTTTGACATCTGGTGGGAGGGCATTCCACAGGGCAGATGCCACTACAGAGAAGGCCCCCTGCCTGGTTCTCTGTAACTTCGCTTCTCGCAGTGAGGGAACCACCAGTAGGCCCTCGGCACTGGACCTGAGTGTCCGGGCAGAACGATGGAGATGGAGACGCTCCTTCAGGTATACTGGACCAAGGCAATTTAGGGCTTGAAAGGTCAGCACCAACACTTTGAATTGTGCTCAGAAACGTACTGGAATAGCATTAGCCTTTTTTTGCTGCTGCATCACACTTTTGGCTCCCAGTGAAGAGGGATTGGTTGTTATACCATGCTGGGAACTGCAGACCCTTGAGAAGAATAGGGACCTCCTGACCACCCTGAACCAACTACAGGTCCCAGAATCCTTTGCAGGGGGTAGCCATGACTGTTTAAAGTGGTATTTAAACACATGGTTTGAAAAGCAGCCTAGGCCTTTCTGGGCTCCCAGGGCTGGGCCAAGATGCCTTTTGTCACCGTCTGCTTCATATTAACCGTTTTCACATCAGATTACGCTGGGAGCCAGGAGAAGTTCCTGACAGCCCTTACGGTCTCCCTGGGGAGGAGGACGGCTTTAAGAAGGAGCTGTCGTATCCAATCGCCTGTCCAGCCAGTTTTCCAGATGTACTGAACAAACACCCTGAGGTCGACAACCCTCAAACCCTTGAGGAACCGAATTCCACCGCTCGGTCAGAAGGGCCGGCGCTTATCGGGCCACGCTGATGGCAAATAAATTGCTTGTTGATGTGGCTCTGCAGCCGCTGCCAAAACCGCGGTGATTTATGGCAACGAATGCTCTTTGTGACAAAAGGCGAAGGCAGGAGGATCCCAGAAGATAGATTACTTGCCACCTGCCGGGGCCAGATGCACGGATGACGCCGAATGTATTTTTGGGACCTCATTGTATTTCGGACATAGCAAAAGGGGTCACTTCTGGGGGGAGCTGGCGGCCAGCTGGGGAGAGTGGGGGAGGAAGGGAGGAAACTAGGACCCAGTGGAGCCCAGGCTGTCACCTGACCTCATTGGGGAGGCGGGGCTTAGGAACTAGACATAAATGGAGATGGGTGCAAAGTTGAGAGGACTTTGGGGGAGTGACTTCCAGCGCAGGTGAGCCAGGTTGAAGGAAGTTCTCTTCCTTCAATAGCTGCTTCCCTCTTTCATCTGTGGACAATTGAGGCAGGAGTGTGGTGCAGTGCTTAGAGTGTCAGACGTACGGCCTGGGAGACCAGGGTTCGAATCCCGACTCTCAGCACTGAAGCTCACCGGGTGACCTTGGGCCGGTCTCTCAGCCTAAGCTGCCTCGCAGGATTATTGTGAGGGTGAAATGGGGAGGAGGAGGAAAACCATGAACACCACCTTGGTACAGTGGTACCTCGGGTTACATACTCTTCAGATTACAGACGCTTCAGGTTAAAGACTCTGCTAACCCAGAAATAGTACCTCGGGTTAAGAACTTTGCTTCAGGATGAGAACAGAAATCGTGCTCCGACAGCGCAGAAGCAGCAGGAGGCCCCATTAGCTAAAGTGGTGCTTCAGGTTAAGAACAGTTTCAGGCTAAGAACAGACCTCTGGAACGAATTAAGTACTTAACCCGAGGTACCACAGTATATAAATGCAATAAATCAACGGTAATAAATAAGGTTCTCCCAGGAAATGCTATCAGTAGAAATCAGATCACTGAGCCAAGCACAGAAGTTGGGTTTCATGACAGAAGAGGCTCACCTGTGGCCACTGAAACATAGAAACTGCCTTTTATTGAGTCAGACCATTGGTTCACTTGGCTTGGTATTGTCCACACAAACTGGCAAGGGAGAGGGTGGCACTGGGGTCTAATCCACTGAGCCTCTTGGACTTGCCGATCGGAAGGTCAGCGGTTTGAATCCCCATGATGGGGTGAGCTCCCTTTGCTCTGTCCCTGCTCCTGCTAACCTAGCAGTTCGAAAACACGCCAGTGCAAGTAGATAAATAGGCACCACTGTAGCGGGAAGGTAAACAGCATTTCCGTGCACTCTGGTTTCCATCACGGTGTCCCATTGCGCCAGAAGTGGTTTAGTCCTGCTGGCCACATGACCCGGAAAGCTGTTTGTGGACAAACGTCAGCTCCCTCGGCCTGAAAGCGAGATGAGTGCTGCAACCCCCTAGTCGCCTTTGACTGGACTTCACTGTCCAGGGGTCCTTTACCCTTTACCTTTTTAACTAACTGACATCAGGGTTTCCTAGAATCATAGAATTGTAGAGTTGGAAGTGACCTCAAGGATTATCTAGTCCATGGGCATTGTCGGCCAGAAGGTGTTAAAGAAAGACAGAACTTTTTTTATGTATGCAACGACAGCAGCAAGAATACTTATTGCAAAACACTGGAAGACACAAGATTTACCCACACTGGAAGAGTGGCAGACGCAATTGATGGATTATATGGAATTGGCTGAAATGACCGGCAGAATCCGAGATTTGGGAGAAGAAATAATGGAGGAGGATTGGAAAAAGTTCAAGGACTATTTACAAAAATATTATAAGCTATATGAATGTTAAGAATTTGCATGATTTAGAAAATCTAGCTTCAGCAACAAGATTCGGTGATATGGGAAATTAAGTTATAATCATGAAGGGACTAAGGTTTAAAATGACATTACATTTATATTAAGGCAAAAGTAAATTGACAATAAGTATTTTAAACCTAAAACATAACTATTTGAAAGTACAAAGGAATGCATGAAACAAGGTAATAATTTGTTGGTATTTTTATTATAAAGAATGCAGGGTGAGGGGGACGTGGGGAAGTCCGGTTGGTGATGAAAAAAGGTCTTGGAAAGATGGATTTCTTTCTTTTTTTCTTTTTTCTTATTACTGTTATCTCTTTCATATATCTGACTTCATTTCTGTATCTGAGAAAAGCAATAAAAAATATTTTTTAAAAAAAAAAGGATTATCTAGTCCAACCCCCTGCAATGCAGGAATCTCAGCTAAAGCATCTGTGAACTTCTGCCAACTTCTGCTTTTAAACCTCCAAGGATGGGAGGTTTCAGGTTCTCTAGGTACCCTAGATGCGCCCAGTTCTTCTGGATTTATTTATTTAAATGGCATGGCTTCATAATAATTACTGACTCACGTTTTGAAGCACTCTCTACAAAAACCAAACTGTGGAAAGAGAAAATTGGTGCGGCTCTAATTTGTAACCTGGGAATTTCCTTGGCCTCCTTTATAACTGCGAAGAAGTAAACACCTGTTGGGAAGCCAGAGGTCAACCCCCCTTCCCCATCTGCCCCTGGTGCCTGTTCAAGTTGCAGTTGTGGAGGGCTGTACAAATATTAGCAGACGGTCCTCTGTGTGCGTGTTGCAAAGGTTAAGGGTGAGAGGAAAGGAGGGGACCGTGTTTGCCTTAAAAACAGTTAACCTCAAAGCTAGACATCTTCAATGAGAAGTAAAAGGATTAGCTCCAATAGCAAGGGGCCTTGATTAAGAAGCCGACACTGTTTGGAGATGAAATCTGACTTGGAAAGAAGCTGTTTTCCAAGGGTTTTGAGGATGCATTTGAGCTCAAGGATGATGGATTGTCTCAGAGCTTGGATTTTGAACTTTCTCTTCCAGGGATTTCTCTTTGAGCTAGGAAGCTGTTTGCAAAGAGACCTAGGGATCACTTAGGTGGTAAACATCCATCTGGAACCAGTGGCATAGCGTGGGTTGCCAACGCCCAGGGCAGTGCGGAGAGGGGGGAGGGAGGGAAATGGAGGGAGTACGCATGCGCATTCTACTGCCTTACGGCATACACATCACCCATGAGAT
Source organism: Podarcis pityusensis (assembly GCF_964106645.2). NCBI lineage: Eukaryota > Metazoa > Chordata > Lepidosauria > Squamata > Lacertidae > Podarcis > Podarcis pityusensis. The sequence goes on along the minus strand of NC_138037.1, from coordinate 5,656,978 downwards.
CACAGTTGCAGAGATAAGAAAAGAAGAGTTGTTCTGCTGTCTGGAGAGGACACTTTCTGGTTCACACGGAGAAATCATTTTCAAGAGAGCCCACAACGGAAGTGTGCAGCTGTATTGAGGCAGTGGCAGCTTTTGAAATTTTGCGCCCTCTAACAAATTTGTGCCTGGGGCAACTGACCCTGTGCCCCCCCATGCTACACAACTGTTTGGAACGGAGCACTTAAGTGGGACTCATGCGACTGAGTGGTCTCCATACAACTCCTCCCCTCCCAATGTCCAGGACAAAATTCAAGGCCAGTCTTGACTCTGACATAGCTGGTTTTCTGTGGGTAAGGTTAAAGGTAAAGGGACCCCTGACCATTAAGTCCAGTTGCAGACGACTCTGGGGTTGTGGCGCTCATCTCGCTTTACTGGCCGAGGGAGCCAGCGTTTGTCCACAGACAGCTTCCGGGTCATGTGGCCAGCATGACTAAGCCGCTTCTGGAGAACCAGAGCAGCGCACAGAAACGACATTTACCTTCCCGGCACAGTGGTACCTATTTATCTACTTGCACTGGTGTGCTTTCGAACTGCTAGGTTGGCAGGAGCTGGGACAGAGCAACGGGAGCTCACTCTGTCGTGGGGATTTGAACTGCTGACCTTCTGATCGGCAAGCCCTAGGCTTAGTGGTTTAGTCTGTGCGTAGGGATATATATTTAATATCTGGAGGAAGGCTTATTTGCATACCACTCTGTCATGCTTTAAGTGAGTATATATACTGGTATCTACCACACCTGCTCACTCTGATCGCCAACTCCTGAACTCCTCCACAGCTTGTACCCAACCCCTTCCCTCACAGCTCACCCAAGCAGCTGATTTCTGAATGGAGGAGGGGCAAACTGCGCTCTGAAGTGCCTCCCCACCGCCCTTTAAATGTCATTTCAGTGACACTTAGAAGGGGAGGACCTCAGAAAGTGGTTTGTCAAACAGCTCTCTGAAGCATCTCTTCCCCCCCCCTTTCAATGCCACACCTTCCTCGGCAGGTTGTCTGAGCACGACTTGCTCACCTGTCTACCTGCTCTTCTTTCATCATAATAGAGTTGGCATGGCCACCTACTGGCGACCATGTGAACTACAGCATGATGCTGAGAAAAGTATAGTTTAGAGAGGCAGATATAGATATCCAACTAAGACTGCAGTCTGAGCCTCACTCACCTGGAAGTAATCCGAAAAGACTTCCTTCTGAGTAGAAATTGTTAGGGGTATGCTGATAGTCATAAGAGTTGACTCATTAATAAATCTACTCTGAATATGACTAACTTTGAATATCTCCCAGAGTTCAGGCTCCCTGCTGTTGTATTTTATCTGGCATGGCTTTCTCTTTCTTTATTCTTTTTTTGTTCCCATCTTATTTTTCACATTCCCATGTCACCTCAAGTATTTTATTGGCAAGACATGGCATAAATGCTTTCCGGAGACAAAGAAAATGCCCAACATGTTCTTGGTTGAGAAGCCCTGTCTACTCAAGCATTGCAGGGAGTTACATTAGATCCCGTCCAACTCTACAATTCTATGATTATGTGTGATGGCCCGGGAATCTGATTCAGAGGCTGAACCGGAGGAATCCCAGCCTGCACAGGAGTCCCCGCCTCCAGGGCCGGCTGAGCCGGGGCAGGGCCTTGAATCTGAAGTGCCTGCACCTGTGCCGGATCCTCAGGAGCAGACACCAGATGAATCCACTCTGGCTCCTGAGGCGTTGGAGGACCCATTGCCTGCAGGTGCTCCTCTCCCAGCCTTGTCAGGGGAAGGTGAGGTTGCCTCTGGGTCCAGTAACCCTCCAGCCTCTCTTGAGCTACAGAGGCTCAGGGCAGAGAGGCGGAGGGAACTGGGTTCTCTCAGGAGGAGTGCTCGCCTTAAGGCCAGGAGAGGCGGGTCACCTGTGGGCCGGGACCGCCCCGGCCTCAGAGGAGATAAAGGCCAGTCAGCCCAGTCCCAGGTTGCGGGAGCAACGTCGTTGGAAACCTGTTTCTGCCAGCACCCAGCCCTGTTCTTCCAGAGTTCCCGACCTTGCCCAGCTCCTCGCTTTGGACCCCGCTTCACCCTTGGTGGACAGTCTCCAGACCCTCGACCCAGGACCGGACTCTGACCATGCCTCACGGTAACCTCCCCCAGGGACCAGCGCATTATGATTCAAGCAGAGTGAGTGTAACTTCCTTAGATAAATTCAGCCACACAGAGGAGGATGGGGATGTGAGATTAGTAAACACAGAGGAGTGGGGAGGAATGATAAACTTGCTAATCACAAGGACCAGTGGTGGAGTTTCCTGCTAGGCATCCACCAGCAGTGCTAATGGACTTGAGGATGTTCTTTCTGCCTGTCTCTTGCAAGAAAAGCAAGCCACCATTCATCAGACGTGTCTACACCAAAGGATGTGAGGCCTCTTACAAGCACTTTTGCTCAACATCGCGGGTATCAAGTGGGGGGGGAGGGAAGTAAATTGCATGTGAGACAGAGGATGTTGTTCAGCTAGGGAACAATTAGATGTGCTGACAGTTGCTTCATGCATCATAAGAGATCGAGGGGACCTTGTAAGCTATCTAGACCAACTGTCTGATCAAAGCAGGAAATCTAGAGAGAGGGGAGGAGGAGGTGGTGGAGATGGAGGAAGAAGAGCAGGATGAAGCAGAAGCAGAGGAGGAGGAGGAGGAAGATGGAAGAGGAGGAGGAGGAGGAGGAGGAAGCAGAAGCAGAAGAGGAGGGGAGGAGGAGAAAGTAGAAGAGGAAGAGAAGGAGATGGTGATGGAGGAAGAAGGAGGAAGAGGAAAAGGAGGAGAAGGAGGAAGCAGAAGAACAGGAGGAGAAGGAGGTGTGGTGGGGAAGGAAGAAGAAGAAGAACAGGAGGAGGAGGTGGTGGTGGTGGGGAAGGAAGAAGAAGAAGAACAGGAGGAGGAGGAGGAGGTGGTGGGGAAGGAAGAAGAAGAAGAACAGGAGGAGGAGGAGGAGGAGGAGATGGAGAAGGAAAAAGAAGAAGAACCAGGAGGAGGAGGAGTGGAGGTGAAGAAGGAAGAAGAAGAAGAGGAAGAGGAGGAGGAGGTGGAGAAGGAAGAAGAAGAACAGGAAGAGGAGGAGGTGGAGGAGGAGGAAGAAGAAAAAAGAAAGAGCACTGCTCCAACTGCAAGTTGTCCTAAGGCCATATTCACACCACACTGTGACGCCATTGTAAACAGCCATGATGTCCCCCAAAGAATCCTGGTAACTGTAGTACTGTATGTTAAGGGTGCAGAGAGTTGTTAGGAGACCCTTATTCCTCTCACAGAACTACTTTTCCCAGAGCTCCCTATGAAGAGGGATTGATTGCTAATCCGCTCTGGAAATTACCCTGTGGTGGGAATAGGAATCACCTAACAGCTCTTGGCACATTTAGCAAACTACAGTTCCCAGAATTCTTTGGGGGTAAGGGTGGAAACTGGCCTACTGAACAATGTGAACATTTAATATAATAAAAATAATTTATTATTTATACCCCGCCCATTTGGCCGGGCCTCCCCAGCCACTCTGGGCAGCTTCCAACAGAATATTAAAAACACAATAAAACAACAAACGTTAAAAACCTCCCTAAACAGGGCTGCCTTCAGATGTCTTCTAAAAGTCAGATAGTGGCTTATCTGTTGGGAGCATAGCTGTCAACCTTTCCTTTTTTTTTTAAGGGAAATTCCCTTATTCCCTTATTCCCTTAACTCAGGGAATGCGAGGATTCCTCACAAGAAAAGGGAAAAGTTGACAGCTATGGGTGGGAAGGCGTTCCACAGGGTGGGTGCCACTACCAAGAAGGCCCTCTGCCTGGTTCCCTATAACCTCACTTTTTGCGGTGAGGGAACCACCAGGAGGCCATTGACGCTGGGTCTCAGTGTCCAGGGTATAGTGTGGGGCTTTCAGAGGGCCCATGTTCCCAGGCACACACTTTTTGAAGGTGCCCACATGCAGGCAACCCCAATGCAGCCAGGTCCAGTGCTCCTCTCCACGCCCAAAAAAAGTCACATCAGCCGGCCAGGCTCCCCCTTGTGCAGGCAGGCGGGTGCCTCAGCGCAGCCCCACTTTGCTCCAGTGAAGGTGGGATCCCTGTGGCGGCATCAGCAGCAAGGGCTAGGCTGGCACCCACTTGCATTCATGCATGCGCCCAAGGCACCAGCAACCGTCGCTACGCCACTGCTCATTAATAATACAGTGGTGCCTCGCAAGACGAAAAGAATCCGTTCCGCGAGTCTCTTCGTCTTGCGGTTTTTTCGTCTTGCGAAGCAAGCCCATTAGCGGTATTAGCGGCTTAGCGGGCTTAGCGGATCAGCTGATAAGCGGCTTAGCGGCTTAGCGGATCAGCTGATAAGCGGCTTAGTGGCTTAACGGATCAGCTGTTAAGCGGCTTAGCGGATCAGCTGTTAAGCGGCTTAGCGATCAGCTGTTAAGCGGCTTAGCGGATCAGCTGATAAGCGGCTTAGTGGCTTAACGGATCAGCTGTTAAGCAGCTTAGCGGATCAGCTGATAAGCGGCTTAGCGATCAGCTGTTAAGCGGCTTAGCGGATCAGCTGATAAGCGGCTTAGCGGCTTGGGAAAAGGGGGGGGAGGAAAAAAACCCCGCAGGAACTCGCAAGACATTTTCGTCTTGCGAAGCAAGCCCACAGGAAATTCGTTTTGCGAAGCACCTCCAAAACGGAAAACCCTTTCGTCTAGCGGGTTTTCCGTCTTGCGAGGCATTCGTCTTGCGGGGCACCACTGTAATAATTATTTTTATTTATACCCCGCCCTCCCCAGCCAAGGCCGGGCTCAGGGCGGCTTACAAGCAATAATAAAAACAAGTTGAATGATTACAACTTAAAAACAAAATTAAAATACAACATTAAAATATTGAGACAGAATATTAAAATGTAGCCTCATTGCAGGAGGAGAAGGAAAAGAAAAAAGAAAGAGGGGGAGGGAATCAAACTGATTCTAAGCCAAAGGCCAGGTGGAACAACTCTGTCTTTCAGGCCCTGTGGAAAGAAATCAGATCCCGCAGGGCCCTGGTCTCATGAGACAGAGCATCCCACCAGGCCGGAGCCAGAGCTGAAAAGGCCCTGGCTCTGTTTGAAGCTAATCTAACTTCCTTAGGGCCCGGGACCACTAGGGTGTTGCTTTTTATGGACCTTGAGGCTCTCCGTGGGGCATACCAGGAGAGGCGGTCCCGTGGGTACGAGGGTCCTAGGCCGTGAAGGGCTTTAAAGGTCAAAAGCAGCACCTTAAATCTGACCCTGTACTCCACCGGGAGCCAGTGCAGCTGGAAAAGCACTGGGTGAATATGCTTCCATGGCAGAGACCCCGTGAGGAGCCTCGCTGCAGCATTCTGCACCCGCTGGAGTTTCTGGGACAGCTTCAAGGGCAGCCCTGCGTAGAGCGAATTACAGTAGTCAAGCCTGGAGGTGACCGTCGCATGGATCACTGTGGCCAGGTCTGGGTGGGAAAGGTAAATGCCATGTCCCCTACCCCAGAAATTTACCCAGGAGGGAAGGCAGTCCATGATCTGACTATTTTCCATTTCTGGGCTGAGCAGGGCTTGACTGCACCTCCAGTTAGAGTGGAAACTTTTTGGTGAGCAGTTTGCTTACTGACCTGGATGCAGGAAAAGAAGCGCAACTGGGAAGACGCTCACAATTCAAATGTTTTGGAGGAGGGAGGTGGAGAGAGGGGACGAATTGCACCGCAGCGGCGATGTTTCTGCTGGGAAAACCTCATTCCTTAGGCATGCTTTCTTTCGGCTCATGTTCACTCTAGCAGGATGGTGCTTAGAGGGGCAGCTAGCCCTGGGGCCCCTTAAACATCAGCCTCGGTTCCATAAACAGGGGCCCGAGGGAGCCCAATAAAGGGTCATTTATAGGTCTCTGCACAAAATCAAAATATTTGCAAAGAAGTGATCGTATAAGAAAAGCACATTTGCGAGGACTGAGCTTGGGGACTGTGTTCCCTTGTGGGTTGTGTTGGTCATCCAGAATGTCGTCTACAGTCTCAGCAAGATTTCCATCTTGGGATGGGGTGGTTCTGAGTGTATGATGCCCCACATCACATCTGATGCTGTTGTTGTGGACGGCTGAAAAGAGGTACAGGTGTGTGACGACTGATAGAAGAGAGCTTTGCATCCAACCTTCATTCCTGTGTGGGATTTGTGTGGGAATAATAATAATAATAATAATAATAATAATAATAATAATGCAGTGGTACCTCGGGTTAATAACTTAATTCGTTCCGGAGGTCCATTCTTAACCTGAAACTGTTCTTAACCTGAAGCACCACTTTAGCTAATGGGGCCTCCCACTGCCGCCGCTGCACGATTTCTGTTCTCATCCTGAAGCAAAGTTCTTAAGCCAAGGTACTATTTCTGGGTTAGTGGAGTCTGTAACCTGAAGCGTCTGTAACCCGAGGTACTACTGTAATACCTTTATTGTCATCGTACAACCTGTGTACAATGAAATTAAATGAGCCTCCCTCCCCACCCCAAAAAAAATACTCAATCTCTTATCGAACAACACACCACCTCACAAGTCAATTTCCCTATGTTATTTTCCGTTCAACAGCCTAACAGCTAACGGATAGAAGCTATTTTTTAGACTGTTGATTTTTTAGACTGTTGAAACCAGTAGGAGAACACTTCACTCTCCCAGGACATTCTATACAAGATCTCAAAGTAGCTGTCATATTACAAAAGAATCTCTGAAATAGACTGGAAAGAGAAGTCTCTGAATTACAACTTATTATCAAACTTAAAACCATGGAGAGACCTGGTCTGAATAGAGCATGGGTAGGCAAACTAGGTTTGCCTAACCATGGGTAGGCAGCCAGATCCAGCCCAATTGCCTTCTAAATCCAGCCCGCAGACAGTCCAGGAATCAGCTGTTTTTACATGAGTAGAATGTATGCTTTTCTTTAAAATGCATCTCTGGGTTATTTGTGGGGCATAGGAATTCATTCTTTTTTCCTTTCAAAATATAGTCCAGCCCTCCACAAGGTCTGAGGGACAGTGGACCAGCCCTCTGCTGAAAAAGTTTGCTGATCCCTGGAATAGAGACATTGGATTCTTATCTCATTATACATGATAAAGCTATTTTTGGCCATCTCATCCCTTGCTTTTTCCTGTAAGAGCAATTGCAATCGTTAACAGTCATCAACAGGTTTACCACACCTATCAGCCAATCACCCATTCCCACCACTTTTTCAAATTTTTATATATATATCCCTTGTATTTTAACACTGACAGGCGTCTGGAGCAGATGGCCGAAGGGGACTTTCCAGTTTATAATTTCTACGCCATTCCCCACCCCACAAAAAAACAAACCAACACAGTGTCACCTGGCAGTGGTTTTTGGCCAAAGGTCACCAGCAGGAGAACTGTCAACACCGATATGTTATAGATATACAGGGCCGCAGCTTTGGCAAGGAAGGGGATGATGAACTGATCCCTTCCAAATGTGCTCCTCGCGGCTAATAAATGCCAAAGAATTAGGCGGTATCAGGCCTCGGGGTGACCGTGGCACTGTCCCAAGGCGTCAAAAGGAAGCAGGCCGTAAATCAGGGACCTGCTGTTTTCCTTTTTGAAACCAGCTCCTAATCCTGCAAGCCTCACGCCGTTTACAAGGTCATTTTTAATCTTTGTTTTTTTAAGGAAAGGATTGTCCATCAAGGGACAGGGAACAGGAGGCCTGGAAGGCTGCCCATAATGTGCCGTCTCTGTGACAAATGGACGCAAGTCCTTGCTCTCTTCCCCTAGCAAGCCTCAATCTATTGCTGGGTGGCCATTTCATGGAAGACAATCCTCTATCCCTGAAGGACTGTCAGAGGACAGCCCACTCTCAAAAGGAAGTCATCTGCTTGCTTATTGTTATTCTTAGTGCAGTAAAGGCTCCCCCCCCCCCCAATTTCATTTTATAAGAGAGGAGAGTGATAACTATAGATGAAATTAAAAGATGCAAAACATAGGTATAATATAGGGGTGTAAAATGAGCACATTTGCACACGGGTTAAAATAACGCGGGTGGTGCTGTGATCTAAACCACTGAGCCTCTTGGGCTTGCCGATCGGAAGGTCGGCGGTTCTAATCCCTGCGACAGGGTGAGCTCCCGTTGCTCGGTCCCAGCTCCTGCCAACCTAGCAGTTCGAAAGCAAGCCAGTGCAAGTAGATAAATAGGTACCACTCTGGCGGGAAGGTAAACGGTGTTTCCGTGCGCTGCTCTGGTTTTGCCGGAAGCGGCTTAGTCCTCCTGGCCACATGACCCGGAAGCTGTACGCTGGCTCCCTCGGCCAGTAAAGCGAGATGAGCGCAGCAACCCCAGAGTCGTTCGCGACTGGACTTAACAGTCAGGGGTCCTTTACCTTTTAAAAATAATAAAGTCCACGTAAAGGATATCGGCATTGTCAGATTATCACGTATAATTCCAGGCTTGGGACAGTTGTTTTGAAAATGATGGCTCTGCTGTATACATGGTAAAGGAAGGCGAACTCTAGGAGAAGTAAAACTCGGATCCTAAATCTTGATGCTAACAACAAATTATTGAAATCCATATCTGCATTGCTCTCTGTTAAGCATCTCAAAACAATAGAATCATGGAATTGCAGAGGTCCAAGGGATCACCTAGTTTGATCCCTTGCAATGCAGGAATCTTGAACCCGCAACCCTGAGATTAAGTCTCATGCTCTACCAAACTAAGCTAGGCAACTAAACAACAGCAGGAATCACAAATCAACAACGAGCACGTATATGAAACAATAAAAATACTGAAAAATACCATACTTTCCCGTTCATAAGACTAGGTTTTTTTTACTGAAAAATTATGTTTAAAATAGGGGGTCATCTTATACATGAGTATTGCCTAGGATGGACGTGGAATTGGTTGATGCCGTGAGCCGGAGGTGGTCTGCAACGTGTTGTTGGTGTCTGTGGCAAGGGGTGGTTGTGACTGGGTGTTGCTGCAGCAATTGGGCAGCCAATAGGCTGCTTCTGCCGGTGAGGGGACAGATGTTAGGATGCTGTTGCGACACGAGCGAGTGTTAGCATCGGCCAGGCAGGTGAGTGATTTTCGGCAACCCCCCCTTTAAAAAGCTAAAAAAAACTGTGGGGCACCCTCCCTCTGGGCAATCCTCCCCGCAAAAAAGCTAAACAACTCGTTTTCTTAATTTTTAGCCCTCTTATACACGGGGGCGTGTTATACATGGAAAAGTACAGTAGTTTCTGTTAGGCAAAAATTAGGCTTAAAATTTGTGTCTGTTCGGAAAAAGACACACTTCAAGTGGGTTTTCATGAGGGGATATATATATATATATATATATATATATATATATATATATAATTTTCTTGGTTTACAAAGGTATGCACAATGTCTCTTTTTTCAGGTTACATTTTCCATAGCTCAGTGGACATTAGGGTTACATTAGGAAGGAAAAAAGGGGAGAAGAGGTGGAGGGGGGCCATGGTGCGTGGGGATGGGGTCGGGAGGCGATATTTCTATTTTGCTTAATGTATGTGTGGGTTTTTGTGTCAGCGTCGTTTGCGCAGGTTCTCTTTGCTATTCGCTTGTGTTCCTTTGGTGGTGAGAGAAATTGTGGTTTAAAAAAAGTTCTCAAACCAAGGTAAAAACATGAAAATGGAAAACGGAGAGAGAAATGAAATTGACATATTTTCCCATTTCCTGGCGTTGATGTAGTCCATCATGACGATGCTAAACAGTGGCAATTGCAGGCTTCTTCCGGCTTCTTCCACCTGTGCCCACCCATTTCTCCTGTGTCGTTCGAAAGGAAGATGCCCAGACTCCTGGTAAGAGGTTGAGTGGTTGGGGGAGTGGTGCAGGAAAAACAACTTACTCCTTAACTTAAAGAAAACAAAAGAGATTATTGCGGACTTTAGGAAATGTAAATTGAATATTCAGCCACTTATTATTGAGGGGAAGTGCGTGGGACAGGTCTCAGTGTTTCGATTTCTGGGAATGGAGTTGAGAGATGACCTAACCTGGGGAGAAAACAGCAAAGACCTAATGAAGAGAGCACAGCAGAGGTTATATTTTCTGAGAATCCTCTGGAAAAACAATCTCTCAAAAGAACTGTTGATGGCATTCTACCATTCTACTGTGGAGAGTGTGTTAACCTACGGTCTCTGTGTGTGGTTTGGGAGCTGCACAGTCAGGGGAAAAACAGTGCTGTCCAGGGTTGTAAAGACTGCAGAGAGAATAATTGGGTGCACTCTTCCCACCTTAGATCAAATCTATGCTTCCAGGTGCCATAAGAAAGCTGCAGGGATAGCGCAGGATTGTGCGCACCCCGGAAATGATCTCTTTCAGCTTCTGCCTTCTGGAAGAAGGTACAGGGTTATAAAGACTAGGACTAGCCGCCTGAGAAACTGTTTCTACCCAAATGCGATTTTGGTTTTAAATGCAGTATAAGGAGTCTCTATGGGAGTATATTGTATTTAATTATGGGGTATCAGAGTTTTTAGGGGGCTAACCAGGCTGGGATAGCTGGGATAGCAGGCTTCTTGGTTTCTGAATGTCTGATGTAGATTTTTCAATTTCGTTGTTCTGTATGGGACAATGACAATAAAGATTATCGTATTGTATCTTTCTCTGTGACTCGCCTCCTTCTGCGCAGAAGGAAAGCGACCTCCTGCAGAGAGGGTGGTGGGAGATTGCCCGCGCCCACCAAAACGGGTTACGTCTTTGTCAGCTAAGGAGCAGGAGGGGGCCTCAGCCTGGAACGTGAAGCTTGTGGGTTTCAGGTTCCCCAGGGCGGCTGCCAGCACAAACAACAGCCTGGTCGTCCCGTGATGGCCCAGATGCTTGAGAGGTTTGCATGCATGTCATTGTGTGTGTGGCATAGAGATCTTTGTGGAACATCCATCACTTCTTCCCCAGGCCCAAACAGGTGCAGCAGGTAAAATTTCACTCCTCTTTTGCCTAGAAACCCATCACTCCATCTTCCTGGAAGCAATTCTACTAGCAGTTTTCATCAGTGAAATATACATGGAGTCGAGAGTGGATTTCATGCTCTTTATTCAGCTCATAGTGGTGAGGAGGAATGGAAGTTCCCCCAGAATGTCTGCTTTATATACATTATTTACACAATGGGCCCCACGTGATTGGCTAATTCCGGGATACTCCTGTAGGCCAATCAGGTTGCAGATTCACTTCCACCTGGAGCTGGATTGGGTGGCTCCTGTGGACCAACCAGACTGCTACATTCTGGACCCTATTGTTCTAGGACCAATCAGACTGCTGCATTCTGAATCCTATTGTTCTAGGACCAATCAGACTGCTGCCTTTTGGATCCTATTCAACTCAGTACATAGCAATCAGGGGGGGGGGAAGAGGGGGGGGGATCTCTTTTGAGCTAAAACTAGGCCTGGATCAAGCCCAAGATTTGCATTCCTGCTAATGTGTGAATGTAACTTGTTTTGGTTTTTTTGTTCTAAGCCATCTCCCCTGAAGGTTCCCAAGCTTTGGGGCACAAGATATTGGGCATAACATTCAATCTTGGGGAAAATTATGGAAGGGAGATTTAAATTTTACAGCGTGCTGAGCATTGAAGGAAAACTATATGAAAATGATGTATAGATGGTACTTAACGCCAGTAAAATTAGCAAAGATGTATTGAACTGCTTCTAATGTTTGCTGGAAATGTAAAGAAAAAGAAGGCATATGTGGTGGATGTGCAAGATAACCAAAGCATTCTGGGAAATGATATATAATGAACTGAAGAAAATGTTTAAATAACATTTGTGGGGGGAAAACCAGAGGCTTTTTTATTAGGCATTTTAGGTACAGAGATTCCAAGAGAGCAGAAAAGACTTTTCATGTACGGGATGACAGCTGCGAGGATACTATTGGCCTAGAGATGGAAAGAAGATAAAGTTCCAACCAGAGAAGAATGGCTGATGAAGATGCAAAGTCTACAGCAGGGTTTAAGGTCTAAGAACGAAAATAGCAGAACATAGCAAGAAATATATTTAAAAGGATGAAACTTTTCTTTCCTGTTTTGTTTTTCTCTTTAGTTTTTTGATACAGTGTTTGTTTTTTTATTACAGTGGTACCTCTGGTTGTGAACGGGATCCGTTCTGGAGTCCCATTTGCAACATGAGCAGATTACAAACCTTGTCTGTGCGTCTGTGCATGCGCGGGTCGCGATTCGCCGCATCTGCGCATGCGCGCGATGTCATTTTGTCCATCTGCACATGCACAAGCGGTGAAACCCAGAAGTAACCCTTTCTGGTCTTTCCAGGTCACCGCGGGACGCAACCTGAAAACGCGCAACCTGAAGCAAACGCAACACAAGGTATGACTTTAGTCTCTTTAGTTGGAATTTTATGGTATGTTAGGTTGAAAACCTTTAATAAAAAAAAAATTAAAGGATGAAACTGGATATGATAGATTTTTTAAAAATTGCAATTGTATGTAATCATAATTATAAACATTGAGGCTGGGTGAGTGGGAAGTCATCCGTACTGTAGAATACGACTATAATCACTGAGTGACAAAGTGCAAATAAAATCTTAAGATAAAAAAAAATCTAAGCCCATTCCTAAAGTTAGAGGAGAGCGCAAAATCTGAAGCTCAACATCAAAAAAACGAAGATCATGGCCACTGGGCCCATCACCTCCTGGCAAATAGAAGGGGAAGAGATGGAGGCAGTGAGAGATTTTACTTTCTTGGACTCCATGATCACTGCAGATGGTGACAGCAGTCACGAAATTAAAAGACGCCTGCTTCTTGGGAGAAAGGTGATGGCAAACCTAGACAGCATCTTAATAAGCAGAGACATCACCTTGCCAACAAAGGTCCGTATAGTTCAAGCTATGGCTTTCCCAGTAGCAATGTATGGAAGTGAGAGCTGGACCATAAAGAAGGCTGATCGCCAAAGAATGAATGCGTTTGAATTATGGTGCTGGAGGAGACTCTTGAGAGTCCCATGGACTGCAAGAAGATCATACCTATCCATTCCGAAGTAAATCAGCCTTGAGTGCTCACTGGAAGGACAGATCCTGACGTTAAGGCTACAGTACTTTGGCCACCTCATGAGAAGAGAAGTCTCCCTGGAAAAGACCCTGATGTTGGGAAAGATGGAGGGCACAAGGAGAAGGGGACGACAGAGGACGAGATGGTTGGACAGTGTTCTCGAAGCTACCAGCATGAGTTTGACCAAACTGCGGGAGGCAGTGGAAGACAGGAGTGCCTGACGTGCTCTGGTCCAGGGGGTCATGAAGAGTCAGACACGACTAAATGACTAAACAACAACAATGTTCAGTACCCTCCCACCTTCCCATTTTTTGTCACATAGCTGCGACCGCAAAACTGATGCCCTCCTGTACCTTTGGACGAGCCTCTGGGTGCTCTAGCAGCGACTGGGTTAACCGCCTCCTCTCTCCCAGGCTCATTATATGGATCTGGCGGTTGTAATTAGAGCTTCCTTCCTTTCCTTTTCCACTGAAAGTTCTCCAAGGCGTCCAAACAGCTCAAGCCGGCCTGTGCCAGCTCATTAGCAGGTCAACGGGCTCCGTTGCCCCAGCCCTCGTTGAAAAGCCAATTAATAAGAACAAAGGCAGCGGGAAAGTTAACTAGACGGGAAGCGCCACTGGAGAGCGCAGGGCAAGAGGTTTCCAGGAACACACTTAATGGGCTTAAGTGTTTTCAGGGGTGAGCAAACCAAGGTCACCTCTGTTGCTTGCTAATTTTTCGTGTCCTCTTGACCGTGGCTGACATCAAGCCAGGTAGGAGAGGCGAGGATCAAAGGGAAAGGTCTCAAAGGAAATGGAAGCATGGGGCATATTTAATACACCGTATTTTCCCATGTATAACACCTCCATGTGTATAAGATGACCTCTATTTTTGGGTACTCCAAATTAAGGAAATGGGTTGCTGACAATCGCTCACCCGCCTGACCGCCACTGCCAATCCCACGCCTCGTGAAAGCCACCAATCATCTGCCCACTTGCCCCCAGCAGCCGCCCACTTGCCACAGCAGCAGCCAATCACCAGCAGGCCTTGCCGTAGCCGCAAATCACCCGCCCAATCGCTGCTTACAATCTCCTGCTTGCAGCTACCCCCAATATTTAACTATTCTTTATAATTCTAAAAAAACCTCGTCTTATACAGTGGTACCTCGGGTTAAGTACTTAATTCGTTCTGGAGGTCTGTTCTTAACCTGAAACTGTTCTTAACCTGAAGCACCACTTTAGCTAATGGGGCCTCCTGCTGCTGCCGCGCCTCCGGAGCACAATTTCTGTTCTCATCCTGAAGCAAATTTCTTAACACAAGGTACTATTTCTGGGTTTGCGGAGTCTGTAACCTGAAGCGTATGTAACCTGAAGCGTATGTAACCCAAGGTACCACTGTACATGGAAAAATATGGTACAAGTGTGAAAGAGCAGCATGGCTGGTCCTCAGAAGGTGAAGCCCAGTGTAGGAACATCAGAAGCTGCACAAATATAAGTTGAGGGGCACCTGGCTTGCCAGTAGTACACGTGAAAAGGATCTAGGGGTCTTGGTGGACCACAAGCGCAACATGAGTCAGCAGTGTGATGCAGCAGCAAAAAAGGCTCGTGCTATTCTAGGCTGCATCAACAGAAGTCTAAGTGTCCAGATCAAGGGAAGTCATAGTCCAGGTCTATTCTGCCTTGGTCAGAACACGCCTGGAATACTGTGTTAAATTCTGGGCACCACGAAGGGTGTTGACAAGCTGGAAGGTGTGCAGAGGAGGAAAACCAATATGATCAAGGGTCTGGAAACTAAGCCTTATGAGGAACGGTTGAAGAAGCTGAGTATGTTTAGCCTGGAAGATACCCAGGTTACAAAACATGAAGGGAACTCAGCTCATCATTTGCAGGGTTGTAAAGCCAGCATCACCCTGTGTACTAGCTGCTCCCAGACTCCCCTTCTCTTGTTGTTGCTTACAATTCTTACCCAGTGCTCTTTTTTGTCATTGTTGTCGTTTAGTCATTTAGTTGTTTAGTCATGTCCGACTCTTCGTGACCCCATGGACCAGAGCACGCCAGGAACTCCTGTCTTCCACTGCCTCCCGCAGTTTGGTCAAACTCATGCTGGTAGCTTCGAGAACACTATCCAACCATCTCGTCCTCTGTCGTCCCCTTCTCCCCCTTTTCCTTGATCTTTCCCAACATCAGGGTCTTTTCTCTTCTCATGAGGTGGCCAAAGTCTTGGAGCCTCAGCTTCAGGATCTGTCCTTCCAGTGAGCACTCAGGGCTGGTTTCCTTCAGAATGGAGAGGTTTGATCTTCTTGCAGTCCATGGGACTCTCAAGAGTCTCCTCAAGCACCATAATTCCCCTCCACGACTTCCCTCAACTTCCTGGTTTTTTGTCATATTATCTTCTCCTTGTTATTTCTTAGTTTTTTAAAAAAATTTAAATAATTCCTCTTCTCCTCATTGTTTTGACATCCTCCTTCTGTTTCCTACATTTTTTTTGTTCATTGCAAGTGTTTAATCAAGGGCTGATTTCCTTCAGAATGGATAGGCTTGATCTTCTTGGAGTCCATGGGACTCTCAAGAGTCTCCTCCAGCACCAGAATTCAGCACCCCTTCTATTATAACACCAGAACTCACAGGCATCTGACAAAGCAGGCCAAAAAAGGTACTTTTCACACAATGCACAAACTATTAGGGTTACTTGCAGGTTGTGACTTGTGAATTTGGCCGGAGAATAGACCGTTCCTTGCTATAATCACACACCGAGTGGTGCTTGTGAGTAACAAAATAAGGAAGTTGTTTACTGTAGGAAGCACATCACTTGGATAGAGAAGTTTTCCAGTTCCATCCTAAACAACTAATCTAGAGAAGATGAAGGCAGTCATTCTATAAAACTGTAATTCTATGCTTGGGCCTTGTGTTCTCAAAGGGTAGGTGACCTTTCATATTGAGGTCCAAGAGCGAAGTAGGAGGACGTTGTGAACAGAAAGGGACCTAAGATGTATCAGTCTAAACTAGGGAGGTCAGCACAGAGACCAAAGGTATTCTGGGAAGTCCTTTTTATTCCCATCTGTTTTAGCCTCATGCAAACCCCCTTCTGCAAGCTGGCTTGCATCCAAACTTCCAACTCGGTGGGAACTGCAGGGGGTGAATTTGTTTGAGGGCATCCCATAGGCCAGGGGTCAGCAAACATTTTCAGCAGGGGGCCGGTCCACTGTCCCTTAGACCTTGTGGGGGACCGGACTATATTTTGAAGGGGGGAAATGAACGAATTCCTATGCCCCACTAATAATAATAATAATAATAATAATAATAATAATAATAATTTATTTATACCCCGCCCATCTGGCTGAGTTTCCCCAGCCACTCTGGGCAGCTCCCAATCGAGTGTTAAAAACAATACAGCATTAAATATTAAAAACGTCCCTAAACAGGGCTGCCTTCAGATGTCTTTTAAAGATAGGATAGCTGCTTATTTCCTTCACATCTGAAGGGAGGGTGTTCCACAGGGTGGGCGCCACTACCGAGAAGGCCCTTTGTCTGGTTTCCTGTAACCTCACTTCTTGCAATGAGGGAACCGCCAGAAGGCCCTCGGCGCTGGATCTCAGTGTCTGGGCTGAACGATGGGGGTGGAGATGCTCCTTCAGGTATACAGGATTGAGGCCGTTTAGGGCTTGAAAGGTCAGCACCAACACTTTGAATTGTGCTCGGAAACGTACTGGGAGCCAATGCAGATATCTCAGGACTGGTGTTATGTGGTCTCAGCAGCCACTCCTAGTCACCAGCCTAGCTGCCGCATTCTGGATTAATTGCAGTTTCCGGGTCACCTTCAAAGGTAGCCCCACGTAGAGCGCATTGCAGTAGTCCAAGCGGGAGATAACCAGAGCATGCACCACTCTGGCGAGACAGTCTGCGGGCAGGTAGGGCCTCATCCTGCGTACCAGATGGAGCTGGTAAACAGCTGCCCTGGACACAGAACTGACCTGCGCCTCCATGGAAGGCTGTGAGTCCAAAATGACTCCCAGGCTGCGCACCTGGTCCTTCAGGGGCACAATTACAAATAACCCTGAGATGCATTTGAAAGAAAAGGACACATCCTACTCATTTAAAAACACACTGATTCCCAGACCGTCCGCGGGATGAATTTAGAAGGCGATTGGGCCGGATCCGGCCCCCGGGCCTTAGGTTGCCTATCCATGCCATAGGCCTCTGGTGGGCCACTGTGAGAACAGGACGCTGGACTAAACAGGGCTTTTCTGAGGTCATTTGGAGAGCTGGTTGGAAAAGATCCCGCTCAGACAGGGAAGATCAGCACTGCCTGCCCCCCTTTTCCCTTCCCCGACCCCCTGCCCCACTCCTCCTTCGCCCAGTCCACTAATGTCACAGTCTGAAGGGCTTTAAAATAAAACAGGTCACACAAAAATGCGATGACTTGTCAAAAATGCAGCCGGCAAGGTGTTTAAGGCATGAATTTCCTCTTAATGAAGGCTCGCGGAGGGAATATTGCCTTCGGCTGGGAGAGCTGGCGATGACGTCGCCAGGATTTATGACTGTCCCCAAGCAATCCCTGGAGGGCATCGGGGCTGGAGGTGGGCAGGATGGAGAAGGTGGGGGAGAGAGGGATGGAGGAGGGGGAAAGGTTCAGAGCACAGGGGAAGGGCTGTGTTAAATTGCAGCCCCTTCCACTGTTAGTTTAAAGCAGAGTCTCGTGCCCAGCGGAAGGATGAGGAGTACGTGCTGCATACTCTAAATTGCTTTATTTATAGTTCAAAGCTGGTATATTACAGAAAGACATCTTGCCTCTGCCGGAGCAGAAAATGCATCCTCTCTCCTCGACAGCTCGGAGAGAATCACACAGTGAAAAACAGGAAACCAGTGTACGTCACATCCAGTCTCCCTTTCCCGTGAGAAACTCCAACAGTACAGACTGTGGAATGTAAACACCTGTCTCGTGACAAGCCCTTTCGCTGCACAGTGAAGGAAAGCAGAAACCAACATCCTCCCCCTTTCTGTGAACATCACTGGGCAGCGTGTTCGTACAATATCAGTACAAACCCAACTTCTGCACATAGGTACAGTGTTGATCCCTTGATACAATCTTGGACAATACATCAGCAGGAATTTCATTACCTGGCATATAGGACACCGTTACGAGTCCCTTCTGAATACATTCCCTAGCATGCTGCAACTTTAATTGCAAGTGCTTCGTGCTTTGCTTACAACCTTCAGACTTCAGCAAAGCCAAACATGCTTTGTTGTCCTGGTAAACCTGGATTGGACATTTGACAGGAATTTTCATATCTTTGCACAATTGTACTAACCATTCACAATCCTTAAGTGAATACGATAGTGCATTCAGTTCGGCTTCACAAGTACTTAAACTAACTGTTGTTTGCTTCTTGCATGACCAATCAAACAGACCTTGATTGTACATGTAGCAAACTCCAGACGTACTTTTCCTGTCTGTAGTGTCACTTCCAAAACTTGCATCTGCAAATATCTCAAGACCACCAGACTTCTGATTGTTAAATCTCAGTCTGTAATGCATAGTGCCTTTCAAATACCGCGCTATGCGTTTCAGAGCTTTCCAATCCTTGACATTAGGATTGTTGACTTGTCTGCTTAGCAAATTACAGCTAACAGCAATGTCTGGTCTTGAACATCTGGCAATGAAGTTTAGCTTGCCTAGCACACTTCTGTACAGTGTAGTGTCAGAAAATGCTTCTTCAGTGTCATCTACCTGATAACCTGTTGTCATCGGTGTGTCTACAGGGTTAGCATCCATCAGATTTAGTTTGCTTAACACATCAGCAATTTTCCGTGACTGGTGTACTAGAATGTTACCATCTTGATCTCTCTCTATTTCCAGAGATAGGTAGTTGTTTACCTCACCAAGATCTTTCATGTCAAAGTGCTCTTTCAGTTGAGCTAGGGCGTTATTGTACATTGCGACATCTTTCCAAAAGAATAACAAATCATCAACATAAAACAAACAGTACAGTTTCTTTTGCCCCTCCTCTTTGACAAATACACATGGATCAGCTTTTCCTTGCTGAAAACCTAGAGAAAACAATACTTCAGTGAGTTTTGTGTGCCAACACCGTGCACTTTGTTTGAGACCATAAAGGGATTTCTTCAGAGCACAAACAAATCCCTGTTTTACCTGTACGCCATCAGGTGGAAGCATATAAAGTGATTCATCTAGAGATCCGTACAGAAAAGCTGTATTAATATCATGGTGACTAATGTGTAGATTTTCCTCTGCAGCTAGCTTGAGCATAAGCCTAATGCTTTCATATCTCACTGTCGGTGAGTAGGTCTCGTGATAGTCTTCACCTGGTACCTGTGCAAAACCTCTGGCTACCAATCTGGCTTTGTGTCTGACTATCTTGCCATTTTGATCTGTCTTCGCTTTGAAGACCCATTTGCTTCCAAGCAGTTTCATTCCTGGAACTACTGGAACTAGCTCCCATGTGTTGTTCCTTTCTAAGGAATCAAGCTCAGCCTTCATGGCATTTAACCATGGCTCAGCTTCCTTTGAATCCAAACCCTGGATGTCTTGGAAACTTGAAGGTTCAAATACCTTCTTGGAGCTTTTAACAGCTGTTACTGCTATCGTAGCAAACTCATCAGCAAATCTCTTTGGAGGTCTGCCTTTTGTGGCTCTCTGTGACCTACGAATTAGCCTTAAGTCTTCAACACTCTCCTCTTCCTTCTTAGGAGAAAAACGACCTACTGTGAACAATGGTTCCTCCAATTCTTGATCAGAGCTTTCAGAGGGTCGCATAGAGGCTTTCGCACTCTTGAAATCCTCTGAATTACCCGATTCAGTTTCAGATTCAGACTCAGAACCTTCATCAGTGGGTGTGGGTTGTTGTGGTTGCTCTTGACTATCCTCAGTCTCATCACCGTCATCAGGATAACATTGGAAAATTCCCACATTCTCCCCCCACTTTGCATTGTACTCAACACTTCTCGTGAGCTTAATTGTCTTAGAGTCAGTCATCATTATTCTGTAAGACCCTTTCTGATAACCTAGAAAGATACCATGCAATCCACGCTTGTCTAACTTGGAGTTTTGTGGTGAGCGAACCCACATGTCAGAACCAAAAATCTTCATGTGTTTGATGTATGGCTTCTTGCCAAACATCTTCTCATAGGGGGTACAACCAATCGCTGAAGATAACCTGCGATTGTAACTGTAAACAAAACACGAGAGAGATTCGGCCCAATAACTCTCTGGAAGATTGGCATCATGCAGCAAGGTTTTTAACCCTTGAAGCAATGTCTGATTTGCCCGTTCCGCAAGTCCATTCTGCCATGGCGAGCGAGGACTAGACAAATCGTGTTGAATTCCTTTCTCAGTCAGAAAAGCTTCAAACTGCTGAGAAGTGAATTCCCCCCCGCGATCAGTGAAAAGAGTCTTTATCTTCTTACCGTGCACATTTTCCAACCAAGCACAGAATTCCTTGAACCTAGGAAAAGCCTCTGATTTCTGCTTGAGATTATACACATAAATATACCTGGAAAATGCATCAATGAGAACCATGAAGTACCTATTGCCACCCAAAGAGGGCGCTAGTGGTCCAACTAAATCAGCATGAACAACCTGGTATGGTTCTGTAGCTTGCCTACTAGACACCTTACCTTTCGCAGCCATTTTCACCTTGTTTGCTGCGCATGCTTTGCACTTCATGTGGTACCTGCAGGGTTTAATAGTCATACCTTCAACCAAGGCAGGCATTTTAGATACTGCCTCAAAATGCAAATGACCAAATTTTCGGTGAAAATCATGAATACATTCTGCATGCAAACTTTTGTTAGAACCTGCAATGCAACAAGTGTTATCTTGCACAACATCATCATAATACAAAACAAACAAACGATCAACATATTCAGCATGCAATACATAATCATTTTTCTTTGTGATGATGCACTTCTTGTTCTTGAAGGAAACGTCAATGTTCCGCTCATTCAGCTGTCCAACGCTGAGCAGATTATGTTTGGCGTCTGGCACGTAAAGCACATTTTGTATCGATAAGTCCAAACTGTGAAGAACAACAGTTCCGTAGCCTTTACTGGGAATAGTGTGGTCATCCGCCTGGTGAATCGCACCTTCCTGCGGTGTAAAAGACACAAACAGTCTCTTATCATTGCACATGTGGTGGGTTGCCGCTGAATCAACAACGAAGAAAGATCTAGACGTCTTCTGGACCTCTGCAACCTTTGGAGTGAAGCGTGAAACCATAGCCTTGTGCTGCGTTGTCCTAGACACCGGACCTTTGCCTTTGCCTCGGCCTTTTCCGCGCGATGAGCTATCGCTGCGCTGTTCTGTCTTGGCCCTGGGATATCTGCATTCCCTCTTCATATGGCCTAGACGTCCACACGAGTAGCATTTCACTGCCTTCAAAGCTTTGGCGCCATCTGGTGGTTCCACTGCACTATGGGACGACGTCTGTGAAGACTCCCCCTTGTCCATGCAGCTAGCACCCCGGCGATCTGCTTCATTTAATATCACGGCAGTTACATAGTCCACTGTTAGCTGAGCGGTTGGCTGCACAGCAATCTGGGTTGCAACAGACTCCCAACCTGAACCCAAAGATTGTAGTATCATGAAAGAATACACAGCCTCTGGAAAGTTGAGTCCTCTCTGTTGCAGCTCATGTCTCAGATTTTGCATCTCCATCAGATGTAAACGCACATCTCCACCTTCAGCAAGAGCCATATTATGCAGCTTGTTAAAGTAAAACATAGTGGACCCAGCTTCTGTCCTTAAGTGAGCTTCTCTCAAAGCGTCCCAAATTTCTCTGGCTGAGGTCTTATCACGCAATAGACAGAGCTCTTCTGGGGATACTATCAATGTAAGAGTTCCCCTTGCTTTGGAATCCTTAGCTTCCCATGCATCTGTAACTGGAACTGGGGGGGTTTCTGTAATCACCTCAAACAAACCCTCTTTCCGCAGAATTGCCTCTGCATACAGAACCCAGTCCGCGTAATTTTTCTTGTTGAGCTTAGGAATCCCACAAGCATCCTGAAGGGCCATCATGACTCTGGCATTAGCCTTCAGCGTCATATATGCTGCTTTAAATCTTGCTGCGTCACTGCTGCAGCTGCTTTATTCCAAAAGCGCACTTAAAAGTTACTTTCGATTTCCCCAGCATAGTAACTTGTGCCTGGGAGCCTTTTGCCTATTCCCGGCAAAACGGCTTTAAAAGTTCAAAGTCCAGCCATAAAGCCATTAACTAGAAGCTGGCAGGCTGCCCGGAGCAGTAGCACATACCTCATCAATCACTTTTACGCGCAGAGCAGATTCCGTTCCGATCTGTCCCTCTGCATTCCGATCCTTTGCCGGCACTCCGATTCGACTTCTGGAGCCCATAACCACGTGTTAGTTTAAAGCAGAGTCTCGTGCCCAGCGGAAGGATGAGGAGTACGTGCTGCATACTCTAAATTGCTTTATTTATAGTTCAAAGCTGGTATATTACAGAAAGACATCTTGCCTCTGCCGGAGCAGAAAATGCATCCTCTCTCCTCGACAGCTCGGAGAGAATCACACAGTGAAAAACAGGAAACCAGTGTACGTCACATCCAGTCTCCCTTTCCCGTGAGAAACTCCAACAGTACAGACTGTGGAATGTAAACACCTGTCTCGTGACAAGCCCTTTCGCTGCACAGTGAAGGAAAGCAGAAACCAACATCCACAGACAGGGAACAGCTTGAATTGTGTAACACACCTGCCAAGAGTTCAGGTGACCCATCTTTGAGGGTGTGTGACATAGGGACGTTCCCATTAGGGGCTGGTATTACACCTAAACACTTTTGGCCTTTAGCTTAAAAATGTATAAATTATTTCCTTCGGTCTTCCAGATTACTGTTTCTACGTCTTTCTTCTTCTTCTTCTTCTTCTTCTTCTTCTTCTTCTTCTTCTTCTTCTTCTTTTTCTTCTTCTTCTTCTTCTTCCTCGTCCTTTGGTTATTTCAGTTCCCACCTGCCGCTGTACCGGGACTAAGTATGTTGTGTTTGTTATTACAGATTTTTTTATCTGTCTGAGAAAATTTCAATTAATTTTTTTTTTTTATTAAAAAAATCCAAGAGAATTCAGGTGATCTGTCAGTGAGGGTTTGGGAAATAGGACACTGCCTTTTACAAAGGTCTTCTCCGTGCCGTACCTTAGAAAGCGCTATGGGAACACTCTAAGAGAATCCTGGAAACTGTAGTTTGCAAGGATGCTGAGAGTTTGGTAGGAGATCCCTAGTCCCCTTACGGAGCTAAAACTCCCAGAGTTCCCTGTGAAGATGGATGGACTGTTCAACTACTCTGGAAATTGTAACTCTGGGACGGGAATTGGGGCCTCCTAACGACTCCCAGAATTCTTTGGGGGAAGCCATGACAGTTTAAAGTGGTAGCACAATGCTTTAAATGTATGGTATGAATGTGGCCCGCGTCACATTGGCATTGTAGGGGAGGATATTAATAGACAGGATAGCAAATTGTTTTTATACGCAAAAATGGCAGCAAGAATATTATTGGCGCAGAAATGGAAGCAAGAAGAACTACCGGCGAAAGAAGAGTGGCAAATGAAATTAATGGACTATGCAGAATTAGATAAGATGACAGGAAGGATCCGAAAGATTCTTAGAGGACTGGAGTAAATATTTGAACTATTTGAAAAACAATTGTAATAAACAGATTGCGCTAGTAGGATTGCAAGACGTTCTGTAAGGAGGACTGTATGAAATATTGCAATGAAGATTATGATGAGAGTTATAAGTTAAGGACGATTAAAAGCAATAGAGAAATTAAGAAATGTAGACTAAGTAATAAAGACTGAACAATCTTCAGAGGTGGTTGATGGAAGTCCAAAATATTGTATAAGATAAGAAAGTATGTTAAATGATTGTTGGAAATGCCTTGAGTGCTGTTGCCTGAGCCGAGTGTATCTTTGAGCTCCAAACAATGCATATTCCTTGCCGGGACAGAGGTGGTGTTTGTGTAGAAATCCCCTTGACTTCCATGGGCGTGAGAGTCCCTTTCCTTGCTCCGCCCTCTTTTGCCTCTACCACATGGCCCCTGCAAAGCTCCTCGGAGGAGAGCATGGATCTCATCTGACAAAGGATCCCCCCTCATTGTAAACAATACTGAACCAGTTGGACCAATGTGAGCAGGAACTATCCAACACCCCCCAATTTCCAGGACCTCTTACAGGCTCCCAAATATTTTAGGACAGGCACGGGGAACCTCTGACCCTCCAGCTATAACTCCCGCCATCCCTTGCCATCAGCCATGCTTGCTGGGAGCTGTGGGAGTTATAGTTCAGCTACATCCAATGGGCCAAAGGTCCCAGACACCTGTTTTCAGCCCAGTCCTTTTAACAAGGCTAAGTTCTCCGTCAACAAACATAGCAAATAAATAGTTTTTGTTGGATCTGGGTACAGACTCCATTCTCGCCCCCCGCTGAATATTGTTATTTTTCTCGCTCGCTCTAGCTCTCCCCGCCCCCCACCTCCAATCATCTGAGATCTTGTCTTCCCCGGTCAATCTGAGAGCAGCTGACACTTTCCCTACATGAAAGAATAAACATTTAATTTGCACCGCAGGTTGAGGGGAAAGAATGCTAATCCGGTTAGGTCTGTGACAGCAGAAATGGAGCCTAGCGCCTGCTCTTCCACAATTACCTGCTGGCCTAATAATAATAATAATAATAATAATAATAATAATTTATTCATACCCACCCATCTGGCTGGGTTTCCTCAGCCACTCTGGGCAGCTTCCAACAAAACATTAAAAATACAATCAAACATCAAACATTAAAAACTTCCCTAAACAGGGCTGCCTTCAGATGTCTTCTAAAAGTCAGAGAGTTGTTTATTTCCTTGACATCTAATGGGAGGGCTTTCCACAGAGCGGGTGCCACTACCGAAAAGGCCCTCTGCCTGGTTCCCTGTAACTTGGCTTCTCGCAGTGAGGGAACCGCCAGAAGGCCCTCGGAGCTGCACCTCAGTGTCTGGGCAGAAAGATGGGGGTGGAGTTGCTCCTTCAGGTCTACTGGGCCAAGGTGAGGATAACTCAGTTGCATCGCTCAATGGAGTTGAAGGTTGTGAGGAAAGAGGAGGGCAAAAGAAAAGCGAGAGGTCAGTCCATCGTCCAGCAAACTACCTTTAAAGTTCTAAATGATCTTGGTGGTGAGAAAGGTTGAGGGTGGCCTAGGATGTGGTTGGTTGTCTTCGGATGCCTGTAGTGAGATTTGCTTTTGTGTGTGAGTGGTGTGTGTGTGTGTATTTTTAAATCAGGTTAGGCAGATTGATTCGTATGCTGTCGGCGGATTCTTGTTGTCGTCTTGTTGGGCTGCGTATGTGATAAAAGGGAGCCATACCGGGGTGAAGGCGTCTTCTTCTATTTGTCCCCGTGTCAGTTTCAGTTTGTTGGTTAGTTCTTCTAATAGGGCCGGAAAAAGGGATTTTTGGAGAGTGGGGAGGGGGGAAAACAGGGGGGGAATGAAGATGTTATGTTTTTAATAATTTGTGATGTTGAAATTCTAATAAAAACTATTTTTAAAAAAAGACTTTTGCAGGACTTTCCTTTGTATACACCTGCCCTGGGTTGAGGAAGTTCATGTTGCTGGTGGGTGGGTTGGGTGGGGGGGAATGACTGGCGCTGGAGTGCCTCAGCTGTCAAAGCTCCCCCCCCCCCGACCCTGGACCGGTGTTTGCTTACCCGGGGCCAGTTGCCGTGGAAACGGCTCCAAAGCAAACAGCATCACATCGCACGGGGTGAAAAGGGAAGACATCCCCGGCGTGACAGAGTTGGCAGCGGTTCCACGGCTGCTGCGGTGGGTGGGCAACGCTCAGGAGACGGATGCAGAACTCCTCACCCCTCAACACCCCTCTTTCCTATGGGGTGAGGCCAACGCAGGCCCCTTGGAAGCAGGGCGAGGCACGAGGTGTTTCTGAGATTGCAAAAATAGGACAGAACTGTGTGCAGAAAAATGTGTACATGCACACCGAAATGGTGGTGAATTGTCACAAGGACTTTTGGCTTGGGGTGTTTCCCTCCCCCCCAATGTTTGTGGGGGGAAATGTTTTTAATAGTTTGAACTACATTCGCAGCCCTTTCGATATTGCAATTCTAAATAAATTTAAATAAATTGCAACGGCTTAATTATTTATCTCGCCTTTTTCCCAGACAGGGACTGGGTAAACCACTTTGTGATGGGGTTGGGGGTTTTTGTACCGAAAAGCAGGCTGGAAGTTCCAAGAAAGAAAGAAAGAAAGAAAGAAAGAAAGAAAGAAAGAGGGGGGAAGAAAAAAAGAAGAAAAGAAAAGAAAAGAAAAGAAAGTGGTACCTCGGGTTACATACGCTTCAGGTTACATACGCCTCAGGTTACAGACTCCGCTAACCCAGAAATAGTACCTTGGGTTAAGAACTTTGCTTCAGGATGAGAACAGAAATTGTGCAGCGGTGGCGCAGCAGCAGCAGGAATCCCCATTAGCTAAAGTGGTGCTTCAGGTTAAGAACAGTTTCAGGTTAAGAACGAACCTCCGGAACGAATTAAGTACGTAACCCGAGGTACCGCTGTAAAATAAATAAAATAAAATACTTTCAGTCTAGTTCCAGCCTGAATCTGCGAGTTTTCTCATGTTTGAAATGCCAGGCTAATGGATGTGTCTTGTTTGTTTGTTTATCTGTTGAATGGATGCTGTGGAAAAGTGATGTTGGAAATGGCTTATTCAAGTAGGGTTGCCAAAAGACCAGGCTCTTCTGCTATGAATAGTAGTTGGATCTGCAGATCTCAGTAGGTGAAGCTTCTCAAGACATATAGGTAGACTGAGGGCATTTTCAGAGGTTAACAATTCTCTCCAGGACACGAAAACAGAACCTTTCCCCCTGCCCCCCCCCCCCCGGGGATCAGCTTTTGATTAAAGGCACAGGAGCTGGGTGGGATCATAAATGTTGAACACCCAAATTCAGAGCTAGAGGATGAACCTGAGGCAGTGCTTCACCCCAGAATCTATTTGACCGGATGCAGCTTTGGACTAGAATGCCTCTGAGCATAAACAGAGTGTGTATCGCTACTGAATAACTGGTATGTCCCTACTCATCTGGCTTCACAGGGCAAAGGCAACTTCAGGGAAGAGAGGGTTGCGTGTTGAGACCCCGCAACCACCCCCTCGTAAGGAATAAGACACCAGGGCACAGATATTAGGCAAAATTTGGCCACAACTTTATTGATTAAACGTGTTCTCCCTAGCAGAGAGCAAGTGTTGCGGTTGGGGATACAGGCCACCCCATTGTCGCTGGGCAGATGTTTGGAGATATACCCCGGCAGCGAAGTGGTTAATTGGGTCGCTGGGGAGATTTGCTTGTTGCCAATTTTGGAGGAGGGGTCAGAGGTTTTAAATGCTGGACGCCCAGCTTTGGGCGTCCTCTTGGCTGTTTGCACCGGATCACCCGCCCACCCTCCCTGTATTGGGGGGGGGGTTGTTTGCTTGACCTTGCTATGCCTGTCATGGGGTCGTCTGCCTTGGGGCAGAGGCCTGGTAGGAATTTTGTCCATCTGGCTGATTGGCTAGTGCCATTTGGTTTTTGCCTATTGCGTAGCAAATCGTCACAACTTGTAAGGTTGACGGTTAGGTATTGGTTCAAATTGGTTGGTGGAGGGGTAAGTGCCTAACCCTCCAGTGGTGGTGCGGAAAGGGAATTCCGTTAAAGGAATCCAGGGGCTTGCAATTCTTTTCGTCCTTGTCCCTGGCATCGGACTTGGGCCGTGCAAGCCCCCAGGAACATGCGGGTGAGAAGTGAGGGACTGAGGCCCAGCTTCATTTTCTCCCCAAAATTGTTTCCCTCACTGGCTTCCGCTGGAATCCGGAAGTCAGTCCTGTCCCTGGGGCAAGGACAGATAGTCGTAACCAATGCCTAAGCAACCACTCACGTGTGTGTATTTAAATAAAGTTGTGGCCAAAATCATGCCAAAAACCTTAAACAAAAATTGATGCGTGATGTGTGATGTGTGAATTTTTTGGGGGGTGGCTTGGGGACCTCGACAAGCAACAGACTGTGAGCGGTATTGGCTTAGGCATTGAATGGACCCGACTATATCTGACTCCTGCCCGTTGCGCAGGGAGTCCGTAAGGGCAAACCACCAGAAAGGGGACCCCCGTTGATGCAGACCAACTCAAGCTCCCCCAGGTGTCCCTGTCGGGGGGGTGTCATGGCCTGCCCGATGCCCCCTGAACCGGCTGATTTTCGGAAGGTAAATTAGCAGCAGGCAATATCCCAAGCATTGGCGATTAGCCCCAATCTGCAAGGCAACCAAAAAGAAAGTAAACCGAGGAGCGAGGTCCGCGAAGTCCTTATAGTTTAAAGCAGTGAGCCAAGAGGAAGCCCTCTGGCTCGTGCCATTGCTTAAATGTTCCCGGCCATGCCCCCGCAGCCGCCTGATTGGCTGACTGGCAATGACGTGGCCGGGATCCTCCGGGCAACGTGGGACTATGACCCCCAGCCATGGGAAAAGAGCCATGTGGTCCACTGCAACTCCTCCCCACAGGTAAGTGGAGCGGATTTTTCAACAGCTACTAGCCAGGATAAGTGAGAGCTGGACCATAAAGAAGGCTGATCGCCGAAGAATTGGTGCTTTTGAATTATGGTGCTGGAGGAGACTCTTGAGAGTCCCATGGACTGCAAGAAGATCAAACCTCTCCATTCTGAAGGAAATCAGCCCTGAGTGCTCACTGGAAGGACAGATCCTGAAGCTGAGGCTCCAGTACTTTGGCCACCTCATGAGAAGAGAAGACTCCCTGGAAAAGACCCTGAGTTGAGAAAGATGGAGGGCAGAAGGAGAAGGGGACGACAGAGGACGAGATGGTTGGATGGTGTTCTCGAAGCTACCAGCATGAGTTTGACCAAACTGCGGGAGGCAGTGGAAGCGAGGAGTGCCTGGCGTGCTCTGGTCCAGGGGGTCACGAAGAGTCGGACACGACTAAACGATTAAACAACAACAACAACTAACCAAGATGGCTGTTCTCTGCCTCCACAGTTGCAAGCAACAATGCTTCTGAACACCAGTTGCTGGAAACCACAGGTGGGGAGAGGGGTCTTGTGTTCGAATCCTGATTGCTGCTTTCCCACGGTCATCTGGTTGGTCCCTGTGAGAACAGGATGCTGGAGTAGATGGGCCATTGGCCTCATCCAGCAAACTCTTCTTGTCTTCTAAAATTACAGCTTCTCTAAACCCCTCACCCCACTTTCCAGAAATTAAACCCTACAGACATAACCATAACAAGAGTGCTTCGGTGTGTTTCGATTCTTTAGACAAATTGGTCGTTTTCTTGCACAGAAGATGAATTTGCAAGCATCCTGTTGGCTGTGATTAATAGCATTTAGGGGAATCTGAAGTAGATATACAGCTTGGATACAGGAATCTCATACTGACCATAAATAATGAAATAGAGGTTGTTGATTTAAACATTGAATAAAGAAAACAGTGCTGTGCTGAAGAGATCCCATTTATTTACTTTTTGGAATAAAATAACATAAAGACCTTACCGTGGGCACAGAATCTGTTCTGAGCGCTTGGTTGTATTGACGTCTCTGCCTTTACTTCTCTAAACTAGAAGCCAAATTAGGTAAATGAGAAAATTATAGTGGTGGTTTTTTTTCAAAGGAATACATTAATTGATTCATTTATCTCCATGTGATGGGGAAATTTACTAATTAATTCTTCCACATAAAATAAATTTGCTCTTTCCAAAACCCTTTTTCCTGCTTGCTTTTTTTATTTATATTCCGTACTTCACCAGGAAAAAAAATCCCACGACAGTTCTTAAATGTACAGTGAACACAGAAATATGCCCCCATCTACACAGTACATTTAAAGCAGTACCTCACCACTTTAAACAGTTCCTGCGAAGGAGAAGAGGGGTTGGTTGGGAATTGTAGCTATGGGAGGAGAAGGACGCGAGTGGCACTGTGGGTTAAACCACAGAGCCTAGGACTTGCTGATCAGAAGGTCGGCAGTTCGAATCCCCACGACGGGGTGAGCTCCCGTTGCTCGGTCCCTGCTCCTGCCAACCTAGCAGTTTGAAAGCACGTCAAAGTGCAAGTAGATAAATAGGTACCCCTCCTGTGGCAAGGGGTAAACAGCATTTCTGTGTGCTGCTCTGGTTCGCCAGAAGCAGCTTAGTCATGCTGGCCACATGACCCGGAAGCTGTACACCGGCTCCCTTGGCCAATAAAGCGAGATGAGTGCCGCAACCCCAGAGTCGGTCACAACTGGACCTAATGGTCAGGGGTCCCTTTACCTTTACCTAACAACTCCCAGCCCCCTTTAAAAACTACAGCTCCCAGAATTCTCTGGGAGGGGGAGCCATGGCTGCTTAAAGGGGTATGATAGGCTTCCTGGAACAAAACCGTTTTCAGCCGGTGCCAAAAGCACTACAGCGGTGGCAGTCTCTTAATATCAATGGGCAGAGAGTTTCAAAGTGTAAATGCTGCCACACTAAAAAGACTGATTCCTTTCAGGTGTGGAATGAAAAGTGGGATGGGTTTTTGGAAGACGCCTGTGCATGAATTTGTTTTATGGGTGTAGATCAGTGCACACTAACCAACGCACAGCCTTCACAGTAAGGCTCTGTTCTGATGGCATGAGTAGGCATGATGACCGGTACTACCAACTTGTACTACCAACCTTACTGTATGCTTGTGAAACGTTGACCACTTATAAACACCATCTCCAACTCCTTGAAAGATCCCATCAACGATGTCTCAGAAAAATTATGCACATCACTTGGGAAGACAGGCGAATTGGATGAAGGAAAGATCACCAGTGTTGAAGCAACGATTCTTCAACATCAACTTTGTTGGACTGGTCATGTTGTGCAGATGCCTGATGATCGTCTTCCAAAGCAACTGCTCTATTCCCAACTTAAAAATGGAAAGCGTAATGCTGGTGGTCAGCAAAAGAGGTTTAAAGACTCTCTCAGTGCAAATCTTTAAAAATGTAGTATAAACACCAACAATTGGGAAACACTGGCCTGTAAGCGCTCCAGTGGGAGAACAGCCGTTACCAAAGGTGTCATGGGCTTTGAAGACACTTGAACTCAGGATGCAAGGGAGAAACGTGCTAAGAGGAAGGCATGCTTGGCAAATCCACACCATGATCAACTCCTGCCCGGAAACCAATGTCCCCACTGTGGAAGGACGTGTGGATCCAGAATTGGCCTTCACAGTCACTTACGGACTCACTGTTAAAACCGTGTTTATGGAAGACAATATTACTCAGCTACGAGGGATCATCAAAGAAGAAGAAGAAGAAGAAGACGAAGACGAAGAAGAAGAAGAAGAAGAAGAAGAAGAAGAAGAAGAAGAAGAAGAAGAAGAAAACTTTGTTGCATTTGTAAAGGCGCCAGTTTTGCATATCCAGCTGGTTAAATGTGTAGACATTTGTGGAGTGTTCATTCTGATTTGCTTGGGCAAAGCCTCTATAGGGGTTAGATTAGATCTGGTCTTTATTGACCTGTATTGACTACAGAGCAAGATTCCAGTGATTTTTCTGCATTAACGGGACTCATTTTTCCCCCCTGGAGCAATTAACTCAGAAATGAACGCTAAGCTTCTGCCAGATATCCAGAAGTAGCTTTTACATCATGTGAATGATCACAAAAACCATGGAAATTATTAGGTGAGGAAACATCTGGAAAACTAAACTAAGTGCTGTCTGAATGCAGCCTCAGGAGCTATCCGTGGTGCTAATACTCTGTACTTGCCTTGCCACATGGCAATCCACATTAAACCCTAACATTTTGCTGTTCTGCTCCTGCGACGGCAACCACTGGGCTGTTCACGTGTTATGTTGATAAAGCATGAAGTCTCTGCACCTGCATATAAAACATTTTAAAGAAGAAGAGTTTGAATTTGATATCCCACTTTATCACTACACTGAAGAGTCTCAAAGCGGCTCACAATCTCCTTTTCCCTTCCTCCCCCACAACAAACACTCTGTGAGGTGAGCGAGGCTGAGAGACTTCAGAAAAGTGTGACTAGCCCAAGGTCACCCAGCAGCTGCATGTGGAGGAGCAGAGACGTGAACCCGGTTCACCAGATTACGAGTCTACCACTCTTAACTACTACACCACACTGGCATATATCTGGAGAGGGTTGTTGTAGAACTGAGTCTGGATACGGCAACCACCCCAAAGCTTGGGCAGATGTGTTCCGTCTACATATCTGTCACGGCTGAAGAAGAAGAGTTTGGACTTGATATCCCACTTTATCACTACCTGAAGAGTCTCAAAGCGGCTCACAATCTCCTTTTCCCTTCCTCCCCCACAACAAACACTCTGTGAGGTGAGTGAGGCTGAGAGACTTCAGAGAAGTGTGACTAGCCCAAGGTCACCCAGCAGCTGCATGTGGAGGAGCGGGGAAGCGAACCTGGTTCACCAGATTACGAGTCCACTGCTCTTAACCACTACACCGAGCTGCATAGATCGTGCATGTATACAGAAAACCTGAACCTGACTTCAGTGTAAGGGAGAATGACTGGATGAGGCTACTGAACGCATTATTATTATTATTATTATTATTTATTGAATTTATAGCTAGGTGAAAAAATGTTGCCCTAAATACTGGAATATTTGCCCCAGTTTTATTAACTGCATTCAACACTTGAATTGGTATTTGATCTCAGTATTTGCTGCTAATCCACACAGTTGGGATAGCTCAGTTGGTAGAGCATTACTCTTAATCTCAGCCTTGTATCAAGAAGTTTTTAACGTTTGATGTTTTAGTATGTTTCGATATATGCTGTGAGCAGCCCAGAGTGGATCTTGAACCACAACAAGAGAACAAGAAGAACATACATTTAGAGAAGATTGGAAAACATTTCTTGAATATATGGGAAATAACTGTGTACAGCTGAAAACGGTGGCAGCATTAAGATAAATTCAACAGTGTAAATAAGTTTTGATGGATGTAATACAGTGGTACCTCAGGTTACATATGCTTCAGGTTACATACGCTTCAGGTTACAGACTCTGCTAACCCAGAAATATTACCTCGGGTTAAGAACTTTGCTTCAGGATGAGAACAGAAATCGTGCTCCGGTGGCGCGGTGGCATCAGGAGGCCCCATTAGCTAAAGTGGTGCTTCAGGTTAAGAACAGTTTCAGGTTAAGAACAGACAACTGGAATGAATTAAGTACTTAACCCGAGGTACCACTGTAATGGAATGCTGAATGGTATCGTTTTTGTAAAATATGTGGGGATTTGTGATATGTAAAATGAAGCATGGAAAGAGAAGAAGGGAAGTCACTGATGTGTAAAAAGGAGTATTTCAAATTGTAAAACAGAAAATTGAATAAAAATTATTATTACAGTGGTGCCTCGCAAGACGAATGCCTCGCAAGACGAATGCCTCGCAAGACGAAAAACTCGCAAGACGAAAGAGTTTTTCGTTTTTTGAGTTGCTTCGCAAGACGAATTTCCCTATGGGCTTGCTTCGCAAGACGAAAACGTCTTGCAAGTTTGTTTCCTTTTTCTTAAAACCGTTAATACCCAGGGTGCATTGCTTGAAGAGGTGCAGTTGCGACTTGACTTCGAGGAGCAACTCATAGCACGCGGTGTGGTAGCCTTTTTTGAGGTTTTTGAAGACTTTGGTGATTTTTGAAGCTTTTCCAAAACTTCTTTTGCAGCCATTTGGTAAGTAAAACTTTTTTGGGGGGGTTTGGATTTTGGGTTGGGGTGTCTGGAATTCAAGGACTTGGTGTTGGGGAGGGGTTTGCAAGAATCTGGAAGCTTGTGTGTTTTTTTCCTGCATTTTAATGATTTTTTGTGACCATTGGGGCACTCTGCTGTTGTTAAAAAAAAAGATTTCTGGGTTTGGATTTCTGTGTGGTGGGTGGCTGGGGGGGGCGTCAGGGAATTGTTGAGAAGGGGTTTGCAACAATCTGGAAGCTTGTGTGTTTTCTGGGAGGTTTGGTGCTTTTGAATTTTTTGGATGTGAAGCACTGATTCTTTTTTCCCCCTGAGTTTGCAAAGGTAGGAGCTGTGCTGCCATGGGGCCCAAGAAGACTGCTGCTGCAGAGGCCGGCGAGAGGAAGAAGGAGAAGGTTACACTGGAAATGAAGAAGGAGATCATCCGGAAGCACGACGGTGGAATGCGTGTGACAGACCTTATTATTTTTAAAAGTTCCTTCTTTTTTTGATGCAGTTGTCGTAGAGAACATTTGCCCGCCCCCTTGAACAACACACATTATCAACTGCATCAGCACACGAAGATGCCAAGGATGCCCTTCTCCAGACCTTTTTCCTCCCACCATATAGCAGAGACTCCTCTTCAAGCTTCCCGCTCTACTCATTCACAGTAAGAACATTAGAAGAGGCTGCTGGATCAGGTCCATCTTTTCCACCATCCTGTTCTCACAGTGGCCAACCAGGAGCCTGCGGGAAACCAGGGAGCAGGATCTGAGCACGAGAGCCCTCTTACCTCCGGTGGTTTCCATCAACTGGGGTTTGGAAGTATTGCTTGGAGGCAGAGCATAGCAATCTTTAGACCTCTCCTGCATCAATTTGTCTAAAGGTAAAGGGACCCCTGACCATTAGGTCCAGTCGTGGCCGACTCTGGGGTTGCGGCGCTCATCTCGCTTTATTGGCCAAAGGAGCCGGCAAACAGCTTCCGGGTCATGTGGCCAGCATGACTAAGCCGCTTCTGGCAAACCAGAGCAGCGCATGGAAAAGCCGTTGACCTTCCCACCAGAGCGGTACCTATTTATCTACTTGCACTTTGACGTGCTTTTGAACTGCTAGGTTGGCAGGAGCTGGGACCGAGCAACGGAAGCTCACCCCATCGCGGGGATTAGAACTGCAGACCTTCTGATCGGCAAGTCCTAGGCTCTGTGGTTTAACCCACTGTGCCACCCGCGTCCCATCAATTTGTCTACAATGGTACCTCAGGTTACATACGCTTCAGGTTACATACGCTTCAGGTTACACCGCTAACCCAGAAATAGTGCTTCATGTTAAGAACTTTGCTTCAGGATAAGAACAGAAATCGGGCTCTGGCAGCACGGTAGCAGCAGGAGGCCCCATTAACTAAAGTGGTGCTTCACGTTAAGAACAGTTTCAGGTTAAGAATGGACCTCCAGAATGAATTAAGTACTTAACCTGAGGTACAACTGTAGTCATCTTTTAAAGCCATCCAAGTTGTTGGGCCATCACTGCCCCCGTGGCGAGCAAGTTCCATCGTTTGACTGCATAATGCATGAAGAAGCACTTTTTTTTATCGGTTTGGACTTCAAGTCCCAGAAATACAATTTGTCACAGGCTGAGGAACGGCCACACGGTGGGCCTCTCCAGCCCTGGGTGGCCAATTGACCCATCCGTCAAACAGCACTCATTCTTCATCCTACCACTGGCCGTCCACAGCCTGAAAGGGGGGAAAAGAATAATAATCTTGTTCACAGCTTGTTACTCTCTCCCTGCAGGGAGATAAGGCTGTCAAGTACCCAACCCTTCATCATAAAACTACTATCTTCTGTGTTTTTCTTGGCTGAGACTGTCTGTTCCTCAGGGGAATTCGTTTCAGCCCAGATGTTGGAATGGGAAAAGTTTACCTCCCTACATCCTGGATGGGGAAAAAATACCATACCACCATCATTCCTACACTTACCCTTATCAGCTGCCCAACACAACTCAGTGGTAGAGCAACTGCTTTGAATGAAAAAAGACCCGAGTTTGAATCTCAGCATTTCCCCAAATAATCTTTATTAGTTTTCCATTTACATACTCCACATACACATAATGTATTGCATTTTACATTTACAGTGGTACCTCGCAAGACAAATGCCTCGCAAGACAAAAAACTCGCTAGACGAAAGGGTTTTTTGTTTTTTGAGCTGCTTCGCAAGACGATTTTCCCTATGGGCTAGCTTCGCAAGACGGAAACGTCTTGCAAGTTTGTTTCCTTTTTCTTAACACCGTTAATACAGTTGCGACTTGACTTCGAGAAGCAACTCATAGAACGCGGTGTGGTAGCCTTTTTTGAGGTTTTTAAAGACTTTGGTGATTTTTGAAGCTTTTCCAAAATTTTCCCGACACCGTGCTTTGCAAGACGAAAAAATCGCAAGACGACAAAACTCGCGGAACGAATTAATTTCGTCTTGCGAGGCACCACTGTATACTTGCTCCTAAGTGCTGACTTCCCTCCTTCCTTCTTCTGGTTTTTTATATCACATATAATTTTATCTCATTATTTTCATCCATTTTGTATATTGTTATTCATTTTCCATATATGTCCATGGTATATCCATAAACAAATAAATCCTCCTGTTTATACAGTTCTTGTTGTCTGTCTGTTTTCATTTACAACTACTGTTAGTTATATTAATCTCCTTAAGCAGAGACATCACCTTGCCGACAAAGGCCCATATAGTTAAAGCTATGATCTTCCCCAGTAGTGATGTATGGAAAGAAGGCTGATCGCCAAAGAACTGATGCTTTTGAATTATAGTGCTGGAGGAAACTCTTGAGAGTCCCATGGACTGCAAGAAGATCAAACCTATCCATCCTTAAGGAAATCAGCCCTGAGTGCTCACTGGAAGGACAGATCCTGAAGCTGAGGCTCCAATACTTTGGCCACCTCAGGAGAAGAGAAGACTCCCTGGAAAAGACCCTGATGTTGGGAAAGATGGAGGGCACAAGGAGAAGGGGACGACAGAGGACCAGATGGTTGGACAGTGTTCTCGAAGCTACCAGCATGAGTTTGACCAAACTGCGGGAGGCAGTGGAAGACAGGAGTGCCTGGCATGCTCTGGTCCAGGGGTCACAAAGAGTCAGACACGACTAAACGACTAAACAACAACAACAACAACATTTTGCTTATTATTATTTTTGTTATCCATCACTTTTCTTAATCTTTCCTGTCATGAGGTTTATTTCCAATTCTACTGGTTTCACTATTTCATCTTATCTTTCCTATATACGACATAAATTTTCCCCATTCTTTTTGAAATGTTTCCTCGCCCTTTTGTCTAATTTTCCCTGTTAATTTGGCTATTTCTGCATATTCCATTACCTTCTGTCACCATTCTTCCACTGTTGGTATTTGCTGTTGTTTCTCTGCATTTCCAAGTATAGCTGGGCGAGACTCCTTGACTGAAGCCCTGGAGAAGGGCTGACAGTCAGTGTAGACAATGACTGAGCTAGATGGACCACCGTGAAGCTTCCTTGGTTCTTCGTTAAACAGTTCTTCATTTTCAGCCATGAGGACTAGAATCTTACTTGATTTTTAAGAAAAGAGACTGCAACTCAGAGCCAGAGCATGGTCCCAGGTTCATAATAATAATACTATAATAATTTATTATTTATACCTCGCCCATCTGGCTGGATTTCTCCAGCCATTCTGGGTGGCTCCCAACAGAATGTTAAAAACAGAATACAGCATCAAACATTAATAATAATAATAATAATAATTTTTATTTATACCCCACCCTCCTCAGCCAATGCCAGGCTCAGGGCAGCTAACAAGCAATAATAAAAATAAGTTGAATGGATACAACTTAAAAACAAAATTAAAATACAACATTTAAATATTGAAACATTAAAATATTAAAATGTAGCCTCATTGCAGGAGGAGAAAGGAAAAGAAAAAAGAAAGAGGGGGAGGGAATCAAATTGGCTCCAAGCCAAAGGCCAGGTGGAACAACTCTGTCTTACAGGCCCTGCGGAAAGAAATCAGATCCTTAAAAACTTCCCTAAACAGGGCTGCCTTCAGATGACTTCTAGAAGTCAGGTAGTTGTTTATTTCCTTGACATATGGTGGGAGGGTGTTCCACAGGGCGGGCACCACCACTGAGAAGGCCCTCTGCCAGGTTCCCTGTAGAATCATAGAATCATAGAGCTGGAAGAGACCACAAGGGCCATTGAGTCCAACCCCCTGCCAAGCAGGAAACACCATCAGAGCACTCCTGACATATGGTTGTCAAGCCTCTGCTTAAAGACCTCCAAAGAAGGAGACTCCACCACACTCCTTGGCAGCAAATTCCACTGTCAAACAGCTCTTACTGTCAGGAAGTTCTTCCTAATGTTTAGGTGGAATCTTTTTTCTTGTAGTTTGGATCCATTGCTCCGTGTCCGCTTCTCTGGAGCAGCAGAAAACAACCTTTCTCCCTCCTCTATGTGACATCCTTTTATATATTTGAACATGGCTATCATTTCACCCCTTAACCTCCTCTTCTCCAGGCTAAACATGCCCAGCTCCCTTAGCCGTTCCTCATAAGGCATCGTTTCCAGGCCTTTGACCATTTTGGTTGCCCTCCTCTGGACACGCTCCAGTTTGTCAGTGTCCTTCTTGAACTGTGGTGCCCAGAACTGGACACAGTACTCCAGGTGAGGTCTGACCAGAGCAGAATACAGTGGCACTATTACTTCCCTTGATCTAGATGCTATACTCCTATTGATGAGGCCCAGAATTGCATTGGCTTTTTTAGCTGCCGCGTCACACTGTTGGCTCATTTCAAGTTTGTGGTCAACCAAGACTCCTAGATCCTTTTCACATGTACTGCTCTCAAGCCAGGTGTCACCCATCTTGTATTTGTGCCTCTCATTTTTTTTGCCCAAGTGCAATACTTTACATTTCTCCCTGTTAAAATTCATCTTGTTTGTTTTTGCCCAGTTCTCTAATCTGTCAAGGTCGTTTTGAAGTGTGATCCTGTCCTCTGGGGTGTTAGCCACCCCTCCCAGTTTGGTGTCATCTGCAAATTTGATCAGGATGCCCTTGAGCCCATCATCCAAGTCGTTGATAAAGATGTTGAATAAGACCGGGCCCAAGACAGAACCCTGTGGCACCCCACTAGTCACTCTTCTCCAGGATGAAGAGGAACCATTGATGAGCACCCTTTGGGTTCGGTCAGTCAGCCAGTTACAAATCCACTGAGTGGTAGCATAGTCAAGACCGCATTTTACCAGCTTCTTTACAAGAATATCATGGGGCACCTTGTCAAATGCCTTGCTGAAATCAAGGTAGGCTACATCCACTGCGTTCCCTTCATCTACCAGGCTTGTAATTCTGTCAAAAAACGAGATCAGGTTAGTCTGGCATGACTTATTTTTCAGAAATCCATGCTGACTATTGGTGATCACAGCATTCCTTTCTATGTGCTCACAGACTGTTTGCTTAATGATCTGCTCCAGAATCTTCCCTGGTATTGATGTCAGACTGACTGGGCGGTAATTATTTGGGTCCTCTCTTTTCCCCTTTTTGAAAATAGGGACAACATTTGCCCTCCTCCAGTCTGCCAGGACTTCGCCTGTTCTCCAGAAATTCTCAAAGATGACTGCCAGTGGTTCTGAGATCACATCTGCCAGTTCTTTTAATACTCTTGGATGCAGTTCATCTGGCCCTGGAGACTTGAATACATCTAAACTAGCCAAGTATTCTTGTACTATCTCCTTAGTTATGCTGGGCTGTGTTTCCTCTGCTGAATCATTTGCTCCAAATTCTTCAGGTAACTTCACTTCTCACAGGGAGGGAACCGCCAGAAGGCCCTTGGTGCTGGACCTCATGCTCTGTTGAAAGTTATGGCTTCTACCCCCAAAAATGATGAGAACTGTAGCTTTTTACAGGTGCTGAGAGTTATCAGAGCACCCCTATTCCCCTCACAGATCTACAAATCCCAGAGAGGTTTAAACAATCCCTCTTCATAAAAGTGGTACCTTGGTTCCCAAGCGCAAAAAACGTGGAAGTAAGTGTTCCGATTTTCAAACGGTTTTCGGAAGCTGACTATCCGATGCGGCTGTTGGCTATTGTTTCCGGGGCGCCTGCACCAATCAGAAGTTGCACCTTGGTTTTCGAACATTTCCGAAGTCAAACAGACTTCCGGAACGAATTAAGTTGGGTGCTTTTGTTTTTCCTATTTATTTTGCGTTTTTGCGGCTTTACGGTTAATTTGTTTTTGTGACTGTGTGGAACCCAGTTCAGCTACCGACTGATTGATTGTGTGACTGCGGAAATGAATAAAAGCCCCCCATCCAAACAAGGACTATCATCAGTGCAGGTAAGAAAAAAAAGTAATTTTAATTTTTATCATCTATAATACTCTCTTATTTATTTTATAGTACATTGATCATTGCTTTCATTTTATGGATCAA
The DNA here is from genome assembly GCF_964106645.2 of Podarcis pityusensis. Classification (NCBI taxonomy): domain Eukaryota; kingdom Metazoa; phylum Chordata; class Lepidosauria; order Squamata; family Lacertidae; genus Podarcis; species Podarcis pityusensis. The sequence continues at coordinate 5,616,879 of NC_138037.1, read as the reverse complement.
TGGTCTCATTAGATACTAAAATTCATGTTAAATTGCTGTATTAGGGGTTTTTAAAAAGTCTGGAATGGAGTAATCAATTTTGCATTACTTTCTATGGGAAAGCGTGCCTTGGTTTTGGAACGTTTTGGTTTTGGAACGGACTTCCGGAAGGGATTAAGTTTGAGAACCAAGGTACCACTGTATAGGGCAAGCTGACTGTGATCCTACATTTGGAATGCTCCCTAAACAAGGAAACAAATTTGTATTTCTTATACCTATGAGGACAAAGGTGAGGTTTTTGGGTGTGTTTTTTTAGCAGCTGGATCTTCCAGGGGATCTCAGTGGAGTCCTCTGACAACCAGATGCAGTTGGCAACTTTGTCAAGAGCCTCCTTTGCTCTCACTGATGGGGACACCTGCAGTTGAAGGCCAAGTGAGAACCTTAGCAGGAGATACCGGCCTTTGTTGTTGTGATGAGATAACAAGGCCTGAAGGTTCTGCTTTTTCTCATCAGCCCAGCTCCCAGCCTGAAATTCAAACAGGTTTGTGTGCCTCTCTCTCTCTTAGATGGCCTGGAACAAAACAAAACTGTTTCGAACAGTTGAACAGCCCTGGCTTCCCCAAAGAATCCTGGAAGCTGTAGTTTGCTAGCAGAGAGTTGCTAGGAGACCCCTGTTGCCTTCTCAGAGGTGTAACTCCCAGATTTCCCAGTGAAGAGGGATTTATGGTTAAACAACTCTGGGAATCGTAGCTTGGGGTGGGGAATAGGGGTCTCCTAGCAAGTCTCAGCATCCTTAAGGGCACCTCCCAGAATTATTCAGGCGAAGGCATAACTGATTGAAATTTCATCATAGTGCTTTAATAAGTGGTAAGATAAAGGTAAAGGAACCCCTGACCATTAGGTCCAGTTGTGACCGACTCTGGGGTTGCGGCGCTCATCTCGCTTTATTGGCCAAGGGAGCAGGCGTACAGCTTCCGGGTCATGTGGCCAGCAGGACTAAGCCGCTTCTGGCGATGCCAGAGCAGCACATGGAACCGCCGTTTACCTTCCCGCCGGAGCGGTACCTATTTATCTACTTGCACTTTTGACATGCTTTCGAACTGCTAGGTTGGCAGGAGCTGGGACAGAGCAACGGGAGCTCACCCTGTCGCGGGGATTCGAACCGCCAACCTTCTGATCGGCAAGCCCTAGGCTCTGTGGTTTAACCCACAGCGCCACCTGAGTCCATACCCCTAGCTATAGGATCCTGTAAATGGTACATAAACACTGAAATAGCTCATCAAACCAGCCACTTAACTGAGGACTTTGCCTTTGGATGCCAAAGGACGAAGCCCAGGGGACAAGGGCACCAGCAGCTAACATATCGGCTGTTTCCTGTTCATTGGCTTTAACTCCATCGCTGCCGATATTCTCATCAAATGGCAAATACTATAACCTTGCAAAATATATCAGAATTTGTCTGTGCACACAGAGGGGAGATGCAAGAGGAGCGGAGTGCTGTGACCCTCGACTTGCGTTTCAGCATCAAGTGAAAATATTTAGTCTGCGACCATTTGAGAAAATATAAAAAGGGCTTGCATTCCACCAGCCTCACAGCCCACACCTCCCAGACATTCTCTGGCTTTTGGCCAAGGCTCATTCCCTGCTCCCTTCCCACCCCTTTTGGCTGTCCTTTGCATCTCTCTCTCTCTTCCAATTCTCAGAAAAATCCGAAAGGGAAATGATGGATATATCAGGAAGGGAGCAACGCACCATAAAAAGTGGGCCCGATCTGGCTGTACATGCGAAACCCCGCAAATTGCATTTAAGTTCTGAAGATATATTTTTTTGTTCCACACAAAAATGGAGGGTTCCCTTGCTCCCTGGATGACACCTCCCTTTTGCACACAGATGGTGCTGTTTTGGCATCATTAGGAACGGCACTCACCACCTGAAGATCACAAACAGAAGGAGAGATTCCATATGGATGGGAGGCAGTTCCAGTTAGGATGTCTGCACTATGGGTCAAAATCCTCCTGGGCTAAAAGTCAGGGGTCTCCAATGCGTCAGCAAAGTGTCCCCTGGCTGATATAGATCTCCTCTGAGATAAGAAAAATAGTTTTGCTTCTGAAAAAACAAAAACTCTGTTTCTGTTGGAAACAGAGTTGTTGGACTCTAAAGTTAAAAATTTGTCTAAAATGTATAATTTATTGTTGGAATGGCATACAAAGGATGAACAAGTTAAATCTGTGATGATAGACTGGGCAAGAGATGTGGGACACAACATAATGTTTGAAGATTGGGAGAGGTTATGGAGGAAAAGGGTCAAGTTCACTGCATGTACGGTGTTAAAGGAAAATATTATGAAAATGATGTATAGATGTACTTAACTCCTGTAAAATTGGCAAAGATATATCACAATAGTGATAACTTATGTTGGAAATGTAAAGAAAAAGAAGGTAATTTTTATCATATGTGGTGGACCTGCCCCAAGATGAAAGACTTCTGGGAGAAGATTTATAATGAATTGAAAAAAATGTTGAAATATACATTTATTAAGAAACCAGAGGCCTTTCTTCTTAGAATAACAGGTTTGGAAGTGCCCAAGAAAGATGTTAGACTGTTTTTGTATGCCACAACTGCCGCTAGAATTTTGTAAGCTAAGAATTGGAAAACACAAGAAGTCCCAAGAGTGGAGGAATGGCAGATGAAGATGATGGACTTTTTGGAGCTAGCCAACTTCACTGGAAGAGTCCGCGACCAGAAGGAGGAGGACTACAAGGAGGAATAGATGAAATTCAAAGACTATTTAGTTAAATATGTTAAGATAACTTAACTGGAAAAAATTGCAAATACCAGATAGGCTTAGGATTTAAATATGTATTGTTAGAGAATAACATGCTTCAAGTTAAAATGAAAAGAAAGAAAGATGTTAAGTGATTAAGTTAATTTTGTGAGAAAATTGGTTTTGGAAACCTGTTACTGAAATTCAGCCAGACGGATTTGAGGAAGTCACTTAATAATGTTACTAAGATTGGATTAAGTACAATTAAGATGTTTGTTTGTTTGTTTGTTTGTTTGTTTAAAATTTTTGGAAAACCAATAAAAAAATTTGGAAAGAGAAAAAAAAAGATATAGATCTCCTCTGCCTTCTGTGGGAATGTTAAGGACAGTAGGAGAGGATATATTGATTAAATATTATCCTTCTTCACTCTCTCTAGTGAGACATGTAACAGAGCAGATTCTGATCAATACATCAGGGAGCTAGTTTGCAGATTCGTTTGAATTTCTTCAGTTAAGCAATCCAGTCTGGCTTGATCAGGCTGGATTATTCCTGGTGTCCCCTTTGATCCCTCTGAAAAGAATAAAGACACAAGAGTCTTTCCATAAAAGTAACAAGAAGTTTACTCACATTCACTTCACAGTGTGATTCCTGAAGGCAGGCTTTCGAGCTTGTAGTTACAGATACATAGTGTGAGTTCATCCCTTATGGGGATGGAGCCCATGTACTGCTGGCTGAGAGCCAGCAGACAGCAAAATACATTAAGAGAACAGCACCAAGAGAAGAAAAATGGCTGCAAGAGAGCATCCTGGCATCAAGAGAGCAAGATGGCTGTGTGACTATGTTGGGAAACTGTGTACGTGCAGCTACTCACACAGAGTCAATTAAGGTTTGGCAGACAGCCAGAAGGCAATCTGAAGGAGTAAGTCTGCCTGGTAATAACAGAGACATGGAGACAGCTCCCTGATTGGTCAAGCTCTCTCAAAGGAGTGATAATGAATGGCCTACTAACTGGAATGTGTTAGTTCAGGAGTTCAGTGTTCAGAGTTCTGTGTGTCAGTGTGGAGGTTGAGAGTTGTATGAGAGAGCTAGCTAAAGATCCGTGTTCTGTTCCTGTAAATAGTCCACTGTATATAATAAACACCTAACTACAAGTTCCTGGTTGCTGCTTCGTCTATCCTGTCTGCAGCCAAGTCTCCAATTGCTTCCATGGGTTCTGTGTGTACTCTGCTAGGCCTGGCTAAGGTCCTGCAACTAGTCAGAAAGTTGCGAAACACCAAATAGGTTTTGCCAATAGACTAGACCCCTTGTGGGGTCTTCTGGGGTCACACCCACCTACCTGGTCACATGCAGGAAGAGGACGCTCCAGACCAGTGAAACAGGAAGTTATACTGACTGGAATAACATCCCCCTGCCTGTGCCCACTCTAGGGAAACAAGGAATGTTGTATTTGACTGCTCCAATGGATTACCGTACTTTTCAATGTATAAGACTCCCCCTTGTATAAGACGCCCCCTATTTGGGGGGACTCCAAATTAAGGAAATGGCCCTGAGTTCTTGAGCTTATTTGGAGAGGATGGCCCAAAGTTGTTGAGCTTTTTGGGGTGAGGATCGGAGTTTTAGAGCTTTTTGGGGGGAGGATGACCCAAAGTTGTTGCCCAACATTACTGAGCTTTTCAGGGGGTTGACAAAGGTTACTGAGGTTTTTTGGGGGGAGGCGATGCAGTAAATCACTAACCCGATGGTTAAAATCACTCGCATCACTCGCTAGCAAAACGCATCTGCCAATCGCCAACAGACGACGGAAACCACAAGCCCAATTGCCACAGCGGCAGCAAATCAAAATCTGCCCTTGGCGCAGCAACCATGCACACACACACATTGAACGCAACATCAGCCAATACAAAGCAGCCTTTGCCACAGCCACCAATCGCACACATCTTCTGCTTGCATCTCAATCCAGGCAGCAGGTCAACACAAGAGGTTGACCAGCATAATCTCCTTCCATGACACCAGACTACTGGCTCTCAGGCTGGCCAGCTTCTGCCAGCTCGCTTTCAAAAGAAATTAAAAACTCACATTCTCTCATGTCTTCTGACTGCCCAAGATACTCAACCAGCCTGGGACGAAGATGCCTGACAACACCGTTCTAAACAAACATCGCCGTATCTTGGCGTACGACCGTCCTGGAACAGTGACATCCCGCTTGAGTTTACAACATTGACTGCTGAGAATCTCTTGGGTGGCCTATCTGGTTCTTAAATCATCTCTTTTTAATATTTTTAAGCGTTTCCAGGATCTATAAATATTAAATCCGTACCCATACGCAAAGCCTCTCCCGAGAGAGCTGTCCCAGGTGACTCAGCGGGCTGAGTAAGATGTCAGAAATATGCCTTCCCTCCCGCTGTGATCTCCTTCGTCCCAGACAGGTAGATAAATGTGTTCGTGGAGGGACTTTGGAACCCAAAGCCTTTGCAAGTTCAGGCCAGGAGACAACAGAGTTGTCTGAAGTCTGTCCAGTTGCTTCCCAGCAGGAACGTTTCCCACAGACATTAGTAATGGTTTTTGCAACCATCAACATTCTCTTTTTCTCCTCCTATGTTCCTAGCTGTCCAAACAAGTTGTGGAGATGCTGTCAGGCCGCGAAGCATCGTCAGAAAGGGGACCTCCATCCATGAGGGAATGCAACTCCTGGCCAAAGGGTCCAGGAAGGCCAGCTCAGAAAAAGGGACCTATCCTGTCATCAGTAACGTCAGCAAGGAGAATTGAAGCAACTATCAAGAGTGTTGGTTCGGTGGTGTAAAGAATGAGGGAACACGTGTTAAGAACATCAGAAGAGGGGTTATTTTTATTTATTGCAAATTAATTTCCCTGAATAAAATGCAGTTTTAATATGTATTTACAATGCTATTTTTCTAGAAAAAGAGGTGCCAGGACTCACCTCCCTTGTTCTTTTATACAATGCTTTTTTCTTTAAAAAAAAAAAGTTTTTGGGGTACTCTCATTTCCCTACACATATTGAAATATTGGCCCTCAATGAGGCCAAACTTAGATTCACAAAACATTTAGGGGTGTGCGTAAAAAGCATTGCTTTTATATATGTTATTTTCACTGATACATACGTTTTTCCCCATTTTTCAGCTCGAGAGCCACAACACAAAATTTAGAGAATCAGCTGGGTAGTTGGGTTTCAGTCCAAATATTGTTTCAGGAAGTGTGCATTTTATTATTATTATTATTATTATTATTATTATTATTATTATCCATCCATCTGACTGGATTGCCCCAGCCACTCTGGTCAGCTTCCAACATAATAATGAAAACACATTAAAATAACAAAGCGAAACCAACTTCTCCCCAAAAACCAATTTCTCCTACAGCCCATTGGCTTGAATGCAAAGAGCTGAGCTTCCAAACTTAGCCAATACAGTGGTGCCTCGCAAGACGAAATTAATTGGTTCCGCAAGTTTTTTCTTCTTGCGAGTTTTTCGTCTTGCGAAGCACGGTTTCCCATAGGAATGCATTGAAAATCAATTAATGCGTTCCTAGGGAAACCGCTTGCCAGGCTGGCGGTGCGGAGAAGGGCTTTTCTCCCCACCGCAAGCCTTCAGGACAGGTACGGGAACAGAGGGGAAGGCGCGCAGCGCTTTCCCTCTGTTCCCGGGGCTTGCGTGGGAGGAGGGTTTTTCCTCCGCACCGCCAACATTCAGAACAGCATTCTGAATGTTGGCGGTGGGAAGGAAAACCCTCCTCCCACCCCAAGTCTTCAGGAAAGCCATCCGAAGCTGGGCGGCGGGAGGAGGCGTTCCCCCCCCCCGCCCGGCATCGGAGCTTCGTTCCGATGCCGGGCGGGGGGAGGAGGCGTTCCCCCCCCGCCCGGCATCGGAGCTTCGTTCCAATGCCGGGCGGGGGGAGGAGGCGTTCCCCCCCCCGTCCGGCATCGGAGCTTCGTTCCGATGCCGGGCGGGGGAGGAGGCGTTCCCCCCCCCGTCCGGCATCGGAGCTTCGTTCCGATGCCGGGCGGGGGGAGGAGGCGTTCCCCCCCCGCCCGGCATCGGAGCTTCGTTCCGATGCCGGGCGGGGGGAGGAGGCGTTCCACCCCCCCGCCCGGCATCGGAGCTTCGTTCCGATGCCGGGCGGGGGGAGGAGGTCCGAGGACAGTGGGGAAGACGCGCTGCACTTCCCCGCTGTCCCGGAGATTTCCCTATGGGCTGTCGTCTTGCGAAGCAAGCCCATAGGGAAATTCGTTTTGCGAAGCGCCTCCAAAACGGAAAACCCTTTCGTCTAGCGGGTTTTCCGTCTTGCGAGGCGTTCGTCTTGCGGGGTACCACTGTACAGTGGTATCTCGGGTTAAGTACTTAATTCGTTCCGGAGGTCTGTTCTTAACCTGAAACTGTTCTTAACCTGAAGCACCACTTTAGCTAATGGGGCCTCCTGATGCCGCCGTGCCGCCGGAGCACGATTTCTGTTTTCATCCTGAAGCAAAGTTCTTAACCCGAGGTAATATTTCTGGGTTAGCGGAGTCTGTAACCTGAAGCGTATGTAACCTGAAGCATATGTAACCCGAGGTACCACTGTAGCACCCTGCACCGCTGCTTTCAAGCTTCTGCAACAGACACTCTCCCCATCAGAAATAAGGATGTCTATGGACATTCTGTGATCTTCACACCTTCTTCTTCTTCTTCTTCTTCTTCTTCTTCTTCTTCTTCGGCGATCACTCGTAGCTGAGTAAGATTGTCTTCCATAAACACGGTTTAACAATGAGTCCGTAATTGACTGTGGAGGCCACATGCTCTGAACATAACAACGTTGTGTTGACTATCCTTCACCGCTGTGTTGATTTCTTAAAACCTGGCTTTCAGTAGGCTTGTCACAAAGCGCTGTCTGGCCTTCTGGGCGAAGATGATTATCTGCCCATCTTGCCGGGGCAAATGCCTCACCTCGTTTTTGATCACAATGGTCCTCTTTGACCATATTGGCCTGCGATTGTTCCAAGCACAGCGCCTGCCTTTGTCTCCTCAACCCCCATCAGTCATCCCCTTTGCCTTTCAGCGACCGCAAAGAGTAAAAGTCCCTTGGCCAACACATCAAGACCAAAAGGACGGCTTGCCTGACATCTCTCATGTTGAGATCAAAGGGGACTTGGGAAGGACAAAGGCACAATTGGCGGTCAGGAGGCAATCGCAGGATGAAATGGGCATTGAAGTGACTTTGATGGTCTCTCAGAAATGTGTGGTTGCTCGCTCACAGCCCTACCTGTTTCCTTCAGTCTGTGCCCTTTCAATACCCTGGGAGGTTTCCCACCCTCCTCCAAACAGTATATACCGTATTGGCCCGAATATAAGCCGCACCTTTAAAATTCAAGGGGGGGGGGAGAGAAAAAAGACAATACCCAAATATAAGCCGCTCCCTTAAAATTACGCAGGCGCTCACACCCGTTCCATTTTACCGTATGTCTGTTTCAGCAGCGATATCATAAAAGCCAATTTTTTGTAAGGTCACGAATTTAAGCCACACTTTAACTTTTCACGGTCAGAATTTGGGGGGAAAGTGAGGCTTATATTCAGGCCAATACGGTATACAGTGGTACCTTGGGTTACATACGCTTCAGGTTACATACGCTTCAGGTTACAGACTCCGCTAACCCAGAAATAGTACCTTGGGTTAAGAAGTTTGCTTCAGGATGAGAACAGAAATCTTGCAGCGGCAGCGGGAGGCCCCATTAGCTAAAGTGGTACCTCAGGTTAAGAACAGTTTCAGGTTAAGAACGGACCTCCGGAATGAATTAAGTACTTAACCCGAGGTACCACTGTATACATATTTTTTTTGTTTTCACTTATTTATACAAAAAGCAACGGTCAATATTCAACCATCACTCCCCAGCCCCCCCAATAGAAAAAAAATGCCTATTTAATTACATTTACTGTTTCAGCCATTTCAGTTTTTAAACAAAAGGGGTCATTCTGCAAGTTGCCAGGTGTCCTCAGAAGCCTATAACCATGTTGCATATGGAAGAAGAAGAAGAAGAAGAAGAAGAAGAAGAAGAAGAAGAAGAAGAAGAAGAACCATGCTAAACTGATTTTGAAGGAAGGTTGAAATAAAAAGGAACTCTTGCACAGGAACAGAGGAAGCTACCTTAGGCAGAGTCAGACCAGTCGTCCATCTAGTTCAACATTGTCTGCACTGACTGGCAGCAGATGCTGGAGAGATTGAACCTGATGCATTGGGCATGCATAGCAGAAGATCTGTGACTGGGAGCCACTGTGGTGTAGTAGTTAAGAGCAGTGGACTCGTAATCTGGGGAACCGGGTTCGCGTCTCCGCTCCTCCACATGCAGCTGCTGGGTGACCTTGGTCTAGTCCCACTTCTTTGAAGTCTCTCAGCCCCACTCACCTCACCGAGTGTTTGTTGTGGGGGAGGAAGGGAAAGGAGGTTGTGAGCCGCTTTGAGACTCCTGAAGGGGAGTGAAAGGCGGGATATCAAATCCAAACTCTTCTTCTTCTTCTTCTTCTTCTTGACCCCTTTCCCAATTTGTTATTGAGCATTTTAAGGGGGGAACCTACTGCGCTCTTTCCGGGGTAGTTTGTGAACCTCTGGTCCTCATCCTGCCCTCAGCTCTCACCTGTGGCTTCCTAGGAGCTGTCAGTCTGTGACAGCAGCCATCCCGCAGGAATGGCTTTGAGACTATCAACAGCTTCTAGCCCCAATAGCTTTGCTTTTCCTTCACAGTCAGAGAAAGCACGGCTGGATTGAGGTTTGTTGAGGCCCTAAGCCACCAGAGGTAATGGGGCCCTTTATATGTCCAGATGTCCTTTGTCAACAACAAATTGTCACTGTTTTTTGTGTTGAATATATCCTAGACAGTGGAACCTCGGGTTACGTACTGTCCTCCTTATGAACGCTTTGGGATATGAGCTCCACTAACCCGGAAGTAGGTCTCCCGGTTGCAAAGTAACCTTGAAGTCGCGTGACGGCAGCAGTGGGAGGCACCATTAGCGAAAGCACGCCTCAGGTTAAAAACAGTTTTGGGTTAAGAACAGACCTCCGGAACAAATTAAGTGTTGGGATACTGCCAGGGAGACAAAGTCCATCATGGCCCCCAAGCCGCCTCCGGACGTCCATCGATCTCCCGTAGACACGCAGTATCAGCAATTAGCGACACGAGCCCCAGAAATAGCCTGCCACATTCCAGAGCCGATGCACGCTCTATCAGCAGATAATGCACAGCGAAAGATGCACGCAGGAGAGCATTATTTACAAGTTTATTCAGCGTTGATCAGAACAAAGAAAACATGACTGCCTGCTTCATGTTTCAGACACAGAGAGAGAAACGAAAGCATAGACACAACAGAAACATCCTGTGAACAGGAAATACGCAGGCTGTGACACAATCATCCTGCTCCCTTTTAAGGTGGAACGGAAATATCCTAAATATTCTTAACCCGAAGTACCACTGTACAGTTGTACCTTGGGTTACAGATGCTTCAGGTTACAGACGCTTCACGTTGCAGACTCCACTAACCCAGAAATAGTACCTCGGGTTAAGAACTTTGCTTCAGGATGAGAACAGAAATCGCGCGGTGGTGGCGCGGTGGCACCATTAGCTAAAGTGGTGTCTCAGGTTAAGAACAGTTTCAGGTAGGTACCACTGTATGGTAATTTATGGACCTGATAGGTATCTAAAGCCATTTGCACATGTTGCCATGCAGAATGTAGGCACCCTCTTTATAGAAATGAGCAAACCAGTGGTATTTTAGGGAGCAGGCTAGAAGGGGGTACCTTACAGTGGTACCTTGGGTTAAGAACTTAATTCATTCTGGAGGTCCGTTCTTAACCTGAAACTGTTCTTAACCTGAGGTACCACTGTAGCTAATGGGGCCTCCCACTGTCGCCGCACGATTTCTGTTCTCATCCTGAAGCAAAGTTCTTAACCCAAGGTTCTATTTCTGGGTTAGCGGAGTCAGTAACCTGAAGCATCTGTAACACGAGGTACCACTGTATTATGTTTTTATATATGTTTGAAGGCACCCAGAGTGGCTGGGGCAACCCAGTCAGATGGGCGGGGTACAAATAATAAAATTATTATTATTATTATTATTATTATTATTATTATTAATTTATTATTTGTACCCCGCCCATCTGGCTGGGTTTCCCCAGCCACTCTGGGCGGCTTCCAACAAAGATGAAAAATACACTAAAATGTCACATATTAAAAACTTCCCTGAACAGGGCTGCCTTCAGATGTCTTCTGAATGTCAGGTAGTTGTTTATCGCTTTGACATCTGATGGGAGGGCGTTCCACAGGGCGGGCGCCACTACCGAGAAGGCCCTCTGCCTGGTTCCCTGTAACTTGGCCTCTCGCAGTGAGGGAACCACCAGAAGGCCCTCAGAGCTGGACCTCAGCGTCCGGGCAGAACGATGGGGGTGGAGACGCTTCTTCAGGTATACTGGGCCGAGGCCGTTTAGGGCTTTAAAGGTCAGCACCAACACTTTGAATTGTGCTCGGAAACGTACTGGGAGCCAATGTAGGTCTTTCAAGACCGGTGTTATATGGTCTCGGCGGCCGCTCCCAGTCACCAGTCTAGCTGCTGCATTCTGGATTAGTTGTAGTTTCCGGGTCACCTTCAAAGGTAGCCCCACGTAGAGCGCATTGCAGTAGTCCAAGCGGGAGATAACCAGAGCATGCACCACTCTGGCGAGACAGTCTGCAGGCAGATAGGGTCTCAGCCTACGTACCAGATGGAGCTGGTAAACAGCTGCCCTGGATACAGATTTGACCTGTGCCTCCATAGACAGCTGTGAGTCCAAAACGACTCCCAGGCTGCGCACCTGGTCCTTCAGGGGCACAGTTACCCCATTCAGGACCAGGGAATCCTCCACACCTGCCCGCCTCCTGTCCCCCAAAAACAGTACTTCTGTCTTGTCAGGATTCAACCTCAATCTGTTAGCTGCCATCCATCCTCCAACCGCCTCCAGACACTCACACAGGACCTTCACCGCCTTCACTGGTTCTGATTTAAAAGAGAGGTAGAGCTGGGTATCATCCGCATACTGATGAACACCCAGCCCAAACCTCCTGATGATCTCTCCCAGTGGCTGGATGTAAATGTTGAAAAACATGGGGGAGAGGACAGAACCCTGAGGCACCCCACAAATGAGAGCCCAGGGGTCTGAACACTCATCCCCCACCACCACTTTCTGAACACAGCCCAGGAGGAAGGAGCGGAACCACTGTATAACAGTGCCCCCAGCTCCCAGCCCCTCAAGACGGTCCAGAAGGATGTTATGGTCGATGGTATCAAACGCCGCTGAGAGATCCAGCAGAACTAGGAAACAGCTCTCACCTTTGTCCGTAGCCCGCTGGAGATCATCAACCAGTGCGACCAAGGCAGTTTCAGTCCCATGATGAGGCCTGAATCCCGACTGGAAGGGATCCAAATGGTCCGCTTCTTCCAGGCGTGCCTGGAGTTGTTCAGCAACCACTCGCTCAATCACCTTGCCCAAGAATGGAAGATTTGAGACTGGGCGATAATTGGCCATCGTGGCCGCATCTAAAGATGGTTTTTTAAGAAGCGGTTTAATAACCGCCTCTTTCAGCGGGTCTGGGAAGGCTCCCTCACGGAGGGAAGCATTCACCACCCCACGAAGCCCGTCACCCAGTCCTTCCCGGCTAGCTTTTATAAGCCAGGATGGGCAAGGATCCAGGAGACAGGTGGTTGGCTTCACTCGTCCAAGCAGCCTGTCCACATCCTCAGAGGTAATAGGTTGGCATTGATCCCACGCAACTTGACTAGACAGGACTCTTGGACGTGCCCAAGGATTAAGGCTTTCTGGGAGATGATATATAACGAATTGAAAAAGGTATTTAAATATATCTTCTTGAAGAAACCAGAGGCCTTTCTCCTGGGCATAGTCGGCCAACTGGTGTTAAAGAAGGATAGAACTTTCTTTATGTATGCCACAACAGCAGCAAGAATACTTATTGCAAAGACCTACCCATTCTGGAAGAATGGCAGATGAAGGTGATGGACTACATTGAATTGGCGGAAATGACTGGCAGAATCCGAGACCAGGGAGAAGAGTCAGTGGAAGAAGATTGGAAGAAATTTAAAGACTATCTACAGAAATATTGCAAAATTAATGAATGTTAGAATGATGTTGGAATGAAGCTAGGTGGTTTAAGCAGTAATGCCATAAAGGTGTATGTGAAAAAGGATTGATAACAGATGAAAATTTAAAGTTATAGTATATTAAGTTAAAGGATTATGAGGAAACAAAGAGGGAAAGAAATTGCTGACTTAACTAATTGAACTGGAATACAAAAAAGAGAGGTATGAGGAGGTCAGGGAAACAAGGATATGAATCTAAGCTATGGAAAGATTGATCTGTTTTTCTTTTTCTTTTTCTTTTTAAGTGTCTTTTATTCTTTTATTCTGTATTTTGTACTTTTCTTGTATTTTTACTTCTTGTTTTTGTGTAATTCTTTTTTCTGAAATTTCAATAAATATCATATAAAAAAAACAACAAAAGGACTTTAGCACTCTCCCGCCCTGGCCCTGCTCCCACGGTGGAGTCTACTTCTTCCCGAATCTGAGCGATTTTATCTGCAAAAAACTTTGCAAAATCATTGCAGGAGATCATGTGGCCCATACTGGGCCCAGATGTTGCAGGTGGTTCCGCTAAATTGTGAACCACCTGAAAAAGTCTCCTGCTGCTGTTTTCTGCAGATGCAATAGAGGCGGCGAAGAAAGTCTTCTTCGCCGTCGCTATCGCCACTTGGTAGGCTCGACGTTGAGCTCTAACCTGTGTCCGGTCAGATTCAGAATGAGTTATTATTATCATTATAGAATAGGACCTCTCTATTTACACTGGAGAAATGTTGGAGGGTATTTTATAGGGGCATCTGCCTGGCTATGATGACAACCAAGCGCTGGACTAGATGGGCTTGATCCAGCTTTTCGCATTAAAACTTTTAAGTTCCTAAGGACTACAAAGAATGCAATTACGAAATTAAAGCACTGCATAAATCGTGCTGGTTAGAGTCACCAAAGGTTGCTTAAAGCCATCTTGGAATACCTGGTCTCTGCCCTTTTGAGGCACTTGCAGTCAGCAACCCTCCAAGACATTGCCAGTGGGCTTCTCAAGGAAGTTCCCCAAAGAGTTGACTCAGCCCGTTGTAAAGCGGCCAGCCTTGCTTACGGCCGGCGCTATAAATCCTGCAAATGAGATGTTGGTGACATTATAGACGTGTTTTGCTAGGTTTTCCAGCTGAGTGTCAGGCCACAGGAATAATTTATCCCCTGCGATCCTGGTTGGGGGGGGTGGGATGGGAGGTCGGGAAATCCAAGAACAGAGCGGTCCATAATATATTCCTTTTAAGATGCCCTCGCTTTTTTTCTCAGGACTGCCTGAGAGGGGCTGGTGCAAGGTTAGCTAAGACAGTCCCTGCCTGCAGGCTTAAAAAAAGAAAATCTCTTGCAACATTATGCTTTCCACAGTTGGCCACACACCCTAGACCAGGGGTAAGCAAACTTTTTCAGCAGGGGGCCGGTCCACTGTCCCTCAGACTTTGTGGGGGGCCGGACTATATTGGGGGGGGGGAATGAATGAATTCCCATGCCCCACAAATAAGCCAGAGATTTACAGAAGATTGGAAGAAGCATATGAATTATTTGAAGAGCAATTATTTGTAATCAACAAATTACACTAGTAGGACTACAAGAAGTTTTGTAAGGAGAACTATATAAAGTGTTACAAAGCAGAAAAAGATAGAGATGTTGGTTATGAGTTTGAAATGTAATAGGGAAGATAAGAAATGCATACTGAGAGAGTAGAGTGGAAAATTTTCAGACAGGATTGATGGAAGTCAAAAAAATTGAATAATATGTAAAAGTGTGTTTAATTACTGTCGAAAATGATACGTTTAAAAACTAATAAAATAATATATAAGAGATAAAACTATCTAATATATATATATATATATATATATATATATATATATATATATATGATGCATTTTAAATAAAAGCACACATTCTACTCATGTAAAAGCATGCTGATTCCTGGACCATCCGCCGGCTGGATTTAAAAGCTGATTGGGCCGGATCTGGCCCCCGGGCCTTAGTTTGCCTACCCATGCCCTAGACTCCCAAGGAGAGCTTCAGAGTGAATCTTTCAAGATGCAGAGGAGAGATGCCAGCACATGCAAAGATGACTCCTGTGCTAGATGTCAGTGATGGATATTGCGGCCTGTGTTTTGTTAGCCCAAAAATGCAAAAGAAGTGAGGTCCCAGCCAAAGAAGAGTGGCAACTTAAGTTGCAGCTTGCAGACTTAACATATAGAATAAAAGATACACTGAAATAGCAAAGTTAACTGAAAGACTTCAAGACAAGGACAATGGAGATTTTAAGAAAGACTGGGAACCATTTATGTCATATTTACAGAATCAATACAAAGAAATGGACTCACTAGCAGGGTTTGATTAAACACTTGCAATGAACAAAATAAATGTAGGAAACAGAATGAGCATGTCAAAACAATGAGGAGAAGAGGAATTAATTTTAAAAAAATTAAAAACTAAGAAATAACAAGGAGAAGATAATATGACAAAAAACCAGAAGAGGAAGTTGAGGGAAGTCGCGGAGGGGAATTCTGGTGCTGGAGGAGACTCTTGAGAGTCCCATGGACTGCAAGAAGATCAAACCGATCCATTCTGAAGGAAATCAGTCCTGAGTGCTCACAGGAAGGACAGATCCTGAAGCTGAGGCTCCAAGACTTGGGCCACCTCATGAGAAGAGAAGACTCCCTGGAAAAGACCCTAATGTTGGGAAAGATGGAGGGCACAAGGAGAAGGGGACGACAGAGGACGAGATGGTTGGACAGTGTTCTCGAAGCTATGAACATGAGTTTGACCAAACTACGGGAGGCAGTGGAAGACAGGAGTGCCTGCCGTGCTCTGGTCCAGGAGGTCACGAAGATTCGGACACAACTAAACGACTAAACAACAACAATGACACGAAAGGGCACTGGGTAAGAATTGTACGCTTCCGCCTACACTGATGTCTCTTTCTCTCTCTCTTATACTGTACTAGGTGAGCACACAAAAATGTGAATTCTCCAATCAGGACAATGCTTGAGCAACATTTCCCTCTACTGGACATTCCATAATATTGCAAAAGTCGCACAGCCCAGTGGATTCTCTGGAAGCTGGGATGAATCAATAGAAAATCTCTCTCTCTCTCTCTCTCTCTCTCTCTCTCTCCCTCCCTCCCTCCCTCCCTCCCTCCCTCCCTCTCTGAACAAACTAGAGATTTATGATCTGCTAAAGCCCAGCCCAGGAGAGCCACCATATGTGATGGGTATTTTGGTCCCGTGTCCGTCCTTTCTGTGCCTCTGTCAGTTTCATCTGACAGATGAGGTCTTCCTTCAACAGGTGCCTGCCTTCCTCCTCTTGTTATCCGGCACTCAAGTTAATCTCCTCCATCACCTACTCTAAATGTTGTGTGTCCCCCCCTCTCCACGGCCAACCACCAATTCCAACATAGCTGATGTTCGTCAAAGCTAGAATTACATGCAGAGCAAGCCAGGGCTTGTAATCCCATCAAAATCTATTATGCCTCGTCTCGTTTTCCCCTCCTAAGTCCCGCAGGTATATTGCGCAAACCATCGTCAAGAATGCATGACATAGGAGGGAAAGATTGGAAGCAATGAACCCCGTTAGCGGAGACAAAAGACGATCGCTTCATATGCTGGATTTCCTTGTGTTGTTATTTTATTTCATTGAGCTACATGGGTGTCAGAATGAGTATCTGCAACCAATTTGATAAGAGAAGGGAGGAGAGTCTAATGTATCAGACCAATGGCCATTAGCCATCAATAGCCCTCTCCTCCATTAATTTCTCTAATCTTTTTTAAAACCATCTCCTTCTTCTTCAGCGATCCCTCGTAGCCAAGTAAGATTGTCTTCCATAAACACAATGAGTCCGTTTTAACAATGAATCCGTAAGTGACTGTGGAGGCCAATTCTGGATCCACACGTCCTTCCACAGTGGGGACATTAGTTTCTGGGTGGGAGTTGATCACGGTGTGGATTTGCCAAGCGTGCCTTCCTCTTAGCACGTTTCTCCCTTGCGTCCTGAGTTCTTTTTGGAAGACGCCTGTGCGTGAATTTGTTTTAGGTGTGTAGATCAGTGCACCAATGCGATCAGCCTTCTTTATGGTCCAGCTCTCACTTCCATACATCACTACTGGGGAAACCATAGCTTTAACTATACGGATCTTTGTCGGCAAGGTGATGTCTCTGTTTTTTAAGATGCTGTCTAGGTTTGTCATTGCTTTCCTCCCAAGAAGCAGGCGTCTTTTAATTTTGTGGCTGCTGTCACCATCAGCAGTGATCATGGAGCCCAAGAAAGTAAAATCTCTCACTGCCTCCATTTCTTCCCTTCTATTTGCCAGGAGGTGATGGGCCCAGTGGCCATGATCTTAGTTTTTTTGAAGTTCAACAATTACTTTGATAAAATACATATCTTGTTATGTGCAAATGGCTTCAGATACCTGTTAGGTCCATAAATTACCATGTAGCATATATCCAACACAAAAAACAGCAAAAAATTGTTGTTGACAAAGGACAGCTGGATGTATAAAGGGCCCCATTACCTTCAGTAGCTTAAAGGTAAAGGGACCCCTGACCATTAGGTTCAGTTGTGACTGACTCTGGGGTTGCAGCGCTCATCTCGCTTTATTGGCCGAGGGAGCCAGTGTACAGCTTCCGGGTCATGTGACCAGTATGACTAAGCCGCTTCTGGCGAACCAGAGCAGCGCACGGAAACGCCGTTTACCTTCCCGCCGGAGTGGTACCTATTTATCTACTTGCACTTTGAGGTGCTTTCAAACTGCTAGGTTGGCAGGAGCAGGGACCGAGCAATGGGAGCTCACCCTGTTGCGGGGATTCGAACCGCCGACCTTCTGATCGGCAAGTCCCAGGCTCTGTGGTTTAACCCACAGCGCCACTCGCTTAGGGCCTCATCAAACCCTAAATCTGGCCCTGTCTCTCAGTCCTCTTCTTCTCCAGGCTGAATATATCCCGCTCCCTCAGCTGTTCCTCATTTCTAGCCCCAATTTTCATTCTCAAAAAGGAATAACCGAAGCAGCTTCCAGAGGTGTCATGCCTGTGATTTCTGGACGCAGTGGACAGTCGACCGAGAAACCTTGCTCTCATTCAGCCCCGGTTTCGAAACTTCCCTAGGGAACCCAGCTGTCCTCTGTCGGAATCAAGATGCTGGGCTCAGCGGAACCTCGCTCTGAGAAGGTCATTTTGTACATATGAGCAAACTAGCTTTGCTTCCTATATAAATGGCACACATTATGATCTGGTGTCAGAGTGATGTTTCTCCCCGCTCCGAAGCAGCTGTGTTTCCGAGTTTTGACGAGGTCCCTAGAAAAACCATTCATTATATTTGCAGAAGAGCGGTAATGAGAATCAGATGGTAGTTAGTTGCAATGTTTCTCTCCAGCCCCTTTCCTGGTACCAAAAGACAAACATATATAGGATGACTCACAGCATAAGAAGAGCAGCACAGAGATTCCCTGTGCCTATGGAAAGAACGTTAAAAGGAGAAGCTTCCAAAATCCTTTGTCACAAAGGGCCCTGGTGCCAATCTCTGCCATCTCCATGTCGGACTGTCTGAAACCCTGATGAGCAGCTGCCAATCAGTGTAGGAAATGCTGACCCAGATGAGCCACAGGTTTCACTCAGTACAGTGGTACCTTGGTTCCCAAACTTAATCCGTTCCGGAAGTCCGTTCCAAAACCAAAGCGTTCCAAAACCAAGGCACGAAAAACAATTCCTAAAACACAAGACAGAATTACTTGTTGAGAAGCAAAGTTGGCATTGGCACAATCAAGAGTGGATAACAGACATAACTTGGAACTAAGGATATAAATAAATTGAATAAGAATGGACAGAATGTAGAACCGGGCCTGAATTAACAAGGTGAATTTCTACAGAGGTGAATCTAAAAATCCTGCATTTAAGGAAGAATCAGATGCACAGGTGTCGGATGCGCAAAATCTGACTCGACAGTAGTACATGTGAAAAGAATCAAGGGATTGTTTTCAGCCGGCTACAAGTAGAAGCCAAACTGTTCTTAGGTTCTTATGCTGAGGTTCCGAGGGCCAAACAGACAGGTGTCAAGAACTCCTTTCCTCCAGCGCTTGTGTCTAGATGAATTTTGTTCCCTTGTTTTCGTGGGTATCTGATGTCCTGCTGTCCAATAAGCAAAAGGTGACATAGACCTTTGTATCCTCAACACCCTACCTGCCTCCTATCGAGCCATCGTGGTTCACAGCCAAAACTAAAGGAGACTTTTGGATTTTACCAGTGGGGGGAAGGAGCATTCATCGCTGGCCAGTACTGAACTGTGCCAGGAGTGGTTGGCACTGCCTGTCGGTATTGTGCCTTATTTCCCCGCAAAGTCCGTTAATAAAGGATTACAAGAGTCTATTTAAAAAGAAAACCATTCAGGGTTGGCTCATTACGGGGGTTAGGAGAGTGTGAGAGCAAGAAAAGGGGTCTATTATCTGCCGTGTTGGAGTGCCGACGGCTTTCAACTCGCCAAACGAAGCTGGCGAGTTCCAGAACAAATATGAGCGTACACACAAATAGGCTTATAAACGCAAATATAAATAAGAGTTTGTTTCATTTATTTCATTTACGGCACAGCCTCCCCCCAACCCCGTCCCTCGCTTTTGTCTAATGACCCCTTGATATTTTGCCATCCCGTTAAAATGTGTTTCCCCTTCGAGAAATAATAAATGTTGAAATATTCCCTCCCCAAAAGGGACGAGCTATATTTACCTTTTTTTAATGGCCAGGCTGTTTGTTAAAGTTCCTTTGTTGAAGCAAAGGAATTCCGTAGTGAAAATTGAAAATAGAAATCGCGGGGGAGGGGGGAGAGAAATGGATTGCCATGAGCGGCGATGATTTTCCCAATGAAATCGCTCCGTGGGGTGAAGCAGACTGAGTCGTGGAATGCCGGGTACTTGCCTCCTCCGAGAGAGAGAACTGCTAGCAGTCTTTCTTGGAACAGATTGACGTCTCCAGAGAGCCGCCATCTTGAACTGTAACATCTGTAGTTCGGAGACCGGCATATAACCCGTTTCAAGATCTGATCCCCATAGAATGGTGTGCATAGCAGAGGAGGGAGGGAGCAAGAGGGAAATCAGGCAAATTGTTTCATTGATAAGATTAGTGGGACTTCCAAGCTTCTTCCTAGGCAAGATGGACATGCATTCAGAATAGGTTCCCTTCTGGTAACCCTTGAATGGCCATTGGGTGGAAGGGAGGAAGACCAACAGTAGGTGGCGCCAGAGCCAGTGGCAGGTTGAGCCAACTGGTTCAAGATTTGTCCTCGTCGCTGTTGAGTTCTACAATGGCAAAAGTGAGGCTGAGATACAGGTGGCTGACTGCCGGGGCCAGATTTAGGTTCGATGAGGCCCTAAGCTACTGAAGGTAATGGGGCCCTTTATAGGTCCAGCTGTCCTTTGTCAACAACAAATTGTCGCTGTTTTTTGTGTTGGATATACGCTACATGGTAATTTATGGACCCAATAGGTATCCAAAGCCATTTGCACATAACAGGATATGTATTTTATCAAAGTAATTGTTGAACTGAAATACAATTGGAAATGTACATCCAGGTTCCCCCCCCCCTTTAAATCTTTTGGGGGCCCCAAGAGAGTGGGGCCCTAAGCTATAGCTTGTTTAGCTTATACATAAATGTGGCACTGCTGAGCACCATGGCCAACTTCCTCCTGATTTAACACTAGAGCAGGGATTGCAAACTGTAGCCCTCCAGATTTTGGTGACCCTGAAGGCTCAGGTGTTGCCTGCTGTCTGAGAACCACCTTCTTCTTCTTCCTCTTCTTCTTCTTCTTCTTCTTCTTCTTCTTCTTCCTCCTCTTCTTCATCTTCGTCTCCTTCTCCTTCTCCGATCACTTGTAGCCGAGTAAGATTGTCTTCCACAAACACAGTTTTAATAGTGGGCCGGTTTTAATTGACTGTGGAGGCCAATTCTGGATCCACACGTCCTTCCATGGTGGGGACATAGGTTTCCAGGCAGGAGTTGATCATGGTGAGGGTTTGCCAAGCGTGCCTTCCTCTTAGCACGTTTCTCCCTTTCATCCTGAGTTCTTTTTGGAAGCCACCTGTGCGTGAATTTGTTTTATGTGTGTAGATCAGTGCACGCTGACCAACGCACCGTCTTTGCAATAAGGCTCTGTTCTGATGGCATGAGCATCACGACTACCGGTAGATTCTTATCTGCTGCAGCCTTCATCCGTCTTCACGGCCATTGTAACATACCGCTTGTTACCATCCACCTGTTTTGCCGTTGAGGACTTCTTGGATCATTCTTTGTCTAGATCCTCCCCTTTGACCTTACCGCCTTGGGTGACCCTGCTGGGAGTAAGAGATTCTCGGCGGTTTCGCTCACAAGGGTCATAGGAACGTTCAAGCCCACTCACCACGACAAGGTGATGATCCAGCGAGCGAGTGCCTGAGAACCATCAGGGTCCTGAAGGATTTGTCTTCGACTGCCCTTGTATTCTAGGTGTCTTGGAAGTGTTGGACGCAGAGGAATGGTGGGAGGAACTAGCTGGAGAACCACCAAGGGAAGAGGGCTCAGAGCTTGGGGGTTGGTGGTGGGATGAGTGGTCCAAGGGGGAAGAGGAGGTGTGGGAAGCTGAAGAGGCAACAGGGCTTAGTGAGCTGGGAGAGTCTGTGGCAGAGAGAAGCCCAGAATCAGAGGCAGAAGCTGGAGAGCAGGGAAGCCAAGATAACAACACAATAAAGTTCAAAACAGTTAACAGTCGTCAACAGGTTTACCATATCCATTGAGTCAATCACCCACCTCCTACTACCCTTCTGAGAAAAACCACACCCTCCCACTATATATAAGGGTTTGGTGACCTGTTTCAGTGTATCCAAAGAAGTATGTGCATGCACACAAAATCTTATACCCAGAACAAACTTAGTTGGTCTCTAAGGTACTACTGGACAATTTTTTTAAAATTTATGGCACATTGAATCAAAATCCAATTTAAATTATTTAGTTTAATTAATTCAACAAAACTGATTAACTTGACCTTGCAATGCCAGCTTTTCAAAGCCCCCCTTGCTAATTCCCCCTAGGAGATGGTATTGTTCACTTTGGGAACTTCTGATTTATTTTTCTGTCCCCCCCCCCCCCATTTTAATTTGAGAAGGATTTCTCATCCAGTAGGACCTGGGAAGAGAAGCTGGGGTTCTCTGCGAGGCGCCTGCTGTTTCCTTACCCAGAAGCCTCTGCACTTCCCTGCCCTGCTCGCCCATTCCTAGAAAAGCAACGTCAAGCTCAGGTGTGGTGGAAAGGGAAACGAGAAATTCACTTCCCTGCAAACGGACTCGGCTTAAAAGCTTTCCGTGCACTTCAAGATAAACATCTGCCGCTGCTTCGTCTTTGCCCATGAATGAGCCGGAACGCTTGCAAATTATCCATTCATGCCTGCCGAGTCAAGTGGGAACAAACGCAGAAAGAGGAGTCCGTCCAGGTAACAGAAGGAAAAACAAACAGGGTAGACAGATAAGGGGAGTTTCGCCACCAGCAAGATAAGGCAGAGCGAAGAGATTCTGTTTTGGAGACATCAGCTGCAGACGCAATGGAAAGGAAGAGGACTGCAGATGGTACATAATAATGATGATGAAGAAGAAGAAGAAGAAGAAGAAGAAGAAGTTGCATTTATAGCCCAACCTTCTTCTCCAACGAGCTCATAAAAATGTTCTCCCCCTCCACATTTTGTCCCCACAACAACCCTGTGAGGTAGATTAGATTGAGAAGCAGTGACTGACCCAAGGTCACCCAGTGAGCTTCATGGCTGAGTAGGGAATTTGAACCCTGGCCTCTCAGGTCCTAGTCCAACACTCTAACCCAGGGGTCAGCAAACTTACCACGCCTCAGGCCAGTGTCTCCAGCGCCGATCGCGCGGCGGGCCGAAGGGTGGGGGAGCGCATGCCCATACACATGTGCACACGCTATTTCCAGTGCACTTCCAGATCCTTGCTATTCTCTTCTCTTTTGCGATCCCTTGTAGCCGAGTAAGATTGTCTTCCATAAACACGGTTTTAACAATGAGTCCATAAGTGACTGTGGAGGCCAATTCTGGATCCACACATCCTTCCACAGTGGGGACATTGGTTTCCAGGCGGGAGTTGATCACAGTATGGATTTGCCAAGCGTGCCTTCCTCTTAGCACGTTTCTCCCTTGCGTCCTGAGTTCGAGCGTCTTCAAAGCCCATGACACCTTTGGTAAAGGCTGTTCTCCAACTGGAGCGCTCGCAGGCCAGTGTTTCCCAATTATTGGTGTTTATACTACATTTTTTTAGATTTGCCTTGAGACAGTCTTTGAACCTCTTTTGTTGACCACCAGCATTACACGTTCCATTTTTAAGTTTGGAATAGAGAAGTTGCTTTGGAAGACGATCATCAGGCATCCGCACAACATGACCAGTCCAATGAAGTTGATGTTGAAGAATCATTGCTTTGACACTGGTGATCTTCGCTTTTTCCACTACACTGGTATTGTTTCGCCTGTCTTCCCAAGTGATAGAAGTTGAAAATGTAGAACCCTCACCT
Source organism: Podarcis pityusensis (assembly GCF_964106645.2). Classification (NCBI taxonomy): domain Eukaryota; kingdom Metazoa; phylum Chordata; class Lepidosauria; order Squamata; family Lacertidae; genus Podarcis; species Podarcis pityusensis. The sequence goes on along the minus strand of NC_138037.1, from coordinate 5,593,469 downwards.
TTTTTCTCAGGTGTGATCTTTTCTTTCTTTCTAGAGCAGTAGGTTTTCAGGGAAACAATCTTCATACATGGAATTCGATGTGACACATATCATTATAAAGTGTTTTGGATTAACCCTAATTTCCTAGACCAAAAGACGTTGGCTCCCATGACTCCAGTCTCCACCCTCCTCACCTGCAGCTGATAAAATGAGCATCCTGTTTGTCTATCTCTTTATGCAGGTAGTCCTAACACACTTTGGGAAGAACGTTCCAGGAAATGAATTCACAAAAGTGCTCAGGAGCAAAATCCCAAAGAAATCCTCAACAATATTTATGCACGCGACTCCAGAGACAAGGATTCTCTGTGCACAGAAATGGAAGGAGGAGATAACACCCTCGAGGAAGAATGGCGGATGAAAATCTTGGAATATGCAGAGATAGCAAAATTGATGGCACTGTTAAAAGATAGAAATTTAGAATCTTTAAAAGATGACTGGAAACCCTTTCTAGCCTATATAAGAAGGTATTTTCCATATGCAAAGACCACAGCGAGGTTTGAAGTGTAAGAAAACTAGCAGAATGTATTGTTGTTGTTTAGTCGTTTAGTTGTGTCCGACTCTTCGTGACCCCCTGGACCAGAGCACGCCAGGCACTCCTGTCTTCCACTGCCTCCTGCAGTTTGGTCAAACTCATGCTGGTAGCTTCGAGAACACTGTCCAGCCATCTCGTCCTCTGTCGTCCCCTTCTCCTTGTGCCCTCCATCTTTCCCAACATCAGGGTCTTTTCCAGGGAGTCTTCTCTTCTCCTGATGTGGCCAAAGTATTGGAGCCTCAGCTTCAGGATCTGTCCTTGCAGTGAGCACTCAGGGCTGATTTCCTTAAGAATGGATACGTTTGATCTTCTTGCAGTCCATGGGACTCTCAAGAGTCTCCTCCAGCACCAGAATTCAAAAGCATCAATTCTTCGGCAATCAACCAGCTCTCACTTCCATACATCACTACTGGGAAAATCACAGCTTTAACTATTCGGACCTTTGTTGGCAAGGTGATGTCTCTGCTTTTTAAGAAGCAGAATGTATTAGAGAGGATGAAATTAGGCAAGACAGAACCTTAAAATGCAATTGTATGTGATCTGGGTTGTAAACATCAATGCTGGGTGAGCGGAAAGTCACTAGTTTTGTTGAATTGGAGTATAAATTGTTGAGTAACAAATGTAACTTTCTATATGGAAAAAAAAAGAATAAAATATTATTGTATAAAAGGAATGAAGACCCTCGAAATTAGCTCATCTTGGTCTCCAGCAACCAGGCTCCCTCCAGGTTTTTTTTTGCCTCCTGCCATCCTCAGCCAGCACAGAGGGCGCCAGGTTGGCAAAGACTGGTTTGGCCTAACAACATTCCCATAAATAGCCAAGGTAATGGGTTGGATCCAGTCCAGGCAGTTGTAGGAACCAGATCTGTGTCCTTGCCATGGAATTCAATCTGTTTCCAACGCCTTTCCCCCCTCCCTCCATAATTGACCTATAAAGAATGCAAAAGAAATTTGGAAGACAAATAAGAAATACTCTGCATGGGTGGTCTGGGCCCCATTCATTGGTAAATACCCACATAATCTTATTTTTGAAAGCTATTTCTCCTGCATTAGTTCTTAATATCATATTTTCTACTCTGGAAAAGGGGAGAGAGAGGAGGGATGGGAGAGAACACCCGTAGAGATCTCTAAACCTCAGAAATACACTGAAACAATTCTTATGAGGTCACCCCTATGTTGTCTCTGTGTGACAATGCAGAAAGAAGCAAAGGTTGTTGTTGTTGTTGTTGTTGTTGTTGTGCATTTTCTTCAGTCTATAAAGGCTCCCAAAGCAGCTTATGAACATCAGTGAGAGAACAGTCTTTGCCCTTGGGCAATTTAAGAAACGCAACACAAAAGGAAAAGGAACCAGGAGGGAGGAGGGACACTAATTCTTAGTTTCAGATATCTTCTAGAGAACAGCAGGAATGGGAGATTTGGAGAGGAGTGGAAAGCTGCAGGTCTTTCAGCAGAACCAGTGAAGAAGCTTTGCCATTCCACCTCTTCCTGCCTCCTACAGCCTGATAGAATAACTGCTGCAGATGGTACTGAAAAGGAGCAGCCTGTGTGGGAACGTTCAAGATGGTAAATGTAAAGGACCCCTGACAGTTAAGTCTAGTTGCAAAAGACGCTGGGGTTGTGGCACTCGGTTGTGCCGACGTTTGTCCGCAGACAGTTTTTCCGGGTCATGTGGCCAGCATGACTAAGCTGCTTCTGGCAAACCAGAGCAGCACACGGAAACGCCGTTTACCTTCCCGCCAGAGTGGGACAGGGAAAGAGCAACAGGAGCTCACCCCGTCGCGGGGATTCAAACCGCCAACCTTACAATCGGCAAGTCCTAGGCTCAGTGGTTTAGACCACAGCTACTGATGGATTGCTTGTGTGACTGCAGTACATTGTTTATTGCTTTTATTTTATGGAGCAATGGTCTCGTTAAGATAGTAAAATTCATGTTAAATTGCTGTTTTAGGGGCTGTTTTTAAAAACCTGGAACAGATTAATCCGTTTTGCATTACTTTCTATGGGAAAGCATGCCTTGGTTTTGGAACACTTTGGTTTTGGAACGGACTTCTGGAACGGATTAAGTTTGAGAACCAAGGTACCGCTGTAATGCACTGGCTCCCGGTGGAGTACAGGATCAGGTTTAAGGTGCTGGTTTTAACCTTTAAAGCCCTATACGGCCTAGGACCCTCGTACCTACAGGACCGCCTCTCCTGGTATGCCCCACAGAGAAACTTACGGTCTTCAAATAAAAACATCTTGAAGGTCCCAGGCCACAGAGAAGTTAGGCTGGCCTCAACTAGAGCCAGGGCTTTTTCGGCTGTGGCTCCGATCTGGTGGAACGCTCTGTCACAAGAGACCAGGGCCCTGCGGGACTTGACATCTTTCCGCTTGGCCTGCAAGACGAGCTGTTCCTCCAGGCCTTTGGCCAGGGCACAGCCTGACTCCCTCCCTCGGCAATCTTCGCAGAGCTCTGGCCCAATGGTTGCCAGTGGCTTGAATTAATTAATTTTATAATGAATGATTTTAGAGTGTTGTTTATGCTGTACTTTTATACTGTTTTATTGTTGTTAGCCGCCCTGAGCCCGGCTTCGGCTGGGGAGGGCGGGATATAAATAAAATTTATTATTATTATTATTATTATTATTATTATTATTATTATTATATTACATCCCAGAGCCTGATGGAACTGATCTTTAGCAGAGCTGATGGAGAAGCCCTGTGGTCCCATCTCCCTTCCTGTAGGCTGATGAAATACCGTATTTTTCGCTCTATAAGACACACTTTTTCCCTCCTAAAAAGCATGGGGAAATGTGTGTGCGTCTTATGGAGTGAATGCAGGCTGTGCAGCTATCCCAGGCTGCGCAGCGCTCCCTCTTGCTGTTCTAGCTTCTGGCTTAGCCGCGCTCTGTCCCTTCTCCCACCTCCTGGAAAAGTCCCCAAAAGCCACGCTCCTTTTAAAGAGCCGCGCGGAGCGTGCGTGTGGCTCTTGGGGGCTTTTCCCCGAGGATGGAGAAGGGCAACCCATCAGTGACGGGCTGCCCTTCTCCCTCCTCGGGGAAAAGCCTGCAAGTGCCGCACACACACTCCACGCGGCTCGTGAAAGGGAACGCTGAGCAGAGCCTGGGATGCAGACAGGCTCTGCTCAGCGCTCCCTTTAAAGAATCTTTCTTTCTTTCTTTCTTTCTTTCTTTCTTTCTTTCTTTCTTTCTTTCTTTCTTTCTTTTTTTCTTGCAGTACCCCTCTAAAAACGAGGTGTGCCTTATTGTCAGGTGTGTCTTATGGAGCGAAAAATACGGTAGCTGCTGTGACTGAACATCCTGTGCTGATCCTGGGGGCTAACCGAGAGGCGAGGTCCAAGTCCAGTCCAAGGTCGATAGTGCGGTGTGGAGGCTGTCCGTCAAAGCTGTAGCTGGGTCCAAGGTGGGGAGTCGGGAGGAGTCAGGAACTCTGGCAGAAGAGCAGGACAGGGTGCAGGCAGGAACAGGCTAGCAACAACGCTGCTCCCGCAACTTGGGACTGGGGCTGGCCGGCTTTTATCTGCCCCGAGGCATAGGGCGGCCCCGGTCCACAGGTGACTTGCCTCTCCTGGCCTGGAGGCGAGCATTCCTCCTGGGGGAACTTAGTTCTCTCCGCCTCTCTGCCCTGAGCCTCTGCAGCTCAGGAGAGGCTGGAGGGTTACCGGACCCAGAGGCAACCTCAGCTTCCCCTGACGGGGCTGAGAGTGGAGCACCTGCAGGCAATGGGTCCTCCATCACCTCAGGGGCCAGAGCAGGCTCAGCTGATGCCTGCACCTGAGGATCCAGCGCAGGTGAGGACCCTTCAGGCTCATGCCCCAGCCCCGGCTCAGCTGGTTCTGGAGGCGGGGACTCCTGTGCAGGCTGGGATCCCTCAGGTTCAGCCTCTGAGTCTGAATTCCAGGCCATCACACATCCTGATGGAGCAGATCATTAGCAGAGGTGATACCAGTTCCTTGACATTACAGGTAAGGGAGAGGGCAGTGTTGTGCTGAGGTCCTCCTGCTCAGGGTTCTCTCGTAATGGGCACCCAGTTCATCCCTGTGAGATGCTGGTGGGTCTCCTTTGGCCTGATCCTGCAGGACTACAATTGCCATCATCCCAGCCCTTTGGCTATGCTAGTTGGAGCTGATGGGATCTGGAATTCAACTGCTGGAGGGATCCTGCCCTACATAGGGGAAAGTGTTTATTTATTTCATTTCCCACATTCAGACCCCACTCTGATAGGAATTTTATGCGCTTAGATATATGGTAATGTTCATAAGTGTACCAACCAAGCACATACGTAGATCAGCACAGGAAGGCCAACCTGGAACCATTTTGATTCCTAAACTGACCAAATGTTTTCTCTGCAAGGTCAAAGTGGAAAAGCCTCCCCATTGTCTCTTTCCTCACAAATCCTGTCTTAAGGACACATTTAAGATATGAAAAGGGTGTGAGCCTGTGATCTGGCCCAGGAAATAAGTATTTATCATTACAAAAGACTGGCCAGGCTCCCCAGGCAATCCAATCAAGTAACCTGCCAGACAGGAGATAAACAACAACAGGAGAAAACAACATTCAAATTTCTGTTTTAGACCGCCTTTTCTGTGATGTAGGTATGATGTATCTGAGGGGTTGTCTTGGGTTACACCCCTTCTGTGATGTATGTATGACGTTTCTGAGGGTGGTCTTGATCTACAGGGGGGCAATTTCAAAAGTCTTTATAAGGCCTTGCATGCCATTTTTCTGGGTTCCTCCTCCCTCCTTTGTGTGGTGAGGGGAGCACCCTGTTGCAACAGATCAATAAAGATCAGGCTTACTAGCTGCTTTGCTTCTCAATATTCTCTGGTTGGCCTCTGTTATTCTCTCCTACCAATAGGGAACCTATGTAAGGACTCTATATGGGCTCTTGGATATCCCATAAGTGAAAAGGGCAATTTTTGTTTACAACACCACCTTTGTGCTCCAAGGAGCTCAAGATGTTGTGCCAGCTTCTCATTTTATCCCCAGGTTGGTTAGGCTGATGGGGCAGTGATTGGCCCGAGATCTTCATGGCTAAGCGGGATTTGAATTCAAGTCTCCCAGGTCTTAGCCCGATGCTCTGACCACACCACCACGCTGGCCACAACCTACTGGGAGCTCTCCCATTATCTTACTCTTTCAAAGCCACACATTTAACAGGGGGGAAGAAAATAATAGCTGCTTGTATGTGACTTTATCCCCCGGTCCCAGAATATGATTTCATTCATCAGTTGCCAGCTTCAGCAAAATCACGGCGAGGGGGGGAAATGCAATGTTCCCAGAATGTCCTGATTTTCCTTTTCATCAGAGATATGTTGGAGGGTATGGAGCTATGCAATCCCAGAGCCAAGGAGATAAGTAACTAGACAACCTTTAGAAGACAGCTGAAGGCAGCCTTTTATAGGGAAGTTTTGTATTAATGTTTAAGGCTTTATTATGTGTTTATATATGTTGGAAGCTGCCCAGAGTGGCTGGGGCAACCCGGTCAGACAGGCAAGGCATAAATAATAAAATAATGATGATGGGGATGAAATAGGACGTCCCTATTTTCATCGGAGAAATGTTGGATGCCCTTCGCCTGACAAAGGAAGCCCTCCTGATATTTCTTATCAGGGCTTTTCTTTTGCAGCTGGAACTCCCCACATCTCAATTCCGGCACCTCTCAGTTGGGGGCCATTGCCATTATAAGAGAATAAGGGTGGTGTTCATGGTGAGTCCCGGCACCTCTTTTTCTAGAAAAATAGCCCTGGTTCATATAATAATAAATAATAATAAATTTTATTTATACCCTGCCCTCCCCAGCCAAGATCGGGCTGAGGGCGGCTAACACCAGGTATAAAAACAATTGATTGAAATACAACTTAAAAACAAGATGAAAATACAACATTAAAATGCAGCCTCGTTTCAGTAGAAACTCAAATCAAAAACTTTTGGGGGATGCAAACATCAAATCTTCACCTAGGCCAACTATTCAGACTGGTCCTACGTGGGCCAGAAAAAAGCCAGGGAAGTCCCCAAATAGGAGTTCCATCACAGGAGGAGAAAGGAAAAAGGAAAGAGGGGGAGGGGATCAAGCTGATTCCAAGCCAAAGGCCAGGCGGAACACTCTGTCTTACATGCTGAACATCTCCCACCACCAGGAGCATGAGGAAGTCCTTTGTTTTTTATCTGTCCCAAATCTTCCAACATTCTGCTTCATTAGATGTCCAAAAGTTGCACAGTGGTACCTTGGTTCTCAAATGTCTTGGTGATCAAACAACTTGGAACCCAAACACTGCAAACCCAGAAGTGTTCTGGTTTGCGAACTTTTTTCAGAAGCTGTACGGACTCCGTTTTGAGTGTTACACTTCCAATTTGAGTGTTATGCTGAGGTCTGCCTGTTTTTGCTATTTATTTTGCATTTTTGTTTTTGCGACTCTTTTGTTTTTTATTTTTGTGACTGTGTGGAACCCAGTTCAGCTATTGACTGACTGACTGTATGACTGCAGTACATTGCTTATTGCTTTCATGTTGGTCTCGTTAGCTAGTAAAATTCATGTTAAATTGCTGTTTTAGGGCTTTTTAAAAAAAGTCTGGCACGGATTAATCCATTTTGCATTACTTTCTATGGGAAAGCGCGCCTTGGTTTTGGAACACTTTGGTTTTGGAACGGATTTCCAAAACGGATTAAGTTTGAGAACCAAGGTACCACTGTAGTGTTATCAGAAAGGGAGAAAAACAGCTGGCCACCACATGCTTCCTCCAAGGGCACTGTTCTTTCCTTGCCATCTTTTAGGACCTTTCCCCAGCTGGAGCGAGGCAGACATTAACCAGTCCTCCAGAGTCGGCTTGGAAATCATTTTCAAACGGGCCTGGAGAATAATATAAAATGGCACATGAAACGGTCCAATTAAAACCCTATTACAATGAAACCAGACAGGGAGCCCGGGGGGAGAAACGTACCAACACACTTGCGGGAAACACTCTCGGTTTTTGTGTCGCGAGGGTAATCTCCTTGGGAGAAAGGCGTCTGAGCTCAGAAATCTTCCCCACCTGTCCTTGCCGGAGGATCAATTCCCCATGACTTTTTTCACCAGGCTCTCAAGAAACCTCTCAGGCAGAGGCCCCTGCAAAAATGTCCCTGAAGTGACTTTCCACCCATAACCCGAAGGCATGGGATCTTGCAAATTTCCTGCTAGGTGGGGCTAAGAAACAAACTGGGTCAGTGGGTTCAGCTGAGTCAATCCAGGTTCTGCGTTCCAGTTAGCAGGACCAGTTGGTGGAACGGCTTCATTTCCTGCACACACATCGACGATTTCGGATCGGGTAAGAACATTAGAGATAGCCGAGCGAATGGCAGCTGGGGATACCCCATCGCTGTGTAGTTAAGAAGAGGCTAAAATAGAGTTTCAGGGCAGAAATTGGCACAGCAGGCCTGTAAATGCCTTTTGCAAGTAGCATTCTGCACTTGCAAGGAATCGATCCTTCAGTGTGGCAGCAGCTAGCCTTTGGAACTCCCTGCCCATTGATATTAGAAAGGCCACCTGCTAAAATCTTTTCGTTTAAACTGTTACGGAAATGACGGGGGGGGCACATCTTAAAGTTGTTACAATGTTACAGATATTATGCCTGGATGTATCCTTTCGACTTGACAGCTCAGGGAAGATTGTTGTTGTTTAGTCGTTTAGTCATGTCCGACTCTTCATGACCCCATGGACCAGAGCATGCCAGGCACTTCTGTCTTCCACTGCCTCCCGCAGTTTGGTCAAACTCATGTTCGTAGCTTCGAGAATACTGTCCAACCGTCTCCTCCTCTGTCGTCCCCTTCTCCTTGTGCCCTCCATCTTTCCCAACATCAGGGTCTTTTCCAGGGAGTCTTCTCTTCTCATGAGGTGGCCAAAGTATTGGGGCCTCAGCTTCAGGATCTGTCCTTCCAGTGAGCACTCAGGGCTGATTTCCTTCAGAATGGAGAGGTTTGATCTTCTTGCAGTCCATGGGACTCTCAAGAGTCTCCTCCAGCACCAGAATTCACAAGCATCCATTCTTTGGCGATCAGCCTTCTTGATGGTCCAGCTCTCACTTCCATACATCACTACTGGGAAAACCATAGCTTTGGGAAGATACCTAGCTTTATAAATTCGTGCAAAATCCATACTTTAACCGACTCTCCTCATTCCAACGCCATTTTAACCCTTAAAGAAAGGTGAATTTGGGCTCCCCCTCCCTCCATGAACCAGGAAGCAGGAAGTCATGTAGGCAGCAGGAACAGGGCATCCCGTGGTAATTCCCCAAGCGTGAGAGCCCATCTAAGGCACCCCACCCAGGGAGCGACCAGGGGGAAAACAATAGGCATCCACAGAGGCAGTTGAGCAGGTCAGGTGTTCTGAAAGCCCATCTCCAGACAAGTCCTGAGAGCAAGGCTATTTAAGGAGTTTTATTGTTCTTGCGGTGACAGGTACTTAAGAGGTGTTTGATAAAGTGACCTAATGTTGAACTTGTGTAACCCTTGGATACCCCTCCCCATTTGTGACATTCTAGTAATGTAGTGAAAGGACGCGGGTGGTGCTGTGGTCTAAACCACAGAGCCTAGGGCTTGCTGATCAGAAGGTTGCGGTTCGAATCCCCGCCACAGGGTGAGCTCCCGTTGCTCGGCCCCAGCTCCTGCCAACCTAGCAGTTCGAAAGCACATCAAAGTGCAAGTAGATAAATAGGTACTGCTCTGGCGGGAAGGTAAACGGTGTTTCCATGCGCTGCTCTGGTTCGCCAGAAGCGGCTTAGTCATGCTGGCCACATGACCCGGAAGCTGTACGCCGGCTCCCTCGGCCAGTAAAGCGAGATGAGCGCCTCAACCCCAGAGTCGGCCACGACTGGACCTAATGGTCAGGTGTCCCTTTACCTTTTACCTATTGTGATTTTATGTTCTAACCATCCTGAGACCTGCAGGTATAGGGCAGTTTATAAATAATAATAATAATAATAATAATAATAATAATAATAATAATAATATCACCCCATGCTCTGACAGCCCCAGATTGACCTGGAACACCTAAGCCATCCTGCAGAGATCTGGGGCTGTCTCACCCTGGCTCAAGCAATCCGAGAATCCTCTCACATTGACCCTATTTGGTTCGGGTCTCATCCCTGTGAACAGCCCTATGTGTTTATGTGACTGTGATACACACACACACAAACACACAGAGAGAGAATGAGAGAGAGAGAGGGACTTGGGACAGAACATCTTCACTTGGGAGCAATAATTTTTTTTTTTTAAAAAAAATATTTCCTGTCTGCTAAAAACATCTGCTTTGAAAATGAGCACCATCCTCCATCTCGACTCGACTCGATTTGCAACCACAAGGTGTGTTTTGTTCCGGGGCCTCGAATGTGTTTTTAATTTAGCCATTTATATGGTGGCGAAGGTTGTTTACAGCCATGAAGTCACAGATACAGACAGAGAAGGTAATTGCGGGCACAGCTGTCTCCCTTCCATTACGGCACATTTATTTGGCCGTGCCGCTGCCAAGCCACCCGATGCCAGAGGCAGGAAAACAAAAAGAAGGGAGGGGAGGGGAAAGGAACGATGGGAAGCAAAATAATGCCTAGGCTCAAAAGCCACCGAAATTGGATCTAATAAGGCTCCAGCAGGGATGCGAACACCTCCATTCATTTTGGGGGGAGAAACATACATAGAAAGTCTGTTCTAGACTAGATGGGCACAGGTTTCTTGCTCACCGTGGTTTTGGCATCGCATTCCCAGCAATATTTCCCTCGGATGCTGCAGACAACTTGATGCCCATGATTTGCTTTGGACCGCAACACTCTCCCCCAAATCAAATCAAACAGAAGGCACTAGGTTAACGAAGGCAACAATACAGCAACAATACTTATTAATAATAATAATACTAATAATATTTGTATACTGCCCTGTACCTACAGGTCTCAGGGCAGTTATAACATAAAATCTCAATATAAAAATAAAAAATACATAATAAAAATAAAAACCCCAGTAACCCCCTCCCCATTTAAAAAGGGCATTGGATGTCAGTCAACCCAAGGCCTGGCTGAAGAGGAACCTTTTCACCTGGTGCCTAAAGGTGTATAATGAAGGCACCAGGTGAAGCTCCCTGGGGAGAGAATTCCACAGTTGGGGAGCCACTGCAGAAGAGGCCCTGTTCTTGTATTGCCAGCCTCTGGACCTCACCGGGTAGGTTCATACGGAAAGAGGCGGTCCTGAGCAGTTTAGGGCTTTATAGGTCAAAACCAGCACTTTGAATTAGGCCCAGAAACTAACAGGCAACCAGTGCAGTTGGGCCAGGATTGGTGTAATATGCTCAAACCCTTTTGCCCTGGTGAGCAACCTGAATTCTGCACTGGCTGAAGTTTCCGCAGCGTCTTCAGAGGCAGCCCTATGTACAATGCATTGCAATAATCTAACCTTGAGGTTACCGGATCACAGACAACAGTAGTTATGCTATCCCTGTCCAGATAGGGATGTGGCTGGGCCACTAGCCGAAGCTGATGGAAGGCCCTGAGGCCACATGAGCCTCAAGTGACAGCATTGTGAGGGAGGAGCACTGCGTGATTTTATAAATTTCGATGCGCTGCTACTTAAGAATCCTTTTAATGGGAGATTTTGGAGGCCGGATCAGGGACTTCCTGCATGCCGAACACATGCTCCACCGCTGAGCTATGGCCCTTCCCAAATCCCTTGGTAGCTTCTCAGAACAAGAGGGGAAATGGAAAAACAGGAGCTATAAATATTGCTGGCTTTGCCGATGGGAGAGAGGAAAGTTCAGGGAACGAGTGCGGTGAAGTCATATGGAAGGGCAGAAACCCTGCCTCGGGTTGCAGTGCCCACAGAGGAAGGGAAGAGGTTTTGAGGACACAGCAGATTGCGCCTTTGAGGTTCATAGTTCCAGGCCATAAATTCTCCCCGGCCGCTCGACTCGATGCCTCAATTGTCCAGTCCAGACGATCGTTTCTCCGCACTTTGGGGTTCTCCAAGAGTGACTCTGCTGATTTGACCACATTGTCTGCCGTTGGAGCCAAGCCCAACACTTGAGAAGGAAGGGAAAACCTTATCCACAATCCACCGGGAATGATCCTCACAGCCACAAGGACAGGTGGGGAATGCCACAAATGAGAGAGGTCAGGATCCAAGTCCAAGCCTGCTCTTCAGCTGGCCCTGTTGCAAAAAGAAACCTCATTGACAGACGTAGGGGTAGATTATCTTATCGAAGACTGATGCTCGTCCCACCACATGTTGCTGGCTGCCTGAGGCATCCCCGTCATTTTCTAACGTGCTGCACATCATCGTTCTCCGCCTGCGTTCCTCGGACATCTCAGAGCCACAGAGGTCCAGATGGTTCCTATTGAGGCTCTGTCTCGACACGCTAATGAGAGCCAGCCACAGCCCTTGCTCCTCGCATCGGGCATCTCCCCACACTACGCGCCGTCATCTTCCATCTGAGACCAGAGTTTGTTTTCCTCCAGACAGGCCCACACAGCAGCTTGCCAAGTTTGTTAGGGAAGCTTGAACATGGAAGGGTGGAGAGGGGCCTCGCTTGCCAAAGCTGGCCTGTTTCCCCCTTGGAGGTTCCCTGCCCCACACCTCAAACAGGATCACACACCACCAGGGCTGTGTGTGTTCTAAAAGTTTGAAAACAGGAAAATGGAATCCTGCCATGTGTCGCAGGCCAGCAAATTTGTGTAACTTCTGCATTGTTGATTGAGGTTTCTGCTAATTGGAGGGGAGGGACAACAAACTACGCAGGGAACTGAAGAATCACAGGAATTCATGTTCCACCGCATTTCTGAAATCTCACTAGAAATCCTCACATATTTAAAGTCCATTTTTGCAGACACAGAAGCTTGCATCCAATTTCGTGCTAAGTAACCGTCCTGTTAGGACAAGGATTTCCACTTCAGCTGCAGGATTCCCCCTCCTCCCCCATGTACCCCCTAAAAATGTTCTGTGGGCTCTCATTATCTTCTGGAGCAGATCTAACAGGAGGGAAGTCCCATTGCACTAGCAGAAATTCTTGCACCAATGGTATGTTTATTTAGAGTTACACTGGGGAGAAGCCGGTGCACTTGTACAAACTAAAAGTGCAGAACCAGACTTCCGGGTTAGCGCCTCCGGCAATGGCGGATTTCCTCTGACCAGGAGGAATCCGCTTCGTGAGAACTAGGGTCTGGACCGCCGCGGCGAGGCGGAGACCCATTAAAAACCACAGGCAGGAGAAGCCTGTGGCTGTGGGATTCGGCTGGCACCTTTTGCGCCTCCCCTACTCACGGGGAAACCCGGTTTCGGGGATCCGGAGCGACGTGGGGTGAATGGCGCAGTGCTTTGAATCGACTGCTTTTTTCACGGAGTGAAGCCGCATTGCTGTTGCCGGAGAGCGCTGACTTTTTCCTGTGGACAATTGGATTTTAAACAACTGCCCATGAGTAGAACGGAAAATTGGATTAAGAAACTTTTTTAATTTGGCACCGAAGCGGGAAGGTCTAAACAGGAAGTCCGCCTTCCGCTTTTGTAAATAGATTGAAGCAAAGACATTGCAAGCTAGAGTCTGGAAAGTCGTTTGTAAAGGACTAAATTTCCATCAGTTAAAATCACTAAACCCCCCTTGGAAGCAGGAGAAGAGGGGGGAATCTTTTTAGACTGCTTAAACCTGCAGAAGAGAGAGTAAAGAAAGATAAATTTCCGCCGTCTTGATCCTGGGAGCGGGGTGTCAGAGACAGACACTTTGGGGAAGTTCATTGACTGTGGACAAAACGTTTTTGACAGATAGTTAAAAAAGAGAAACATATTGATTCCAATGTTCCCTTTTGCATTTAAAAGGAACGAAATATCTGGGAAACGAAAGGAACTTTGTTGCTAGAATCTGCTTTTAAAAAGATGGATACAAATAGAAATTGTTTCCTCTAGAGGGAGCCTGTGAAACTGTTGCTGGAGTCAATCTGGGGAATTCTACAGCTGTAGAGATAAAAGATTGTGGGAACTAGACACCGACCTTGAACAAGAATGTACCCAGAAGAAGCTTTAGTGCTTGCTTTTTGCAAGACAAGTGCTTTACTGGAACAGCTACATGAGAAGATGGATTTGATGACTGTTGCAGTTGGAAATTTTGGACAAACAGTGAATACTTATATAGTAACCACTCAGGAATCAATCCAGGAATGTGCTTTGACAGAGCAAGTGGTGAAGAAGATAAAGGAGGAGGTAGTTGCTGAACCTCAAGTACCAGAAATGGAGAGAGCTGCGGCCTTGCAGGAACATAAGTTGCTGTCTTTGACGACTGAACCTGGAGAAAGTCAGATTTGGAGAGATGGAGTACTGTTTGGTCTGGAGATGGGAAGTTGGATAGATCCCCCTATGCAGGGATGTTTTGACTTTTCGGATCTGGCTTTGGGCCAGGGGGAGTTCGGAGTTGTGGGGGCCCTTAATCTTGGAGGGACTTTGAAACATGCCTTTAAATATCTTTTGGATTTCAGTGTTGACTATGGAGAATGGGCTGACTTGTCGAGAAGGGATAAAGATATTGTCAAGTTGGAGTCTCCGCGAGAGAAAGGAAGGAAATTAAGAATAAGGTCAGCAGAAGATAAAGTAAAGTGCAGGTATAAATATGAAGACCTGCAGAAGGGACATGGAAAAGACTTAAGAGCCTCGGATAGGTCACCAGGTTGATGGACTAGATGGATGGAACAGAAAGGACTGATAAAACCCGATACCAGGAAGAAGAGACGACGGATGAAGATTGGAAGAAAGTTTTTAAAATTCATTTAGAAAATTAGTGTAAAATTAATGAGTATTAGAAAAATGTTGGCATGAAACTATTTGGCTTTAGTAGAAATGTTAAAAAGAATTATGTATAAATATGTTTTGTTAAAAAGAATTAGGTATAAATAAGATTTAAGTTTTAAGCTTTAGGGTTTTTTATGGTAAAATAAGGTTAAAATAGATTAAGGTAATCTAATGACAGAATATTGTGAAAGATGGAAAGGATTTGCTGAGATAATTAATAACTAGAATACAAAAAAGGGAGGTGTGAGGAGGTCGATGAAACAAGTTAATGAAAGATAAGGATTTAGGAATATTGGATTTGCTTTTAAATTTTTTTGTTTATTTTTGTGTTTTTTTTATTCTGATGTATTGTGTGTTTTTTTTCCTTTTTTGACTTTTGTTTTTATTGACTTATATTGTTTAATTTCTTTTTTTGTATACCTTTTTTCCTTTTCTTTTTTCTTGCTTTTTCCTTTCTGTAATTTTAAATTCTCAATAAATATCATTTTTTAAAAAAAATAAAAGTGCAGAACCATAGCATGCAATGAACTCCCTGGTGCATTGCGTGATGGGGAGTAAAGAAGAGGAAAGGGATTAGGCACGGGCAACTCAGCAAGTGTGAACTGAAGGAGTCAGAGGTGCACTCAGGGCACATAATTTTATAGCACCGTTAATGTGCATGATTTCTCAGAGGCCATGGGGTTTGCAATCTAAGACAGTGATAGGGAATATCAGGCTGAGGGGCAAAAGACGGCCTTCCAGTCCTCTCCATCTGACTCTCATGACTCTCTGCAGGCCACATGTCCTCCTTAGTAATTCTCCTCACCTGTATCCTTCATGCCCTTCATTAGTGTGTGTCTGGCTGGAATTGGTCTTGGAACTCTTATGTCTTTTGCTTGCCTGGGCAAAGCATAGAATTATGAAATCACAGAACTGTAGAGTTGGAATGGACTCCAAGGATCACACAGTCCATCCCCATGCAATGCAGGAATCTCATATAAAGCATCCACGACACACACACACACACACACACACACACACACGTGACTGTAGAACCTAGATCCCACACTTTTTCAAGCCACCGCTCCTTTGGCTCCATAAATTTATCTGCAGTTCCCCCTACCCCACCCTATAAAAAGCATTACTCAGAATAGTGGTTTGCATGACCCACTAATGAAGGTATCGACGCAATGAAATACAAAACAGGAACAATTAATTGCACCTTTATTCAAAATCCAATGAAAACTATTTAGTTTAATTAATTAACAACATTGAGGGACTGGATCCAGTGATACCAGCTTTTCGAAGTCTGATAATCATTTATATCTCTTCTAGGTAATCCCACTGTCCCCCAGAGGGAGGTACTGCCCATTTTGGGAATTAGACGAAGGAAACAAGACAGGGAAAGCCCTGCATGAAACTGAGGTCCCAAACCATTTAGCAGTTTATGAAACTGAGCCTGCACACAATTGAGCAGGACACTCAAAGCATCCATTCTTTAAAAGGGTTGCAGGCTAGCGTTACCAAAAGTTATCCAACACCAGCATGTCTTTCCATAAGCAAAAACAGTCTGGTATTCGAAGATATGCCACCATTTTAACGGCAGGAAGAAATGTGCTACAAACTGCCAAATGAACACCCCAATTTGAACTTGGAAAATCCTTTTGAACATACGCCGATCAAGGTTGTTTGATGACACTCCCCACCTCACAAAGTCAAGGAATTCAAACCCAGTCATTGAAATTAGCAAAACTAAATACAACTCATGAAAAATTAAAAAAAAACAAGGCCATGTTACAAAAAACGACAGAAGATAAACATAACTTAATAAAAGTGCATGTGCTATGTACAGGTATTCTTTCTATATTTGAGTGTGTTAGAACAACCTGATTTTATGCAATTTAAGTCACGGACAGGTCAAGCCTGAAGCACTTTTGCTGCTTCTATTCCTTTCTATGGGTTTGTATTCTGCACCCTTACCAAGCTGCCTCAATTTCAACTGAATGCCACAAAATCATTGGGTACAGTTGCTTAATCACAACCACCCGAATGCATTTCAACTGCGAAACGCAGGTTTTGGGTTTTTGTTTTTTCATAGGATAAAAATGAACTTACGGTAAGTTTCCCTTTAAGCAGGCATCAGTTGATAATTTTCACTTAATTCCCTGAAATTCAGGATACTTTCCCCAAATATTCTGCTTTAAATTCTGAACCCTTAAAATCCATGCAGCATGTGGGGAGCAGCCATTGTCCGTTTTACAGTAAGCAATAGAGAAGCGATCTGTCCGCCCTCACAAGTAAAGCATCATGGGAAATGTGGTTTCCCCACAAGACTGTTCAATCATGTGAAAATATAGTTCGTCGTCGTATCAAATGATGGCTAGAAACAATATTTAAATACACGAACATTGTAAACATAAGCTTCTTCTCACAGTAATACAAAGCTGGCAAAACACCTGGACCGTATATAAACTAACCTGCATCTTACTATGGATAGAAAAGTGTTTGGGATGCAGGCCAACAGCCTCAGGTGTGGCATACAAAAGGTACAAACCAATCATAAATGTAGTGGGAAATCGGAATGGGCAGTAAACAGTTCAAAAATTTGCAAGTTGGCACAATGATTTGGGTTCATCATGGAGGTCTTAAGATCTCAAAGTCATCCACCACTAAAGGATGCAAGGCTGTTGCATCCAGCTGACCATTCCAAACATGTTTAATGGCTCTGCTGCTTAATTAGTGTAATGAAGAAACAAAGCATCTCACGGTAAGTGCCTGAAATACAGCACCAAGAATTGAAAAAAATTCCACCTCCCTTTACTGAATAAAGGCACAGTCCCACAAAGATCATGATTGCAAAATAATCACCAGATAAAATAGCATCCAAGTCTGCAAAATGGCATGCTCTAAAACCAATGAGCTAGGCTCTGGGCCAGTGAAATCTCATGCTACGCTAAGCTAGTCGTTAATTTGCCAAAGCGCCTTTTACCGCTGAGTCAAAATGGGGCTTGGAGATGTCCCATGAGTACTTTTGTCCCCCAAAACTAACACCTCTTTGGGGCTTGCTTTTTTTTTTTTTTTTTTTTTTTGCATGCCTTTGCAAAAAAATATGAGGAAGGGGGAACATGTCCTTGTTGCCAGTTCTCCTTCATCCCAATCTAGTCAAGTAAACAGACAAGCCAGGCAAAATGCAATAGGGGTTCCACATCTGGAAGGAAGCATTGCTGAAAGTAATATAGTACAAATGGACAACATCATAACCAGATATGCATCTTAAGTTGGGTGCATCTTAAGCTGCAAATCTTGCAGAATGAAAGCCCAAAATACCTGAAAGACTTTCTCCTTCCCTACAGAACCTCTCAGGTGTTGAGATCGGCAGAGGGGCCCTCTTGGAAGTGCCTCCGCCCTTAAAGGCTTGCAGGGAGCGGTGGCCCAGAAGAGGCCCTTCTCTGCAGTGGCCCCTAAGCTGTGGAACTCCCTGCCCACATAACAGTGGCTGGCACCTTCATTGTACAGCTTCCAATGAATGCTGAAGATGCACTGCTTTACCCTGGCTTTTCACACTTGAGGTGTACTGTTTTGGGACCCACCTTATTTTTATGATTGCAAGTTGCTTTAAATGTTGTGTTTTAATGCTGCAACCTGCCCTGGGACCTTAGGGTGAAGAGCATAATAAATGATAAAAACTAGAGCAAGACCCATAAAGAAGGCTGATCACCGAAGAATGGATGCTTTTGAATTATTGTGCTGGAGGAGACTCTTGAGAGTCCCATGGACTGCAAGAAGATCAAACCTCTCCATTCTGAAGGAAATCATCCCTGAGTGCTCACTGGAAGGACAGATCCTGAAGCTGAGGCTCCAATACTTTGGCCACCTCATGAGAAGAGAAGACTCCCTGGAAAAGATCCTGATGTTGGGAAAGATGGAGGGCACAAGGAGAAGGGGGCGACAGAGGAAGAGATGGTTGGACAGTGTTCTCGAAGCTACCAGCATGAGTTTGACCAAACTCCGGGAGGCAGTGGAAGACAGGAGTGCCTGGCATGCTCTGGTCCAGGGGGTCACGAAGAGTCGGACACAACTAAACGACTAAACAAACAAGAGCAAGACAGGGAGCATCAGCCCAGCAAACTAGTCATGTGTCCAATATGTGATCCCTGATTGGCTGTGTAGTCACTCATGATCCACAATATCATAGAAATGTAGAGTTGGAAGGGACCCTGAGGGTCATCTAGCTCAATCCCTTCCAATGCAGGAATCACCTGTTTCAGAGTCGTGAGTTTGAGCCCCTTGTTAGGCATAATATTCCTGCAAGCAGTGGGCTGCCTAGATGACCCTGTAGCCCATTCCAGCTCTAAAATTCTATACTTCTGGTGTGGTTGCTTGGTTTTTTAAAGTGTGTGTGTGCTGAAGCAGGCTAACAACACCTGCAAAAAAAGAGAAGTTCAAAATATTGGGAATAGTGGATAGGATTTTTCAAAGATTCCACTCACCCCTACCCCATGCACTGGAAAAGGAACCTCACCTAAATTTGGCACAGCATTACTTTTTCTTCAAACTAATTTGCTCTAAAAGTGCAATTAGCAGGCAATATACATGTGAGTAATATTAAAGTACAGCTAAAACACATTTTTGTCTGTAGACGTTTAGAGAACCTAATGGGTCTTCTGGCTGAAATGCAAAAACTGCTTTTTTTTTCAATTTTGCAAAAACTGCCCCCGAATTCAAATTCAGGTGCCGGAGAAAACACTTAATCTGACACTTAATTCACAAATGTTACTTCTGGATCCCAAGTTTCTCACAGAGTTCAGTAAGTCCAGAGCGAATAGCGATAAATCAGCAAATTCAACTTTTAGAACTAGCTTTGACATAAGACACATGGTTATGCCGATGTAAATTTAGAATGGCACTGAACTACTGTGTTCAACACCAGAGAAACCCAAGGTAAGGAGGATTGGATTCTTCCTATAAACTATTACATCACATCTAAAACTTGTTTTATGAAGTAATTCTTGGTAATAAATCAATCATATTCAGCTAAATAGACTGTATAGCCATAGGAACAATGAAGTTCAAACATTGTGGCTGTTTCTTTTTTCAATGATATTAAATATGTACAGTGTATCACAGGCATCTAAAACTGGCTTTTCAAAGAGGGGCGCCTCACGCTTTTCCTCTTAAGTATCTGTTTAGAAAAGACAGTAGAAATAGAAGAGGATTTCACTTCCAGATCACTGGCACGAACTGACAGTGATTCCAATTAAGTCAATAGGTGATTGCCACTAGTTTAGATGGCCTGAAAAAGAGATTAGGCAAACTGATGCATTTTGAGTCCGGTTATTAGCCACAATAGTCCAATGGCACCTCCACGTTCAGAAGCAGTAGTATATCTCAAAAATGCAAAGTTGTTGGTAACAGAAAAGGAAGAGCTGCTGCATCTGGGTCACTCACTGCTGGTGGAAACAGAAAACTGGAAAATATGGATACACCAGTGCAGTGTAGTGGTTAAGAGTGCTGGAGTATGACCCAGGAGACCAGGGTTCGAATCCGCAGTCAGCCAGGAAGCTCACTGGGTGACCTTGGGCCAGTCACTGCCTTTCAATCTAACCTACCTAGCAGGGCTGTTGTGAGGATGAAACAGGGAGAAAGAGAGCATATATGCTGCCTTGAACAAAAGGAAGGATAAAAATGTGAGATAAATAAATAAATAAATAAATATTGGCCCCAATCCAGCAGGTATAGTGATTCACTGATCACATGCTGCCAAGACAAGTCAGTTCCCTTATGGCTGAATAAACACAGCAACTAAAAGTGCTATTCTAAATTTTCAATTATTGTTAGTCATAAAATGCATCATTTGCAAATCATGCTTTGCCTACATTACCATGAGTGGACTTCAGGATTCTCCCCAACACACTGCTGTATTCTATTCATTCCCTTGAATCACAGTGCAGTTTTCTTTCAAAAAGTCAATGAGCATGCAAGGAAGTATTCTCAAATCTGCCACAAATCAGGATACTGCCCCATTCCAGCAGTAGAGATTAAGCTCCTCATACTTTAGCAGAACTTCACTGCAATTTAGAAGGGGCTTATCAAAATCACCTCCATTGCTCAGCATTTGTTTCTTCCAGTCCTAAGCCCTCTCAGCAATTCAGTCAGCTAACACAAACATTGGAGATCTTATGGCTTGAGCTCCAAGCAGCAATTTCTGCAACCAGCTTCTCGGGGGCGCTACGTCAGTTTCTTCATTCTGCGGTTTTGTTTGTCAATATTCATGGTGGCTCGATCCACAGAAGAAGTGATGCCATCAAGGGCTTCGTCCTGCCTTTCCAGTTCTGTCTCCGTTTCCAAGGCCAGGCTCTTGAGTTTCCGGAGAATCTGTTCAGAAAAGACACCAAGATCAATTTATCAGCAACACTTGGTTAAAAGCTTTGCCAGCAATTAGCACAATACCCTTTAAAATCTTTCAGATTCTTTACTGCGGGGTGAGGAGAATAGAAAAAATACACTGTGGGAAGAGACCTAGAGCTTATCTAAAATCCCAAATAATGTATTCCTCTGATTAATTGATAAGAGGGCTGTCTTCCACTATGGAGGGAGTGGATGTATGCATGTGAAACCAATCTGCTGATTAATTTTTTTGTGCTGGATGAGGCAGCATAGATAGGGAAATTCTGTCGATGAAGGATCAATATCAGAAGACTGACAAGACAAGGGTCTTCTAGTCCCAAACCCCTATTATTTCAATGTATGACACATACAAGATATGGTGCTCAATATCAATTATTTGTGATAGGCACTGATCTTCACAACATTGCTTTCCAGAAAAAATGGCTCGTTTTTGAACATGTGTGCAGGTATGCAGGGACTCTCTCACATAAACACACATACGGTTTTATTGTTGCTTGTACCCAGGCATCGTTAACAAACATTTCAACCTGAACAGACAGTATTAAAAATTATTAGTAAGTGAATTTCCTATGTATGCTTACTCCAAAGTAACTACAACTGTGTACAGTGAGGTTTGCTTCCAGTCAAGTGTGCCTATGATTTTCACCTCAGTAGCTAAAACATCAATTCTATTTGTTCTGCCTTAATAACTTTTCCATCTGCAATGTAATGACCAACTGAAGCATAGGCAGCATCAGTAAAATAAAAAGGGAGTAAAATAAAAATCCATTCTTTTTTCCAGCAGCTGACAACAGCTGGATTAAATCCTCCTCTTTCAGCAGCTTTGCAGCTAGGGCTGCTTTGTGTGAGAATGAGGTTTGACTCTGAGGTTGGGCCAAGTTGGGGGAGAGAGAAAGAGATGGCTATTTTGGTGAAGTAAAATGATGACAAGATGTCTGGTCATTGAAGCCTGGGCTCAACCGGTTTCCTAAAAGTTTCAATGCCTTTTTTTAAAAATCAAACTCTAATTTGGACAGAGGGATTACAAATCAAAACTGAAAACCTCATTTTACTGTACAACATGATAGCATGTATTGGGTAATCAGCTCCCCAAAATCTGATAATCTGTCATTAACCAAGGAAACTCTGTTATGCAAACCAGCTAATTATAGACATTCAACAAGTGTCCCCATTTAGCCCCAAAACAGCATGATCCAATTAAAAAGCCTTTCAGGGAAAACATTAGTGAGCAGCTTCCTTCTCCGTGGCACTGAACTGCATACACCTATTTCTTACCACAACACTTTTTGCACTTGTCCAAAGGCAATTCATTCCCACTTTCTCAGTATCCATCTATACAGTCATGGAGTAAACCATGGTATGGTCTGGGTTGACAACATGTGAATTGCTCTATCAACAGCTGCAAACATGGGCACCAGAATGAGTTTCTACATTCTAGCAGGAGAGGACCATACCTATCAACACTCATCATATGTCCTGTGCATCCCATTCCCTCATTTCTTGGAATTTCATTGCCTTTGGTAAAGGAAAAACTCTCAGCAGGAAGACACTTAATGGGTTTTGAGTTGCTAATTTGCAGTGATCCACCTCTAACTGGATGAAAATGGAGATGTGCCCTCTCAGCTACTCACACCTGTTCATTGGCCCTTCCTCCAACGACAGACCAAGGTAACATTCTCTATAAAGCTTATAGGACTTCTCTGCTAAGGCAACTAGAGCCCACTGTTGGAAGTTTGGGTGCAACTCGGCTTGAATAAAAGGGGTTTAGAAATGGGGTGGAAGGCTAACCTTTTCTCTGACATCATTTCCCCATTGGCATCTGGTTGGCCATCGTAAAAACAGGATGCTGGAATAGATGGGCCATTGGCCTGATCCAGTAGGCTCTTTTCATGAGCCCGGGAAAGTCTTAGTCAAGCCCTAGATAGCCACATTTCTCTGGAAACTTGCATTCTTTCAACAAACCCCAATCCTTCTCCTGTATCTCATGAGCCTGAGCCAAAATTGCACTTAATTATTGTAAGATTAGGGTAGATCGGTCAACCAAGTATGTGGCACTGACTCAAAGTACTACCACCATTTCTGCTCTAGCTGAATAGAGCTGGAATATAGGACCAGCACACGAGGAAGCAACAAAATTCCTTAAGCTAAATGTCCTACCTCACAGGGGATTCTGATTGCTTTGTGCCAGAATTCTTCCTTGAGGCTGTGGGGGGGAAAGAAAACCTTCACATGGGTTCTAAGGAGAGGGAGGCTCTGTTTTGTTGGCAGGAAAGGAGGGAATGTGTAACCAGAGTACAGGAGGCTGGGCAATTATGAGCCAGGAGGTCAAGAAGCAGGAATGTCAGGCAGATAAGAGGCAGAGGCAGTGTATGTGGCAGCTGTGAGCTGGAGGCCACATTAGTTTGAATGAACTATGGTTTTTTTAAATAGAGCTTGCATTCCATTTTGGTATGCATTTTTATGCTGAGTAATTCTGATTTGAAATAAGCAAGTATTTACACTTTCCTTCCCTCCTGCTCCTATGTTAGAACTAGCCAGACCCTAGCTGGGCAATACAAACAAGTTAACCATCTCCCTTCTAGACATTTACTCCATGTTCCACAAACCACACAGCAAGAAAGGAGGGAGTCCCTAGTTGAAAAATGGAAGCGTAATAAGTATGCTGCAGACCAAGAAGCTGGCCTGCCCACCCTGCTATCAGCCTGAACTGACGCTGACGTACCTGTTTGAGTTCCTGAGTTTCAGACTCTGAAACCACCTGCTGTTGCTTCTGTATCTGAGCCTGCTGGCTTCCTCCTGCTCCTCGCGAGGAGGAGGGTGTTGGTCCAGCTTGCACTATGTTTCCTATCAGTCCTGTTGCTGCAAGAAGAAGACGGCAGGTTGGAATCCAGAAAAACAAAAGCACTTGACATATTT
The DNA here is from genome assembly GCF_964106645.2 of Podarcis pityusensis. Classification (NCBI taxonomy): domain Eukaryota; kingdom Metazoa; phylum Chordata; class Lepidosauria; order Squamata; family Lacertidae; genus Podarcis; species Podarcis pityusensis. The sequence continues at coordinate 5,569,811 of NC_138037.1, read as the reverse complement.
TATTTGGAAAAATCCAAAGCTTTCTATTCATTAGGGTAACCATTTCACATACCATGGACACAACTGTACATTGATATAAATGTAGGCTACCCAAAGCAGCAACCCTGTATTGAGCCCATACCCATAGCTGTCAACGTTTCCCTTTTTAAAAGGGAAATTCCCTTATTCTGAATAGGATTCCTCGCAAGAAAAGGGAAAAGTTGACAGCTATGCCCGTACCCCACACCCCCTCCATAATGTAAAGGACTTTTCACCGGGGGGGGGCAGTGTTGATGGACACCTCTTTGCCCAGGCTCCATGTCACCAGCTGATGCCGTTGTGGCAGCAAAATTCTCAGAACCATGATGTCAAAGTCAGCTGTTCCTCGGAGTGGGAGATCTTGACACGGGGATTACATTAACACATTTGTGTGCTAAAGAACAGGCAGTTCTACAGACTTGCAAAGGGCTGTGCGCCTTTCAACCAGCGTATTCTTGCTTAAAGAGGTGGTGGTGGGGGAAGATAGCAACACAGTGACACCTGCAGGATAAAACATGCTATTAACTGCAAACAAGACTTCATGTAGCAGATGGAACTGGGTGCGGCGAGGGTGGGGAGGAATCAAGACTTGCTAAGCATGGGGGTTACTCCCTCCATGCAAGAGCTTCCCATACGGCTTCAGAGTTCACCACTGTTGAAAAGGGAATACTGGATGAGAGACCTTCCGTCTGCTGCAGAAATATAGTTTTCATATCCTGAGGTGGCAACGGCCTGCAATTGCTTGCTTAGGAAAAACTTACTCATGGGCTTTACTGTAGGGCAGCGTGCACTAAAGGAAAATCCACAAGGCTTCCTGCAAAGGCAGAGGTCACCTTCTGATTTACCACTCGTTGGGCATATTAGGCAAGCTCACTGGGTGGCTTGCATTCTAAGAAGTGGGTTGTGACTGGGCTGGTGGGAAGAGGCCAGGGGTGAACAACTAGCAGGGATGGATCTGAATAACTAGATGAAGGTTTAATGGGCAACATGCATAAGTAATGCATGTGGACGACACCACAGTGCTCACTTATAATTTCCAAGCTAATGTCCACATGCTATCTGCCTTTGCCATAGGTGGATAGGACTTGGAGTACATGAACAAGCCCAGAGTACAAGATCCTGTAGAGGAGATAAGTGCTCCCATTTCTGGAGAAAGGGAAACAGGAAAGGGGGGGGGGGGCGCAACTTCCATCCTGGCGCAAATCCCACAAAACAGCCCCCTCTCCTCTCATGCCCAAGACTCATCTTCCTCTTGGCGTTTGGTAAAGGAGGCGCAAGTTGTCTGTAGCCTATTGCAACTCTGAACTTCCCTCGCTTTATTATTTGGAAAGCTGCATTAACTTTTCTCTTAACGTCAGTGCTGATGCCCGTTTACTCCTCTCCCTCAGTGCTGATTAACCAGCAGGGTGCAGATCCTCTGAAAACCACTTGCAAAGGCAGTCAGCTAGGCAACCTCAGAACAAAAATGTAAGCCGGATGATATTGGGGCTCCCGGAGTGAATCCACATGGTAGCACGCAGGTGGCGACTCCTGAAACAGCAAGCCACCTGTGGTTTATTTAAAGCGCTGGCTCCTATCATGGCATCTGATACCAGCTAAATGTGGCAATTAAAGGGCATTATTTGCAACGCAGATAGTTGCAGGTGCTTAGCGCCAGGAGTATCTCGTTCTTGAAATGCTCTGAGTACCCCCCCTCCCCAACCTGTGGTCCTTGCTGGAAGGGAGGAGGACAACACATTTTAGAGGAAGCTGCCACTGCCATATAGCATCCTCCACCACCCCGACAGCTGTGGGGCAACGGGCCAGAAAGTGCGTCGGAAGCTGAAGCTCGCTCTTGGTTTCGAAGGACCCATGCCAAAATGTCTGGCCCTGTGACAGAGCCTGCTCCACTGCTCTGGATTGTGTTACTTAATGTAAAAGGCAGACACAAAAGCTACGGCTAAAAATAAAAGCTTCTAAATCCCCACAGGAGTAATTACTGCAAACTCCTAATCCCCTGGAATTATTTGGTTATCGCAGCATTAGCTCCTGAGCTGGGACCCAGGCAGATCTGCTACAAGAGAACCATTCATACCGGTATAAATTTAAACTTTGTCTGAAATCATCAGCTTGTGCCCAGTGAATCAAACTCCTGGTACAGGTGTAACACTGTAATTTCCACAGTAACACACTGGCTGAAACTTGTTTCTGTGTGTGCTAGGGATGTTCTGCAACTTCCCCTTTCAGGTGCCTCTACTAAAACTTTAGCTGCTTGGTATACACTGCTTTATAAGAATAAGTTCAGGATGGGAAGCAGGCACACAATGACTCAAGTGCGGGGAACAAGGCAAGTGCAGGGCAGCACCATACTCGGACAACTGTGAATTCTGCTAGAGCTCTGGTTAAGTTAGGGTAGATGGTGATCTCACATTCTGAGTTGCTGAGCTGAGACTCAACACAGATCCATCAAAGTCGCTCCTCTCCGCATAAAATTAATTCATTCCATCAAATTTGTTATACCTTCCTAATAAGAGGTGGCAAGTTTTTTCTAAGGCAGACAGTGGACCCAAGTTGGAAGAGGACCTATACTCAAATTTTGTTCAATGTGGCTCCTTCAAGGTTGAGGAGTAAGAAGATAACACAATATATGCAAACTTGCCAATACCGTTGGTAGGCATTTCACACCTTTTTTAAAAAGAAGGATACACAAACATTTGAGATGTACATGTGAACTTGCAATGTGCACATGCTGCAAACTTGTTTCTGACAATGTACATTTTCCAGGGAAGAGGAAGTGCTGTGGCTCCCTGCCATGTGTACATAAAGTAGATAATATGTATATACTTTTCCCAGTGTGTACAGAAGCACCAAGTTAAGGAAGATGCTGTATCTGACAAATGATTGGTAGCCTCAAATGTTAAGAATTCCAAAGAGCCTCAAAACTTTTATTTGAGGCTAAATTCTATCAGAATTATAACAACACAATGGTTTTTAATTCCTTCCACTTGCCTCATTTCCTCACGCTCTGCACCTATCATCAAGTTTTGATTTATTTTCACAAACATGAGAGCAACAAGGGGAGGCTCAGGTTCATTCCCCAACATCTCCAGAAATCTCAGAGAGCAGGGCTGGGAAGAACCTCTGGGCAGGACTCTGGGAGGCACTGCAGGTAGCAGGAGCAAACAACCATCAGCTGAATGAACTGGCAGCCTGATTCAATACACGGTTGCCTTCGTATGAAAAGTGTCCTCACAATACAAGGCATGCGCAGCAAAATTAACTACCCTGAGCAATATGGGGCACACCTTCCTCCAGAGTCTCTAGGTTGGTGTCTCTCAATAATTATTCAGTTCTAGGGAATTCTACCTTGGAATAAAGGCTGACCTGATGTCCCAGGAAGCCACAGTGTGGTGCAGTGGGAAGGAGGGGTTTGAGTCTCAAAGAGTCAAGGTCAACTCATCCTTGGTCATGAAGCTCACTGGGTGGCATTTGGCAAGGCATTCTCTCTAGTTTGGTGTTCGTGTATGCATATTGTCCTATTGGTATCTCTGGCAAAATCTAATTTGTGCTTACACTGTGGCAACAGGGAGAAGGGCCACAGAACACATGTTTGCATAAAAAGGTCCCCGCTTCAACCTACAGCATCTTCAGGAAGAGCTGGGAAAGACTGGCGTCTGAGCTAGCTGGATCAATAAGCTGACTTTGGTATAAGCCCAGACCCCAGCGTCCGCGTCCCCCCCCCCGGCTGCAAAAGCAAGCAGACACCTGGATTCTGGAAGGGAGGAAGCAAGACAATGAACCGTAGCAGCCAAGCATCCTCATCAAATCAAGTTTTGACAATGCCAATGCATTTCAGCTCAGGTGCAATTCTCCTTTCTGGGAACTGTTCCATGAAAGTGTCTGCCACTTCCAACAAGAAACCTATGGCTCAAATGCCCTGGGATATTCCCAGACACAAGGCTTTTTAAAAAGCCGAAAATACTTTTGCGATATTTCCTTGATGATTTTGCTCACTGCAGTTTAAAACAGGTTGCAACAAACAGGTTGTGCCATTGGCCCGAGGAAGACTGGACTTGAAGCAGAACCATCAATGACTTTTTTATATTAGACAGTCGAAGGATAGACATACATGGCTCTAACTATTAATAATAGTAATAACGACAACCTGTGTTGCAGGTTAGGGCAAAAAGAAGGACCTCAGCTTCCAGAGGTTTAAGATTACTGGTTTAAAATGCCAGAGAAGATTGAATGATAGCAATTTGCACCTAAAATTGTGGGCCTCTTGATTCTGACAGCTGAACAAGTCACTTTGGTAAAACGAAGTGCTCTTTCAGAGATTATGTTCAACTAAGAGGCAAGTGCACACAATTCATGCTATTCACAGTTTGATCTCAGCCCACCATTCAACAGACAATAGCTAGTTACAAAGCAGCAATAGTATGCCCATGTGTCACTTCATACAGGGACTCTACAAGAAGTCTCTAGATTGCCTTGATCTGTGAATAAAAAAGACAGATCTACTTGCTTCCTCCCTGCCCTACCACTTTAGGAAAATTAATTTTTTGTTTATGTAAAAAGAGATGGAGAAGAGAAAACACTGGCGGGTAAGGTGTGGTGGTAGACTACCATCTAGTGGCAGTGCAACGTCAATGGCAAAATAATATAGAGAACGAAAGAACAAGCAAGATGACTGGAGCAGCTTTTGGGGGAATTGCAAAAAGTCAAAATTTCCACCACCTCTTGCTTTCTGTTATTGATGTTTCCTACTTAACAGTAAAAACACTTTTTGGTTGGTGTAAAAAATAAAAAATAAAACTTACTGAAATATAGAAGTAGGAAAGAGGAGAGAGTTAAGATCCGGACCACAAAAGAAGTTCTTTATGTAACAGCAGTTGTCACATCAGGAACTAAACACCAATTTGCCAGGATGTAGCTCAGTGCTTAAAAAACCAGCAGGTTGTTTTTCCTCTGAGTTGTTAACGCTGACATTTTACCGCCAGGTGCCTGGGAGTTATTTCCTTTAAAATTAATAAGCTTTTCCAAGCACTGGACCTCAGCGACTGGTCAACAAGAGAACGTTTTAATCCCTGCTGAAATCTAATTTTAGCATGGGGCAAAACAGAGCACAGCTTCTTAACAGATTGGCTTGTGATTGCATTGTATGTTTTTGAGTGCTGGAAAATTCTCTTAAAACAAAGTGTTTGCAAAACCAGATTCATCCCAACTGCTTAAGGAAGAAACACACAACCAAAGACTAAGATGCACAGGGTCTTCTGTAATATAACCCAAATGCTGTGCTTAATTGTTCAAAACAGCCTACTCAACAGTTCCAAAATTTGGAATTTCCATAGAAAAATTAAGACAGGAAATGATGGAAATGACAAAAAGAACACACAGGAATTTCACAGAAAGATGTGTTGCATTATGGTAATAGAAGGCTGGAGATGTAGATTCCAACCGGTCTTGTGTGTGCTGTGGAATGGGCTTACATCACCCATGTTTGGAGGTAGCAGTTAAAATGGGTCTATATGTAAGGATATCTGTAAGGCTTAGCAATCTCCAGTTTAAGCAAACTATGAAAGGAGGACATTCATTCAGTGAGATTCCTCCAAGATTATTTCAGTAATGTCCCAGTGGTCCTCTCTTGCATCTAAAACTGTACTGCAGAACTACCAGAAGAATATTATTTGCATGGGCTAAGGAGGACAAAATATTTGAGAACTAACAATCAGCAAATTCCTAGTCCAAATTCTACTGCAGCCACAAACTCATCAGCAATTGCTGATATTAATGCAAACCTGCCTTAATGCATTGTTGTAAGAATTACTGAGATGATGGATTTGAGGTGCTCTGAATACTCTTAAAATCCTCTTAAAATGCCATGTATTATTATTGCTAATACGTGTTCTCAATAAATGCACTAAATTTATATAACAGATGGTTAGTTCTGTTGATTAATATGCAGGATTAGTGATCATCTTCTTTCTGCCCTTTACCTGCTTGCCAAATGGAAGCGCCAACATCTTCCTGATGAGTCTTCCTTGCCCCAGCAAATGCCAAAGCATCTTCCATGAACTGTATTTTCTTGCTGAACTGCATCTCTAAGATGGGGATGGCTTCCGGCATCTTTGCTGACAGCAGCCGATAGCTGATGTCTGGTTTCCCAATGAACCTCTGGCGGACGCTTATTTCATATGGTGTATGAACTTTGACATCGTCTACATCCTTCTTGTCAAACCAGTGAAGGAGCTGAGAGTTGGAATCGCTGATCTCCAGGCCAGAAGCCAGGAGGGCGAGTTTGCCTGGCTTGACGTTGGAATCTGTCCTTTCAGTGATAATAACTGGGATTCGCAATATTACTCCATCCTTGTTTCCAGAATCAGAAACGGCAGGGATTTCCTTTGGCTTTACGTTTAATGGCCCCTTCAACAGTTTGCTACCAAATGGCCACCAAGCAGGAGATTCCAGTTCTGACAATAGCCTAACAGGAAGAAACATACAGCATGATCAGAAACAGAAAGCTATATTGGCATCTCACACACTTTTCCTTGAAAAAGTGCAGTTTCAGCAAAAGAAACAGAAACCGCCTAGCTGGATCTGACTAAGGTCCAGCTACTCTAGGTCCAACAACAACCTGCAAGATTCTCCTAGAATACCCCACATGCAGGGCATGAAGGTGATGGCCACCCGCTTTTATTGTCCACAGCACTTCTATCATAGAGCTAATAGTTGCTGAGAACCCCTCCTTCCATTAGCATTTCCATTCCATTTTTAAAGACATTTAAGCTGCCATCCATCATCACATCTTTTGGTGGAGGATCTGTAAGATAAAGTAAGCTGAGAGAGCAACTTGCTCAAGGCCGCCCCGCCCCCCAATCCAACAAGCTTCACTGATGAACTAGGAGCCAAATCTCTATGAAGTCCAGCATTGGTTCTTAAAACAAAACCTTATTCTTCCAAGCACCTGTCCTTAAAACATACTTCCATCACAAAGAGCAGGCACAGCAAATTCAAGCACGTAGTGAAGAGAGAGCAATACTTGTGTATACACCTGGGCTTGCAGGCTACTAAGTCTACATCTACCACTGACTGAGACTGCAAACAGTTGCTTGGAAAAAGCTCTGGAATTGAAAATCAATCTGGAAACAGGTTGTGCTTAGGGCTGCAAACATTAAGAGGCTGCATCTGTAACTATGCATTCCTAGTTGCACAACTCAAGAGAATCTCTCTTGGTTTGGCACTGTAAACCTAGTCATACAAAATACTGCCTTGGTTTTGGAATCTATCCTTACCATTTATTTTGGTAAGCATTTGTTCCGACATTACTGGAATATTCAAGACCAGTCTAGTACGCCATTTCCCCTATGAGGTTGTTAATCATTATGTATATTGCAGGCCTGAAATCAAAGATCAGTATGTGAAATTCAGTTCTTCCCCCTCTAATGCCCTGCCTAAATCAAAGAGCACCAAACATTTTTGCCTGCCTGTTCTGTATAGTGGGGGTGGGGGAATGCAATATGGCCATGAGAAGGCTGCATCTCCTTTGAGCTCTGAAGACTGCAGTTTGTTTTTAGTTAGCTTTTAGTGTCTAGTCATTAGCCAGATTAAGTTTTTATATATTTCTTACAGTGGTACCTTGGTATTCGAAAGGCTTGGCTCCCGAACAAATCAGCTCCTGAACGCCGCAAACCCAGAAGTGTTATGGTTTGAGAAGGTTTTTCAGAAGCCGAATGTCTGACACAGCTTCTGCGGCTTCCAATTGAGTGCAGGAAGCTCCTGCAGCTAATTGGAAGCCGTGCCTTGGTTTTTGAACAGTTTAGGGGTCCAACAGACTCCCAAAATGGATTAAGTTTGAGAAGCAAGGTACCATTGTATTATAATATTTCTTGGGAGGTTTTGAAGCTTTCAAGGATGACTGGTAAAGTCGAACAGCTCTGTGAGCAAGTGAAGATATCCTCCTCGTGACTTGGAGAGGCGAGCAACACCAAGCAGTAACAACACCTAATTTTCTGAGTTGCTTTAACATTCGTATCTGAGTTCTGTATGGTTTCCCTTTTCCCACATCTAATCTCTCACCCTTCCTTTCGTCTTTCCCTCAACTCTCCTTGTTCTGGGCCTTCTTCCTATCCAGTTTTTCAGCTCTGTTTCCCTACCTCTCTCCCTGCCAAACAGCAACTGTTGTCCTTAGGCCTCGGGACAAGTTTTCTCCCAAGCTAACTTTTATGACAAATGCCTCTTGGGAATACCTTTACTGTGAGAAGTTGGAATGTTTATGAATGCTCCATGACATCACAGGTACTCAGCCAACTGGGGATGGGAGGGTCTATTCACAACAACCCTTGAATGTTCTTGTTATTCTCATTTTACACATGGTGAACCACAGCTAAGAATTGTTTGTCAAAAGCCCAAGTTACATCATATTCTAGCAAATGTTCCTGTTTGGAAACTGGTGAGTCAGGCAGCAATTCTGAAGAAGGAAGCTAGCCAAGAAGGTTGAAACCGAGTATTTCTTTAATCTTGAATAATCCAAATTAAACCTGTAGAACCACAGTTAACCTCAAATCGAAATTAAATTAATTAATTTGGAGTTTGGAGATTGCTCAAGAACACAAGGAAATAAAGGTGCAATCACTGTAAAACATATTCAGCTTCCACTTGACGGAAAATGCCAGTTGTTTCCGATTTCAAAAGCCAATTAAATATCTCACCAGGGGGAGAACTTTTTTAAAAAAATCTAGAAAGGTAGGAAGTCAATTCAGTGGGTAGATCTACTGTGTCTAACAAAATAGTTCTCAAACTACTACCAAAGAAATGCATCACCAGAATTCTGCTTTTGTTATAGATATGTCTGCAAGTATTAGTTTCTCGGACTCGGAAAACCTTTCCTTGCGTCCTCCCAGTCTGGCAACAGACTCAGAATGGCCCCTTGTGGTATGATTGTGGAATTACTCCTGAAAGGTTACTCAGCTTCCACTTCACTGAGGTAACACACAAACTATTTTCCGATTGGCCCCTTTGCACGACATCATCCAGGTGAGACTCTGGCCTGTGACGAATACCTATCCTTCTTCTGGGAGCTAACATCATCCAGTGAAAGCATTTTGAATCTGGCCAGTCCTTTGGTTCATCTGCCAACCCAGCCACCAACTCCTGAAATGGACTTGGGCAAGTAACTTCTTTCTCCACTGTTAAGATTTTATTCCTTTAAATTAAAAACAGAATGCCTAGTTCCACAGGCACAATGGTGCTGTGGGCTTGTTTCTCCAATAATACCTAACCTACACCATGTGGCAAATTGCTTTTGAAACCAAGAGGTATTTTAAAAATAGTTTGTAATATGATACAGCCATCAACTAATGGGGGGGGGGGGGCACACAATGAGAAACAAAAGCAAACAAATTCGAAGTGTTTGTATAAGATCTAAAAAAGTGAGCCTAAAATAGTTCTTTCATCACGGTCCAAGCTGATAAGTTGGCTCTCTCTTGTCTGGTTATGTACATATTCAGCTATGTTTTCCAAAACTTTGCAACCAACCAAACCAGGAATTTGTCTTTTTTTATTTTTTAAAAAGTTTAACTGTGGGCCTGCTGGATCACACAAAGGGATAGTACAGACTACCATATCTTAACCTAACAAGCAGAGATACGAATTAAACTTTGCCTGTGCACAAAACCCATTCACATGAGCCATGATTTAATAAGGAAGTCTCTAATAAACCATTGTTTCCTACTTTGTTAAAATAAAGAAATTGTGGTTATCAGCTTTGGAACAAGCCAGGATATTCAGTCACATTCAATCCATGGTTTACTATTCTGACTTCTTCTGAAGCTGTTAACCACTGTTTCCTGTTTTGGACAAACAGAGAACTATGGCTAATTGAAGACTTTCTGGTTTGTTTCCTCACAAAAGGAAGGCAAAGGACCTGAGTGTGCAAGTAAAAGAATCATTCCGATGTCAGTTGTGTGTTACCATACCTGTCTGCTACATCCATCTCTGATTCAATCTTGTCCAGCCCTTTCATGATGTTATCAAACTGTTCCCCCTGGTGCTCAAGCACCTTTGCAGTGTCTTCTAGCCGTTTCTGAGATCCTGCCAGTAAGCCGGTCAACTCTTGCCCCTTGGATGTTTGGGGGCAAATGGCCCCGGCTGCAGCCCCCTCCGAGGAGAGCAGCTGTTCCCTCCAAAAGTGCTCAAGGATATTGAAAACAACATTTCGGTTGGGCTGAAGGGAACTGAACCAGTGCTTGGTGCTCTTTTCCAAAACAGTGAGGGAACTGAAGATGAAGTTGGAAGATTCCTTCTTGATCTCACTGATGCCAGAGAGATGGAAGTCAGCCAGGACCTCTCCAGATTTGTCAGCTGTAAATCTGACCGAAATGGGTGTCAGGCAGAGTTTGCCAGAAATCCATCGTTTCTCAGAGTTGATGTAATAGGAGCAGGGCCACGTGTGGATACGAATGACCTCATTCATCACCTTTTTGCTTGTGTCTTCTTCCTCAAGGCAAATGGAACAATCAATTTCTAAACAAGGAGCAAACAAATGATGCAATTCACGATTCACAACAAAATGACATTTTGACACAACAAAATGACATTTAGCCCAATAATTTTTTTTTCTGTAAAAAAAATTGCTGTGAAATTATTCCCCGCTTCCCTAATTTTGGGGTGGGTTTGGACTGAAACATACAATCCAAGACTGGATTGAAATTTCAACCCACTGATCCCAAATCTGAACCCATTAATACTAAATCTGAACAAGGATCCTTATCAATTGCAATATGAAGTCTCTCAGATGAACTCAGAAACTAGCATTTCTCAATTATGAATTGTAATAGGTTGATATTTTGGTATGTAAGCATGGTGTTATTTATATGAGAAGCTGCCTTATTCGAAGTAAAACTATTGGTCTACATAGCCCAATTGTGATTGGCAGTAGCTCTTCAAAGCCCCAGTGGACATTAGTTTCCCAGAACTACTACCAGAGAACTTTTTAACAACTGATGCCAGAGAGTAAGCCTGAGACCTTTTGTAAAATGCTCTATTGATAAAAAAGAGAAAGACAGTATTTTTGAGAGACAAGAGTTGTGATTATAATAGAACCTATAAATATCTTGGCACAGCTACCAAGTGACATTTACCTTTTCCATGCTGAGTAGTAGGAAGCAATTAGGGCGGCATCCATATAGACAAAGGCTACTGGTTTTCTTCCCAAGCTATGTGGTAATAACTGTAGTAATTATGTCACACCTGAGTTGATTATATGCACAGACATCCATTCTATTACTCAGTGACCATATCTGATAAAGGGTGTCAGTTCTGCATTTATCTGCATTTATTTATTCTGCATTTGTTAGCCGCCCTGAGCCCGGCTTCGGCTGGGGAGGGCGGGATATAAATAAAATTTATTATTATTTATTATTATCTACTTAGCATGTGAAAAGCAAAGCAAAGTGTGTTCACTGCTGTACTTGGTTGCCAAAATTTGGACAGTCCCGATTCATAATATAAATTTGATATGCTGATAAAGCACACCAGTAGTCAGAACTGAAATAATCCCCTCTGCTATCTGAGTCACAGAATGAAATCTAAACCAGAAAATAACTCTGTGCTCCCAGTCACTAACCCTAGGTCTTTTATTCCCCCTCTCTTGCACCTGAAAAACCCCTGCTAGGGCTATATCACAGATAACAAGGATGCTGTTGTATCAGTGACTCCAGGGGCCAGGGAAGAAAGGAAAGAGGTGCTTAGAGGGAATAAAATATAATCTGAAACCTCCATCCTGCTGAAGCATCAGCAACTGCAACATTTGGAATTTGGGGTGCTCATAGGGGAGTTTGAGGTTCTGAATTCTGGAGATGCAGAGAGGGATTTCACATAATCATGGAATTGTAGAGTTGGAAGGGTCCACCGGGGTCAACTAGTCCAACTCCCTGCAAAGCAGGAATCTTTTGCCCAACATGGGGCTCGAGCCCATGGCCCTGAGATTAAGAGTCTCATGCTCTACCAACTGAGCTAATGGCTCATAGAGTGAAGCAGTGGGGAAAGAGAGTCAGACTCCTTTGCACATCAACTGATGCCATTTGGAATACAATGGGGCTCAAATTAGCCCACGAATTAATCAATCAAGTAAACTTATTATGAGGATAGTAACTCAGTTTGCTGAGCCCAGTTCTCAACTGAACCAAAGAGGCCTCGCTCATCACTACACGTATGGTGTCTATTAACATTAAAAATAAAATAAATAAATAATTTAGTGATTCCTTTCTGGTGCTTTTAGTCACAAACAACCCCACGTGGATGCACAAATAATTCTGACCACAAACTGTAATGAAGCCTAATATGAACACACACACCAAAATTTTCTCTAAAAACATAATAATTCTACCACATCTGCAGTGCGTGAAGAGGACCTGATGTAAAGTCTTTTCAAATACAGGCAACTCCCCATTAACGAGCATTCAATATGCGTGCAACTGCACACAAGCGCTTTGCGCTGAACCCAGAAGTGACCCAAAAATATCACAAAAAGGGACAGAATTGGGTGCTTGCAGGCTTTTTCAATGGGGTTTCAAATATATGTGATTTCACTTAAACACACGGTGCCTTGGAACATAACTTGTGGGTATAGGGCGGTACATAAATTCAATAAATAATAAAAATATTAACAACACCTACGTAAATGGGGGGTTGTCTGTAAATAGATGATTTAATCTAAACAGCCACATCAATAGGCATTAGACAATATAAGCAAGACCTAGAGAAGGGAATGGGTGGTGCCACACCCTTCTTTCTGCCAAAGATACAGGAGGATTGCAGACCATTATATGGCCTTGCATTGGTGGGTTATAACCCACAAAGAGATCAAAACCTAACATTAGTTGCAGGATGCCATCTCCTGAGAAAATCAAGAGAGAACTGGTAAAAAAAAAACCAGAAAGACAAAAATTGGCAGAGAACAGAATGAGATCCTATAGGATCAAAGCAACAGAAGGATGCCATGTGGCACACTCTTTTAAGAAAAACAAAATATATTTTCCACAATATTTCTTCTCCAGTAAAGCATGTCTGGCACTGACTACTACCATTTCAGCACTAGATAAGAATGTTTTTATCCTCCTAGGCATACGGGCAGCTTTAATAATAGTGTTATAATCCTGGCTTTAGGGTGTGTTTTGAGTAATACTGATATTGTGAATTGTTTAATGTTTTATTGTATTATATGCACTGTACTGTAAATCACTTTGTGACTTTTAGTATGAAGCCATATACAAATCTAATAAATCAAAACAATATTTTATTGTGTGTTCGCTTCTCTTGCTTTTACTTGCCTTGTTCTGCTGCCAATACTCATTATTAAGCAGAATGTAGGCTAGTACGATGTACACAAGTTTTAGAGGGTTAGCTGAGTTAGTGTGTTGCATAAATACAAGTGTTGTGGCACCATAAAGACTAATAGTTTAATTATGGGATAGGCTTTCGCAGACTAGTCTGCTTCATCAGATGTAGAACTATCCTGACCTTGAGTAGAATGGAGTAATAAGACTGGAGATAAATTAAAAGCGAATCTCATGTCGCAAATGAATGCTAAATGGTGGGCCTTAGGTCTAGAAAAGCTGGCAGCAGTTGCTTTATAACTTAAGTAACATACAAGGGTAGTTGAAAAATATTTTAATTGAAATGAAATAGGTCAGATCAAGCCTGTGTAGCTTAGCATTCTGTTGCCAACACTGGCCAGCCAAATGCCTTTGGGAGGCTAAAACCTACAAAACATGCCATGAAGGCAACAACCCTCTCCCCCCGCCCCATATTTTGTGTTCAACAGTAACATGCCTCCACATGTGAAGGGTCCCTTTAGCCAGCGTGGCTAACAGGCACTGACCAAACTCTTCTTTGTGAATTTGTTGAATCGCCATCTAAATCTAAGCCAGTGGCCATCTCCTCTTATGGAAGCAAGTTCTATAAATTGATTATGTGCCGTGTTACATGAAAAAGTATTTTCTTTCATCTGTCCTGAATTGCCTGCCAATTTCAGTAGATGATTCCAAGTTCTAGTATTATGAGACATAGGGGTAAAAAGTTTCTGTCCATTATGGAAAGTCCACTGTATTCTTTCTCCCACATGAAGATTCACAGTAAGTCAAGGCTAATAACTGGGGCTCTTCAGGCAATTATGTTATTATATTTGCAATTTGTTAGCCACTGCCTAGCCTAATAAACAATTTCAAGGCCTTGCTTGTTGCGAGACACTGAATAATTATGTCATGAGTAATAGTCTATTATAAGCTTTTGATTGATCACTATGAAAGGTTACATGTCACTGCAATTTACATGCTGTACTCAATGAAGATCTAAAATGACATTTATGTTTCATATGGTGCCCATTAATTTAATCTACACAAGTTTACACAGTGCAAGCTATTATCTGAGTTGCCAATATGAAAAAGAAAATCTTCCTGTTGTATTCTTTTATTGCAGTTCGATGCCACTGATCCAACTATGGCTTACAATGTTAAACTATATCCCCTTGGTGTATCACAAAACAAAACAAACTGTGGACTTGCACACAACTGAGTGTAAAATAGTCTCTTTTTCTATTTTGTATATCAATTAATATTTTCGGCTGGGACTAACGGGTGGGGCAGTATGGTCAAGGGCATTTTTATATTATATGTAATATAAAAATATCTTAAGTGTTGTTGCTATCATTTGATAAGAAAGGCTATTACCATTGTTAACCTCCATTAGAGGCAGGTCCACCCTTTGTAGCCTTTAAGTACTTTGTGACCTACAGGGTTGTTGGTCTTTGCAAATGAATCAAAGTTGTTCAGAAGAAGGAAAAGCATTTTGATGATGTATGCACATCTCAGAACAGGCAACATTTCAGAAGAGACATTCCTTGGAGGAGGTATGGGAGAGCAGAGGAAAGCCTATTTTAAGATGCTTTAATTTAAAAAGAAGTAAATAGAACATAAACTATTCAAAACAATGCAAAAGTCACTACAGTATTTTGCTGAATAGACAGCAATCTATTTCTTCAAGCATCATCAGCTTCATGGCATGTTCAATGATATCTGATCGCCTATTATTTGACCATCATGCCAATTCTAGAAGCAAGGTTTTCAGGGGGTTTAATGAACTATTTTAACTGGAAGCACCTTAACATAATCCATTAACAAAACCCTGATGCCCTAGTCACAAAACAATCCTGACAACCCCAAGCAGAAAATAATACTTAAGTAAATTAAAAGGTATAATGACTGCCTGTAATTATTACATAAAACATAGCACAAAATTCTGGAAGAGTAATCTAGTCTCCAATAAACAAGACTATATAATTCTTACACAGAGAACCTGTTCAAATAATGTCAGTCCTGGAGATATCTAAACATACACAGGAGACTAGTTCACGTATGTATTATTCTTTCCCAGAATGAACACAAAAATGAATGAATGGTCCATCACACATAATTGCCAACAGAAGTTCCAGCAAATGTAGTTTTTTTCAATAGTCAATTCATATTTGGTTTACAGTTGTCATTAGAGAAATCAAGTGCTCAAAAAACAATATACATGTGTCTCGAGCCCAACAATCATAGCCATTTTGCCTTCTATAAACAGTGTTTCATGCTGGTATGGTTTACAAGCACACACACAAATTACTTTGCAAGATATGTTTCCATACATATGTAATCATGTTGTTCCCAATGTTACCTTCTCTGGATGTTGATTCAGACAACCACTTTAAGGCTGTCATCTCTGAAATTTTCATGTCACTGAGTTTTCTTTTAATTTCAGAGTCAAACAAAAATTGTCCAATCTCTTAGAAGCAGATACTTGCTAGCCTTCCAATAACACAAGGAAATTAAGAGTCTCTGGAGAATACTGGATATTATATACTCTTGGCTCTCATGAGTCACTGTTCATCTGTGAGCCAGTTACCATTTGACTAGTCATGTTTTCATATTGCAGAACCTAGTATACTATTACTATCCCAGGTATCACATGCAGACCACACTACAGCTGATCACTCGTGCAAAATGATCTTAAAGGTATCAGGTGAGCCATGCCAGATGAGAAACCCTAAATACCATTACTGTATGTCTCAGAGGAGGACACTGGGACTACCCTAAGCAGATGGCTTAAACAGGAAAGTTACACCAAAAGAAACAAAAATTGTACATATTGCATTCAAACTGAGACACTGCTAACAGAGATTGTCTGGAGGTTCCATGGAAACTCTGAGCGAAACAGGGTTTTTAAAGAATGCCGGACGTGAAGCTCTATTTTTCATGTTTTCACCCAACTAACTGCAAGAGGTACTCACAAAGGAAGTAGCCATAGATTCTCTTATCATCAGTGTCTCAGCATTAATGAGTTACAAGTTTGTTTTACCAAACTAAAGCCTGCCTTATATATTATACACAAAGAAACGTAACAGCAACCCAACAACCCATTTAGTTCCAGGAATGCTGCTTCCAATGGGAACTGGGAAGCAGTGATAGCTACGTAGGCTCTAAGTCTACTATTATATGCATCGGCATATAGGCAAGGACCATTTTGCGCATGTTCAAAGCACATAAGCATCGCCACAAACCAGGAAGTGGCAGTGAAAGGGGGTGTGGTTATATGTGCTCTGCTACCACGGATGATGACCCAGAATGCAACCCCTGCGCAAATCGTGGATTGCCTGTATAATGTATAAACGTAAAGGGACCCCTGACCATTAGGTCCAGTCGTGACCGACTCTGGGGTTGCGGCGCTCATCTCACTTTATTGGTCGAGGGAGCCGGCGTACAGTTTCCGGGTCATGTGGCCAGCATGACTAAGCCGCTTCTGGCGAACCAGAGCAGCGCACGGAAACGTCGTTTACCTTCCCACTGGAGCAGGACCTATTTATCTACTTGTACTTTGACGTGCTTTCGAACTGCTAGGTTGGCAGGAGAAGGGACCAAGCAACGGGAGCTCACCCCGTCGCGGGGATTCGAACCGCCGACCTTCTGATCGGCAAGTCCTAGGCTCTGTGGTTTAACCCACAGCACCACCTGCGTATAGCTTGGTCTTAATTCTTACCCACCCAACTCCTGGTTTTCTATGAATCAGTGCCTTTCAATTTAGAATGAAAGAATGCCAGAGGAGCAGCCCTGCTATGGAAAAACAAGAGGCCGGGACCCAACTGAAGGTTTAGAAGTTTGTTGCAACATGTGATTCTACACCTGCATCATATTGTGTGTCATCATTTTGTGTGTCTACAAAAATCATGTTGCAATAAATTTGAGATGACAGAGAACTGTTCGTCATGTCAGCCTGAATGGATAGTTAAAGTCATTCAGTTCCATAGTAGTCAGGCTGCCATATCTTTCCAATAGATCTAACACTGGAACAATTACTGAAAAGCCCCTGCCACTTTAGAGCTCACATATCCTTGGGGTATTATTTATTTATTTGTCAGGTCACAGAACAGATCCAGGCACTCTTGGAGGAAACAGATATTCTAGATTCATTTCAATCAGGGGTTAGGCCGTTTTGGCATAGAAACTGCATTACTTGCCCTGAATGATGACCTATGTTGGAGGAGAGACAGGGGAAATGTGTCCATGTTAATTCTCATTGACCCTTAGTGGGTTTTTTATATCATTGACCATGGTATTCTTCTGGAGTGACTGTCCAAGTAGGGGTCAGTAGCACCGCTTTGCAGTGGTTCCAGTCCTACATGGATGGTTGTTTCCAGAGGGTGATACTTGGGGAGTGCCAATAATAATAATAATAATAATAATAATAATAATAATTTATTATTTATTATTTATACCCCGCCCATCTGGCTGGGTTTCCCCAGCCACTCTGGGCGGCTTCCAGAAGAATATTAAAATACAATGATACCCTTCAATGCAGGGTTCCTCAGGGTTCAATTTTATTTCTGCTTCAGCACATTAGCAGTGCTGAGCTACCTTAGAAGTTTGTTCTAAGCAGCCCTGTTTAGGGAAGCTTTTAATGTTTGATGTATCATAGTATTTTAATATTCTTTTGGAAGCCGCCCAGAGTGGCTGGGGAAACCCAGCCAGATGGGCGGGGTATAAATAATAAATTATTATTATTATTATTATTATTACAAACACACAATAATAAATGTGATTCACTTTTTTCCTAAGAAATAATAATGTTATTATCAGATTCAAAACACTAGACAATGTTTACCAGGTACAGTGTTATCCATACTCCATTATTTACTGTTAAGCAGCCTTCACCAACCTGGTGCCCTCCAGATGTTTTAGACTATAACTTCCATCAGCTGTTCTGGCTGGGGCTTATGGGAGTTGCAGTGAAAACATCTGGAGGTTATCCAGTTGGTGAAAGCTGCTATAAAGCAGTAATGCTTCACCCTCAAGAAATGGGGAAGAAAACAGGGAAATAAAAATTCCCCTCCTGGGAAGTAAACATTTAATCATCACAATCCACACATTCATTTCTTCTTATATACATAAAAATGTAAGACTGTCATCATACAGCCCCCATTGGATGACTTGTGGTGCCGAATCACAAACCTGGATTTGCATGAGGGAAAACCCAAAAGGTCAAGAAAAGTAAGCTGAGTGGTTGCATGGGGTAGAAAGGGGAAGCTCAAGGGAGTTAATGTGAGGGGAAATAGCAGGGAATTGGCAAGGGGCAGGGGCACATTTCTAACCAACCTTCATTATTACCAATCCTAGGGTGAGTGACAGCATAAAAAGATCACATGAAAATACCGCTAAGCCACAGTGGATAAAACACATCACTAAAACACCATATTAAAACAATTATTACTAAATATGCTGTTGTATAGTGGAAATGCCTGGGCAAATAAGTATGTGTTAAATTGGCACTGAAGAGAAAAGATGGCTATCAATTGTACTCGAGATCACCGGTCCCCAAAGACACATAAACGTGTGTGTGAATGGATAGCACATTTTCCACATGGAATTGCTTTCCCTAATATAAAACAAAACACGAAGCATACATTAACTAGCATTGGCAATGAGTGGCACCTCTATAACCCTAACAAGTGTATGTTTTAATTTTATTAATTTAAGAAAAAAAATTATGGCAAGCCCACAACTTCCACTCATTTAACTTGTACCCATTCAAAAATTAAAAAGGTTGCAGGGTTACAGGAAAAATGACTTAGGCAAATCCACTCACCATTGAGCCCACTGTGTTTTTACTATATGCAATTTTGGCTTTAGACATGATCCCCGGAATGTAACTCCCACGTATTCGCAAAACTAAGCAGGGCATGGTGTGGTTTCAAATTGGATTGGGGGCCGTGTGTTGAGATTTCTGCATTGCAGGAATGGCCCTTGGGGTCCCTTCCAACTCTATGATTCAATGAAAATCACTTTGTTAATTCTGGTCCGGTTCTCCATTCTGTGTGTCATTATCATTAAACTTATTTACATCCTTAGCGCTACGCTGTCTCTTACCCACTTTGGATGGTGCCATTGCTGACCTTACTTCTCAACGATTAATTCTGCACCTGCTCTTCCATATATAGATTTCTTACATTTATATACCACTTTTATGTTCCAAGGATCACTGGGTAGTGTACATGGTCTCTTAGGGGTGGAAGGACGCATCTTGTTATTCTATGGATCTATTATTATTATTATTATTAATATTATCAGGGCCGGATTTAGGTTTGATGAGGCCCTAAGCTCCTGAAGGTAATGGAGCCCTTTATATGTTCCGCTGTCCTTTGTCAACAACAAATTGTCACTGTTTTTTGTGTTGAATACAGTGGTACCTCTGGTTGCGAACGGCCTCCATTCCAGAGGCCCGTTCGCAATATGAAAAGAGTGCAACCTGCAGTGGCGTGTGCGCGCATGCGCGGGTTGCAATTTGCCGCCTCTGCGCATGCAGCAAAAACCGGAAGTAACCCTTTCCGGTACTTCCGGGTTGCCGTGGGATGTAACCTGAAAGAAGTAAACGTAACATGAGGTATAACTGTATATGCTATATGGTAATTTATGCATCTAATGGGTATCTATAGCCATTTGCACGAAACAATATACAGTGGTGCCTCGCAAGACGAAATTAATCCGTTCCGCGAGTATCTTCGTCTAGCGGTTTTTTTGTCTTGCGAAGCAACCCTATTAGCGGCTTAGCGCTATTAGCGGCTATTAAAGGCTTAGCGGCTTAGCTGCTAAAAGGCTATTAAAGGCTTAGCGGCTTAGAAAAAGGGGGGGGGGGAGCGGAAAAAAAATCTCAAGACTCGCAAGACATTTTCGTCTTGCGAAGCAAGCCCATAGGGAAATTCGTCCTGCGTAGCGCATTGAAAACGGAAAACCCTTTCGTCTAGCGGGTTTTCCGTCTTGCGAGGCATTTGTCTTGCGGGGCACCACTGTATGTATTTTATCAAAGTAATTGTTGAACTGAAATACAGTTAAGAAGTATATTAATAGTGAAATTTATGGGAGGGGGGCCCTAAGCTACAGCTTGTTTAGCTTACACGTAAATCCAGCACTATTACAGTATATTAATAAGTTTGCGTACCGCCTTTCACTCAATAGATCTCAGGGCGGTTCACATCATAAACTCAACAATTCTGTAATATACAGAATATGATGAAGCTTCCCACACACGACTTTGCCAGTGTTGAATAAATAAATAAAAATACGAAGGGGCCAAGCTTCCCTGGCCCGTGTGAGGGGGGGGACTTCCAGAGGGCCTTGCTGCGGGCTTCCCCAATGCTGCTGCTGCTGCTAGGCCCTCCCCACAGCCAGGGGTCGGCGGGGGCTCACCCACTTCAGGCAACAGGGGGGCGTTTTCCCTTCCCCACACCTCCTCCGCCCCCCGGTCCCCGAGAAGGCCTGCGAGAGGGAAGGAGGGATGGAGGCAACCTCAGCGGCAGGTGCGGGGAAGGCCGGGGTGGGGGGGGGTGGCGCCCCGAAATCACCTCAGAACCCGGGCGAGGCCTCGCGGAGGCGTTTACCTTCTACCCTCAGCCCACCTTCTGGCTTCCAAAGCCCCCGGCGGCTGAGGAGAAGAACCTGAGGCGAAGGAGGAAGACGGAGGAGTAGGCGGGGCTTTACAAAGGGGGCGGGGCTGCGCCGGCTTCCCCCCCGAAAGTTCGTTGGGCGCGCCTGCGCGGAAGCGGAGGGCACGCGCCGAAGTATTTGAAACGAACGACAACAAAAAAAACCGACGGACGCTTCCTCGCGCCGGCTCGAGGGCGCACGCGCGGAAACCGCCGCAGCCGCCGTCGCTTCTTCTTCCTCCTCTTATTCTGGGCTAGCTCCGCCCACTTTCCGGGTTTCTTTTTTTTTTTTTTTTACGTGCGCTGTGCGGTCAGTGAATAAGGGGGCGCGCGCGCGCGCGCCGGAGCAGTTACGGCGCATGCGCTTCGCTCTGGGCGCTCCCTCTGAGGGAAGAAGCGGCGGCAGCAGGAACCTCGAGCCGGCTCTGGAGGGGGGTCAGTAATGGGGACAAGGGGGAGGAGAGGGAGGGCGGGGTGGGTGAATAATAGAGGAGGGGGTGGAGAAAACGTGTCCTCTGTGTTTTGGGGGGTAGAGAAGGTATTGGGGGGAGGGGCTCAGGTTTCAAAACGGGGGGGGGGGGGAGCTGTGCTAATGGGGGCAGCAGAGCCCCTCACCCCACGGTGGGGTTTATTTTATGAGGTGGGTGAATAAAGGGGGGGGGAACAACCAGGGGGGAGGCTGTGTCCTACCTATGACAGGCCTTGAGAAATTGTGGGGGTGGCATGGCTGGAATTAGGGGAGGGGGTGGGGAAGGGAGGCGGAGGTCCTGAGGGGGAACCCTTTGAGGGGATCTGGGGATCTTTGAGGGGATCTTTGAAGGCAGGGGTTGGGATTTCAGGGCGGGAAGGGGGGTGGGAGATTCTGGGTTGAGTTTTGTGGGGGCTAAACTTTACCCCCCACCCTCCAAAAAGGTGGCCACTTACGTTGATCTGCGGCAGTTATTTATATCCTGCCTTTCGCAATACTGATCATTTCAAGGTGGTTTGCGAAATAATCTCTCTGCCCTCTAAATAAGCACAAAAAAGGCATAATAAGCCTGCATCAGCATATAGGAAACATTATAAGGCAGATGGTGTTACATAGCCCTGGCAGGGGAGGCAGGTTGTCTGGTTGGTTAGGTGAAACAGGCCCCTGGTGTCTTAGGTCATTTGCCTCCCTTGCATTTCTGAACTGGCATGTTGTGCTAAGAAACCTGTTGTGTCAAGTGGAGCCAGGGGCCAATCCATGCCTCCAGGCCCTTGGGACTCTCCATGGGCACAACACGTGCTTTTGCGTGTTTTTACCTTGCTGCAAAATACACTCGCACCCTGATGATGCTTCCAGATGGAGGATAGAGAATTGTGTGTAGAAACTAGCCTGCTGTGCAAAGGTAATGTTTACATTCAGTGCTCCACCCACTTGTCCATCTGGCCCCACCCACGGCTGGTGTGTGGCCCCTGGAAAGTTGCCCAGGGCAAACAGTGGCCCTCTGGCTGAAAAAACGGTTCTCCATCACCATCCTATTTTACAGACCTGTTGAGATATTGTGTCTAAACTTCATGAGGTTTTGCCTTTGGAGAGAGGTTATAAACAAGGAAAGTGCAAGGGTAGATTGGGAGGGATGTTTGTGTGTGTGTTGTAAAATAGTTGCCATGCTTTTCAGCCAAATCAGGTTTACTTAGAGTCATGCTGAGCTCAGTGGGGGTTAATCCCAAATAATTGTGCATTTTGGTACAGTGTTATACATAATATAGGATAGTGCTTTTTGAGTAATGGCCCAGTTCTGTGTATGTTTCGTAAGAAGCAAACCTCTGAGAATTGTGCATAGGGTCAGGTTTCTGGTGCATTTCACTGATTATTTTAGCAGTAACTGTAGGCCACTATTACTGTCGGCCTGCCAGAGAGATTGCTGAAGGCCACATGGGGTTGTGGCTTTGCTGAGATTTAAATCCAAGACTTCCAGCTCCTAACTCATCAGCTTAACTGCTGCGCTGCAGTTGCTGGAATTGGAAGAAAATGAAAATGTAAGGTTGTTAGAAGAGTTAGAGGATTTGGACAGTGGGGATAGAGCAGCCAATTTGCAATCTCATTTATCTCTCGCTTATTTGCTCTTCATTTCAAAACAAGTGTACGCTGCATGGGAGTTTATAAAGCGTCGTCTCCTGTGATTGATAGTTTGAGGCCACAGTTAGCAAAGTGTGAGATATAGGCAATTGCCAAGGGACGAGTGAGTTTCTTGGCTAGACTCAGGGACAAACCAGACATAGATTTGCAGCCATGATCTGTTGTGGTTCCTGTGATGGGTAAAAGCAGCTGGAGTTGGGAGCAGATCAGGACCATAGTACTCAGAGAGGGAAGTTCTGTTCTCTCCCCCCCCCCCCAATAAAAGCCTGCTACTTGCCCCATGGGGCGAAGCAAACAGGTGCCATATATCCCTATATGTTTCTCTCATGAGCAGCACTGTGTTCTCTACTTGTGTTTTAATTAGTGCAGAACCATAAATTCTTTTGACTTTTCTGCTGCAATGAGTTGTATGGATGTCTGACTTTGCGCTATTTGGCCTAATCTCATTTATATTAATAAGAATAAAATATTAATGACTTTCATGGGGTGTTATGTGAAGGAGGGAGCCACTTCAAAGAATCAGGAATTTGCAAGGCTTTTTTATAAAAAAAAATTATGAATATATTATTGTTTGCTTATAGAATTCAGGAGGAAGTTGCCCTTGATTGCTGCTCTCCATAAAATGCCAAAGAGGAGTGTGGAAGTTGTGCCTGTGCAGATGTTCCAAGGTTGAAGTGAAACTGCTCTGCTAGTTACTGCTGCTCATTACAGCCTTTCAGGCATCCTTCTCCTAAAGAACCAAGAACATAAGGAGCCATATATGATACAAGCCAAATGGGAAGATTTTCCAGCAAGATTTGGAACTGGACTTGCTTATTCTATACCCTCCATCTTTCCTGAGTCTTCAGTGACGCTTCCTTTTTTTTTCAATTTACTGGTCTTCTAGCCCAGCTATTTATTTTATAATTTAATTCCGTCTGTCACCTGACAAGTTAGGTGTCAGACACTTTCTATCGCCTGAATGGACAGGGACACTTTTGCTTACTCCACCAAGTTTTTTCGCGATTACAGCGGCCCAACTCGGGGCGCAAGCTGCCAATCCCACGAACATGTTGACTACATCGAGAAGCCAGAAATATTCACTTATGCAGACTTTTTCAAGGATTACTTGATCCCCAATGACCCCTGTGTTTTCTCTGCCAAATTCACTGAGGGCTGGGGCAGCAGGAGGAAGTGGGTGACTCCTGATGGGAAGCCTAACTTTGAGTATCTTCTGCGGACTTTTGGTAAGCCATCTTTAAACTAAAATTGCTAGCTGTGATTTTGCTCCTCTTAGAATTTTCAGTCTGCCTTCTGACTGGCCAAAAACCTGTGATTGCTGGTGACCATGTCCAAGTCCCTTTTCATTTGCTTCTAGTAATGTTTGATTCTGCCCTTATGCTTTCTTCACTGTTAATGTGGTATGTTTGTATTCATGCCTGAGTATGGAGTAGAAAGAAAAGTATATTGTAAGAGGTGGCTTAATTGACACATTTAATTGCAGCATCACCTCTCATAATTAGAACTGTATCAAAAATAGGGTTGTATACAAATGTGACTTTCCACTAGCGAAAGCAGTGTTTTTAGATGAGGCACCCCAATTGCAGCCTGCTATGCCTTGTCCCATTCTGTTCCCTCACTCTCCAGAGAAATTCCTGGGTCCCATTGAATGCAACCCTTACCATTAAATAGCGCTTTTGTATGCTCAAAGCACTGTAAAGATATAATTCTGTTGGAATCCTTACCATAATCCTGTAAGGTGGGACAACATTCGTTGTGGGCATTCTGCTGGTTAATGTATCTATGATTCAGGTATTGCAGCAATTGGAGGAATTTCCTTTTGTTTCCATTGTCGCTCTGCATAGCACCTAACCATGCCACATAGGTGGAATGTTCAAACTGGTAGGATCAAGGCCCTTACACTTTCTTTTTTATTGGTAACCCCAACAGGGCATCAGTTATTTTCCCATATGGGCTCAAAGGGTTTATATTGCAGGGGAAGCTGTAGTACCCGTTGCCAACTGTGATGTCAAGGAATACAATTCTAACCCAAAGGAACATCTTAAACTCAAGGAATACATAAGTTATTGGAGAGAACACATTAAAAAAAGCTACCGGTCGCCCCGGGGGTGCCTTTACCTCAAGGACTGGCACCTGCACAGGTAAGCAAAACCTTTGAACTCCTCGGCATGCTCTTACGAATCCCTGGCATGCTGCTGAATTGTACCTCTGATGTTCCCTTACCAGATGATTCAGCTTTTGGGAGCATCCTTAGATAGTAGCCGCCTGTTTCAAAACTGCATCCTAAGAATCTACGGCTGTGACTGCATGGTAGGACACCCCAGTGATATATAGCGCTGTTTGGCTTACCTTTCTTACGGTGCATGTACCTGGCACTGTCTGCTCTTTCCAATGTGAATGCACATTTTTTCTTTCTTTCTTCCTGTGTTTGCACACATTTTGATTATGCCAAAGTTGGTCTGCATGAGAGAAGTTTCCTTCTCTGACCCTGTTCCTTACATTAATTATCATTGTATGTTTGCATAGTTGCACTGGAATCAAACAGAAGAGAAGGCAGGGGAACCTGCTGAGGAGAACACAAATGCCCTGTAGGCATCACCCACGCTTAGCCGTTGCACTAATACAGTCAATTGAATTTATACTCTTCCCACGTTTTGGTTGCACAGCAAGTTGAAGCAGGAAAATTGATCAGTCTTTAAGCAATGTTCAGCTTAATTAGTTATATACCGCCTACACCAAGTCTCAATTTAAAAGAACTTAATAGGTGCTTGTAAGCAACACTGATGTGAGGAAACACCTAATACAGGCAGGGCCATAGTGTGCCACACAAATGGGATGCCAAGGCAACTTCTTAAATGCCTTTTTGTATTCTTGGCACTTTGCTTTCCTTCTGATGAATCTACCGTGATCCTTTACTTGGTGTATATTGGCTATTTTTTGTGGTTATAGGGCATTCAAAAGATAACTTGCAAGTTCAGAAATTGAGAATGTTTGCATGTTCAGAGGTACTGTACTTCTTGGCTTGAACCTTTGCATATGCAGAGCCTAAACACTACCTCCCTGCATAAGTCTTATGTGTCCCAACCCAACACCCTTTCCCACTGGTGGAAAGGGAAGGTTGGAAAGACAGTTGGATTACAGTGATACCCCTTCCATATCCATTGTTTCAGGCTTAGGCTTAGAGCCCATGGACTGATTCAGATGTTTGGGTGGCTTCTTCCTTTTGAGATCAAATACGTTTTGTATTTACATGAAAACCAGTAAAAATTATTGGAGGGAGTAGTCATTGCACTCTCAAAGCATTGAGTAGACTTCTAAGTGTGTAATATTTGTTATATCCCCAAGACTTGGGAAAGGTGGCTGGTGCAGAAGTGAAATAAAGTACCAATTGCCAGGCCATGATCTAAGCTTTATCATGCTGTTACGCAACTTTTGAATGCATCTTGAGTGGATTTTTCTTTCTGAGATACCATTTTCAATATTTTAAGGGCTTTCCCGGAGCAAGATGTTTACACCACGCCCATCTATTTCTCATCTGACTGGCTGAATGAATACTGGGATGCCATATCAGTGGACGACTATCGCTTTGTCTACATGGGACCTAAAGGCTCATGGTACAGCCGTTTAGATACTTTCATAGGTTCTCTTTGGAAAAGTTAGTCGTATTAGAAGTATGAGGTAGGACATGCAGCTTGATTCAGTGGGACTTCCTAGTAACTATTCACGAGAGCAGCCTGTGAGATGTCTTTTCAAGGAAGAGGAAGACAGCACACCTGCTCAGAGCTTTAAACATTGTGCACCTTTTTCACAATGGGATCTCTACCCGTCCCAGATTGCAGGGCCAGACAGTGATCAGCCCTTTGGATATTATGCATTGTATAGTCCCTGCATATGAAGATGCTTCTTTGTTTTGAGACTTTGCATCTTTTTAGCTGTCAAGATATTGGTGAAATTCTAGACTTCCCACAACACAAGCCAGTTTCAGTTTGCAGTAAGAGGTTAGCAGAAAGTTGTTAGGTATGCACACATTACGGTCTCAGGTGCAGGGTATGCACTTGCATACTTTCAGATGAGAGGCCCTTGTAAATCACTGGGTGTATCAGAGTACTTGGAGAGTGGAGAAATAGACGTTGATGCACAAATAGCTTTCTGTGGAAGCCTGATTAATGTCTCTGCTGGAAAATAGGTCTAGGTTTGAGTGTGTATACCTCATGTCTTCAGGGTGCAAAAGTAATTTTCTGAATGACTGTGATACTAATGTTTTGGGGCTCCTGAGATGGTAGGAGAGGAGGGCCTACTCCCTTACATATCGGCTTCTACTACATAAATACTATTCCTGCAGCTATTCAGCTGCCTTCTCCTAACCTCCTGGTTTTCCCCTCCTCCCTGTAGGACTCCATTTCACGCAGATGTCTTCCGCTCCTACAGCTGGTCGGCCAACATTTGCGGGAAAAAGAAATGGCTTGTTTTCCCTCCAGGGCAGGAGGAGTTCCTTCGTGATCGCCATGGTCACTTGCCATTTGACATCACTGCACCTGACCTGAAGAAGAGCAACCTTTACCCTCGCTATGCCCAAAGCAGCCCTCCTGTTGAAATCATACAGGAAGCTGGAGAGATCGTCTTCATCCCGAGCGGATGGCACCATCAGGTTTACAATTTGGTAAGATGTTTTAGACAGCCACAGCCTTGGGGTAATGCACCATTAAGTGGATTTGGGCAATGCTTTTGCTCATTGGGGACTGATAGGGCTTAAGGCCAGGAGCCGAACAGTAGATGGAGCCACAGCCAGTGACAGGCAGATCTGATTCTAGTGTGTCTGCATCCTCTGCCCTGCTGAGCTCTAGAACGGCAACACAGATAGAGGAGGGAGCTGACAAGCAGTGCTACCTGATGGGCTAAGTAGCAGAGGCTTTGAAGCAGGCTTCTACTGGCGACTGGATAAGCTGAGTTTGTTCACTATGGGAATCCAGCTGAATAGGCCAGCAGGCAAAAAACTGTGACTCCCTTCAACCTTAAACATGTGGAATAGCCATTGGGACTGTCCTTGTTTTTTCCAGGAGGATACAATCTCCATCAACCACAACTGGGTGAATGGATGCAATGTAGCCATCATGTGGAGCTTCCTCCAAGACGAACTAGCTGCTGTCCAGCGGGAGATCAGAGAATGGAGAGACAGCATGGAGGACTGGCACCTGCAATGCCAGGTAGAGCAGCCGTCTGAGAATGTTTGACATGGTCATAGATGCCCATTAGCAATCGAGTGTCTGAAATGGTGAAACACAGGAATTAAATGGCTATTCGGGGATGAACTGTAGTAGCAGCTCAATATTGTTTTCAAGATTTGGATCCAGCTCATCGGTCTTAATTGTTCGGAAAGAAATTCCCCTGCACATCAGCTGGCTAGCTATAGCAATCACTACTGAGGACTGAGCAGGAGAAATGGAAAGGGGATGTGTAGGTACATGGGAGGCTCTTGTGAAGCTAGTTCACATCAAATAGGAGCAACTTTTCTATACGGTGTCTGGAAAGGGCCCAAAGAGAGTGTGTTATCTTCTATTGTCAGCTTTGAGAAGTATGATCTAGCGCAACCTGTGTCCTCACTCTCAGGGCCATTCTCGTGCTTTGTAATGGGAAAGAATTCAGACTCCCTAGTAACTCAAGAATTAAGCATTCCTATGCTTAGCTCCCTGGGCCAGCTTTGTGCCTTGTGCTTTTTCAAAAATTGACATGACTTTAAAGCATTTCCTTTTCATTCAACATTTTCAACTGAACACCAGTTCCCATGTAACGGTTGGAACAACTGTGACCTTTGACTTGTTCTCTCACCTTTGCAGGTGTTGATGAAGTCTTACACAGGAATCGACTACAAGGAATTCTACAACTTCCTCAAAATCATTGCAGAAAACCGGATTTATGTCCTTGAAAACCACCATTCTGAAGAAGATGCCTCCAAGCATTCGTACAGAGCTGCCATCTCCGGCCTGGGAATGCTGCATGCAGTCTTTGACTTGAAAAGGACTGCAAAGGTCTTGACCTCTTTGAATGCCAATGAGGAATTCAAGAAACTGAACCCAGAGACCCTTTCCCCTCCTCCTCAGGCGCTGCTGCACCGCCTGAAAGCAGCGATAGATACAGCCCTTCTCTAGTTCCCCTTTTGATTTTGACCACTTGCAGAAATGCTTCTTTTGCAAGCTGGGTGCATGCTGATAGGTTATGTCGATCGCCCTATTTAGAAGTCGTAAGCACAGTGGATTTTAGTGACCGAGTAGCGAATACAGAACCAGAGGCAGAATGTTAGGGAATTTAAGCATCTAGGAAACTGGCAGTAGTTGGAAAAGGAGAGCATCCCTCTGTGAGATGTTCTACTTCCTCAGTGACTAATATGACCACTTACTTCTACCAGTATTTCTAAGCCCTTTGGGCTGCAACCCTATATGGCAGAGATTGGAGCACCTGCGTCCCTCCAGATAATGTTATACTACAACTGGTCATTCCTGTTGACCTTGCTAGCTGCAGCTGATGAGACTTGGGAGTCCAGCAGCATCTCGAGGGCCACAGACTCCTCATCCTCTGCTCTACATTCTCACCTGGGAGTATGACTTATTGAATACAGTGGAACTTAACTTTTGAGTAAACATGTGTAGGATTGCACTGTTGGTTTCGGGAGCTTTTGTCCCACCAAAATACATGTGAGAAGCATTTCACACTAGACTGTACAGGTGAGTCTTCTTGTTTACCCACAGTGTTAGTGGAAGAATTTGATCCTATTTACATGGTCAATAACTGTCCCCTTTCCCTCCCACCATCTCACCTCCCTGCCCCTGAGCACTTCCCAGAGACATGTGTTTTGAGTAAAATAAATATGGGGGTCGGAGGGAAAGAAAAGTAAAAAATTTCAGCTCATATGTTGAAATGGCTTAACTCCTTGAGGTAGGTATGGGAATAAAAGGCGTGTGTACCACCTCATTAATTGGTGTGCAATACTCGCCTGTTCATAGCCCCTGCTTCCATCACTCTCTGCTTTATATGTGTGAGAGAGAAATCAGGAATATACTCACCTCAGGATTGGCACCACACTTTCAGGGACTCTGAGCCATCAAACTCAGTGGGCCTAAACAGCCCAAGCATGGCAGCTGAACTCTGTGTGCCCTCCCCTCCAGTATGATAAGCTGGGGCAATTGTGTACTGCAAGCACTCTCTTCTCTCAAGCTACCTTTTTGGTTATTTCCCAGATAAGGTGGTCTCAGAGCTGTAGTTGAATGGTCTTGCTTCTTTTTCGATTCCGAAACGGTGGTGCCTTTTTCACTGCCTGAACAGTTGTAGCACGACCATCCCCAGAGACGTTGAGGCCAAAAAAATGGATATATTTTTAAAAATCACCCTTCAGGGCTTGTTGCATGGCAGCCTACCCATAATCCAGTTGACTGTACCGGATTACAGTCTTAATGGTGATCCTCCTTTGTTTCTCCAGTTCCCTTTCTCCTCCTACACGTCTTCTGAATTGTTTCTGTGCCTATGCAGAATATCCTAAAGGAACACAGTTGCTGGAACTGGAGCCTTCTCTCCCCCAACTCCACCCCCCCAAAAGAAAAGCCACTAGGGGAGAGCAGAGGAAGAAGCCTGGGGCTGCTTGGGAATGCGCAGCTAGTTTAGCACAGTCTGCCAATCGAGGCAAAAGCTCTAAAAGCAACCAGCAACATTCAGCAAGCCAAATGTTTGTGTCTCCTCTCATTTGCCTTGTGGGAAATGCGTCCCTCTCTGAAAAGGTATCACATGGTACACAACTAAGCAGGTACACATCTTGGCAGTGATCCCCTTGGGTGGATAAGAGGTTAAAATGGGGGCCAGCTTGCATTTTTACCTTGGGTGGCTACTGTCTTTTGGAATGGAGCGTGTCACCTTTGGGACCAGTGGTTTTAATATACCAGCGCCAACATTTCTTGTTACTGAGCACAATTAGTCATAGCACTGTATGTGAGTAAGGGCTGGAAACGGTTTGTACAAGAAGCACTTCCCTTGCTGCTGGCAGCGGCGGCAGAACTAAAATTGCAGGGGCTTTCTTCTGAATGGGGACCGGCTGAGTTTGTTCCCATTTGCTATCTAGCCTGTTTGTTAGACTTTCACTTGAACCCTTTGTAGGGAACGTTTAAGCACTGAGCTGAAGTTTACTCAACCCTCGACTGTTCTGCCAAGTTGCCCCGAGACCTTTCTGAAACTGCACATTAAAAATATTTAAGTGTCCGTGGTTTCTGTCTTTCTTGCAGATGGCCAGTTTGATGCTGAAAATATTTCAGGACAAAGAGGAGGATAGCTGTAAATGAGGTTTACTTGAATCCCTGTCCGCTTGAGGGGGGGTGTTTCTTAAATCCTGTGTTCTGTGCTGTGCCGTCCTAGGCTTCCAAAGGGAACACACATTTTTAATTCACTCTAGTTTGCCCACAGATGCAAAGTTTTTCTGGAGAATGGCTAGTGTTCCTGTGACTCTGCAAGTGGTGTTTGACTGCAGTGCTCAGCTATCCTGCTCCAATGATCAGGGATCATGAGAGTGAAGCACTGCTGTATCTATATTACAAAAGGCTCCATTTGCCACAATTGTGGAGCACCTATATGAAACCATGAGAAGTGATCTGATGCTTTGGCAGGCAAATTGCTGATTCTCCTTGGTAGCAGCAGCTGCTGAGGCTCAGATGGGAGAAATAAAAAGTTCTATACACTTTACAGAGCACCTTCAGGGAATTCCTTCCTACACACATGGATGTTACCCTGTGAAATTATATGACGTACTCAGATATGCAATATAGATCACACATTCTCTGGGCCTGGGGGGGGGGGGCAGGTTCAATTTTTGAAGCTGCACTTTAAAACATCACAGCCACAGCTAGTCCAAATTGGGGATGGACAAATTTCCAGTTCCATCTCCCTTTCACATGTTTTTACCCATAATTCTGTTCCCACCTTAATCCAGTAAAATTTGTTTCAAAACATTAAGGCCCCAAATAATGCATTTAAATGTATTTTCTCTCCAGCTATGCATTAAATCTGTATTTTGATACACTGCTGAAAATTGCTTCCCAACAACTGGAGAAATGTAAAATCAGTTGGGCAGGTTTGTTTCAAGTTGTAGATTAGATGTACCTGTACTCCAAAGAAAGACAATATTAGAATTGAGAGAACAGTGTTCTCACTCAGTTAAGGCAACTTCATTTATTCGTTTCATATAAATAGCTACATGTCTCCAAAACAACGCAATAAAAAAATTTCCATACAAAGTCATTTATAATGAAGTTAGCATATTAAATATTTTATCCAGTGTATTGCAGTGAGGCAGTAATGTACAGTTTTATGCAGCATATTAAAGCATTAAAAAGTTGTTTAGTTAAAAATGTACACACTTTTTAGCTCTTACACCATTCAGATAAGAACAGTGTTTTCACTTCCAATTAATTTCAAAGCAACAACTCTTTTATGCCTTCAGTAGTCAAAAATGAGCCAATATTGCCCTAGTTTACATCCAGACTGAAGAATAAACCAGGCTTTTGCCAGAATCTCTCATTTTGCTAAATTTGACCTAAGAAAATGGGGCTCTGCATTTTTATATTAAACTTGTCAGTTACCTTAGAAAAGGTTTACAACACCAACCCTTTTGCAGAAAAAAGCTCTGAGGCAAGGATGCAGGGTTCGTTAATCAAAGGAAGAGCAACTATGGGATTTTCACTCTGCTCAAGCACAATGGAACAGTTTGAAAGACCCAGACAACCGATGCTTAGAAACACCTCCAAAATCCTGTTCTATGACTGCCGACACCTTGTAGTCCCATCGAAGGATTAGGTCAAGAGTTTAACCTGCCTCTGTGGAGGTCAGGGCGTGTGAACCTGCGGCCCTCCAGATCCCTCCAACAACACTGAGGGCCATAGATTTGCCAGTCCAGATGTAGATTCCGGAAGTCCTGTTCTATTTGTGTGTCTGAACACAAAAACCCAAATAAAAGAAGCAGTGATGTCACTGGAAAAATTGGGTGGTGCATGTTCACTCTCCCTTGCATGCGAAATACAGGCAGTGTGTATGTGTGTAACTACAGCTCTCCGTTGTTGTAACTTGCAAAATGCTACACTTTGAGCTGCATTTTCCAGTGGATAACTGGTTGCGGAAATCAATCCTTGAAATGATCTTCCCTTTACATTGGAAAAGGGGTAAAAGGTAAGTTAGCAGCTTTGAATAAATGGAATGTGTGGTGGAACATTTTCTGCCCTGGTATTGGATATGCTGTTTGCTTTTGATGGGAGAAAGGCAGAGGAGAGTCTTTGCAAATTCAAGGGCATCATTACAGTCCAAATGGTATGGTAGGAGCTGGACTGACCAGCTGGGTTGCATTGCTCATCTGAACTCCTGGTTGAGTGAGCTTCAATTGCCATTATTGTACTAATGGTGATCCAGAGATCACTGACAGCTCACCGGAGCATTTGGATTACCAGCAGACCGTTGCTGAAACAAGTAAGACTTCAAATATTTCAATTTCAGTGTGGCTTGCCAAAATTTTGCAAAGCCCAAATAAAGTGATCGCACCACAAGCAATGCATTAACTAAAATAACCTCCAGTATACATTCTACCGGGATGTTTTAGCAGTACACAAGACTGTCTTTTGCAAGATGCTCCATGAATCATAAACAAGGAAATAATAAACGGAGGTAATTTGACATGAAAGGTTAAAGCGCTTGCTTAAAAAATTGCACTGCCCCAAACAAGATTGGTTCTGGCAAATTCCTGGTTTTGGTGACCTTCAAAACAGCTTTGTTTCTGGCCCCAGCAAGACCAGAATTAACCTCTTGCCTCCAAAATGAGAAGTCCTCTGGTCCAGGAATAGAAAGTTGCATTTTGCATGAGGATGAGACACAAGGAACGGGAGTATTGCACCTGGAATCAAGTTGACTTCCTTCTGTCTGCAGCCTTCTCATCAATGTCAAAGAACCATTCTTTTTCAAATGTCAATTTCAAAGAAATTGTGTCTTAAAAACCAAACATCCTTCCCATAGGAAAGACCAAAAAATGGAAAACCCAGCAGCGACAATTTCAAGTTCCTTCTCTTTTCAGCATCCTTTGTTAGGACAATGAATGCTGCTGTGCAACTCTCAGGAATTGTGTAGGACCTGCCAACTTGGGCGGAGTCTTATTTCCTTCTGGATGAATTTATAACACGACTGGAGATGGGAAGAAAGAAGAGAAACCTTGTGATGGAGACTGGCACTCATTTGTAAGATTAAGATCATCCTAGATACACCAGAAATCTTTTGTGGCACCCATGGCAGATACTCTCAGTGCTATGAAGCCTCTCTTGGTTCTGTGGTATACTTCTCTGAATGCCTGCCTGCTCTCTGGGGTAGCTCAGTTGGCAGAACAAGGGACTTAATCTGAAGGTCATGGGTTTGAGCCCCAGAATCAGCAAAAAATTGGACTAGATGTATTCTATGATTCTAGCAATTATAGGAGTGGACCATTGCATTCATGTTTCACTAGTGGAAGCCCCTGGGTGGCCAGTTTAGGAAATAATGTTATCTATTTTCCATCAATCTAATTTGACTGTTTTATCCACCGTCACAGTCTAATTTTTGTCCTTACCTCGAGTGCTGTCAGCAGGAAGTCGTACATGCCTCCTTCATTTGTCGGATCCATCAGATCTCTGATCAGGTGGATTTCTGCTCCTAAATGTTGTATACTGGATTGTGGAGGGGAAGGCAAGATTATTCTGTTAGAACAGCGAAGTCTTATGACATCTTAAAGACTTCTTAAAGCTTTCATGGGCCAGAGTCCATTTCGTCAGATGTATAAAGGCATCGTCCTCATTTGTACATACTGTACAGTGGTATAGATGAGGGCAAAGAGTATTAGTTAGTGAGGTCAAAGCCAACGTCCTCGCCCCCTAAAAACAAAAAACAGACTGTTAAGTAGGTTAAATGTGCCAAGGATAAAACATCCCAGCATTGTTAACCTAATTAATACCTGTAAAAAAGGGTAAAGGGACCCCTGACCATTAGGTCCAGTAGTGACTGACTCGGGTTGCGGCGCTCATCTCGCTTTATTGGCCAAGGGAGTCGGCATACAGCTTCCGGGTCATGTGGCCAGCAGGACTAAGCCGCTTCTGGCGAATCAGAGCAGCACACGGAAACGCCGTTTACCTTCCTGCCGGAGCGGTACCTATTTATCTACTTGCACTTTGACGTGCTTTCGAAATGCTAGGTTGGCAGGAGCAGGGACCGAGCAATGGGAGCTCACCCCGTAGCGGGGATTTGAACCACCGACCTTCTGATTGGCAAGTCCTAGGCTCTGTGGTTTAACCCACAGTGCCATACCTGTAGTGGAGTTCAAACCCATTATCTTTGTTTAATTCTAGCAGGTATATATAGCTTGCCTTAACAGCCTCTTTTAGTTGCGTATAGTCAGCATAAATTCAGGGGTATGACACTTATGCCAGAGAAAACAGCTGCATTGAAGGGATTCTTGGTAAGGGTCTTTGTGTGTGTATACAGACTCCAGTCAGCAGGCCAAATCCTGAGCAACAGCAGTACTTGTGTGCCACTTGGATAGGTGGATGGGGCCACTTTTCTGTCAATCACCTGATGTCACCAGGACATCAGGTGACCCAAGTTCAAAAGAAACTTGAGCGCAGTCTAAGTTAGCTCTGAAGTTGCTGTTTTTCCTTTCTCTCGTTCTTCCTTTGAATGTGCAGCTTCAAACTGTTAGCATGCTTTGTAGCCTGACTTGAACTCAGTTCTCTGCACTTTAAGCACATCTTGAAATCTGATCAACTGAAAGCCCACTTTGAACAGGGATCGACTGCGCACCTGCGAGCTGGGAACTTGCAAGCAGATCTCAGTGGGACTTGCCGTCAGCACTGGTTAGTGCTGAGATGGGAAGCCCCGCTTTTAAGCAAGAACCAGCTCCACTTGGCAGCTCTTGTAACCAATCCCAGAAGGGCTTGCATTTGCTGCCAAATTTAAAAGGTACCACATGCAAGCCCCACTTGCTAAGAAACAAATCAGGAAAATGCTTTGTGGGTACAAACCATACTTTTAAAGGACCCTGCCTCCAAATAATAATAATAATAATAATAATAATAATAATAATAATAATAGAAACTGTACTTTGTTAATAGTGTCAGATTAGTAGCTCTGAATGATAAGTTACAGTTCCCAGAGTTCTTGAGGGGAGGGGTGTGTTTTAACCATGATTATTGATTATTGTAGCTCGCTCTACGCAGGGCTGCCCTTGAAGCTGACCCAGAAACTCCAGCGGGTACAGAATAATAATAATAATAGTAACACTGGGCAACAATTTTTTACTTTTTGAATGTTGTCTAGATTTCTACAACTGATTTAGGGTATTTTTGCACTGCTGAATCAGGAAATGGCATCCGTTTCTCTCCATCAGGTCAGGTTTACTGTAAACTGAATGGTGGGCATTGATAAAGGTAAGTACACGTAAATTGCATGTTGTTTCACCATTTTTCAAACTTCAGGGCTTGAACTTCCATTTCTTGGAACTCCTGGAATGCTCAGCGGCAGGGAGGTCTCTCTTCAGAGTCCAACAGTAGTCAGCCATCATGACTGCGTCCCAGCGACCCTAATACCTGGTCTCCATCTCTTTCATGTCCTGATGGAATCTCTCCCCCTGCTCGTCACTCATTGAACCCAGGTTCTCAGGAAACCGGTCCATATGTGAAAATAGGTAGTGCATCTTGATGCTCATGTTGCAGCCCAGGTTTCTGAAAGCAGTCAGCATGTTGTTGACAAGGTCTGCGTAGTTTCTGGCCTTATTGTTGCCAAGAAAGTTCTTCACTACCAGAACAAATGCCTTCCACGCTTCCAGTTCCACTTCGTTCATTGAGTTTCTGAACTCTGGATCTCTGATGAGCTGACAGATCTGAGGTCCGTCAAAGATGCCAGCTTTCAACTTCTCCATGGTCAATCCTGGAAAAGGCTGGCACAAGCAAATGAAGCAGTCACCATCCTTGTCCAGAGCCTTGGTGAACTGCTTGATTAAGCCGAGCTTGATGTGCAGCGGTGGGAAGAGTATTCTGTCTCTGTCCACCAGAGGGTCGTTGATGACGTTCCTTTTTCTGCAAGGCACCAATTCCTCCCGCACAGGCCAGTCCTTCTTCGTGTAATGCTGAGCACGGTCCCTACTATCCCACATGCACAGAAAACATGGGTACTTGGTGAAGCCAGACTGTTGTCCCAACAAAAAGTTCACCATCTTCAGGTCAACACAAATAAACCACTTACGCTGATCATAACCAATTTTCTCCAGCACATACTTCACCGCTTCATAGTTCTCCTTCAGTGTACTCGAGTGAGCCAGGGGTTTTGATCCCCCAACTTTATGCTTTGCTGCACCAATTTATGGAAGATTTCGAGGTTTTATGACTTCAAACTGATCCCTTTTCGACATAATCACCCAGAACTATCGGACCTGAATAGTTCTTGTCATTAAAATAATCATTTCCAATCAAAACAATTATTCGACATGGCATTTTACCCCCACCAACTTCTTCTAAAATGCTCCACACAAGCGTGCATGTGAACAAAAACGTAAAAAAATGACATGTGGCCATAGCTCAAAAACTTGACCTGATTGAGCAAAACCAATGTGATTTTTGGATTCAGCGCACCAGATTTGTCCTAAATCAGCTGAAAAAACGCAGACAACAAATTTGTTGTTGACCAGTGTAGTAGTAATAATAATAATAATAATAATAATAATAACAATAATTTATTATTTATACCCCGCCCATCTGGCTGGGTTTCCCCAGCCACTCTGGGCGGCTTCCAACAAAATATTAAAATACAGTAATGCATCAAACATTAAAAGCTTCCCTAAACAGGGCTGCCTTCAGATGCCTTCTAAAAGTCTGGTAGTTGTTGTTCTCATTGACATCTGATAGGAGGGCGTTCCACAGGGTGGGTGCCACCACCGAGAAAACCCTGTGCCTGGTTCCCTGTAACCTCATTTCTCGCAAGGAAGGAACCGCCAGAAGGCCTTCAGCACTGAATGATTGGGGTGGAGACGCTCCTTCAGGTATACAGGACTGAGGCCGTTTGGGGCTTTAAAGGTCAGCACCAACACTTTGAATTGTGCTTGGAAACATACTGGGAGCCTATGTAGGTCTTTCAAGACCAGTGTTATGTGGTCTTGGCGGCCGCTCCCAGTCACCAGTCTGGCTGCCGCATTCTGGATTAGTTGTAGTTTCTGGGTCACCTACAAAGGTAGCCCCACATAGAGCGCACTGCAGTAGTCCAAGCGAGAGTTAACTAGAGCATGCACCACTCTGGCAAGACAGTCTGTGGGCAGGTAGGGTCTTAGCCTGCGTACCAGATGGAACTGGTAAACAGCTGCCCTGGACACAGAACTGACCTGTGCCTCCATGGATAGCTGTGAGTCCAAAATGACTCCCAGGCTGCATACCTGGTCCTTCAGGAGCACAGTTACCCCATTCAGGACCAGGGAGTCCCCCACACCTTCCCCCCTGTCTCCCCATTAACAGTACTTCTGTCTTGTCTGGATTCAATCTCAATCTGTTAGCCGCCATCCATCCTCTTGAGCTACAGGTGAGGCAATTTCAAAAGTCTATATAA
This sequence comes from Podarcis pityusensis, assembly GCF_964106645.2. Classification (NCBI taxonomy): domain Eukaryota; kingdom Metazoa; phylum Chordata; class Lepidosauria; order Squamata; family Lacertidae; genus Podarcis; species Podarcis pityusensis. The sequence goes on along the minus strand of NC_138037.1, from coordinate 5,531,076 downwards.
GAGCTTGCACACCAATGTTCTGGATCCCTTCCTCCTGCCTTAGGGGCGGTGGGGGGTGAGCACCCTATTGCAACAGATTAATAAATATCAGGCTTACTAGCTGCTTTGCTTCTCAATATTCTCTGGTTGGCCTCTGTTATTTTTCTCTTACCAATAGAGAACCTACATAAGGACTCTATATGGGCTCTTGGGTACCCCATAAGGGAAAAGGAGCAGTTTTTTTCTTATAACACCCCCACCCCCAGCTGGGAAAAACCAGAAGAAATTTATGATGCTAAGCTCCAAAACAAACCAGCAACAACGGAACAGTTCCGGAGCTATTTATACTCCAATCTGCAGACACGGAAATGGACCCTCCTGAGGACCTGATCCAACCACATTGGAAAGGATGAGCAAGAAGGAGACCTGTTTTCCTTACCTTGCCCTCGTCACAACATACATCAGCAGTGGCAAGAGGTCGTCCATTGGCAGGCTATATTCCTTCTCCAGCACCCGGTTCACTGTCTTCTCAATTTCCTCGTATGTCTTTTGGAGGATGTCCAGTTTTTCCCGCGGGTCAACAGTAGTGCTGCAAAAAGGGGAAGAGCTGGTGAGCATCAACGTAAGCCCTAAAACACTCAAACCAGAAAGCATATGAAAATCCTTGGGGAGGCGAGTGTGGGCTTAGTCCTCCTCGATTTGGATAGGGCCTATGATCCAGTGCCTTGGGAATCTCTGCTTTCCTTTTGGTGAATGAGCAAGTTGCTAGTCCCTATGGAGGGATGGGAAACCTCTGTCAACCCACAGTAATGCTGGCCAGGCTGGAGGGCAATAGGGTTGGGGGCGGCTGAGTTAAGAGAGTCAGACCAAAGTTCATGGCCCAACTAGGCTCATAGGAAGTTACTATTTCTCAATCGAACCCATCTCACAGGGTTGCTCTGAGAATAAGGAGGTGCAGAACCATGCAAGCTGCCTCCAACACCATGGAAGGAGGAAAAATAAAAATAAAACAGGTTAAAGCTGACCAAAAGTCCAGAGGTACCATTATTATTATTGCAGTCACGAAATTAAAAGACGCCTGCTTCTTGGGAGAAAAGCAATAACAAACCTAGACAGCATCTTAAAAAGCAGAGACATCACCTTGCCGACAAAGGTCCTTATAGTTAAAGCTGTGGTTTTCCCAGTAGTGATGTATGGAAGTGAGAGCTGGACCATAAAGAAGGCTGATCGCCAAAGAATGGATGCTTTGGAATTATGGTGCTGGAGGAGACTCTTGAGAGTCCCATGGACTGCAAGAAGATCAAACCTCTCCATTCTGAAGGAAATCAGCCCTGAGTGCTCACTGGGAGGACAGATCCTGAAGCTGGGGCTCCAATACTTTGGCCACCTCATGAGAAGGGAAGACTCCCTGGAAAAGACCCTGATGCTGGGAAAGATGGAGGGCACAAGGAGAAGGGGGCGACAGAAGACGAGATGGTGGGACAGTGTTCTCGAAGCTACCAGCATGAGTTTGACCAAACTTCGGGAGGCAGTGGAAGACAGGAGTGCCTGGCCTGCTCTGGTCCATGGGGTCATGAAGAGTCAGACACGACTAAACAACTAAACAACCACCACCATTATTATCAATTTATGATGATGGGGTGGAAGGTTTGCAGGCTATGAAGGACCTGCTCACAAATTTATTGACAGCTGCACAAATTATGATAGCTAGGAAGTGGAAGGGGCAAGCAGAATATAAAATGGAAAAATGGTATAAAGAGGTGTGAGATATCGCTCATAACGTTAAATTAACATGTGCCATTACAGTAAGACGGGGAATATGCAGGAGAAATGATTTTGAAGCAATACGGAGGGTGTTTGCAGAATGTGTGCTGTTAAAACGGAAAGGGGTCAAACCATCGCAAGAGGTTCTGAAATTTTGGGAGGTTGGATAGTTACAATAAAATGGTCTCGGTGATGGGGCACACATTTTTATTCCTATTCATTTATGATTATTACTTTGTCAGAGAATGGAAGAAAGAAAATGTCAAGGGAAAAAAAGAGGAAAAAAGAAAACAAATTTCTGCTGTTAACTGTTTCTCCACTTAAAAAATAAATGGGTGGCAACTTACATCAGCTTCTGTAGACATTCAGTAGCAGAAAGAAAGCAGCGGTCTTTGACCAGTGATCGTCTCTAAAATACACACACACATACATATATATAGAATTATTGTTGTTCCTATTTATTTATTATCCACTTGCACCTGGGACCTTGTGCTTGAAAAGCAGATGTTCTGCTCCAGAGCTGTGGTCCCTTCCCATGCTTGGAAGTGAGGAAGCTTCCTTAAGCTGAGCCCAGACCATTGGTTCACTAGCTCAGTATTCCTTCAGACAGAATGTCTCCCTGCCCTGCCCAGAGATGCCATTGAGGACTGAGCTTGGGACCTTCTACATCAGGCAAAGGCAAACTCGGCCCTCCAGGTGTTTTGGGACTACAACTCCCATCACCCCTAGCTAACAGAACCAGTCAGGGATGATGGGAGTTGTAGTCTCAAAACATCTGGAGGGCCGAGTTTGCCTGTCCCTGTACTACGTGCAAAAGATGTGTATTACTAGGAAATTGGAAAGCTCCTTTGTACCACCAGACCCTCTAAGTTATCTATATTAACTGGCTGCAGCTCAAGAAACCACAGAATTGAATTCCAAATATCACTGAATTTGTCAATAACAACAACAACAGCAACCAGAGCTTTTTTCTAAAAAAAATTTTAGGGGTACTCTCATTTTCCTACTCATATTGAAAAACTACCCCTCAATGAAGCCAAACGTAGATTCACAAAATGTTTAGGGGTATGCACCCCCCCCCCGCGTCCCCCCAGAAAAAAAGCACTGATGATGATGATAATAACAACAATAATAATTGATTTATTATTTGTACCCCGTCCATCTGGTTGGGTTTGCTGTTTTAGGGGTTGTTTTTAAAAGTCTGGAACGGATTAATCCATTTTGCACTACTTTCTATGGGAAAGCTCGCCTTGGTTCTGGGACGCTTTGGTTTCGGAATGGACTTCTGGAATGGATTAAGTTTGAGAACCAAGGTACCACTGTATATGTGTGTGTGTGACCACATAATTGACCCTGGTTCCTTCTCCCTGCAAGGCAGCTCCCTCTCCATTGAGCCACGCCTGTGCTACTCAAATGAGTTTTACACGAGGGATCTGTTTCTACATTTTTTCAAGGCATTCTCTCGCTGTCATCTGCAGCGGTCCAGTCCCAGTTTACTGCGTACGCAAACCAGAAGAGAACTGAGAGTAGACTTACCTGGTTACTTGTGAGCGTCAGATCTTTGAGGGGCCACAAATATCTGAAATGAGAAGAGGCCGGGGTCAAAGGGTGGAAGAGGGGTTTGCGTCTGGAGCAGCAAGGCTTGCTTGTGGGCTTCCCAAAGGCATTGTGGGAAACAGGATAAGAACAAAACACAAGCCTTTTGGTATGAGCCAATAGCCCATCTAGTCCAGAATCCTGTTTTCACAGTGGCCAGCTAGATGCCTTATGGGTAACCCTGAGCATAAGAACTCCTCTCTCGCAGTTTCCAACAACTGGGACTCAAAAGCAATGCTGCTTCCAGCCGCAGATGCGCATTCTTCAACAACAACTTCGTTGGACTGGTCATGTTGTGCGGATGACTGATTATCGTCTTCCAAAGCAACTACTCTGTTCCCAACTTAAAAATGGAAAGCGTAATGCTGGTGGTCAACAAAAGAGGTTTCAAGACTGTCTCAAGGCAAATTTAAACACCAACAATTGGGAAACACTGGCCTGCGAGCACTCCAATTGAATAACAATACAGTGGCACCTTGGTTCTCAAACGCCTTGGTACTCAAACAACTTGGAACCCAAACACTGGAAACCCGGAAGTATGTGTTCCGGTTTGCAAACTTTTTCAGAAGCCAAACGTGCTACGTTTTGAGTGTTACGCTTCCGATTTGAGTGTGACGCTGAGGTCTGTCTGTTTTTGCTATTTACAGTATTTTGCGTTTTCGTTTGTGCGGCTCTTTTTCTTTAAAAAAAAATTGTGACTGTGTGGAACCCAGGTCAGCTACTGATGGATTGATTGGGTGACTGCAGCACATTGTTTATTGCTTTCATTTTATGGATCCATGGTCTCGTTAGATAGTAGAATTCATGTTAAATTGCTGTTTTAGGGTTTGCTTTTAAAAGTCTGGAACGGATTAATCCCTTTTGCATTATTTTCTATGGGAAAGCGCGCCTTGGTTTTGGAACGCTTTGGTTTTGGAACGGACTTCCGGAACGGATTAAGTTTGAGAACCAAGGTACCACTGTAGGTTATCAGAAAGGAAGAAAAACAGCTGGCCACCTCAGGTTACATACGCTTCAGGTTACAGACTCCGCTAACCCAGAAATAGTGCTTCAGGTTAAGAACTTTGCTTCAGGATGAGAGCAGAAATCGTGCTCCGGCGGCGCAGTGGCAGCTGGAGGCTCCATTAGTTAAAGTGGTGCTTCAGGTTAAGAACAGTTTCAGGTTAAGATTGGACCTCCGGAACGAATTAAGTACTTAACCCGAGGTACCACTGTAATAATAATTTCAATGGGTGGACAATACTGAGCTAGACTGACTGACCAAAAATATGACGGGAAAGGGCTTTAGCTCAATGGTAGAACATCTGCTTTGCATGCAGGATATAGAAAGGGAGGGAGAGAATTTCTACAGCATCCGCAACCACTCACTTTTGGACCTCCAGGAATTCAAGCAGCTTAACATCAGGAAACAGGCTCAGATCCACAATCCCTTGGCAATACAGGTCATCCTCTTTCTGGTGGTAAAGCATGTAGAGCATCGAGAGTTCTGGGTAGAAACACGGCAGGATGAGGGGCAGAACGAGGGCCGGTCCGTTGAGGTCACTGAGGCAGAGGAAGCGGAAAGGGAAGTTTGTACAAAGGGCTGCAATTGTGGCAGCTAGACTGGTGACTGGGAGCGGCTGCTGAGACCACATAAAAGCGGTCTTGAAAGACCTACACTGGCTCCCAGTACATTTCTGAGCACAATTCAAAGTGTTGGTGCTGACCTTGAAAGCCCTAAACGGCCTCGGTCCAGTATACCTGAAGGAGCGTCTCCACCTCCATCGTTCTGCCCGGATGCTGAGGTCCAGTGCTGAGGGCCTTCTGGCGGTTCCCTCACTGCGAGAAGTGAGGTTACAGGGAACCAGGCAGAGGGCCTTCTCGGTGGTGGCCCCCGCCCTGTGGAACGCCCTCCCACCAGATGTCAAGGAGAAGAACAACTACCAGACTTTTAGAAGACATCTGAAGGCAGCCCTCTTTAGGGAAGCTTTTAATGTTTAACAGACTACTGTATTTTAACACTCTGTTGAAAGCCGCCCAGAGTGGCTGGGGAAACCCAGCCAGATGGGTGGGGTATAAGTAAAAAATTATTATTATTATTATTATTATTATTATTATTATTATTCACAGAGGACCTTGTGCTTGGCGCTTGCTTTTCGCAAACCGGCCTTGGGAAACAGAGCAGCGTAAAAAGGATTTTTTAAAAAAAAATGCAGAGTGTCTATTTTGTAAAATTTAGACACCGCTTGATTGAAAACGAAACCTCAAATTGGATTAATGCATTCTAATCAAGTAGCTGGGTCAGAATGGAGCCAACCGTTGAGGGTAGGTTAGTGGGAGAGGGTCTTTTACTGTAGGATCATAGGGCAGGGACCTGTTTTTGATCCGAATCCCCTGTTGCTAAGCACACCATGGGCTTTGATGGAGCTCTAGAAGGAAAATAAAGTAGAATCTAAAAAGGTAAAGAACCCCTGACAGTTAATTCCAGTCGCAAACGACTCTGGGGTTGTGGCGCTCATCTCGCTTTACAGGCCGAGGGAGCCAATGTTTGTCCGCAGAGAGTTTTTCTGGGTCATGTGGCCAGCATGACTAAGCCGCTTTTGGCAAACCAGAGCACCGCACGGAAACGACGTTTACCTTCCCGCCGAAGCGGTACCTATTTATCTACTTGCACTTTGACGTGCTTTCGAACTGCTAGGTTGGCAGGAGCTGGGACCGAGCAACGGGAGCTCACCCCATTGCGGGGATTTGAACCGCCGATCTTCTGATCGGCAAGCCCAAGAGGCTCAGTGGTTTAGACCACAGCGCCACCCGGCTCCCCAAAGTAGAATCTAATTGCAAATAAATAAATAGATTGCAATGCACTTTAAAATAGGACTAGGATGTAACCCACAATGGTGATAATTAATTGGGAGGGCAGGGGCTATGCCCATATTAAAAGGGTTGTGGGTCAATGGTAGGGCATGCTCAAGGGTATCCTCAAGGGCATCCAAGTAGGGCTGAAAAACCTGGCGAGCTGCTGCCAGCCAGTGTCGACAATACTGAACTAGCTGGACCAAGGATCTGAATCAGTGTGAAGCAGCTTCCTGCATTCAAGAAGCAAGAAAACCATCTCGTGCCACTACCTCTCCTCCATGCCTCCAGCAGACGGTTGACCTTTGACCTCCAACGCAAGACACAGCAAGCCCCTGAATGGCAAAAACAGCAAATAAAAGGAAGTTAGGGCCACTTAAAATCAGTGGGTGCTCACAAGCCAGACAGGATTGCTGAACTCAAATGGTTCTAACAAATCTATCAGCTAGCTTCCTGCTATGTACAAGGGAATGTGCTTTGCTACTAGCTTACTTCCCTAGCTGGAATTAAGATTGCCAGAAAAAATATCAACAACCTCAGATATGCAGATGACACAACCTTGATGGCAGAAAGTGAGGAGGAATTAAAGAACCTTTTATTGAGGGTGAAAGAGGAGAGCGCAAAATATGGTCAGAAGCTCAACATCAAAAAAACGAAGATCATGGCCACTGGTCCCATCACCTCCTGGCAAATAGAAGGGGAAGAAATGGAGGCAGTGAGAGATTTTACTTTCTTGGGCTCCATAATCACTGCAGATGGTGACAGCAGCCACGAAATTAAAAGACGCCTGCTTCTTGGGAGAAAAACAATGACAAACCTAGACAGCATCTTAAAAAGCAGAGACATCACCTTGCCGACAAAGGTCCGTATAGTTAAAGCCATGGTTTTCCCAGTAGTGATGTATGGAAGTGAGAGCTGGACCATAAAGAAGGCTGATCGCCAAAGAATTGATGCTTTTGAATTATGGTGCTGGAGGAGACTCTTGAGAGTCCCATGGACTGCAAGAAGATCCAACCTCTCCATTCTGAAGGAAATCAGCCCTGAGTGCTCACTGGAAGGACAGATCCTGAAGCTGAGGCTCCAATACTTTGGTCACCTCAGGAGAAGAGAAGACTCCCTGGAAAAGACCCTGATGTTGGGAAAGATGGAGGGCACAAGGAGAAGGGGATGACAGAGGACGAGATGGTTGGACAGTGTTCTGGAAGCTACCAGCATGAGTTTGACCAAACTGCGGGAGGCAGTGGAAGACAGGAGGGCCTGGCGTGCTCTGGTGCATGGGGTCACGAAGAGTCGGACACGACTAAACGACTAAACAACAACACTAGCTCACTAGCGTGAGCGAGGAAGGATAATATTTAATCAATGTAGCCTCTCCTACTATCCTCCACATTCCCACCATTAGCTACCCGTGAAAAACTTTAAAGACTGGTCTGGTTTGCACCCAAGAATACTGGGAATTGCAGTTCACCAGCCAGGCTCTCCCAAGGGTGCCCCATTTCATACTCTCTCCCTCTGCCACCCAAGACTCAGCACCTACTGGCTACTGAGGATGCTCATTGGATTTGCTTCCTGTGAATTATTCTATTAAAGATTTCTTGTGCTTCTGCGAAACCCCAGGATTCCAATACTTTCTGAACCCTGTTTCTATCTTCGCTAAACACCTGCATTGGCTGTGACAGGAACCATTATCACTCCCTCTAAACGGCAACCATGTTCCAGGGCCCCATCATTACTTATCTGCATATTGAAACTGATATACTTTATTGTCACTTGTACAACTTGTATACAGTGAGATGACGCGAGCACCCCCCCACTCAGCTCTCTCTTAATTCCCCTCGTTTACTGACACACGCACACCAAACCCGAAAGTCAGTTGCCCTGTTGTTATCTTTTCCTTCAGCAGCCTAACAGCCCAGGGATAGAAGCTGTTCTTTACCCTGTTGGTGCGACTAATCTTGCTTCTATATCTTCTGCCCGAGGGCAGGAGATCAAGAAAGTGCCGGCCAGGGTGTGAATCATCCCTGAGAATTTTCCTCACTCTCCTGAGGCAACGTTCTTCCGCTATTTCATTCAGCGGATTCATGGGACAGCCCATAATATCTTGTGCTGTATTCACCACCCTCTGTAGGCACTTCCTATCAGATGATGTCAAACCAGCGTCCCACACCGTGATGCAGTAGGAAAGGACACTTTCTATTGTGGACCGGTAGAAGGAGATCATCAAATGTTGTTTGACATCGTTCTTCTGCAATACTCTGAGGAGATGGAGTCTCTGTTGGACTTTCTTAACCACCTGGGTTGTAGTAATTTTCCAAGTAAGGTCTTCACTGAGATAAACTCCTAGGAATTTAAAGGAAGAGACTCTCTCCACATATACAAAAGCCCTGGGGGTTTGGATTTCACTAGCACATCCTTGAAAAGAATCCCCTGGCAAAATTTGCTGCAAGGTAAGAGGTCACCTGCAAGGTGGATCCTCTTTGAGTTTCTCGGAGCAAAAACGACCATCCCAGAGGGGCGCCGCAGCGTGCAAATACGTACTGGTAGAATTCCCAAATCTTCTTTGCGTAATGCTTGACCTCCTCTTGCGCCATGCTGAGAAGATGCTTATTTGCTCCGATTCCAGAGTAGCTGGCTTGGAACGCCAACGTCAGAGCCTTCAGGAATTTCCCCATTGGGTGCAGAGAAGATTGCAGAGCCTGCGAAAGCGACGGGAAAACATAGCCTCTTCAGATTCAAGGCAAGATTCAGCTATTGGAAATTGATTTACAGTGGTACCTCTGGTTGCGAACGGGATCCGTTCCGGAGCCCCGTTCGCAACATGAGCAGAATGCAACCTGCATCTGCGGGTCGCGATTCGCTGCTTCTGCGCATGCACATGACACCATTTTGAGCGTCTGCGCATGCGCAAGTGGCGAAACCCGGAAGTAACCCTTTCTGGTACTTCCAGGTCGCCGCGGGACGCAACCTGAAAAGACGTAACCTGAACCAAACGTAGCAAGAGGTATGACTGTACAATGAAATGAAAAACATGTTTAAGACGTTTGTTAAAAAAAAACCCAGAAGCCTTTTTGTTAGGTATTACAGGACAGGACTTGCCAAAAGACTGGAAGAGGTTTTTCATGCATGCTACAACAGCGGCTAGGATCTTGCTAGCCCAAAAATGGAAAGATGAAAAGACACGAAAGAAGAGTGGCAAGCAAAACTTATGGAATATACCAAAACGGAGAAGCTTATTGGTAAACTTACAGATAAGGAAAACAGAGACTTTAAGAAAGACTGGGAACCGTTTATGTTGTACATAGAAAAATATTGTAAAGAAGTGGACTCACTAGCAGGGTTTGAGCAAACACAATTAAGAAAACAAGTGTGAAAGTTAAGGAGCGATAACTGGGAAAATAAAGTGCAAGAGGTCATTTGGAAAGATTTGGTATAAAAACGGTAAGAATATAAGAACATTTAGTTAAAAGATTTCAGAATTAAGGTAAAATAAAATAAGCAGAAGAAGCAAATATTTAAAGAACCAGAAGAGGAAGTTGAGAGAAGTCAAGGGTGGGTGTGGGTGGGGGATATTAATATATATCTTCTTGTGTTGATGATGATTATGGTGAATATAAAATTGTAAAACCAATTAAAAAAAAAAAGATTCAAGGTTAGGTTGGGAGCTGGGACCGAACAAGGGGAGCTCACCCCGTCGCGGGGATTTGAACCGCCGACCTTCCAATCGGTTTAGACCACAGCGCCACCCGCGTTCCCAATTTTGACATAAGGTATAATAAAAGTTAATTTGGGGGCTAAACTAAATTTGGGGGCGCTGGGCAGATCTTTGCACCCCAGGAGCACATATGCTAAAGACGGCCCTGCTTGGCGTTATCAGGATCACACTCTAACCAACAGAGCTATTATGCAAACAGTGTGGAACAAGTTACCTGGTGCAGGTAATCTTGCAGGTCATCCTTCTCCTGGTGTTCAATGAGTTCTTCAAGGTAGTCAACTTTCCTGGGAGCCTCTTCAGTTCCTCTGAGAGAACAAAGATTAACAGAGCGCAGTAGTCCAGCACCACTCAAAACGTCTCCTAACATGATTTGCCTCCAATTATTTATTCTTATTATTTATTTGGTTTTTCAGATTAAAATTTTACAGCCACACATCCAACCTAAAAAACAAGATTCCAAGGAAGATTCCCTCCTCAGCAGAAGTTTTATCATTAACTTAGCTTGCTAGTTTATCTTTAACCAATCGATTATCGGGAAGGGTTTTTTTATTTTCTCATTTTTGTGCAATGCACTGCTTTGCTGCTGTTAACAATCAGCAGTAAATCACTATTTGTGACTTCAGAATTGAGTAGCCCAGAGGATGCAGCAATGGCGAAAGTTACCGGACAAATAAGAAATCAAGAAGAGAGACTTTTTAAAAATTAAGAATAGGGAAGATTTAAGGCCTGTTTGAAGAACCATTGCAAACAGCTTAAAACACTGGCAGGATTGAATTAAAAACGAGCCGGGAAACAATTTAAATTGAATATATAGGATAAACAACAAATGGATTTAAATTGGATATGCAGTGATAAAAGATGTAACATAAGCAACCACAGAAAAAGGTGTGTGTAATTATTATTATTTGGTAATTTAAATTGGCTGAGTAAATTTGTAATGTTTATAAACAAGAAAATAAGAAATAACATTAAATAAATAAGAATCTAGTAGCCTAAAGAGGGATTTGCTGGAAATTAGGTATTATAAATAAATAAATAAATAAATAAATAAATAAATAATGATAATAATGATGATGTATACCCCTCCCATTTATATTGACTGCCACTCTGGGTGGCTTCCAACATGATAAAAACTCAGCAAACATCAAACACTGAAAACTTCCCTAAACAGGGCTCCTTTGAGATGTCTTCTACAAGTCAGATAGATGTTTATTTCCTTGACATCTGACGGGAGGGCGTTCCACAGGGCAGGCGCCACAACCGAGAAGGCCCTCTGCCTGGTTCCCTGTAACGGGTTCTCTTAGGGAGAGAACCGCCAGAAGGCCCTCGGAGCCGGACCTCAATGTCTGGGCAGAACAATGGGGGTGGAGAAGCTCCTTCAGGTTCTGCCTGGACACTGAGGTCCAGCTCCGAGGGCATTCTGGCGGTTCCCTCCCTGTGAGAAGCCACGTTACAGGGAACCAGGCAGAGGGCCTTCTCGGTGGCAGCACCCGCCCTGTGGAACGCCCTCCCACCAGATGTCAAAGGGAGGAATAACTACCAGACTTCTATAAGACATCTGAAGGCAGCCCTCTTTAGGGAAGCTTTTAATGTTTAACAGACTAAAGGTAAAGGTAAAGGGACCCCTGACCATTAGGTCCAGTCGTGGCCGACTCTGGGGTTGCGATGCTCATCTCGCTTTATTAGCCAAGGGAGCCGGTGTACAGCTTCCGGGTCATGTGGCCAGCATGACTAAGCCGCTTCCGGTGAACCAGAGCAGCGCACGGAAAGGCCGTTTACCTTCCCGCCGGAGTGGTACCTATTTATCTACTTGCACTCTGTGCTTTTGAACTGCTAGTTTGGCAGGAGCAGGGACCGAGCAACGGGAGCTCACCGTTCGAACCGCTGACCTTCCGATCGGCAAGTCCTAGGCTCTGTGGTTTAACCCACAGCGCCACCCGCGTCCCTGTGTTTAACAGACTACTGTATTTTAATACTTTGTTGGAAGACGCCCAGAGTGGCTGGGGAGACCCAGCCAGATGGGTGGGGTATAAATAAATAAATAATTCTTATTCTTATTTATTATTATTCTGGGCTGAGGCCATTTAGGGCTTGAAAGGTCAGCATCAACACTTTGAATTGTGCTTGGAAACGAACTGGGAGCCACTGTAGGTCTGGACCGGGGTTATATGGTCTCGGCTCCCATTTCAAATGTGACCTGAGTTCAGATTTCGCCCCAAGCCCTTCTCCTCACCTGTGGCAGAAGAGGTACTCCTGGGATTTCCTCAGTTCTTTGCTCGTCTGAACGTGGAAGCCCATGAAAGCCTCCTCTGTTTCCCCTTGACCGCCTGAGCGGATGAACTCCAGGAAGGGACTGTAGAGGCCTTCCCATCGTTTCTCTACCGGGAATACTTCCTGACCCAGTTGTCTGAACAAGGAGAGAAAAGTTTCTCAGACGAGGTCTCCAAGAATCACAGAGTCGGAAGGGACACCGAGGGTCATCTAGTCCAACCCCCCGTGTTACTGAGTTAAAAACAAAAGAGGAATGGAAATGGGCAAAACTGATGGTAATTGCAGCCAGACAGGTTATAGTGAGTGATTGGGAAAATGCAGAAGAGCTAGGGGTGAACCAATGGAGGGGAAAACTGAATAATATTGTGATTTTAGAATACCTAACTGTGAAGATACTTAGAATGAAAGGGTTTAAGGTCAGTAAGAAAGAGGAGGATTGGTTTGAGAAGATATTGAATTATTTGAACAATTTGGGGTAGTTAAAAGTTAAATAAACCTTGTGGAAGGAGGAGTGTTAAGGTATATGGAAGTGTACATATGGTTAATTTGAATATGTTATTATTGAATATTATATTATTGAATATTGTATAACCAATGTATCAGCTGCCGGGGGGGGGGGTTCACTGTGTTTTGGTGGTTGGTAAAAAATAAAATATTTTATATATATATATTTTAAATCTAGTCCAACCTCCTGCTATGCATTCAAATTTACACAAACCCCTACCTCCCCGTCCCTTGATGGCTGCAGAGTAACGGAGGCAGCATCCCTATGTGAATGAGCCAAGAGAGGAAGCGTGGTGCAGTGGTTAGAGCAGCCTCTCTCAGATGTCCTTGAGCTACAAGACCCATCATCCCTGACCACTGGCCAAGCTGGCTGGGGGTGTGCGTGATAGGATAGTCCAACGGCATCGTAGGTTGTAAAAGGCCGGATTAGGGACCTGGGAGACTCGGGTTCAAGTCTCCACCTTGGACCAGTCGCCGCCTTCTCCCTGTCTCCCTGTCAGGGTTGCTGTTGTCGTGGGGACTGAATGAGGAGGGAAAGGGTCGTGTGTGCCATTTTAAGCTCCTTTGCGGGGGGAGAGAAAAGTGTAGTGTAAGTGCAAGAAATACCGTATTTTTCGCTCTATAGGACGCACTTTTTCCCCTCCAAAAATTAAGGGGAAATGTGTGTGCGTCCTATGGAGCGAATGCAGGCTCCTTGGCTTCAGCGATAGCAACGCGAAGCCTCCGAAGCGCAGTGGGAGCGCTCCCTCCGCGCTCCAGAGGCTTTGCGTTGCTTTCGCTGAAGCCTGGAGAGTGAGAGGGGTCGGTGCACACTGACCCCTCTCGCTCTCCAGGCTTCAGGGATAGTCGCCTGAAGCCTTCGGAGCGCAGCGCGAGTTCCCGCTGCGTTCCAGAGGCTTCAGGTTCCTTTCGCTGAAGCCAGGAGAGTGTGGTCTTTGAGGCTGGCAGTGGGGGAAAGCAGCGCTTCCCCCCACTACCAGCCCCACAAGCTCGGGGGACAGCGTCCTGGTCTTTGCAATAGCAGGGAGAAGGTCTGGGAGAAGCTCACAGGCTGCGCGCAGCCTGTCTGCTGCTCCCAGAGCTGGGTAGGGGAGAAATCATATTTTGTTCCTTGATTTCCCCCTCTGAAACTAGGTGACCCTATGGTCAGGTGTGCCCTATGGAGCAAAAAATACGGTAAATTAAGATCAAATCGCCACAAATGATCCTTCACCCCAGGCAACGCTTCTCCAGCCCCACGTTAAGTTGTCTGCTTTTAATTATATTTATTCCTCGCCTTCCCTCCAAAGAGCTCAAGGGGGCAGCAAAAGCACAAACGTGTTTGTATGGTGGTAAAACAAGAAATAATCGTAATAACCATGGTTCCCACTCGCCTCCATTTTCACCCTCACAAAAACAACCTTGTGAGGGAGGTTAGGCTAAGAGGGAACGGCTGGCCCAAGATCCGCTGCAATTCCTGTGTGGAAGGGGGTTGGACTGGATAATAAATAATAATAATAATAATAATAATAATAATAATAATAATAATAATGTTTTATTTATATCTTGCCCTCCCCAGCCAAAGCCGGGCTCAGCGTGGCTAACAACAGTAGCAACCCTTGAGGTTTCCTCCTGACTCAACAAGCCTATGAAATGCAGGAAGAAAGTTGCCCCCGCTTTAGGCCAAAGCACTGGTACTTAAGAGGTTAACCAAACTCTCTTTTTATTAATCAATCTTTCTATATAATTTTTATTAAATTTTCTGTCTGCGATTCAAAGTCTGGGGCTGCTCTAGCAAAATAATCAAAATATAATTTTTATTACATTTTCTGTTTTACAATTTAGAATATTCATTTATACAACCTTAAAGTATCAGTGACTTCCCTTCTTCCCTTTCCGTGGTTCATTTTACATACCATAAATCCCTGCAGATTTTACATAAACGAAACCATTCAATATTCCATTATTGCTTCCGTCAAAACTTATTTACACTGTTGAATTTATCCTAAGCTGCCAACATTTTCAAGTGTATAGTCCATAAACATTGTCCAATCTTCTCCAAACATGTTCTTCTTGTCCTTTTATTCTATATGTTATGCCCGCAAGGTGCACATATTCCATCAGCTTAAATTGCCATTCTTCTTTGGTTGGGACCTCGCTCGTTTTCCATTTTTGGCCTCGGGCCGCCGTAGTGGCATACATAAATAACCCTTCTTGACACCTGGGAATTTCCGTCTGAATTATCCCCCACCCACCCAAAAAAAGGACTCTGGCTTTTGGGGGAAAGGTGCTTTTAAACATTATTTTCACTTCATTATAAATTATTTTCTGGCCCACGTAGGACCAGTCTGGATAGTTAGCCTTGGTGAAGACTTGACGTTTTCATGCCCAAAAAAGTATTTGAGTTTCTGCTGAAATGAGGCTGCATTTTAATGTTGTATTTTAATCTTTGTTTTTTAAGTTGTATTTCAATCAATTGTTTTATATCTGGTGTCAGCCGCCCTGAGCCCAGTCTTGGCTGGGGAGGGCGGGGTATAAATAAAATTATTTACAGTGGTACCTCAGGTTAAGTACTTAATTTGTTCCGGAGGTCCGTACTTAACCTGAAACTGTTCTTAACCTGAAGCACCACTTTAGCTAATGGGGCCTCCTACTGCTGCTGCTGCGCCGCCGGAGCACGATTTCTGTTCTCATCCTGAAGCAAAGTTCTTAACCTGAAGCACTATTTCTGGGTTAGCGGAGTCTGTAACCTGAAGCGTATGTAACCTGAAGCGTATGTAACCCGAGGTACCACTGTATTATTATTATTATTATTATTATTAATAATATTATTTCCCAATACTCCTTTACCCTTTTACAAGTCAACCACATATGAAAGAACATTTTTTCAGAAGTAAACCACACTCTCGACTCCCACTTACAGTTTCTCTGCGGTGTCATCCTGTTCACCGGACGTGTCCAGGATTCCTTGAGTTTGCAGCCCATGGGTCGATTTGCTGCTGAACGTCCCCTCCAGAGTGAATCCGTTTGGGAAGGTCAGCTTGCCCTGAAAACCATCCCAAAAAGCCAGAGTTAATTTTTCATTCATTCATTCAAAAACATTCATACCCTGGATTGTATAGCGGCAGCAGAATTTCAGGTAGCCTGGCATCACTGACAAGGAACAGGTAGGTTAACCGACGGATGGCATTTCCTCTGGCAAATTGAGATTCCTGCTTTGCGGGGGGAATGGGAAATCATCCCTATTGGGCCATGGTACACACAACTCCGGGATGCGGGTGGCGCTGTGGGTTAAATCACAGAGCCTAGGACTTGCCAATCAGAAGGCTGGCGGTTCGAATCCCCGCGATGTGGTGAGCTCCCGTTGCTCGGTCCCTGCTCCTGCCAACCTAGCAGTTCGAAAGCACACCAGAGTGCAAGTAGATAAATAGGTACCACTCCGGCGGGAAGGTAAACGGCGTTTCCGTGCGCTGCTCTGGTTCGCCAGAAGCGGCTTAGTCATGCTGGCCACATGACCTGGAAGCTGTACGCCGGCTCCCTCATCCAGTAAAGTGAGATGAGCGCTGCAACCCCTGAGTCGTCCGCGACTGGACCTAATGGTCAGGGGTCCCTTTACCTTTACACGCAACTCCAAATATTCATTAATGCCCCCACTGTTCTCCAGGCAGAGTAAGTCCAAGAGCAGGGGTTGTCAAGAGCTCGTCCTACACTCGAGTAGGACCCTGGCAGAGACACATGCCCGACTGGCATGTTCTCTCCCTCCTGGTCGTTCGTTCGGGAGCTTCAAAAGCTTTCTTCAGCCCGAACATCACAGCGACCGATGCCAACCGACACTAGCACACTTAGGGATCTTCAGAGTCTTCACAGTTGTGTAACAGACCTCAGCAACTCAGCATTTTGGCTAATCTACTTTATTTACATATAAACACACACGGAGCACTGCTACATGGCTCCCTCTCTCTCTAGCATCAGACAGCAAAGAGAAAGAACAAAGGACAATAGTCCCACTTCACAGAACACAGTAACACAAACATCCTGTCTCCGTCACTTCTCACTCTGTGGAGTCAAAACATACACCGTCATGTGATAGACAACAATCCCATGACTGCAATCATGGAGCAGGAATTCTAACAGGGGTCAGCAATTTTTTCAGCAGGGGGCCGGTCCACTGTCCCTCCGACCTTGTTGGGGGCCGGACTATATTTTCTTTGGGGGGGGGATGAATGAATTCCTATGCCCCACAATTAACCCAGAGAAGCATTTTAAAGAAAAGGACACATTCTACTCATGTAAAAACACGCTGATTCCCGGACCGTCCGTGGGCCGGATTTAGAAGGCAATTGGGCTGGATCCGGCCCTCGGGCCTTAGTTTGCCTACCCATGTCCAAGAGCAACATAGTTCCTCCTATGAAGCTTACATACCCAAAGGAAGTGACACAGCAGCAAAGGGGAAAAGGTTGAGGAGGGAAAAGGAAAAAGAAGCAAACACGAAGTTCTTCATGTTACGAGGTTCTCATGATGACCAGAGAGCAGTGCCGGATTTACGTATAAGCTAAACAAAGTATAGCTTAGGGCCCCACTCTCTTGGGGCCCCCAAAAAAATTAAAGAAAAAAAACAGCTGGATGTACATTTCCAAAATATAAGATAAAAAACAAATAAAATGGCTCTAGATACCTATGAGGTCCATAAATTACCATATAGCATATATTCAGCACAAAAAAACAGCAACAATTTGTTGTTGACAAAGGACAGCTGGACATCGAAAGGGCTCCATTACCTTCAGTAGCAGAGGGCCACATCAAATCTAAATCCGGCCCTGCCAGCATCTTAAAAGCATGGCTTTAGGAATATTTTCCAAACAGCACACTCTTTCCCGACCCAAATCTGGTCAGTCAAGCCCAGTTTGCAGCTTTTTAAGCCCAGAGCAATCGAAAAGCCGAGCCCACAACTCACTTTGCCGACAAAAGTCAAGTCTCTGGTGAAGTTTCCCACAAAGATTGAGTCGTCTTCCAGGAGGAGCGTCCCAGGTCCCTGTAGATCGTAGGAGAGAAGGGGAGGTAAATTAGCAAAACATGCCTCCTAACTGTTCATACTTAAAAAAGGAAGATGGAATTACGAAACTCATACAACATTGTGCAAACTTGACCAACTCAAATGACTTTCCCACAGGTTTTATTTTGCAGAAGTTATTCTGATGGAACTCTTGAGTCCAGACACTCCTCCGCCTCTGCAAGCATCTATTTGCACTCATATGGACTAGAAACTTTTCTTCCCTTTTTAAAATAAAAAGTAGGGAGAAGAGTGAGGTTCTGCTGGTTCAAAATTCTCCTAGGTCCTTGTCTCTCAGCCTCCATCCTTGCAATATGATACTGGACCACCTTGCAGGGATGTTTTTAAGACTTGCTTTGGCACAGCACTTGAGTAAATTGGCAAAAATCCAAATCAAATGCAGTGGTACCTCGGGTTAAGTACCTAATTTGTTCCAGAGGTCCGTTCTTAACCTGAAACTGTTCTTAACCTGAGGTACCACTTTAGCTAATGGGGCCTCCTGCTGCCGCCGCGCCACAATTTCTGTTCTCATCCTGAAGCAAAGTTCTTAACCCGAGGTACTATTTCTGGGTTAGCGGAGTCTGTAACCTGAAGCGTCTGTAACCCGAGGTACCACTGTAAGTATAGGAAATGTAAAGAAGGTTCTTTTTATCATACGTGGTGCTCTTGTAGAAAGGTTAAAGCTTGCTGGGAAATGATATATAATGAATTGGAAAATGTGTTTAAATTAACATTTGTAAAAAAACCCCAGAAGCTTTCCTTTTGGGAATTATAGGGACAGAACCACCCAAACTGTATAGAAATTTATTCATGTGTGAGACCACAGCGGCAATAATGCTACTCGCCCAAAAATGGAAAGAAGAAGAAGTCCCAGTGAAAGAAGAATGGATACAAAACTTACGGAATATGCAGAAATGGCAAAACTTACCAGAAAAATAAGAAATCAAGATAACAAACTTTTTTTAATAAAAGAATGGAATATTTACAAATAAACTATAAAGAGATAAGAACATTGGCAGGATTATTGTAATAACCTGCAGTTTTATAAAAGAGTATCTATTTAAAGTGGATGAATATATGAGCAAATTAAGCTAATTTGGATATGCAGAAACTATGAAAAATAAATTTAAGGAACCGCAGAAACAGGGGGAAGGAAGTCGAGTTTTGAAATGTCAAAATGAGTGTAAAATTATCGAAATGTATAAAATTGAAAATCATAAATTATTATTTTTTTAAAGAAAGCACTTGATGAAGGCTACCTGACAAGCCTGCATGAGAGTTCAAACATTTTATTTCCCGGTGATCCTTACCACCATTTTATCCATGTGGAAAGTTCTCTGATAGCAGACGCCCGACTGCATGAGCACAAGCCCCGGTCCATGTCTCTGGTCTTCCTGCCACATCCCAATGTACCTCTCCCCTCTGAAATAGAAGGAGAGGAATCACAGAATTGTAGAATCGGGATATGCCACTGCCATAATATCAGGATGAAAGCCAAATAAATCATTCCGACCATATTCTCTTTCTGCAGACCTCATTACAGTGGTACCTTGGTTCCCAAACTTAGTCCGTTCCAAAACCAAAGCGTTCTAAAACCAAGGCATGCTTTCCCATAGAAAGTAATGCAAAAGGGATTAATCCGTTCCGGACTTTTGAAAACAACCCCTAAAACAGCAACTTAACATGAATTTTACTCTCTAACAGGACCACTGATCCATAAAATGAAAGCAATAAACAATGTACTGCAGCCACACAATCAATCCACGAAAACAAAAAACAAAAGAGCCACAAAAGCAAAAACACAAAATAAATAGCAAAAACAGACAGACCTCAGCGTAACACTCAAAACAATGAAAATGAAATGCAATACTCAATGTACTGTACTATAAAATAAATAAGACAGAATTGGTAGATGATAAAAAAAATTTAAAAAATTCACAAAAACAAGTCACAAAAACGAAGTCACAAGCCAGAGCCACAAAAACGAAGTCACAAGCCACAGTGACACGTCAGTCCCATAAAACGAAGAACAAGTCACAGTAAAAAAAAATGAAAAAGCTGCACAAACAAGAACGCAAAAAATAAAATAAAATGCAAAAACTAAAGCTCCAAATATCACCTCTGCATTGCATGGGTGCAGCCGACAGTCTCAACATAAAGCCTCTGATTAGCAGCGAGGGACTCAATTTAAAAACGGAACACACTCAACAGAAAGCAGAACATGTTCCGCTTCCATGGCAGGCATAGGGCAAACTCCAGCCCTCCAGATGTTTTGGAACTACAATTCCCATCATTCCTAGCTAACAGGACCAATAGTCTGGGATGATGGGAATTGTAGTCCCAAACATCTGGAGGCCCGGGGTTTGCCTATGCCTGTTCTAAGGCAAAGTTCACAAACCAGAACACCTACTTCCGGGTTTGCAGCGTTCTATTTCAAAGTTGTTCACAAACATAAGCTGTTCTGAAACCAAGGTACCACTGTACAGCGGGCGGCTTAAAGAAAAAGGCTCCAAATTAATGGGTGACTTACCTCTCTTTGTCGTCCCAGACACCATAGCCGTGTTTCTTGTCATTTTCCCAGTGCCCGGAGTACTTGAACGGCTGCTCAGCATCCGAAGCGTTCTCCAAGATGCCAAACCCTTGGCGTACGTTGTCCTTGAAATACCCTTTGTAGACCATCTCGTCGCCATACCTGGGGAAAATGCACGCAACATCTATTTTGGATGCTATTTTGCAACTTTGGAACTCCCTGCCAATTGATTCTAGAGTTGTAACTGCTTGTGGTGCCTGCTAAAAGCTTAAGCAAGCCTACCCAGACATTTAAATGGGACATGGATTTTAATACGTAAATTTCAATTCATAGTGTGCATTTTTGAAACTGCTGGTTTTATTTTGAAAAATTGGGAGGGGGTCAACTCGTTCTTAACGTTTGATTCCACTGAGAATTTGCACATATAGTTTCTATAAGATGCTTAAGGATTGTGAAGATTATGCAGTATAAAATCATGGAATTGTAAAGTTGGAAACAGCCTATCCACTTGCAGGTGTGAGCATGGAGAAGGTGGAAACAACCTCTTTTGGAAGGCTTAAAAAAGGCAAAGGGTAAAGGGACCCCTGACCATTAGGTCCAGTCGTGGCCGACTCTGGGGTTGTGGCACTCATCTCGCTTTATTGGCTGAGGGAGCCGGTGTACAGCTTCCGGGTCATGTGGCCAGCATGACTAAGCCACTTCTGGCAAACCAGAGCAGCGCATGGAAACGCCGTTTACCTTCCCGTCGGAGCATTACCTATTTATCTACTTGCACTTTGACGTGCTTTCGAACTGCTAGGCTGGCAGGAGCAGGGACCGAGCAACAGGAGCTCACCCCGTCAAGGGGATTCGAACCGCCGACCTTCTGATTGGCAAGTCCTAGACTCTGTGGTTTAACCCACAGCACCACCCGTGAACCCCATAACCTTTGCAAGGCTTACTCACTCGCAAATCCCATAACCGCTCATCTTGCCTTCTCGCCAGTGACACTTGTAGCAGTCATAGCGGTCCTCGGAGGCGCGAGGGATGAGGCAGATGCCAAACCTGCAGCCAGGAACAAGATGATCATAGAACCACAGAACTGTGGGGCCGGAAGGGACCCCCAATGCTCATCTAGTCTAACCCCCCTACAATACAGGAGTGACAGCTCAAGAACCCCTGAGATATTTCCATCCGACCTCTATTTTAAAACCTCGAAGGAAGGAGAGTCCACCATCTTTCAAAGGAGACCGTTCCACCACTGAACAGCTCTCACCCTCAGAAAAGTTCTTCCTGATGTTTAGTTGGAATCCGGGTGGATAAAAATCAAAGATTTTTTTAAATTTAAATTAGATTTCTTTGATTTAAATTGGATTTTTGAAACAAAATGCTTTTGGAGGAAAAATCTTTCTAAAGATAGTTTTCTATTTATGTTACATTATAGTCCAAAAGCTATTCATCAAGAAATAAGGATTTCTTTTAAGTTTTTCATGTGTGCTACAACTCAGTCTAAGTTTTGTTTTTAAATTGTTTAACCACATTGGTTAACAAACATATACATATGCTATAACGTTATTGTTTTAGTTAAACAAATTGTTTAAATTGCTATTAAGGAAGTGATTATTTTCCTCCTTCCAATAAAGTGCAGCAGAAAAGTGGTCAAAATATAAACACCAATTTCACAATTATCTGTCTATGTAATTCTGATAGTATAACCAAATCAGTAATGTTTGATAAAACTGTAAAAAATACTCTGAAAATTATTCCAAAAACGAAACCTTCACCTGGTTGTAAATATTAAGAAGATGCCAGCAAGGTTCAACCTTTATGTAAAAAATAATGATTTAAATCATTAGTCTTACTGACTAGTGTTTTAAATCAATTTGATTTAAATCAAATCCACCCTGGTTGGAATCTCCTTTCATGTAACTTGAGGCCATTTTTTCGAGTCCTACCCTCCAGAGAAAACAAGCTTGCTCCATCCTCTATGTAACAGCCCTTTCGATATTTGAAGATGTCAATCCTATCTCTTCGCAGTCTCTCCTTTCCAGGGCAAGCAAATCAGATGGCCCTCAACTGTTCTGCTTAGTTTCCAGACCCTCAATAATCTTCATCTCCCTCCTCTGCACACCTTCCACCTTGTCAACCTCCTTCTTAAATTGTGGCACCCAGAACTGGACACAGGGCTCCAGGTGGGGTCCGACCAAGGCAGGATAGAGCAGTACCATTTAAGCACCGTCGAGATGTGCAATTCAGGGTGGACCAAAGCTCTCCCCCTTGCACACCTGACAGGTGAGCCTGGGAGCATCCTTACCCATGTTCCATGCCTTCCTGGAAGTCCCCGACATAATTCCGACCATCTGGCCATGTCAGCGTCCCCCTGTAAAGAAGATAAACCCATTATGGCCAGAGGAAAGCCAAGGTTTGACTCAGTCCAGGGAAGCAATCTCTGTGTATTGGAGCAGGGTCAGCAACTATCGGCCTGCAGGTCCAATTCCGCCCATTTAGCTGGCTTGTCTCTCTCCAACCTTTTTTTACAAGTTAAAAGTGGAAGTGGGGATCGGAGGGAGGGAGGGAGAGAGAACACAAATGGGGGCTATGGACTTACTTGCCGTGCGGTTTACTCAGGCGCCACTCTCCCTCGTAGGTCGCGCCCTTCAACCTTCCTTCCTCCCGGAAAGTGAAGCTGGAGAAGCGGCAGACCGGCGGGTCTCTCCCTCGGCCGGCCTCGCCCCACAGAGGGAAGTCTCGCTTCCCGCTCAACGCCTGGCGCACGGCCTGGTTCAGCTTCCACTGCCACACGGCCTGCGGGATGGAAAGAGGAGGAGAGCAGGGAGGAGGAGGGGATTAAGCAAGGAAGCAGAGATAGAGGAGTCTGCATCAACTCATCTCTGGGAGGTCCACAAAAGTGCCCGTTCAGCTCTTCGCAGCTCCATACCTGTTTGCCTGTCAAAACGCACCCCACAGTTTGCCCAATTGCCAATGCAAACCCCTCGTTCTCGTTATATACAGTCATACCTTGTGTTAAAGTAAAAGGTAAAGGGACCCCTGACCATTAGGTCCAGTCATGGCCGACTCTGGGGTTGAGGCGCTCATCTTGCTTTACTGGCCGAGGGAGCCGCCATACAGCTTCCGGGTCATATGGCCAGCATGACTAAGCCACTTCTGGCGAACCAGAGCAGCGCACAGAAACGCCGTTTACCTTCCCGCCGGAGCAGTACCTGTTTATCTACTTGCACTTTGACGTGCTTTCCAACTGCTAGGTGGGCAGGAGCAGGGACCGAGCAACGGGAGTTCACCCCGTCACAAGGATTTGAACCGCCGACCTTCTGATCGGCAAGTCCTAGGCTCTGTGGTTTAACCTACAGCGCCACCCGCATCCTAGATATACAGTCATACCTTGGGTTAAAGTAGCTTCGGGTTAAATCTTTTCAGGTTGCTTCCCGCAGCAACCCGGAAGTAACAGAATGGGTTACTTCCAGGTTCCGCCGCTCGCGCATGTGCAGACGCTCAAAATGACATCACGCACATGCGCGGAAGCAGTGAATTGCGACCCGCTCATGTTGCGTTCTGCTCAGGATGTGAACGGGGCTCCAGAACAGATCCCGTTCACATCCAGAGGTACCACTGTAAAGGTAAAGGACCCCTGGACGGTGAAGTCCATTCAAAGGCAACTATGGGGTTGCAGCGCTCATCTCGCTTTCAGGCCAAGGGAGTCAGTGTTTGTCTGCAGACAGCTTTCCAGGTCATGTGGCCAGCATGACTAAACCGCTTCTGGCGCAACAGGACACCGTGATGGAAACCAGAGCGTATGGAAACGCTGTTTACCTTTCTGCCGCAGTGGGACCTATTTACCTACTTGCACTTTGACATGCTTTCGAACTGCTAGGTTGGCAGGAGCAGGGACCGAGCAACGAGAGCTCACCCCGTCATGGGGATTCGAACCACCGACCTTCTGATAGTGCCACCCGCATCCCATGCATTTGTGTATACATTCCTTGGCAGGAGAACTGCATTGCCAAATTTGGAGAAGTGTGAATCTCAAAGGACGACTGTGCTTCAGTTCATGTAAAAAGGTAAAGGGACCCCTGACCATTAGGTCCAGTCGCGGACGACTCAGGGGTTGCGGCGCTCATCTTGCTTTACTGGCTGAGGGAGCCGACGTACAGCTTCCGGGTCGTGTGGCCAGCATGACTAAGCCACTTCTGGCGAACCAGAGCAGCGCACGGAAATGCCGTTTAGCTTCCCGCCGGAGCGGTACCTATTTATTTACTTGCACTTTGATGTGTTTTCGAACTGCTAGGTGGGCAGGAGCAGGGACCGAGCAACGGGAGCTCACCCCGTCACGGGGATTCGAACCGCGACCTTCTGATCGGCAAGTCCTAGGCTCTGTGGTTTAACCCACAGCGCCACCTGCGTCCGTTCAGTTCATGTAATTAGGTGCAAATTAGGTCCTTTAGAGCCAAATTTCTCCCTCGCATCCCAGACAGATCCAACTTTTAACCACCAGCATCTACCCCGGACAGTGAGTCCCACACAGCTACATACCCGTGACTCTGGTTCTTTGGCCAAGAGGAAGAACATGCCTTCTGGGGTGTTGATGCGGAGGGTGTGCCTTGAGAAACAGCAAGCAAAACAGGGAGCAGAAGGAAAAATCTTTCTAAAGCTTTGTATTTAAGTTACATTATAGTGCAAACGCTATTCATCAGGAAATAAGGATTTGTTTAAAGTTTTCCATGTGTGCTAAAACTCAGTCTAAGGTTTTTTTTTTTTAATTGTTTAGCCATGTTTGGCAAACATGGATACATATGTTATAATGTTATTGTTTTAGTTAAATAAATTGTTTAAATTGTTATTAAGGAAATGATTCTTTTTCTCCTTCCAATAAAGTACAGCAGAAAAGTTGTCCAAATATAAACAATAATTTCACAATTACCTGTCTATGTATTTCTAGTAGTATAACCAAAACAGTAATTTTTGATACAACTGTAAAAACTACTCTGAAAATCTATTATTTCAAAAATGAAACTGTCATCTGGTTGCAAAGATTAAGATTATACCAGCAAAAATGAGTCTTTCTGTGAAAAAATTATTTAAATCAAGTCTTACTGACTAGTGATTTAAATTGCGATTTAAGTCGTGATTTGAATCGATGGGATTTGAATCAAATAACATGTTTGGAAATACAGTCATACCTCGGGTTACAGACACTTCAGGTTGCACGTTTTCGGGTTGCGCACAGTGCTGAACCCGGAAGTACCAGAACATGTTACTTCCGGGTTTCGGCACTTGCGAAAGCACTAAATCACGCTTTGCACATGTGCAGAAGCGCCAAATTGTGACCTGCGCTTCTGCACATGTGAAGAGCCTTCTGGATCAGGCCCATGGCCCACCTAGTACAGAATCCTGATCTCACAGCGGCCAACCCATGCCTTTGGGAAGCCTGCAAGCTGGACACGAGTGCGAGAGCACTCTGTTCACCTGCGATTCCCGGCAACTGCAATTCGGAAGCATTTCTGCCTCTGAGAACGAAGGCAGAGCCATTGTGGCTTGGGGTGTTATGTACTGAAGTTCTCACCCTGGGCCAGCAGGGGGATACTGTAGTTAGTTATGCAAATAAGGGATTGAAAGCGATGTTCAGTGATTGGATAGTTACAGAAAGTTGTTACAGTTGCGTTGTACTGGAGCTCTATATAAGCAGGCTGACTGAACCCTTCAGTTCAGTTCTGTCCTGGCCTGTGAATAAACAAGAGCTGTTTGAAGAATCGCTGTGTCGTCTGATATGTTCACCCACAACTTAACACGGAGGGATTCCACTTACTTTCCTGTTTCCTTGAAAGTCGCATCCACCCAGGTGAGCTTCAGGTCAAAACTCTGGAAGGTGTTCCCCTAGAAAACGTTGAAATGCAGAATTAGATAAATTAACAGGAAGGATTCGAAACCTGCGGGACCAGAGATTTTTAGAGGACTGGAGTAAATATCTGAACTATTTGAAAAGTAATTGTAAAAAACAGATTACACCAGTAGGACTGCAAGAAGTTCTGTAAGGAGGACTATGTGAAATATTGCAAGGAAGACTATGAAAATAATTATTAGTTAATGATAATTAAAAGTAATAGAGAAATTAAGAAAGGCAGAATAAGTGATTAAGAATGGAAAATCTTCAGAAGTTGTTGATGGAAGTCCAAAATACTGTATAAGATAATAAAGTATGTTAAATGACTGTTGGAAAAGACATGTTAAAAATCAATAAAAATGTATATAAAAAAGAAAGAAAATGTTGAAATATTTTTCATTGCAGAGGTGGGGGGAAATTGATGACTTCCTCACAAATTTATTGGGGGGGGGGGTAAAGGGACCCCTGACCATTAGGTCCAGTCGTGACCGATTCTGGGGTAGCGGCACTCATCTCGCTTTATTGGCTGAGGGAGCCGGCGTCCAGCTTCCGGGTCACATGGCCAGCATGACTAAGCCGCTTCTGGCGAACCAGAGCAGCGCACAGAAACGCCGTTTACCTTCCCGCTGGAGTGGTACCTATTTATCTACTTTTGAACTGCTAGGTTGGCAAGAGCAGAGACCGAGCAACGGGAGCTCACCCCGTTGCAGGGATTCGAACCGCCGACCTTCTGATTGGCAAGTCCTAGGCTCTGTGGTTTAACCCACAGTGCCACCCGTGTCCCCCACAAATTTATTGACAGCTGCACAAATTATGATAGCTAGGAAGCAGAAGGGGCAAGCAGTATATAAAATGGAAGAATGGCATAAAGAGGTGTGGGATATAGCTACTAATGATAAATCAACATGTGCCATTAAGAAATGATTTTGAGGAGATGTGGAATTTGTACTGTTAAAACGGAAAGCGGTCAAACCATCGCAATAGGTGTTGAAATTTTGGGAGGTTGGATAGTTACAATGGAACGGTCTCTGTGGCGGGGTGCACATTTTTATTCTTATTTATGTATGATTATTCCTTTGTCAAAAATATAAATAAAGAAATAAATAATAAGGGGGGGGGGGAACCGCAAGAGCAAAATGTTGCACAGCGTTGGTCTCGATGAGGCGAAAGGCCAAAGAGATGTAAAGCATCAGTTCTTCAACACGCCCTCAGCAACGTCAAGGGCGCTTTATAAATTTTTTAAAAAATAATAATGCGAGGAAAAGCTGGTGTGTGTTGAACCACGGGCGATTTGTTCCAGGAGCTCATCTGGATACTCAAGATAACCTCACAATTGGTGGAACGGTCTCCCTCGAGAGGTTCCTTGGAGGTTTTTAACCAGAAGATGGATGACTGTCTATCAGGGATGCTTTTAAGCTGAGATTCCTGCATTGCAGGGAGTTGGAGCAGATGATCTTCCAATTCAATGAGAAACTGGAATTCCACCTAGATGCCCCGAAAACAGTACAGCAGAACGCGGTGAATGCAAAAGAAGAATCCCATTGTGAAGGATCTTTGGCCCTGTAGAGGTTGCTGAACTATAAAACGCAGGAAGTACCAACAGTGGAAGAATGATGGAATTCTCAGAGCTAGCCGACCTGACTGGAAGAGTCCATGACCAGGAGGAGGAGGTGTAGCAGGAAGAATGGACGAAATTCAACAACTATTTAGTTAAATATGTTAAGTTAAATTAATTGGGGGGGGGGACTTGCAAATACCGGATAGGCTTAGGATTTAAATATGCAATACGTAATGATTCAATATGTTGAATACTGAATTGGTTAGAAAGAAAGATGTTAAGTGATTAAGTAAATTTTATCAGAATACTGAATTGGAAAACCGTTAAAATGATATCCATTGAAACCCAACCATGGGGATACGAGGAAGTCACTTAACAATGTTAATTAGATTAAGGCTCAAAAAGGCTACGATTTATGTTTGTTTATTTGTTTATGTGTTTATCTGTTTGTGTGCTTAAATATTTGTGAAAAAAACAATTAAAAAATTTCAAAAAAAAGTAGTAGTAGTTGCTGAACTATAACTCCCATCAGCACCAACAAACATGGTCAACGGCCAGGGATGATGGGAGCTGTAGTTCATGAACATCTGGAGGCCCAAAGATTCCCCATGCCTGGGTTAGGGCCATCGTTCCCTCCATTTCCAACGTTCAAGTTGTGGGTGCGAATCCTGACAGAGAGGAAACAGCGCCACATAAGCGCAGAAAGGATCTCGCTCAGGTTTGAAGGAGGGCAAAAAAGCTTTAGGAAAAGCAACGTTAAGGAGAAGGAGGGCACCAAAACACTGGCGATGACCAGTGGCTTCAGAATTCTGACTGGGAGGGAATGGGAAAACAGAGGGAGGAGAAGGTAATGGGATGGAGCGGCTTGAATCCTGAATGGGGAACGCTCCACACGGCAGCAATTTTTGGCACAGGTCAAAGTGCACCTGGACTCCTTACTTGAATCAGCACAAGGACGTCATTGAAGAGCAGAACCCGGTCAGATCTTCCTGTGCTGGGATAGAGGGCAAGATTCCGGCTGTCTTCCAGCAGCCTCCTCTCAGGAACGCAAAGAACATCCTGGAATAACAGAATTATTTCATCATTGCACAGTATACTTAAAGGAGCGTCTCCACCCCCATCGTCGAGCCCGGACACAGAAGTCCAGCTTCAAGGGCCTTCTGGCGGTCCTCTTATTGAGAGAAGTTTCAGGGAACCAGGCAGAGGGCCTTCTGGGTAGTGGCACCCACCCTGTGGAACGCCCTCCCTGTTAGAATTCCTGCTCCATGGCTGCAGTCATGGGAATGTTGTCTATCACATGACGGTGTATGTTTTGACTCCACAGAGTGGGAAGTGACGGAGACAGGATGTTTGTGTTACTGTGTTCTGTGAAGGGGGACTATTGTCCTTTGTTCTTTCTCTTTGCTGTCTGATGCTAGAGAGAGAGGGAGCCATGTTGCAGTGCTCCGTGTGTGTTTATATGTAAATAAAGTAGATTAGCCAAAATGCTGAGTTGCTGAGGTCTGTTACGCGAGCTGCGAAGTCTCTGCGGATCCCTAAGTGTGCCGATGTCTGTTGGCTTTGGTCGCTGTGATGTTCGGGCTGAAGAAAGCTTTTGAAGCTCCCGAACGATCGACCAGGAGGGAGAGAACATGCCAGTCGGAAATGTGTCTCTGCCAGGGTCCTACTCAAGTGTAGAACGAGCTCCTGACACTCCCGTCATATGTCGAAAGTGTAGGACTAGTGGCGGACATGTAAAATAGTAAAGGAGTTCTGGGAAATGATATATAAGGAATTGAAAAAAAAAAGTTTAAGATAACTTTAATAGAAAAAAACCCAGAAGCTTTTTTTACTAGGAATAATAGGAGACGAAATACCAAAGGATTTTAAAAGACTGTTTATGTATGCGACGACAGCCGCAATAATGCTTCTTGCCCAGAAGTGAAAGGAAGAGAAAGTCCCAATCAAAATAGTCCAAGGTGATGGACGGCAAAGGTGACAGTGAAGATGAGGCAACAAGATGAGGAAAAATTCAATAAAGAGTGTTTGGAAATTATAGAATACCATAGGTATTTAATAATGTTAGCAGGATTGTTATAACACTTATAATTTTTTTAAAGTTAAAAAAGAATATAAAATGAATGAGAAAAACGTAATTAGATGTAATAGAAAGAATAGGAAAAATTGGAAATCAGGGGTGGGTTAAGGGAAGTCTGGGGATTTGAGTAATCTCAGATGTGTAAAAATGGGAAATGGTTTAAATGTGTAAGAATATTATTAAAAAAGTGAAAATAAAACTAATGGTCCAGCTCAACATAACATCAAAACATGTTGATGGGATAGCATGATCCTCTTAATCTCAGGGTTCGAGCCCCACGTTGGGCAAAATATTCCTTCATTGCAGAGGGTTTGGCTGGATGACCCTAGCGGTCGCTTCCAACTCTCCAATTCTACGATCCTGCACTTAGCCAAGGCAGTGCTGGATCTGCGTATAAGCTAAACAAGCTATAGCTTAGGGCCCCACTCTCCTGGGGGCCCCCAAAAATTGAAAGCAAGAAAAAACTGGATGTACATTTCCAAAATATAAGATACAAAACAAATAAAATAAAACCTACAGACAGCAACAGTGTTTTGTGTTGTGTAGGCTCCTATGGTGTAAGTCATGGGCGCCACCTACTAGCCTGCTTCCAATTACATCACTGGTTTGCTCATTTCTATATATAGGGTGCCTACATTCTGCCATTTATAATTATTAGTAAGGTAAAGGTAAAGGGATCCCTGACCATTAGGTCCAGTCGTGGCCGACTCTGGGGTTGCGGCGCTCATCTTGCTTTATTGGCCAAGGGAGCCGGCGTACAGCTTCCGGGTCATGGTGAACCAGAGCAGCGCACGGAAACGCCATTTACCTTCTCGCCAGAGCGGTACCTATTTATCTACTTGCACTTTGACATGCTTTCAAACTGCTAGGTTGGCAGGAGCAGGGACCGAGCAACGGGAGCTCACCCCGTCGCGGGGATTCGAACCGCCGACCTTCTGATCGGCAAGTTTAACCCACAGCGCCACCCGCGTCCCTCCAGGGGAGCCCTAAGACCTCTCCCAACCGTTTCCCCTCTGTGACGCACCGTGAACTTGTGGCCCAGGGACTTCCAGAGGTTCCGGGTGAGGTTGGCTTCATCCAAAGCTTGGCAAATAAACAAGTGAAGCTTTGCAAACCCTTCGGCAGCTTCGCTCACTTCTTTAACCAGGTTCTGTTAGGTGGGGATAAAACAACAACAACATAGATCTTCAGAAATCTTTCCTTTTTTAAAAAAAAAAATCACCAAAAGGCAGATCTACACCACCGGAAAAGTGGATGTTATTTCTTTATTATATTGTATTATATTATTGTTGTTTTGTTTGCAAAGTAGCATATAACTCCTACCGCACAAAAATCCTTGGGAATCTAGCTCAGGAAGCATGCTGAGAATTGCTAGGAGACATCCTACCACCAGTCCTCTACTTTTAGCACCATGCATAAAATTGCAACCTATCTGAACACATAATGTCCATTCCACACTTACAAGGAATCAATCTTTTAGCCTGTGGAACTCCCTGCCCATTGACATTAGGTACCTTCACTATACTATTTCCCAGCACATGCTGAAACCTTTTCTGTTTTGGCAAACCTACCCCAGATGCATAAGCTAAATACAATTTAGTTTTTTACTGCTATTTCTAACTCCTTGTATTATTCATATTATGATTTTTCTTAGGCCACATGGTTTTTAACTTCTGGTTTCTGTCCAAAAAATGTACGTTATGTAAACCACTTGGCACTTTATTTACAAATACAGTGGTACCTCGGGTTACGTCACCAAAATAAAATAAAATAATCTGCACAGACAAGTCTAACAGCTTATTTTAAATTATTTTTATATATCCTTTATTTATTTATTATTGCATTTCCTCCAAGGAGCTCAAGGTGATGCGACCCGGTTCTCCCCCTCCTCAATTAATCCCCCAAACCACAACGCTGATCCTGTGAGGTGGGTAAGGCTGAGAGGTGGTGACTGAGCCAAGCTCACCCAGTGAGCTTCAGGGCCAAGTTGGGGTTGCAAACCCAGGTCCCCTGAATCCTAGGTCCCAGCGCTCTAATCACTATGCAACGCTGCCTACTGGAAGGTGTACAGGATCCGTTACCTGGCCAGGAGCTTCCTTGAGCTGGGAAAAGACCAGACTGTACTTCTGGAGGTGCTCCCAGAAGGGCTTGTGAAGCACAGTGTGGAGAGCGACAGCGATTGACGTCCCCGGGGAGAAGTCGCTGAGGAACTGCTGCAGCGACGGCTTGTGGCTCTTCCAGAAATCGCTGCAATGATTCAGAGTTGGCAAGACAGAAACAAGCTGTGAGTGGTGTGGGATGTGAAACACAAGAGCAGTGAAGTACAGCATTCCTAGAGTGAACATGTTTACCCATGGGGAGGAATGTTTGTCCAGCCAGCAGGTAAACTTCCTGTTTCCTTCTGGGCTGGGACAACTTCTACATGCAACAAAAGCACAGGGCAGGGCAGTCATCTCTCTCTCTTTGACTACATGCATCGAAGAAGCAACATCTGCTTAGCCAAAGATACTCTCTTGGCCTCCAGCCAAGGGAGGACAAAGGGACTGTCTCTTTATGAGATAGTTTCCAGGTGTATGATACTTTTCTAAGCTAAGTCTGCCTTCTGGGATCCAACTGTGAACAGAATGATGTGTGAGTAAACCTTTTTATACTTTTATAGAAGACCGTGTCGTGTCTTATCTTTTATGAGGGAATAAGATGTCTGCTTCTTGGAAGAAAAGCAATGACAAACCTAGACAGCATCTTAAAAAGCAGAGACATCACCTTCCCAACAAAGGTCCGTATAGTTAAAGCTGTAGTTTTTTCAGTAGTGATGTATGGAAGTGAGAGCTGGACCATACAGAAGGCTGATCGCCAAAGAATGGATGCTTTTGGATTATGGTGCTGGAGGAGACTCTTGAGAGTCCCATGGACTGCAAGATCAAACCTATCCATTCTGAAGGAAACCAGCCCTGAGTGCTCACTGGAAGGACAGATCCTGAAGCTGAGGCTCCAATCCTTTGGCCACTTCATGAGAAGAGAAGACTCCCTGCAAAAAACCCCTAACATTGGGAAAGATTGAGGGCACAAGGAGAAGGGGATGACAGAGGACGAGATGGTTGGACAGTGTTCTCAAAACTACCAGCATGAGTCTGACCAAACTGCGGGAGGCAGTGGAAGACAGGAGTGCCTGGTGTGCTCTAGTCCATGGAGTCACGAAGAGTCAGACATGACTGAACGACTAAACAACAACAACCAGAACAGTTATTATAAAGGCTTTAGCGAGCCTGAGCAAATGCATCCGCTATGAGTTTAAAATGGGGAATGTTACTCTGCTAAATTGTGAACTTGTTAACACAAGTTGGAAAGGCTATAATCAAACAATATATTCTTCTCCTGCATCCCTGAACATTCCCACAAGCGGGAGGCCAGAGGATGAATTAATGCGACCACAAGTCATGCCTCAGTGTGGATTCTATTACAGCAAATTTGCTCTCTGTGTGTGATAGGGGAATCCTAAGGCTCCTTCATATAGAATGCTTTTGTAAGAACATAAGAATAGATCAGGCCAGTGGTCCAGCATCCTATTCTCACAGTGGCCAACCAAATGTCTATGGGAAACCAGCAAGCAGGATTTGAACACAAGACCTCTCCTCTCCTGTGGTTTCTAGCAACTGGTCTTCATAAGCATCATTGTCTACCAGCTCCATCTGGTACGCAGGATGAGACCCTCCCTGCCCGCAGCCTGTCTCGCCAGAGCGGTGAATGCTCTGGTTATCTCCCGCTTGGACTACTGCCATGCGCTCTATGTGGGGCTACCTTTGAAGGTGACCTGGAAACTACAACTAATCCAGAATGCGGCAGCTAGACTGGGGACTGGGAGCGGCCACCAAGACCACATAACACCGGTCCTGAAAGACCTAGATTGGCTCCCAGTACGTTTCCGAGCACAATTCAAAGTGTTGGTGCTGACCTTTGAAGCCCTAAACGGCCTCAGCCCAGTATACCTGAAGGAGTGTCTCCACCCCCATCGCTCTGCCCGGACACTGAGGTCCAGCTCCAAGGGCCTTCTGGCGGTTCCCTCCCTGCAAGAAGTGAGGTTACAGGGAACCAGGCAGAGGGCCTTCTCGGTGGTGGCACCTGCCCTCTGGAACACCCTCCCATCAGATGTCAAGGAAATAAACAACTATCCAACTTTTAGAAGACCTCTGAAGGCAGCCCTGTTTAGGGATTTTTTTAAATGTTTGATGTTTTATCATGTTTTTAATATTCTGTTGGGAGCTGCCCAGAGTGGCTGGGGAATTCCAACCAGATGGGCGGGATATAAATAATAAATTTATCATCATCACCACTGCCTCCACTGCAGAGGCAGAGAACAGCCATCCTGGCTAGTAGCCATCAATAGACTTCTCTAATATTATTATTATTAATAATAATAATAATAATAATAACATATTACTTATACCCCGCTCATCTGGCTGGGCTTCCCCAGCCACTCTGGGCGGCTTCCAACAAAATATTAAAATACAGTAATGCATCAAACATTAAAAGCTTCCCTAATTAGAACTGACTAATTCTCTTTTAAACTCATTTAAAGTGGAGAGAGAAAGGTCCTTCTCCCTCTCTCATTACCCTAGAACTTGTGGACATCCGATCAGGCTGAATGTAGGAATATTCAGGACAGATAAAAAGAAATTACTTCTTCATGCAGTGCAGTGTTAAACTACGGAACTCCCTGCAACAGTGATGGCCTCCAACTCTTGCGCTCAGATCCTGTTAGTGGGTTTCCCATAATGGGCATCTGGTTAACCGCTGTGAGAACAGGATGCTGGACCAGATGGGCCACTGGCCTGATCCTGCAGGGTCTTCAAGCATGCTACAAGCCACACTCACCTTTTATTCCTGGCAGCATGGTCAAAGACTTGGGTCACGACACAACTGGCAAAAGTGGAGAAGTACCTGTTTAAAATAAATCGGGACAAGCATTAGGCTGCGTGTCTGAGCTCCCCGGGACTGAAGGAACTTTGCTGGCAGTAGGAGTACAATATGGGCATGTCTTTAAGTTAACATCTTACATTAAAAACCTGACAGTACCAAACTATCGAAGGCTTTTCACCAAAGCCAGACTAAATGTCTTTCCTTCTGCAGTGTTGGATGGCAGGTTGAGAGGAGTTCCCTACCAGGACAGACTTTGCTCATGTCCCCAAAACATCGATTCCATAAAACATATTTTGTTTCACTGTGCAAAATATGAGCAAGCCAGGGCAGAACTAATACTACCCTTGCTGGTACCTTTCCCGGGAAAATCAGAGGCTCTCTATGTCAGTTTCCTATTGGAAGACTGGACAAATGCTAGAACATTAGCAGTGGCAAAGTTTTTATCAGTGGTTGCAAGAACCAATGATCCCTATATTCTGAACAAAATGCTTCTTTAACCTGGAGGTAGGCTGTATGAATTGTGTATTGCTTTGTGATGATTTGTTGGGTCTCTGGACCGTAATAAAGATTGTTGTTGTTGAAGGAACTTTGCAGACGTTTTGCAATGCTCTTTTACAAAAGTTTGATGGGAAGGTCAGGGCAAGCTAACAGGTATCTAAAGCAATTTGCACATAACAAAACATGTATTTTATCAAAGTAATTACTGAACTGAAATGCAATGAAGAAGTATATTAATAGTGAAATACAATGAAGAAGAAGTATATTAATACAGTGGTACCTTGGGTTACAGACGCTTCAGGTTACAGACTCCGCTAACCCAGAAATAGTACCTCGGGTTAAGAACTTTGCTTCAGGATGACAACAGAAATCTGGCGGCGCGGCAGCAGCAGGAGGCCCCATTAGCTAAAGTGGTGCTTCAGGTTAAGAACAGTTTCAGGTTAAGAACGGACCTCCGGAACGAATTAAGTACTTAACCTGTGGTACCACTGTAGTGAAATAATTATTAAGCTCTTACTTAAAATGATTTTTTATTCATAGCAAACTTAATAATGCAAACACATTGGCATTTGGCAATAACAAAAGTTATTTTGATAAAATACATATTTTGTTAGGGAGATGGTTGGCGCTGTGGGTTAAACCACAGAGCCTAGAACTTGCTGATCAGAAGGTCGGCAGTTCAAATCCCCGCAACGGGGTGAGCTCCCATTGCTCAGTCCCTGCTCCTGCCAACCTAGCAGTTTGAAAGCACGTCAAAAGGGCGAGTAGATAAATAGGTACCACTCCGGCGGGAAGGTAAATGGCATTTCCATGTGCTGCTCTGGTTTGCCAGAAGCGGCTTAGTCATGCTGGCCACATGACCCGGAAGCTGTACGCCGGCTCCCTCGGCCAATAAAGCGAGATGAGCAACCCCAGAGTCGGTCAAGACTGGACCTAATGGTCAGGGGTCCCTTTACCTTTACCTTACATATTTTGTTATGTGCAAATAGCTTTAAATACCGGCTAGGTCCATAAATTACCATATAGCATATATTCAACACAAAAAACAGCGAGTTTGTTGTTGACAAACGACAGCTGGACATATAAAGGGCCCCAGTACCTTCAGGAGCTTAGGGTCTCATCAAACCTAAATCTGGCCCTGGTCCAAGCCGTCACTCTTAACGCAAAGCTTTCCAAATTCTGTGTCACGACACATTAGTGTGTCGGCTGCAGTGTGTAGTCGCACAAACGCTCCTTGTACTCCTCCCAGGTCTGGAAAGAGAGCGGGCAGCCGGCCGGTTTGCTAGCCAAACTGAATTACTGCGTCGCAAATTGACGCACATCTAAAAAATGCGTCGCCAACAGGAAAAGTTTGGAAAGCTCTGCTCTAACCACTACGGCACGCTGCCTCCACGGGTTTGTGGTTGTACTCACTGGATGTAAGCGTCAAGGAACAAGTCGGCTTTCTGGGCCAGGTACAGGTCTTGGATGCTGACGGATTCTGACACGCCGAAGGTTTGCTTCAGAGTTCTGTAGCTCTCCTCCGTCAGGTCCCAGATGACTTGGAAGCGGTCGTTCAGCTCGTCCAAGAGCTTCGCATTCTCAAAAGACCCTTCGGCGCAAGCAGAGAAGGTAGGGCAAGGAGCAAATGTTAAATCATAGAATCATAGAATCATAGAATCATAGAGTTGGAAGAGACCACAAGGGCCATCGAGTCCAACCCCCTGCCAAGCAGGAAACACCATCAGAGCACTCCTGACATATGGTTGTCAAGCCTCTGCTTAAAGACCTCCAAAGAAGGAGACTCCACCACACTCCTTGGCAGCAAATTCCACTGTCGAACAGCTCTTACTGTCAGGAAGTTCTTCCTAATGTTTAGGTGGAATCTTCTTTCTTGTAGTTTGGATCCATTGCTCCGTGTCCGCTTCTCTGGAGCAGCAGAAAACAACCTTTCTCCCTCCTCCATGTGACATCCTTTTATATATTTGAACATGGCTATCATATCACCCCTTAACCTCCTCTTCTCCAGGCTAAACATGCCCAGCTCCCTTAGCCGTTCCTCATAAGGCATCGTTTCCAGGCCTTTGACCATTTTGGTTGCCCTCCTCTGGACACGTTCCAGTTTGTCAGTGTCCTTCTTGAACTGTGGTGCCCAGAACTGGACACAGTACTCCAGGTGAGGTCTGACCAGAGCAGAATACAGTGGCACTATTACTTCCCTTGATCTAGATGCTATACTCCTATTGATGCAGCCCAGAATTGCATTGGCTTTTTTAGCTGCCGCGTCACACTGTTGGCTCATGTCAAGTTTGTGGTCAACCAAGACTCCTAGATCCTTTTCACATGTACTGCTCTCAAGCCAGGTGTCACCCATCTTGTATTTGTGCCTCTCATTATTTTTTTTTTTGCCCAAGTGCAATACTTTACATTTCTCCCTGTTCAAATTCATCTTGTTTGTTTTGGCCCAGTTCTCTAATCTGTCAAGGTCGTTTTGAAGTGTGATCCTGTCCTCTGGGGTGTTAGCCACCCCTCCCAGTTTGGTGTCTTCTGCAAATTTGATCAGGATGCCCTTGAGTCCATCATCCAAGTCGTTGATAAAGATGTTGAATAAGACCGGGCCCAAGACAGAACCCTGTGGCACCCCACTAGTCACTCTCAATCAGGGGTCAGCTAACTTTTCCACTGTCCCTCAGACCTTGTGGGGGGCCAGACTATATTTTTTGGGGGGGGAATGAACAAATGCCTATGCCCCACAGCTGCAATACCCAACACGGAAGATTGGCAAATCCTAATGGTAGAATATCTGCAGCTAGTGAAAGCGACAGGAAGAGTAAGAGGCCAGCCAAAACAAAAAGTCTATAAGGATTGGAGAATCTTTAAAGAATATTTAGAAAACTATGGAATAAAAGGAAACATCTTGGCAGAATTAAACTGATCCCTGCATTGTATAAATATAAGTTTGTAGGGAGGTAAAAAGAAATTATATAAGAAATATGTAACTGTGCGGTATAAAGTAATAGATAGAAAAAGCAGAGTGAGTTTTAAATTTCTTCTCTATGAATTTTATAATTGTGTTCAAAACCAGTAGTACATATGATGATGATTATATTAATTTTCTTGTATCTTGTAGTGCGGTGGTTTGATTTTTCTGTTATTTGTTTGATTGCATGTTTGTTTACTTGTATGTACGTCTGTTTTTCATAAATGTATTTATTTTAAATTAATAAAGATATATTTTTTTAAAAAAATCCTATGCACCACAAATACCCCAGAGATGCATTTTAAATAAAAGGATATGTTCTACTCATGTAAAAACACGCTGATTCCTGGACCCATCCACGGGTCAGATTTAGAAGGTGATTGGGCCGGATACGGTCCCCGGGCCTTAGTTTGCCTACCCATGCGTTGGATGCTTCCTAATGCCAGGTCTGAGCATTGATCCGCCCTGCTCCATAAAGTCCACACTGAGTGGCAGCAGCTCTCTGGGGTCTCAGGAAAGGGCCTCTGTCAGCCTTACTACGAAATTTCAGGATTTGAACCCGGGACCTTCTGCATGCAAGCCAGGTGTTCTGCCACTGAGGTGTGATGCAAAAGCGCCCCCTAAGAGCTGACAGGCGCTCTTTGATTCAGGTACCAATACTCAAGTTCAGTGCTCACTGCTCCAAAATTTGGGAAGATGCTGGCCAGAGATGGGAGGAGTTCGTCTCCAACAAAAGATCTGGCAGGTCCACAAGTCAGTCATCCCTGTGTTGGCTGAATCCAATGGATTTCAAGAGGTCTACTCGCTGTGGGTTAAACCACAGAGCCTAGGACTTGCCGATCAGAAGGTCAGCGGTTTGAATCCCTGCAACGGGGTGAGCTCCTGTTGCTTGGTCCCTGCTCCTGCCAACCTAGCAGTTCGAAAGCTCATCAAAGTGCAAGTAGATAAATAGGTACCACTCTGGTGGGAAGGTAAACGGCGTTTCCGTGCGTTGCTCTGGTTCGCCAGAAGCAGCTTAGTCATGCTGGCCACATGACCCGGAAGCTGTACGCCGGCTCCCTTGGCCAATAAAGCGAGATGAGCGCCGCAACCACAGAGTCGGCCACGACTGGACCTAATGGTCAGGGGTCCCTTTACCCTTTACCTTTTTACTCTTGAAATGGCAAAGTCAGGATTTAGCCCATTAACCAGCTTTTCCCAGACTCAGGGGGTTTTTTTGAGCAGGAACTTGGGGAAACTGAGTTCCTTTAACTTTTTAAAAATTAAATAATAATAATAATATGTTATTTATACCCCACCCACCTGGCTGAGTTTCCCCAGCCACTCTGGGCGGCTCCCAAAAGATTATTATTAATAATTATTATGATAAAAGTGATAAAAGA
Organism: Podarcis pityusensis; assembly: GCF_964106645.2. Lineage (NCBI taxonomy): Eukaryota > Metazoa > Chordata > Lepidosauria > Squamata > Lacertidae > Podarcis > Podarcis pityusensis. The sequence continues at coordinate 5,491,593 of NC_138037.1, read as the reverse complement.
TCAAACACTAAAAACTTCCCTGAACAGGGCTGCCTTCAGATGTCTTCTAAAAGTCAGATAGTTGTTTATTTCCTTGACATCTGATGGGAGGCACCTGATGTGGTGGCGCCTGCCCTGTGGAACGCCCTCCCACCAGATGTCAAGGCAATAAACAACTATTTTACTTTTAAAAGACATCTGAAGGCAGCACTGTTCAGGGAAGTTTTAAATATCTGGTGCTGTACTGTTTTGAATAATCCGTTCGGATGCCGCCCAGAGTGGCTGGGGAAACCCAGCCAGATGGGCGGGGTATAAACAATAAATTATTATTATTATTATTATTATTATTATTATTATTATTATTACAGTTATACCTCAGGTTAATGTTGCTTCGGGTTAAGCATTTTCGGGTTGCACTCCGCGGCGACCCGGAAGTAACGGAACGGGTTACTTCCAGGTTTCGCCGCTTGTGCCTGTGCAGACGCTCAAAATGATGTCACGTGCATGCGCAGGAGCGGCGAATCGCGAATCGCGACTTGCAGACGCAGGTTGCGTTCTTTTCAGGATGCGAACGGGGCTCCGGAATGGATCCTGTTCGCACCCAGAGGTACCACTGTATTTTTACTATAATTATATTTGCCCCCTGCTGCAGCCACAAGCAGAGGACCACCCTGCCGTCCGTACGGCATACATAGCAGCGCACACACATGCGCCGTACGTAGTGGCGCTGCGCATGCGCTGCTGGGCGGTTTGCCCCGCCCCTCAACACACCGCACCGGGTGCCGAAGAGCCTTCCTTCATCCCTGGCACAGAGTGTGAAATTTCAAGGCCAGGATGCCCACGCTACACAAGTTTGCCCTCTGCGCTCACCTGACTGCAGGAGGGCCTGGAGGACAACGCTGTTGATCCGAGCAAGGCAGGCAGAGAAGGAATCCTCCGTCCTAAGCAGTGAGGCAGCAACGTCTGTGATGCTCATGTCCTGCCAGGGATCAGGAAATAGGGGAGAACACAAAAGACTCCAAATTAGACCGGAGCTGCAAAATGAGAATAAAAACCAGCCACCCAGCTTGCTGTTTATGAAGCCCCATCCCAACCCAAGTAGCCTGAACCACGTTGAAAAAATCAAATTCGCAAATCTTTATTGGCATATACAGTGGTACCTCAGGTTAAGTACTTAATTCGTTCCGGAGGTCTGTTCTTAACCTGAAACTGTTCTTAACCTGAAGCACCACTTTAGCTAATGGGGTCTCCAGCTACCGCCGGAGAACAATTTCTGTTCTCATCCTGAAGCAAAGTTCTTAACCCGAGGTACTATTTCTGGGTTAGCGGAGTCTGTAACCTGAAGCGTATGTAACTCAAGGTACCACTGTATACAAGATTCCAGCAGGGTTTGGAGCAATAAAAGAACTCGGCATAATCTGCATCGGACACTTAAGTTAACATTGTGTAACATTCACAAATCTTCATTGCGCGTTGCAGAAACCTCCATTTTTCAGAGACACAGTTGATGGAATCTTTCGAGGAGTTGGAGGTGGCGTTTATAAGTGGTCCACATTTCACAAGCACACAGTAAGGTTGGTAGTACAATAGCTTTGTAAACAAGCATTTTGGTTTCCCTGCAAATGTCCTGGTCCTCAAACACTCTGAACTTCAGTCGGGAGAAAGCTGCACTCACAGAGCTCAGGCCAGGCATAGGCAAACTTGGCCATCCAGATGTTTTGGGACTACAACTCCCATGATCCCTAGCTAACAGGACCAGTGGTCAGGGATGATGGGAACTGTAGTCCCAAAACATCTGGCGGGCAAAGTTTGCCTATGCCTGGCAAAGGTGATGCTGGATTTCTGCATCACTGTCGGCCCTTGTGGAAAGATAACTGCCCAACAAGTTGAGAAAGGGGGACCTACGCATTTTTCATCTGGCACAGAACCACTTCCTTTGTTACCTTAATAGCCCATCGCCTCACCAGGAAGCTAACCTGGCTATTCCAGGGATTTCTATCCCTGCTTAGATTTTAACACTTGCTGGATACAGGGATTGGAAGGGAGCCCAAGCATACAACCTAAACCCCCTTTTTAAAAAAGAACAACAATAAGGACTGGCAACACTTTTCCAGAAATGAATATTTTCCTATTTCAGTGTTATAAGCCTAGCTCCCCCAATTTGGTGCCCTCTGGGTAATGTTGACCCTTTGACCGTGTTTACTGACAGCTGGTGGCAGTCATAGCTTGACAAAATCTGTAGGGGAGAAGGCTACTGGGGAAACCCATTGCAAAACCCAGCTGAAGAAACACCACTGATTCAGTGCCATTTTTAGAAAGCTTTTTCTCCAGAAGTGGTATGATTAATGTGGAAAACAGGAAGCTGCAGCTTATGATGGTCAGTTGATAAATTAACTTTCATTCTCCCCCACGGTTTGCCACCAAAAGGATATCGGGAAGTCCTTTGCGATGAGCGAAGGCAAATCTAACAGGATGGGAGGAGAGATATTTTTGCATATTCAGGGTACCAGTAAAAGAAATGAACTACAGTGCCATGATTTTCCCCCTCCCTGCTTGCTTCTACTTAGTGGGCTCCCAAATTAGTCCTCAGTAGCTGCAGTTTCTATGTGCAAAAGCCTTTGACTGTGTCGACCACTATGGCAAGTTCTTAAAGAAATGGGAGTGCCTGATCACCTCATCGGTCTCCTGAGAAATCTCTATGTGGGACAAGAAGCTACAGTTAGAACTGGATATGGAACCACTGATTGGTTCAACATTGGGAAAGGAGTACGACATCATGCGAAAGGCTGGGCTGGATGAACCCCGAGCCGGAATTAAGATTGCCGGTAGAAATATCAACAACTTCAGATATGCAGATGACACAACCTTGATGGCAGAAAGTGAGGAGGAATAAAAGAACCTTTTAATGAGGGTGAAAGAGGAGAGCGCAAAATACGGTATGAAGCTCAACATCAAAAAAACGAAGATCATGGCAACTGGTCCCGTCACTTCCTGGCAAATAGAAGGGAAGAAATGGAGGCAGTGTGAGATTTTACTTTCTTGGGCTCCATGATCACTGCAGATGGTGACAGCAGCCACAAAATTAAAAGACGCCTGCTTCTTGGGAGAAAAGCAATGACAAACCTAGACAGCATCTTAAAAAGCAGAGACATCACCTTGCCAGCAAAGGTCTGTATAGTTAAAGCTATGGTTTTCCCAGTAGTGATGTATGGAAGTGAGAGCTGGACCATAAAGAAGGCTGATCGCCGAAGAATTGATGCTTTTGAATTATGGTGCTGGAGGAGACTCTTGAGAGTCCCATGGACTGCAAGAAGATCAAACCTCTCCATTCTGAAGGAAATCAGCCCTGAGTGCTCACAGGAAGGACATATCCTGAAGCTGAGGCTCCAATACTTTGGCCACCTCAGGAGAAGAGAAGACTCCCTGGAAAAGACCCTGATGTTGGGAAAGATGGAGGGCACAAGGAGAAGGGGACAACAGAGGACGAGATGGTTGGACAGTGTTCTCGAAGCTACCAACATGAGTTTGACCAAACTGCGGGAGGCAGTGGAAGACAGGAGTGCCTGGCGTGCTCTGGTCCAGGGGGTCACGAAGAGTTGGACACGACTAAACAACAACAACAGCAGCTGCAGTTTCACCTGCCCTGCACCGAAAGGGTGTCGGAGAATTGCAACAGAAACAGAAACGGGAGTGAAAATTGCTTATGTTCCCCGACTCCTCCTATTTCTGGAATGCAAGTCAAACCGACAGATCTGCTGATATCTGCTGCTGTTTCTTCTTCCATTCTTTTTTGGTCTTGTTGACTTGTTAACAGAAGAAGCGTGCAAACATTACAAAAAGAAACAGAAAACAAAGATTCAGTCTTTTAAACCAGAAATCACCACCACCTGGAAGCACAAATGTACAAAGCAGCAGGGATAATTAAATATTGACTCGTAACCATTTTTTGTTGTTGAAAAATTCTCCAGAGAGCAGGGTATTTATAGAGTTCATGTAAAAACAACACTGTCAAAAGATCTATCAGTTGGAAGTTCTTGATTGAGCTGTGGTGGGTTAATAGGATAACGGTACAAAACAAAATTTATAGTAACTCAAATAATATGGAGAAAGTAAAGTTTAAGCGCGTGTTTAAATCGGGGATGCAAGGGGAAGATCAGAAGTCTTGACAAATTTAATCACAAATGGATGTACAAAGGAAGTATTAAGTTAAAAAAGGAATAACGGTTTATTTTTATTTCTCATTTTGCCTATAATATCTATTGTATACTTCTGTTATAAAGTTTTTAATCATTAAAGCACTCAAAAGAAAGAAGCAGGGGGAATAAAATAAAGAAATATTGACTCATAACAAAGATTCCCTTTAAAAATAACCAAGATATAGAAAAAGAAAAGTCTCATCCACTTGTGAGTTCCATCATTCTAGAGAATAAAGGTTCTATAGAGCGCAAAATACGGTCTGACGCTCAACATAAAAAAAACAACAACGAAGATAATGGCTACTGGGCCCATCACCTCCTGGCAAAAAGAAGGGGAAGAAATGGAGGCAGTGAGAGATTTTACTTTCTTGGGCTCCATGATCACTGAAGATGGTGACAGCAGCCACAAAATTAAAAGATGCCTGCTTCTTGGGAGAAAAGCAATGACAAACCTAGACAGCATCTTAAAAAGCAGAGACATCACCTTGCCAACAAAGGTCCGTATAGTTAGAGCTATAGTTTTCCCAGTAGTGATGTATGGAAGTGAGAGCTGGACCATAAAGAAGGCTGATCGCCAAAGAATTGATGCTTTTGAATTCTGGTGCTGGAGGAGACTCTTGAGAGTCCCATGGACTGCAAGAAGATCAAACCTATCCATTCTGAAGGAAATCAGCCCTGAGTGCTCACTGGAAGGACAGATCCTGAAGCTGAGGCTCCAAGACTTTGGCCACCTCATGAGAAGAGAAGACTCCCTGGAAAAGACCCTGATGTTGGGAAAGATGGAGGGCACAAGGAGAAGGGGACAACAGAGGACGAGATGGTTGGACAGTGTTCTCGAAGCTACCAACTTGAGTTTGACCAAACTGCGGGAGGCAGTGGAAGACAGGAGAGCCTGGCGTGTCCACGAAGAGTCGGACACGACTAAACGACTAAAACAACAACAGAATATGTCTCTTGAATGAGACAGACATTTGCTTATACTGGTGACCTTGAACGACCAGAGGGGCACCAGGGTGGTGATGCTAGGTTGGCTATTTTCCCCCTCTCCCTTTTCCTGCTGGGAAAAAAAAAAAGGCACAAGAGACTTCTCTTCCAGGAAAGATAAAACAAAAAACTCAACAGGTATTGAAGCCTGTTTGAAGCCTTATTGAAGCCTGGTTTGAGTTTCAAACACAGGAAACCAAACAAAGCCAGGTGTGATGCAACAGGAAAAAATGTGCATCAAGTCCATTCATAAGAAGCAGCCCCACGCCTTTCGCAAAATGGGGAACTTTCACAGCGGCCGTCATTTCATTCATTCACTTGTTCCATTCTTTCAGCCTTCCGCTAGCCGGTCCCAGCCAGACGTTGCTGGAATACAGCTCTCATCACCCCCAACTGTTGGGTCATGCTGTCTGGGAGCTAAACAGGGTCACTGACAGTCCCTGCCGGCAGGCTCACCATCTAATAGACGCAGCACAAAAGGAAAATGGAACTGGGAGGGAAGAGGTGAGAAAGCGAATTGAGGTACGATGCCTTAAAAGCTAAAAGAAAAAAGAAAGGGAAATGATGGAAGGATAATCCGCATCTACAGGACAGAAAGGGAGAAAGAACAAAGTCTTTTGAGGAAGAATGAGACCTTGGGATGGTGGAGCTGGAGGAGCGAATATTCTGGGCAGTGAGCTTAACACGAAGTAAGTATGTTTGCCTGCCATGGCTGGTGGAGAAAGGGCCCTGAAAAATCTCTTAATGTAAGGGATCTGGCACTCTCTCGACTGTGATGGACCACAAATCCCATTAGCCCTGACCATTGAGCATGCTGGCTGGGGGCTGGGGGGGAGTGGGGACCCAAAATCTGGAGGCCACCAGGTCAATGAAAGTTGAATATTTCAACAGTCACTGTTCAGACTTGACAGCAGAAGTCACCCCCAGTCCAGTATGTGACAATTTTTTAGGGGGGGGGGTGGACCTCGTGAGTAAAGTTTCAGGGGAATGATCGTCAATTGTCATATTTCGAAAAGAAAAATTCCTGACACCTGCAAAGTGTTGAGCTTTTTGGGGGAGACCACCCCCTTTTTTACTTTTACTTTGGGAGCTGCTTTCGCTGCTTTTTCCATCGCACTGCCATACATCCAGGTTTCCCCTGACATTTTGCCAGCAAGATTCCCCCCCTGACCCCATTTACACACCCGAAAACCAGAACATTTTTCTTATTCTATATTAGACCCATAACAGGAAGGAATATTAAGTTGGCTCTTGTAACAGCTGTTGGCTAAAATCAGGAAACATGCGAGACGTTAACCATGTTGCTGGAGTTGGTGAGACCCGTCTATGGTACAGATCTTTATTTCTTTAACATTGGGTTTTTTTGTGTGTGTGTGTGGGGGGGACCCTCAAGAAATTCACCTCTGCATCTCAACTAAAAGCAGCTTACAATAAATGGGTTTTCAAGGCCTGATGGAACCAAATGGGTATCGCTTGGGATTCTGGAGCCAATACCATTGACCTTCAAATTGAAACCTTTACAACAACTCTGCAAGGTAGATGGGCATTCTTCCTCCATCTCCAATGGTAGGCACAAGGCTGGGGGAAGCCACAACCTCACAGCCTAAGGCCGACAAGCAAGTTCATGGCAGAAGACAGATCTGCCACTGGGGACCTCTTGAATCAGAACTAGCCTTGAACACCACTCTAGACAGTTCCGGATGATATCTTCCTATATGCATAGAAATGTAAGGCTGTCGTCACGCAACACCCATTAGAGCATCAGGAGTGCATCTTCAGAATCCAGGATTTGTATGAAGGGGGAAGGAAAGGGGGAAGCAAAGTGGGTTAATGTAGGGGAAAACATAGGGGGCTGGTGAATGGAGCAGACAGGGGTATAGCCGTGTCTCTGTTTGTGTATTTAGCTGCGGTTCCCGCATTGCAATGGGTTGGACTAGAATGGGGTCAGCAAACTTTTTTAGCAGGGGGCCGGTCCACTGTCCCTCAGACCTTGTGGGGGACTGGACTCTTTTTTAAAAAAATAATAATGAACGAATTCCTATGCCCTACAAATAACCCAGAGATGCACTTTAAATAAAAGGACACATTCTATTTATGTAAAAACAAGCTGATTCCCGGACCGTCCGCGGGCCGGATTGAGAAGGCGATTGGGCTGGATCTGGCCCCTGGGCCTTAGCTTGCCTACCCATGGACTAGATGACTTTCAGGGTTCCTTCCAGGTCTCGTTTTTATTACACATTTTGTATTTCTGTCTTGTATTTTTATGCTGCGAACCGCCCTGAGACAGAATCCTAGAGTTGCTGAAATAAATGAACTTTTCCACGATATTCTAATTTTTTGAGTTTCACCTGTAGAAACCTTCATATACTCCTATCATGTGGCTTGCAATCTTCAATATAGGATCCCAAATATTATTTTTCCACTTGCAGGAAGTTTTATATAAGCATTAAGAAGTCGTTCTTCCATCCCCATGCAGACTGACTTGGTACACTCCTCTGGAAGTCTTCCACACACACACACACCCCTCCACCTACACGTATAGGCTGGTCCCCACCTATAACCCCAAAGTGAATCCTCAAGTCTCTGGCGAATGAGCAAGCCTTTCTCGCAGCCTTCCGGCTTAAGCCTCTCACCTGGTCCAGCCTTCCAGGGACGCCAGTCCCTCCCCATGACTAACTCTCCTGGCATCTGTTTACGCTGCAAGAGTTAAGGCTGGATTCCTTGGCCTAGCCGACCGCGGTAGGAAAGCTTCCATTCAAGCCCAAGGAAAGAAACGAAAGAGGTAAAAGGGAAGAAAAAGCAAGTTTCAGCACAGACAAAAACTGCCTCTTTCCGTTGCCAGGAAAACCTCAGAGTTCAAGCCCAGGGAGGGCGCCCCGCTGTCTCCCGGTTCTGAATGGGAGTTTCGCCTCTCCGGCACGATTCACATCGTAGGGAACGAAATGCAAGACACAGAGAGTTTCAGTCCTGGCACAGGTTTCCAGCAGAAACACTACTGCCTCCAAGCTGGGCGGCACAACAGAAGCGATCAATAGGCGTCTCCTCCTCCATTAATTTGTCTAATCCTCTTTTAAAGCCATCCAAATTGGTGGGCAGGACTGTTTCTAGTGGCAAGGAGTTCCATAGTTCGACTGCACTGCATTAAGAACGACTTTCAGTTCTCTGTCCTGAATCTTCCAACGCTCAGCTTCACTGTCCACTAGTCCTAGTGTTATAAGAGGGAGAAAAGCGTTTCTCTATACAGTGGTACCTCAGGTTTCATACGCTTCAGGTTACAGACTCCGCTAACCCAGAAATAGTGCTTCAGGTTAAGTACTTTGCTTCATGATGAGAACAGAAATTGTGTTCCAGCGCCGCCGCAGCAGCAGGAGGCCCCATTAGCTAAAGTGGTGCTTCAGGTTAAGAATAGTTTCAGGTTAAGTACGGACCTCCGGAACGAATTAAGTACTTAACCCGAGGTACCACTGTATCCACTTTATTTGTGCCATGCATAATTCTATAAACTTCCAGTACATCCCCTCTGACTCCAACCCCCCCCCCAAAAAAGCTGCAACTTTTTTCATAGAGGAAACCGCTTCATCCCTGTGATCATTTGGGCTGCTCTTTTCTGAACAGAAAGCGTCGGTGCCCACCAGTTGAGCCCAAACGCCACCAAGCACACTTCCTATTTGTGATTCTCAGAAAGTGCAGCCCAGAGGAATGCTGCCTCCAACTGAATGAGAGACTACTGCAATGCGCTTTACATGGGGCTGCCTTTGAAGGTGACCCGGAAACTACAACTAATCCAGAATGCGGCAGCTAGACTGGTGACTGGGAGCGGCCGCCGAGACCACATAACACCGTCTTGAAAGACCTACGTTGGCTCCTAGTACGTTTCCGAGCACAATTCAAAGTGTTGGTGCTGACCTTGAAAGCCCTAAACGGCCTCGGCCCAGTATACCGTATTTTTCGCCCTATAGGACGCACTTTTTACCCTCCAAAAATGAAGGGGAAATGTTTGTGTGTCCTATGGGGTGAATGCAGGCTTCGCGGACCTCTCCGCAAGCAGCGGGAGCGCTCCCGCTGCTTGCGGAGAGTTGCCTGCATGCTGAAGCCCGCGTGCGCTGAGCTCAGCGCGTCCAGGCTTTTTCCCTTTATTTCCCCCCCAAAAAACTAGGTACGCCTTATGGGACGGTGCGTCCTATAGGGCGAAAAATACGGTACCTGAAGGAGTGTCTCCATCCCCATCGTTCTACCTGGACACTGAGATCCAGTGCTGAGGGCCTTCTGGTGGTTCTCTCCCTATGAGAAGTGAGGTTACAGAGAACCAGGCAGAGGGCCTTCTCGGTGGTGGTGCCCACCCTGTAGAACGCCCTCCCTTCAGATGTCAAGGAAATAAACCACAATCTGACTTTTAGAAGACATCTGAAGGCAGTCCTGTTTAGGGAAGTTTTTAATGTTTGGTGTTCTATTGTGTTTTTATTATTCCGTTAGGAGCCGCCCAGAGTGGCTGGGGAAACCCAGCCAGATGGGCGGGGTATAAATAATAAATTATTATTATTATTCCAAGGAAAAACAGACAACAACGGTTCCACCTGACCTGTCAGGAATTGCTTTCCGACTCCAGATATGGCAACCCCACAGCAGAGAATCAGAGGAAAAGCCACCCAACTGAATCATCTCAAAAAGAGAACCTTCCTAATGCAATGCCACGCTGCTCAGTTCCTCGAATGCCACCATCCCCGATGCCTCAGAGGAAATGGGGGAAATCCACTTGGTGCTCTAGTGAGCAAGGCGCAAAAGAAGCGTCAAAACCAGGGTGTAAGGTGGCGCCCACAAGGGATCCTTGCAAAAGGTTGTCAAGGCCAGCTTGTGAGATTTTCTGCACGTATCTTGCTGTAGGTCTCACAGGCAGAAACCCAGACATACTGTACAACCAAATTCCCACACTGCAAATAGACGTCCTTTGCTTCACCAACTCTGCATTATCCCATGTGTAAAGGTAAAGGTAAAGGTAAAGGTAAAGGGACCCCTGACCATTAGGTCCAGTCGTGGCCGACTCTGGGGTTGCAGCACTCATCTCGCTTTATTGGCCGAGGGAGCCGGTGTACAGCTTCCGGGTCAAGTGGCCAGCAGGACTAAGCTGCTTCTGGCGAACCAGAGCAGCGCACGGAAACGCCGTTTACCTTCCTGCCAGAGAGGTACCTATTTATCTACTTGCACTTTGACGTGATTTCGGACTGCTAGGTTGGCAGGAGCAGGGACCGAGCAACAGGAGCTCACCCCGTCGCAGGGATTCAAACCGCCGACCTTCTGATCGGCGAGTCCTAGGCTGTGTGGTTTAACCCACAGCATCAGATGGCCTTGAAATGGTGCTTTAGATGTTAATAACTTAATTGTAATAATAATAATAAATAACAACAACTACTACTACTACTTTACCACACATCAGGTGCAAATGTAGGCTGCATACATGCCATATATTCAAAGCACATTTCTCACACACTCCCAATAATCTTGGGAACTGTAGTTTACCCCCACAGAGCTATAATTCCCAGCACCCGTGATTCTTTTTTTGGAGGGGGAGTTTGAAATGTATGGTGTAGATGCATCCACAGGCTTGGGGGGGAAATCTGCCAATTTCCATTTTTTTTAGGTCCCCCCCCCCATTTTTTCCAGTGTTAAATTTAGTGTTCCACACTCCTGCAGCAGCTTGCAGGTTTTTAAACGCGTCAGCATTTTCCAAGCGCACACATTTGTGCTAGCAATTCCCCCTCCTACAATTCATTTCTGCATATTATTTTACCGTGCTCTCCCATAACATACCCATTATGGCACACATTTCCTGGCCAAAGAGCTGCCCTGCAAAATGGAGAGGGAGGGCACCTGTAGTTTCACGTTACGGTGCAAATGGAATTGAATTTCAACCCCCTATACCCGTCCAGATGCCTGGCACAAGGTAGGGCGAAATATCACATGCTTCAAAAAGAACAAAATCCAATAGCAATAGATGGAGGGCGTGTCCTTTTCTCCCGGAATCCTAGAAACTCAGCAAAGCTGAGGGGCAGACAAAAGTCAAGGACTCCTCTGCGCAATGCAGAACGTGCGGAACTCGCTGCCACAAGGTGCCGTTGGTGACGGCTACTAGCTTGGAATGCTATAAAAGTGGATGAGACAGAAATCACAGAGGAGAGAGTATGTTCCATCTCCATGCTCAAAGTCCACTGAATTCCAGGAAGTTTGTTGCCTTCATGTCCTGCCAAGAACATCAATAAGGTCTTGGTGGTAAAAAAAAGAAGTAAAGGACCCCTGCACGGTTAAGTCCAGTCAAAGGAGACTATGGGGTTGCGGCACTCATCTCGCTTTCAGGCTGAGGGAGCCAGCGTTTGTTCACTGACAGCTTTCTGGGTCATGTGGCCAGCAAGACTAAACCGCTTCTGGCGCAACGGGACACCGTGACGGAAACCAGACCACACGGAAACACCGTTTACCTTCCCACCACAGTGGTACCTATTTATCTACTTGAACTGATGTGCTTTCGAAATGCTAGGTTGGCAGGAACTGGGACCGAGCAACGGGAGTTCACCCCATCGCATGGATTTGAACCGCTGGCCTTCCAATCAGCAAGCCCAAGAGGCTCGGTGGTTTAGACCACAGCGCCACAGTCTCAGTGGATGAGGCCAGTGGTCCCTCTATTTCAGCATCCTGTTATTGCAGTAGCCAACGAGATGCCCATTTACAAGAAGGAAGCAAGCGACAGTTCCTTCTTAATGCATCACTCCCTCTGGAATAGCCATACAGCCAGACTCCTCCACAATACAATCCTCTCTGTGAGTCTACTCAGGAGCAAGCCACCTGAATCCAATTGGAGGAGGTATACTCCCAAGTAAGTATCCTTCTTCCCCTCGCAAGCACTGGTTAAACCGGGATACACATTTAAGCCAATTCGGCCAACCTAGACTGCATCATCCCACGCTTAAAAATAACAGGAAAACCGCCTTTGATTTGAAATAGTGCATTGTAAAAGTTTTTAAGAAAAGGAACCAGCTGGGCAAACCAGCCTCCATTGCGTCCACATCCTAGGTGACTCCTATTTCTAGCAATCTACAGGCTGCCTGTTCATCAGAAAGCAGTCTGCGCATGCTCTACAGTCCTGTTACTTCAGAAGAAGCCAGGCTTGAATTCAACTCGGGCTCCTTGCCTTCAAGAAGAGAGGGCAGTCTAATTCACAGATGGCCCGATTTCACAGGCTGAAGCAGTGAGGGGTCTCAGTCGCTACTGAAAAATCCCAGCTGGTCAAAAGGGGGTTGGACTAGATATCCCCTGGGGCCCAACTCTACGATTCGAAAAAAGAAGACGGAAAAACAACTTGCCTTATATTGAAAGCAACATAGCTTGCGTGGTTCGTTGCCGGCGGCACCTCTGAGCAGTTCTGGGCAGCTTTTCATGCCTGGCTGTTTAGGAACCTGCAATGCCACTCCCGCCCGCCTCCCACTGCCAAATTTCCTTTTCTGTTCAGCTGCAGATCCTGCTTCCTGGATGACACACACACAACACACACCCGCCGCAGCCCAGAGGTACGATTACAAAACCATCCTGGGCAGAAGGTTTCAAGCCAGCCGCACAATTCGTTTCCTCCTTCGTCCCGCCTGTTTACAAACAAGCCTTACTGCCTGCAGCCTGGCGAAGAGCAAGGATTTAGTTTTAAAAGATCGGGAGCCTGGGAGGAAGATTTAGGCCAGGGGTCAGCAAACTTTTTTTTTTAATAAAAGAAGAAGATTGGAACATGTTTATTGAATATATGGGGGTGGGGTTGTGTATATTTGAAAACATTGACAGCATTGAGATAAATTCAGTGTAAAGAAGTTTAGTTTAGTTTATGTAAAATATGCAGGGATTTATGTTATGCAAAACAAACCATGGAAAGAGAAGAAGGGAGATCATTTATATTTTAGGGTTGTTTAAATGAATACAGCGGTACCTCGGGTTAAGAACTTAATTTGTTCTGGAGGTCCATTCTTAACCTGAAACTGTTCTTAACCTGAAGCACCACTTTAGCTAATGGGGCCTCCCGCTGCCACCGCACCGCCGGAGCACGATTTCTGTTCTCATCCTAAAGCAAAGTTCTTAACCCAAGGCACTATTTCTGGGTTAGCGGAGTCTGTAACATGAAGTGTATGTAACCTGATGTATGTAACCCAAGGTACCACTGTACTCTAAATTGTAAAACAGAAAGGGAGCCGGTCCACTGTCCCTCAGAACTTGTGGGGGGCTGGACTATATTTATTTGGGGGGGGGGTGAACGAATTCCTATGCCCCAAAAATAACCCAGAGATGCATTTTAAATAAAAGCACACATTCTACTCATGTAAAAAAACACCAGGCTGGCCCCACAAATAACCCAGAGATGCATTTGAAATAAAAGGACACATTCTACTTCTGTAAAAACACGCTGATTCCTGGACCATCCGCAGGCTGGATTGAGAAGGCGATTGGGCTGGATCCGGCCCCCGGGCCTTAGTTTGCCTACCCATGATCTAGGCGGTGGCTAAACTGCCAAGCCAAAGCGGCTGAGGAATTTACAGAGCGGTGCATCTCAAACAAAGGAGCTTTGAAAAGAGAGAGGCTGGCATTTAAAAAAATGCCAGTCCGAAAATCGCTGAATTGAAACTTATCGAGAGGTTTTGTCAACTCTGGCCAGAGAATCGGGCCAGCGGCCCATCTAGTCAGCATTCTGTTCTCAGAAAGTCGTCCAGAGAGGGAAACACACAAACAGAATCCCAACACAAATGCACAGTCTCCTTCTGCAGTTTTCAGAAATTGGTACAGTGGTTCCTTGGTTCTCAAACGCCTTGGTACTCAAACGCCTTGGAACCCAAACACTGCAAACCCGGAAGTAAGCGTTTCAGTTTGCGAACTTTTTTCGAAGCCGAAAATGCTCCATTTTGAGTGTTATGCTTCCGATTTGAGATCGGATACTTCTGTTTTGAGTGTTACGCTGAAGTCTGTTTGTTTTCGCAATTTATTTTGCGTTTCTGTTTTTGCGGCTCTTTTTTGTTTCGTTTTTGTGACTGTGTGGAACCCAGTTCAGCTACTGGTGGATTGATTGTGTGACTGCAGTACATTGTTTATTGCTTTCATTTTACAGATCCAGTGGTTTTCAAACTGGTTTTCAAACTGCAAACATGCATTTTATATGTAACGAGACCATCGGTCCAGAAAATGAAAGCAATAAACAATGTACTGCAGTCACACAGTCAATCCACCAGTAGCTGAACTGGGCTCCCCACAGTCACAAAAACAAAAAACAAAAGAGCCACAAAAACAGAAATGCAAAATAAATAGCAAAAGCAGACAGACCTCAGCGTAACACTCAAAACGGAAGCGTAACACTCAAAATGGAGCACGTTCGGCTTCCAAAAAAAGTTTGCAAACCGGAACACTTCCGGGTTTGCAGTGTTTGGGTTCTAAGTTGTTTGAGTACCAAGGCGTTTGAGAACCAAGGTACCACTGTAGCCAAATTCGTGGAAGAGCGGACTATCAAGACCAGGGGTCAGCAAACTTTTTCAGCAGGGGGCCAGTCCACTGTCCCTCAGACCTTGTGGAGGGCCGGACTATATATATATTTTTAGGGGGGGGATAGGAACAAATTCCTATGTCCCACAAATAACCCAGAGATGCATTTTAAATAAAAGCACATATTTATAATAATAATAATAATTTATTATTTGTACCCCGTCCATCTGGCTGGGTTTCTCATGTAAAAACATGATGATTCCCGGACCGTCCGCGGGCCGGATTGAGAAGGCGATTGGGCCAGATCCGGCCCTCGGGTCTTAGTTTGCCTACCCATGATCAAGAGCTACTAGCCTGGACGGACGGCTGTTCTCTGTCTCCACAGTTAGGGGCAGCAATGCTTTCAGTTGTGGGAAACTGCTGAAGGAGAGAGTGTTGAAGAACTAGGAGTTCCTTTGATCTCAGATTTTGATTTTTTGCAAGCCAATTATGGCCCCACACAAATCCATTCCGGCTCCACAAACCCGCTTTGCCAGAGCACCCTGAGGGCAAACCTTGTTCTGTAAAACTGTAGGCCAAATGTTTAAGATGACATTTGTAAAAAAAACAGAAGCATTTTTGTTAGGGATTGTTGGAGAAGACCTGCCAAGAAAAATAAAGAATTTGTTTATGTAAGCAACAACTGCGGCGAGAGTCTTGATAGCGCAAGGATGGAAGAATGAGGAAACCCCGACAAAAGAACAGCGGCAAGAGAAATTAACGAACTATGGAGAACTGGCGAAACTGACACGTAAATTGCGAGATAAAGACAACTGTGACTTTAAAGAAGAATGGGAACTTTTTACAACCTATTTAACAAGACAACAAAATGAACTGGACTCCTTGGCAGGTTTTGAATAAGCATACACAAATTTATTGGATTAATATGGTGGATAGATAATATAAGGATGTATGTTGTTGTTGTTTAGTCGTTTAGTCGTGTCCGACTCTTCGTGACCCCATGGACCAGAGCACGCCAGGCACTCCTGTCTTCCACTGCCTCCCGCTGTTTGGTCAAACTCATGCTGGTAGCTTCGAGAACACTGTCCCACCATCTCGTCCTCTGTCGTCCCCTTCTCCTTGTGCCCTCCATCTTTCCCAACATCAGGGTCTTTTCCAGGGAGTCTTCTCTTCTCATGAGGTGGCCAAAGTACTGGAGCCTTAGCTTCAGGATCTGTCCTTCCAGTGAGCACTCAGGGCTGATTTCCTTAAGAATGGATACGTTTGATCTTCTTGCAGTCCATGGGACTCTCAAAAGTCTCCTCCAGCACCAATAAGGATGCATACAATTTTGCAATATGCAGAGAACAATATGGGATAAGAAATCAGAGAGAGGAGCTGAGGGAAATCCTGGGGGGGGGGGGAGTATGTTGGGGAGGTGGGAGGGGAAAAAATGAGAGGGGAAAAATAATGAAGATGATTTGTATTGTTGATTTGTTATGTTGAATTTGTTAATTATTATTTTTTAAAAGTAAAACTGTAAGCCAAACCAGTTAGCCAAAGAACGCAAAACCCTCTCCTCACGCGCTGCAGCCACCAGGCGTTTGCTCTCTGGCAAGAATGCAGCTCAGCAAAAGCATCCCACGGCCTCCCTTTGCTTCAGGGAAGCGCTAAAGGAGTCCTTACAAAAGCCTCTTTGTATTCTCAGGCGCTCTTTGCTCTTCGTAGGCGAGGAGATGCCAAGCCGATCCTCCTTCGCTCGACGGACCAACCCGAGCGACCTGGGACAGAACATTCCTGGACCAGCCAGCCAGAACCAGAGCTTAGGTGGGAGACGGAGGAGGGATAGACGATGCAGACAATTTATTCTAGGGCTCGGGAACCTCCAGCAGCCCTCCAAGGACATATAAGAGCATGGCGGCTAACAGATTGAGGTTGAATCCTGACAAGACAGAAGGACTGTTTTTGGGGGACAGGAGGCGGGCGGGTGTGGAGGACTCCCTGGTCCTGAATGGGGTAACTGTGCCCCTGAAGGACCAGGAGTGCAGCCTGGGAGTCATTTTGGACTCACAGCTGTCCGTGGAGGCACAGGTCAGTTCTGTGTCCAGGGCAGCTTTCTACCAGCTCCATCTGGTACGCAGGATGAGACCCTACCTGCCTGCAGACTGTCTTGCCAGAGTGGCGCATGCTCTGGTTATCTCCCGCTTGGACTACTCCAATGTGCTCTACATGGGGCTACCTCTGAAGGTGACCCACAAACTACAACTAATCCAGAATGCGGCAGCTAGACTGGTGACTGGGAGCGGCCACCAAGACCACATAACACCAATCCTGAGAGATCTGCATTGACTCCCAGTACGTTTCCAAGCACAATTCAAAGTGTTAGTGCTGATCTTTAAAGCCCTAAACGGCCTCGGCCCAGGATACCTGAAGGAGCGTCTCCACCCCCATCGTTCTGCCCGGACACTGAGATCCAGTGCCGAGGGCCTTCCGGCAGTTCCCTCCCTGCGAGAAGCCAAGTTACAGGGCCTTCTTGGTGGTGGCGCCTGCCCTGTGGAACATCCTCCCACCAAGTGTCAAGGAAATAAACAACTATCTGACTTTTAGAAGACATCCGAAGGGAAGCTTTTAATGTATGGTGTTTTATTGTACAGTGGTACCTTGGCTTACAGACGCTTCAGGTTACAGGCTCCGCTAACCCAGAAATAGTACCTACAATAGTACCGAGGTACCACTGTACTGGGAAAATGAATTAGATAACAGGCTGTAAATTTTAAATTGCTTTTCCATAATTCCTCCCATTTTTGCAGTTCAATTGGGTATCCAAAATCCTGGTGCACATCACCACGTCTATCAGCAAACCACAGATCTCTGGCATTCTCCCCAGAGCTCTAAAACAGCCCTGTGTAAGACACTTTGGTGAATGTGACACAGCTCAAAGCAGCCTTAAAGTTTCCAGGCTGCAATGACTGTCTCCTAACTTCCTCCTAGATGCACAGAATTGATGAGTGGCATGGCTTGGAACTGCTGAGGTGGCCATTTTTCGGTCAGTGACCAGGAACAGCTATTTAACTCATGACAGGGAGTAACCTTGAGAAGTTATGGAAACCTTAGCTGCTCGGTGCGCAACTGCCTGTTCTAATGGTAGCTTCTCATGGCTGAAAATGGAGAACACCAACCGCAGGGTGTGTGGGGTTTTAGGGGAGGGGTAGTACCTGGATAAGGGACGCGGGTGGCGCTGTGGGTTAAACCACAGAGCCTAGGACTTGCCGATCAGAAGGTCGGCGGTTCGAATCCCTGCGACGGGGTGAGCTCCCGTTGCCAACCTAGCAGTCCAACCTGCCAACCTGCTCCTGCCAACCTAGCAGTCCGAAAGCACGTCAAAGTGCAACTAGATAAACAGGTACCGCTCCAGCGGGAAGGTAAACGGCGTTTCCGTGCGCTGCTCCGGTGAAATATACTCAGAGTCGCAAAGTGATTTCATGCTCTTTATTCAGCTCATAGTGGTGAGGAGGAATGAATAAATGTCCCCTCACAGTATCTGCTTTATATACATTATTTACACAATGGGCTGCACATGATTGGCTAATTCTGGAATTCTACTGTAAGCCAATCAGGTTGTGGATTCACTTCTATCTGGAGCAGGATTGGGTGGTTCCTGCCAACCAATCATACTGCTGCATTGTTCTAGGACCAATCAGACTGCTGCATTCTGAATCCTATTGTTCTAGGACCAATCAGACTGCTGCCTTTTGGATCCTATTGTTCTAGGACCAATCAGACTGCTACAGTTTGGATCCTATTCAACTCAGTACATAACACCCCTCCCCTCTAAGTTCCAGTCCTGCCCGGGAGGTCGCATTCATAGTCCTCAAGGTATGCCGGCGGCCTACGTGTGCGTTGTGGCCTGGGGTGTTCCCTGGTCCGGGCTCCGGGTTCTGGCTCGTGTTCCAAGGATGCTGGCTGTGATGCGGCTGTTTGGTCTGGTGCAACCGGCTCGCTCAGTCGTGGTTCTGGTTCCGGTGTCCTTTCGGCCTCACGGGTCCTCTCTGTATTTACTGATTCTGCCTCTCCTGCTGGCCCCTCCTGCTCTATGGGCCTCACTGCCCCGCTGTTCCCTTGGGACTCCTCTGACCTGTCCTCCTCCTGGTTTTCTCCCGGGAATCGTCGCCGTATCTGGTCGCAGTGGCGGCGCCAGCATTGCCCCCCATCCGTTAGCACCTCGTACGACACGGGGCCAGTGACCCTGGTGATTGTGGCGGGTACCCATGCTGGGCCTGCCCCAAAATTCTTTGCGTACACTGGGTCCTGGGCCTCGAAGGTCCGGGGGTTCCTGCCTTCCCCCACCACTACCTCATCCTGAGCTCTATCGGGGTGAAGGCGGTCCAATCTGATTGCAAGGCGCCGACCCATTAGTAGTTCAGCGGGGCTCCGGCCAGTCGTTGAGCTGGGGGTGCTGTGCTGTGCTAGAAGGAATGTGGCAAGGCGGTACTCCCAGTCCCCTTGCGTCATGCGGCGAAGGGTGTCCTTGGTGGTCCGCACCATGCGTTCTGCTTGGCCATTGGTGGCAGGGTGGAACGGCGCCGAACGGATGTGGCGGATGGCGTTCTGCGCTGTGAAGGTTTGGAATTCTCCTGACGTAAATGCAGTCCCGTTGTCTGAGACGAGAGTGTCAGGGAGCCCGTGGGTTGCAAACAGCCTGCGTAGTACCCGGATGGCTGCGGACGTGGAAGTGGACGGTACCAGTGCGACTTCCAGCCATTTGGTGTAGGAGTCCACCACTATGAAGAATGTTTTCCCCTGAAAGGGGCCAGCGAAATCCACATGCAGGCGTGACCATGGTGCTCGGGCGGACTCCCAGGACTGGACTGGGGCCCTTGGGGGATCTGGGCGGGATTCTTGGCAGGCCTGGCAGTGTTTGACCCAGGCCTCTATCTCTCCATCGATCCCCGGCCACCACACATAACTCCTGGCAAGGGCCTTCATTCTTACTACCCCTGGATGTGTCTCGTGTAGGGCTGTGAGGACCCTTTTGCAGAGGGGCTGGGGGACAACGACTCTGCTTCCCCATAACAGGCACCCCTTGTGGGCCGACAGTTCATGTTTGCGGGTTGTGTAGCCGGCGAATTCTGGCCCGGGGCTGCTGCTGGGCCATCCCCTCCACACCCAGTCCAGGACCCGGGAGATGACCCTATCTTTCTTGGAATGGTGTGCAACTTCTTGTGCCTGAATGGGGCGGTCGGGAAGCAGCTCCAGGCTCATAACCTCTTGTGCAGGTGCTGGGTCAGGGCCTGTTTCCGGTAGTGGTAGCCTGCTGAGGGCGTCCGCATGGCCCATCGCCTTCCCAGGTCGGTGAATCAGTGCATACTGGTAGCTGGCAAGGAAAATTGACCACCTGAGGACGCGAGGAGACAGCACTTGGGGGGTCTGCTTTTCGGGGGCAAACAAGCCAAGCAACGGCTTGTGGTCAGTCACCACGGTGAAGGGCCGCCCGTACAAGAAATCATGGAATTTTTTTACTCCCTTTACGATTGCCAGACCCTCCTTGTCGATTTGCGAGTAGTTCCGCTCGGTTGTGTTGAGTGTCTGGGAAAAGTACGCCACCGGTACCTCTCTTCCATCCGGGAGTTGGTGCCCCAGGACAGCTCCAATGCCATAGGGTGAGGCGTCGCATGCTAGCACCACCGGCAGCCTCTCGTCGAAGTGTGCCAAGACCGAGTTTGAGACAAGCAAGTCCTTGACTGCCTGGAATGCGGCCTCCTGGCGCTGGCCCCACACCCAAGGGGCCCGCTTGTCCAGGAGTCTGTGTAGGGGCTCCGCTACCGCCGCCTTGTGGGGAAGGAAGGAATGGTAAAAGTTCAATAGTCCCAAGAAGGCCTGAAGTTCAGTCTTGCTCTTGGGCGCTGGGGCATCACAAATGGCCCGTACCTTGTCCCCAGTCGGGTGGACCCCTTCTGCGTCCACCATAAATCCCAGAAAGTCCACCTGAGGCACTCCTAGTAGACATTTTTCCCGCTTCACCTTGAGACCCGCCGTCTGGAAACGGTGCAGAACGGTGCGGAGGCGGTCCTCAAACTCCTCTGGTGTGGGGCCGGCAATCAACACATCATCGAAGAAGGGGGTGACGCCAGGAATCCCTTTAAGGAGAGAGTCCATTATATTCTGGAATATGCCTGGTGCCACGCTGACACCGAATTGCAGCCGCTTTACCCTGAACGCTCCTCTGTGCGTCACAATCGTCTGTGCCTCTGCTGTGGCCTCATCTACTGGCAGCTGTTGATATGCTTGGGCCAAGTCCAGCTTGCCAAAAATTTTCGACCCAGCCAGGGTGGCAAGGACATGGCTGACCACTGGCACTGGGTATGCGTGGGCCGTGAGGGCCTTGTTTATGGTACATTTGTAGTCTGCGCAGATGCGGACCGAACCATTAGGCTTGACGGGTGTGACGATTGGGGTTTCCCAGGGAGCATTAGGCACCGGCTCCAGCACTCCTTGCTCTACGAGTCGGTCCAATTCCTCGTCTATACGGGGTTTCAAGGCGAACGGGACCCGGCGGGCCTTGAGCCTGACCGGTCGTACTGCGGGGTCAAGCTGTAGCGCAATGGGGGGGCCCGTATACTGTCCCAATTTCCCATCGAAAACCCCTGGAAATTCCTTGCATATGGCGTCCACGTCCACTTGTAAGCTAGTGTGGTTCACCCCGGTGACAGCTAGCCCCAGTGGTCCAAACCATGCCAATCCCAGTAAGCTAATGTAGGGGCCCTTGACCACAAGCAAGTCCAGTTGCCGCGTCCGCCCTCGGTATTGCACCCTGAAGGTCCCCACCCCCATTGTGGGGACCTTACGTTTCTGGAAGTCCCGGAGGGTGAATGGGGCCGGCCTGAGTTTGGGACCCCCAGTGGGACACAGTTTCCTTAAGGTCCTTGCCGAGATTATGGATAGAGTTGAACCCGTGTCAAGCTCCATGCGGCATGGGGCCCCCTCTATCTGTACCTCTACATAAATTTTCTCTACATTGGGGTGGGGCAACTGGTATACCTGGAAGTCCGTGAGCTCCGTCGAGTTGCCTTGGTGCGTTGGGCCCCGGGACCTGGGGCTCTTGGATTGGTCATCTGATGCCTGGTGTCGGGTGGGCCGAGCCCGACACACCCGGGCGATGTGTCCCGATTTTCTGCACTGCCTGCACTCTGCGTTGCGGAAACGGCAGGTCCTCCTCTCGTGACTCTCCCCGCAGCTTGCGCAGTTCCCTCCTTCTCGTCGAGGCAGCTGTGGTCTGTGCGCTGCTTGAGTGCGCTGCTGTACTCGGTGCACCTCCTCCCTGTCGGATCCTGAGTCGTCGGTGAGGTCTTCATGGTGGACCCTCGGTTGGGATGGCAGGCTCGGCCGTGCCTCTTGGGTCGACCTCTCGGCAGCTTCTGTTGCCAGGGCCTCCTCCAGAGCGACCTGGAACGTTAGGTCCTTCTTAGCGTAGAGGCGCCGTTGCAGCTTCTCATCCTTCAGGCCACCGACGAGGCGGTCACGAAGCATGTTCTCCAGCTCTGAGAAGTTGCAGAACCGGGCGGCTTGGCGGAGAGAGGTCACAAACCCAGTTATGGTTTCCCCAGGGGCTTGCCGCTTTGCGTAGAAGGCATTTCGACGAGCCACCACTGAGGGCTGCGGCGAAAAGTGCCCCTTCAGCTGTTCCATTATTGTTTTGTATGGAACAGTAGCGACGTCTTCAGGCGCAAGGAGAGCCCGGGCGATTTCAAACGTCTCCTCTCCGCAGACGCTGAAGAATATCGCCCTCTTCTTGGCGTCTTCTTCGTCGGTGACCCCTTTGGCTTCTAGGAGGAAGGTGAAACGGGAGGCGTACGCTTCCCAGTCTCCAGATGCTGGGTTGAATGGCGAGAAGCTGCTGTTGGCTGCCATTCTGAGTTCCTTGTGCCCCGGAGCTGAAGCCTGGATACACGGTGCGAGGCAGCGGTGCGGCAGTTGGCGGTGCTGCGGTGCTGTGTGTGGCAGTCAGCTCAGCGGGATCCCATCCTCGTCGCCAGTGAAATATACTCAGAGTCGCAAAGTGATTTCATGCTCTTTATTCAGCTCATAGTGGTGAGGAGGAATGAATAAATGTCCCCTCACAGTATCTGCTTTATATACATTATTTACACAATGGGCTGCACATGATTGGCTAATTCTGGAATTCTACTGTAAGCCAATCAGGTTGTGGATTCACTTCTATCTGGAGCAGGATTGGGTGGTTCCTGCCAACCAATCATACTGCTGCATTGTTCTAGGACCAATCAGACTGCTGCATTCTGAATCCTATTGTTCTAGGACCAATCAGACTGCTGCCTTTTGGATCCTATTGTTCTAGGACCAATCAGACTGCTACAGTTTGGATCCTATTCAACTCAGTACATAACATCCGGTTTGCCAGAAGCGGCTTCGTCATGCTGGCCACATGACCCGGAAGCTGTACTGTTATGTACTGAGTTGAATAGGATCCAAACTGTAGCAGTCTGATTGGTCCTAGAACAATAGGATCCAAAAGGCAGCAGTCTGATTGGTCCTAGAACAATAGGATTCAGAATGCAGCAGTCTGATTGGTCCTAGAACAATGCAGCAGTATGATTGGTTGGCAGGAACCACCCAATCCTGCTCCAGATAGAAGTGAATCCACAACCTGATTGGCTTACAGTAGAATTCCAGAATTAGCCAATCATGTGCAGCCCATTGTGTAAATAATGTATATAAAGCAGATACTGTGAGGGGACATTCATTCATTCCTCCTCACCACTATGAGCTGAATAAAGAGCATGAAATCACTTGCGACTCTGAGTATATTTCACTGGCGACGAAGGTGGGATCCCGCTGAGCTGACTGCCACACACAGCACCGCAGCACCGCCAACTGCCGCACCGCTGCCTCGCACCGTGTATCCAGGCTTCAGCTCCGGGGCACAAGGAACTCAGAATGGCAGCCAACAGCAGCTTCTCGCCATTCAACCCAGCATCTGGAGACTGGGAAGCGTACGCCTCCCGTTTCACCTTCCTCCTAGAAGCCAAAGGGGTCACCGACGAAGAAGACGCCAAGAAGAGGGCGATATTCTTCAGCGTCTGCGGAGAGGAGACGTTTGAAATCGCCCGGGCTCTCCTTGCGCCTGAAGACGTCGCTACTGTTCCATACAAAACAATAATGGAACAGCTGAAGGGGCACTTTTCGCCGCAGCCCTCAGTGGTGGCTCGTCGAAATGCCTTCTACGCAAAGCGGCAAGCCCCTGGGGAAACCATAACTGGGTTTGTGACCTCTCTCCGCCAAGCCGCCCGGTTCTGCAACTTCTCAGAGCTGGAGAACATGCTTCGTGACCGCCTCGTCGGTGGCCTGAAGGATGAGAAGCTGCAACGGCGCCTCTACGCTAAGAAGGACCTAACGTTCCAGGTCGCTCTGGAGGAGGCCCTGGCAACAGAAGCTGCCGAGAGGTCGACCCAAGAGGCACGGCCGAGCCTGCCATCCCAACCGAGGGTCCACCATGAAGACCTCACCGACGACTCAGGATCCGACAGGGAGGAGGTGCACCGAGTACAGCAGCGCACTCAAGCAGCGCACAGACCACAGCTGCCTCGACGAGAAGGAGGGAACTGCGCAAGCTGCGGGGAGAGTCACGAGAGGAGGACCTGCCGTTTCCGCAACGCAGAGTGCAGGCAGTGCAGAAAATCGGGACACATCGCCCGGGTGTGTCGGGCTCGGCCCACCCGACACCAGGCATCAGATGACCAATCCAAGAGCCCCAGGTCCCGGGGCCCAACGCACCAAGGCAACTCGACGGAGCTCACGGACTTCCAGGTATACCAGTTGCCCCACCCCAACGTAGAGAAAATTTATGTAGAGGTACAGATAGAGGGGGCCCCATGCCGCATGGAGCTTGACACGGGTTCAACTCTATCCATAATCTCGGCAAGGACCTTAAGGAAACTGTGTCCCACTGGGGGTCCCAAACTCAGGCCGGCCCCATTCACCCTCCGGGACTTCCAGAAACGTAAGGTCCCCACAATGGGGGTGGGGACCTTCAGGGTGCAATACCGAGGGCGGACGCGGCAACTGGACTTGCTTGTGGTCAAGGGCCCCTACATTAGCTTACTGGGATTGGCATGGTTTGGACCACTGGGGCTAGCTGTCACCGGGGTGAACCACACTAGCTTACAAGTGGACGTGGACGCCATATGCAAGGAATTTCCAGGGGTTTTCGATGGGAAATTGGGACAGTATACGGGCCCCCCCATTGCGCTACAGCTTGACCCCGCAGTACGACCGGTCAGGCTCAAGGCCCGCCGGGTCCCGTTCGCCTTGAAACCCCGTATAGACGAGGAATTGGACCGACTCGTAGAGCAAGGAGTGCTGGAGCCGGTGCCTAATGCTCCCTGGGAAACCCCAATCGTCACACCCGTCAAGCCTAATGGTTCGGTCCGCATCTGCGCAGACTACAAATGTACCATAAACAAGGCCCTCACGGCCCACGCATACCCAGTGCCAGTGGTCAGCCATGTCCTTGCCACCCTGGCTGGGTCGAAAATTTTTGGCAAGCTGGACTTGGCCCAAGCATATCAACAGCTGCCAGTAGATGAGGCCACAGCAGAGGCACAGACGATTGTGACGCACAGAGGAGCGTTCAGGGTAAAGCGGCTGCAATTCGGTGTCAGCGTGGCACCAGGCATATTCCAGAATATAATGGACTCTCTCCTTAAAGGGATTCCTGGCGTCACCCCCTTCTTCGATGATGTGTTGATTGCCGGCCCCACACCAGAGGAGTTTGAGGACCGCCTCCGCACCGTTCTGCACCGTTTCCAGACGGCGGGTCTCAAGGTGAAGCGGGAAAAATGTCTACTAGGAGTGCCTCAGGTGGACTTTCTGGGATTTATGGTGGACGCAGAAGGGGTCCACCCGACTGGGGACAAGGTACGGGCCATTTGTGATGCCCCAGCGCCCAAGAGCAAGACTGAACTTCAGGCCTTCTTGGGGCTATTGAACTTTTACCATTCCTTCCTTCCCCACAAGGCGGCGGTAGCGGAGCCCCTACACAGACTCCTGGACAAGCGGGCCCCTTGGGTGTGGGGCCAGCGCCAGGAGGCCGCATTCCAGGCAGTCAAGGACTTGCTTGTCTCAAACTCGGTCTTGGCACACTTCGACGAGAGGCTGCCGGTGGTGCTAGCATGCGACGCCTCACCCTATGGCATTGGAGCTGTCCTGGGGCACCAACTCCCGGATGGAAGAGAGGTACCGGTGGCGTACTTTTCCCAGACACTCAACACAACCGAGCGGAACTACTCGCAAATCGACAAGGAGGGTCTGGCAATCGTAAAGGGAGTAAAAAAATTCCATGATTTCTTGTACGGGCGGCCCTTCACCGTGGTGACTGACCACAAGCCGTTGCTTGGCTTGTTTGCCCCCGAAAAGCAGACCCCCCAAGTGCTGTCTCCTCGCGTCCTCAGGTGGTCAATTTTCCTTGCCAGCTACCAGTATGCACTGATTCACCGACCTGGGAAGGCGATGGGCCATGCGGACGCCCTCAGCAGGCTACCACTACCGGAAACAGGCCCTGACCCAGCACCTGCACAAGAGGTTATGAGCCTGGAGCTGCTTCCCGACCGCCCCATTCAGGCACAAGAAGTTGCACACCATTCCAAGAAAGATAGGGTCATCTCCCGGGTCCTGGACTGGGTGTGGAGGGGATGGCCCAGCAGCAGCCCCGGGCCAGAATTCGCCGGCTACACAACCCGCAAACATGAACTGTCGGCCCACAAGGGGTGCCTGTTATGGGGAAGCAGAGTCGTTGTTCCCCAGCCCCTCTGCAAAAGGGTCCTCACAGCCCTACACGAGACACATCCAGGGGTAGTAAGAATGAAGGCCCTTGCCAGGAGTTATGTGTGGTGGCCGGGGATCGATGGAGAGATAGAGGCCTGGGTCAAACACTGCCAGGCCTGCCAAGAATCCCGCCCAGATCCCCCAAGGGCCCCAGTCCAGTCCTGGGAGTCCGCCCGAGCACCATGGTCACGCCTGCATGTGGATTTCGCTGGCCCCTTTCAGGGGAAAACATTCTTCATAGTGGTGGACTCCTACACCAAATGGCTGGAAGTCGCACTGGTACCGTCCACTTCCACGTCCGCAGCCATCCGGGTACTACGCAGGCTGTTTGCAACCCACGGGCTCCCTGACACTCTCGTCTCAGACAACGGGACTGCATTTACGTCAGGAGAATTCCAAACCTTCACAGCGCAGAACGCCATCCGCCACATCCGTTCGGCGCCGTTCCACCCTGCCACCAATGGCCAAGCAGAACGCATGGTGCGGACCACCAAGGACACCCTTCGCCGCATGACGCAAGGGGACTGGGAGTACCGCCTTGCCACATTCCTTCTAGCACAGCACAGCACCCCCAGCTCAACGACTGGCCGGAGCCCCGCTGAACTACTAATGGGTCGGCGCCTTGCAATCAGATTGGACCGCCTTCACCCCGATAGAGCTCAGGATGAGGTAGTGGTGGGGGAAGGCAGGAACCCCCGGACCTTCGAGGCCCAGGACCCAGTGTACGCAAAGAATTTTGGGGCAGGCCCAGCATGGGTACCCGCCACAATCACCAGGGTCACTGGCCCCGTGTCGTACGAGGTGCTAACGGATGGGGGGCAATGCTGGCGCCGCCACTGCGACCAGATACGGCGACGATTCCCGGGAGAAAACCAGGAGGAGGACAGGTCAGAGGAGTCCCAAGGGAACAGCGGGGCAGTGAGGCCCATAGAGCAGGAGGGGCCAGCAGGAGAGGCAGAATCAGTAAATACAGAGAGGACCCGTGAGGCCGATAGGACACCGGAACCAGAACCACGACTGAGCGAGCCGGTTGCACCAGACCAAACAGCCGCATCACAGCCAGCATCCTTGGAACACGAGCCAGAACCCGGAGCCCGGACCAGGGAACACCCCAGGCCACAACGCACACGTAGGCCGCCGGCATACCTTGAGGACTATGAATGCGACCTCCCGGGCAGGACTGGAACTTAGAGGGGAGGGGTGTTATGTACTGAGTTGAATAGGATCCAAACTGTAGCAGTCTGATTGGTCCTAGAACAATAGGATCCAAAAGGCAGCAGTCTGATTGGTCCTAGAACAATAGGATTCAGAATGCAGCAGTCTGATTGGTCCTAGAACAATGCAGCAGTATGATTGGTTGGCAGGAACCACCCAATCCTGCTCCAGATAGAAGTGAATCCACAACCTGATTGGCTTACAGTAGAATTCCAGAATTAGCCAATCATGTGCAGCCCATTGTGTAAATAATGTATATAAAGCAGATACTGTGAGGGGACATTCATTCATTCCTCCTCACCACTATGAGCTGAATAAAGAGCATGAAATCACTTGCGACTCTGAGTATATTTCATGTACGCTGGCTCCCTCGGCCAATAAAGCGAGATGAGCGCTGCAACCCCAGAGTCAGCCACGACTGAACCTAATGGTCAGGAGTCCCTTTACCTTTAGTACCTGGATAGGGGACACATCATGCTCCTTCTGGAGTAGTTTGTTCACCGGTGGTCCCCATCCTGCGCTTAGCTCTCACCTGGGGCTCCTAGAAGCTGTCTGCATGCGACAGCGGCCATAATCCTGGGAAACGGCTTCAACTGGTTGGTTAATCCCAGTGCCGGACTTACGTATAAGCTAAAGAAGCTATAGCTTAGGGCCCCACTCTCTTGGGGCCCCCCCCAAAAAAAATAAAGAAAAAAACAACGATGTACATTTCCAAAATATAAGATAAAAAACAAATAATATAAAATCCTACATACAGCAACAGTGTTTTGTGTTTTGTGTAGGCTCCTAGGATGTAAGTCAGGCTTCCTCAAACTCAGCCCTCCAGATGTTTTGAGACTACCATTCCCATCATCCCTGACCACTGGTCCTGCTAGCTAGGGATCATGGGAGTTGTGGGCCAAAAACATCTGGAGGGCCGATGCTGAGGGAGCCTGATGTAAGTCATGGGCCCCGCCTGCTAGCCTGCTCCCTAAAATATCACTGGTATGCTCATTTCTATATACAGTGGTACCTCAGGTTAAGAACTTAATTCGTTCCGGAGGTCCGTTCTTAACCTGAAACTGTTCTTAACCTGAGGTACCACTTTAGCTAATGGGGCCTCCCGCTGCCACCGCGCCACCAGCGCACAATTTCTGTTCTCATCCTGAAGCAAAGTTCTTAACCTGAGGTAATATTTTTGGGTTAGCGGTGTCTGTAACCTGAAGCGTCTGTAACCCGAAGTACCACTTTATGGGGTGCCTACATTATGCATGGGCAAATGGCTTGAGATACCTATTAGGTCCATAAATTACCATCCAGCATATTGTTACAGCTTAATAATTATTTCACTATTAATATTCTTCTTCTTAATTGTATTTCAGTTCAGTAATTACTTTGATAAAATACATATTTTGTTATGTGCAAATGGCTTGAGATACCTATTAGGTCCATAAATGACCATCTAGCGTATATTCAACAGGAAAAAAACAGCGACAATTTGTTGTTGACACAGGACAACTGGACATATAAAGGGCCCCATTACCTTCAGTTGGGACGCGGGTGACGCTGTGGGTTAAACCACACAGCCTAGGACTTGCCGATCAGAAGGTCGGCGGTTCGAATCCCCGCGACGGGGTGAGCTCCCGTTGCTCGGTCCCTGCTCCTGCCAACCTAGCAGTTCGAAAGCACGTCAAAAGTGCAAGTAGATAAATAGGTACCGCTCCGGCGGGAAGGTAAGCGGCGTTTCCGTGCGCTGCTCTGGTTCGCCAGAAGCGGCTTCGTCATGCTGGCCACATGACCCGGAAGCTGTACGCCGGCTCCCTCGGCCAGTAAAGCGAGATGAGCGCCGCAACCCCAGAGTTGTCCGCGACTGGACCTAATGGATAGGGGTCCCTTTACCTTTTTACCTTCAGTAGCTCAGGGCCTCATCAAACCTAAATCTGGCCCTGGTTAAACCAGGTGAGCACAGCCAATGGGTCTCAAGCCCTCAGTGAATTAGGGGCTTCCCATGCGTGCAAAGACAGGATCAGGCAGACTGAGCAGACGAGACAAATCGTGGCTCCAACGGTCAACAAGGTGGTCTCTGCATATGCCATAGAGAGAAGTGAGGGGCAGATGGGGTTTGTCCACCTGGGAAAGGAGCCGCTCTAGAAGAAGGAAAACTCTGATCCTAAACCTCCACTGCCTTGCCGGACATCTTCGGGGGAAGAAAAGGCTCTGGAGTAAACCCTACCCAAATCCAAAATGGAGTCCCTCCTGCAGCTAAGCTGGGGCCAAACGTCTTCCTCTGCTTTCCTTTGGACCCCCCATCAGTGAGGCCGAGAGGGAGCCCCGGACCTCCAGACACACTGCTAGCGGTTTAATTGCTGTACCACCGGCATAGCGGTTGTCGGACTACAACTCCCATCATCCCTGTCCATTGGTTAAACTGACCGTGAACGATGGGAGTTGTAGTCCAACAACACTTGGGTGTCCGAGGCTGGCGAAATCCCTGTTAGAAAGCCAGTGTCGGAAACAAGAACTTGGAAAACGGAAGCAGCAGTGTGGGGGACTCCCTGGTCCTGAATGGGGCAACTGCGACCCTGAAGGACCAGGTGCGCAGCCTGGGAGTCATTTTGGACTCACAGCTGTCCATGGAGGCGCAGGTCAATTCTGTGTCCAGGGCAGCTGTTTATCAGCTCCATCTGGTACGCAAGATGAGACCCTACCTATCCGCAGACTGTCTTGCCAGAGTGGTGCATGCTCTGGTTATCTCTCGCTTGGGCTACTGCAATGTGCTCTATGTGGGGCTACCTTTGAAGGTGATCCGGAAACTGCAACTAATCCAGAATGCGGCAGCTAGACTGGTGACTGGGAGCGGCTGCCGAGACCACATAACACTGGTCCTGAAAGACCTGCATTGGCTCCCAGTCCGTTTCCAAGCACAATTCAAAGTGTTGGTGTTGACCTTTAAAGCCCTAAATGGCCTCGGTCCAGTATACCTGAAGGAGCGCCTCCACCCCCATCGTTCTGCCCGGATGCTGAGGTCCATCTCTGAGGGCCTTCTGGCTCTTCCCTCACTGCGAGAAGCAAAGCTACAGGTTACCAGGTAGAGGGCCTTCTCGGTAGTGGCACCCGCCCTGTGGAATGCCCTCCTACCAGATGTCAAAGCGATAAACAACTACCTGACATTTAGAAGTTCATAATGTGTGACATTTTAATGTATTCTTAATCTTTGTTGGAAGATGCCCAGAGTGGCTGGGAAAACCCAGCCAGATGGGCGGGGTACAAATAATTTATTTTATTTTTTATTTTATTATTATTATTATTATTATTATTATAAGAGGTCATCCAATCCAGCTCAATGCAGGATGCAACTGCAGTCTTCAGTGACAGGTGAGCACCCATCTGAACATCAATGTGTCCATTCAAGGAGGGTCCACAACCTCACAATTTCCACTTTCCTTCCCTGCTTTGGGGCCAAATCATCTGTTCTTTGCAGAGAACCACATCCTTGAGAAAACCATAATGGGGACATCTAGTGGCCAAATGGCACAACTACATCGGAGCGCTGGAATCAGGCTTACAGACACACTTAAAGCCCTTTCCCCAGGGGTAACTCTCATTTACCCCTTTCAGAGGTGCCGTCCCCAGCACCCTTAGCAAACTACAGTTCCCAGGATATATATATATGGGGGGGGGGTGCTTTAAATGCAAGGTGCATACACAGCTAGAGTCAGACTATCTAGCTTAGATTCACCAATAAAGTGCAAAACTTTGGGATTCATAGGATTGCGAAATTGGAAGGGACCCAGTGGGTCATCTAGTCTAACCCCCTGCAAGGCAGGTGGGGTATTCCCAGCCCCACCTGGAGCTCCTGGGCATGGTACTTGGGTTTTTTCCATGCAAAGCATTCCATGCCGCCTTAGAAAATGCACATGAAATGTGTTCTCATCACCAAACACGGCAGGCGAGCTTATTGCCAAAGGATTTTGCCCTTTTTCCCTTTTTTGCCCTGCTTAGACCATCTTCCTACCGTTTTTAAAGTTTTAAGACTTGGCATCTGAGCTTGCTTTTTTCCTCATCCCTCCCAGTTCTGCTTTCCTTTGCCGCTGCATCTCTTAGACTGCAAGCCTGCGGGCAGGGACTGTCTCATTTTTTACTTGTCTGCATGAAGGCCTATCTGGGAGTCTATTCAGCTAAAGAGCAGGATGCAACTGCAAATAAATAAGTCAGCAACAATGCCACACCTCCGACTTCTCTCAAACACCTCCTCAAAAGATCCATCTTTAACCTCAAGCCTTCCACGGGAAAGCTCTCAGTTTCCATGCCCTACTGTAACTAAATACAACAAGGCATTGCATCCCTTGCCTCCACTCCATGCCTTTCTCTGTTGTTGTCTTTCATGCAGTAATCTCCTGGGGATAAAA
Source organism: Podarcis pityusensis (assembly GCF_964106645.2). Classification (NCBI taxonomy): domain Eukaryota; kingdom Metazoa; phylum Chordata; class Lepidosauria; order Squamata; family Lacertidae; genus Podarcis; species Podarcis pityusensis. The sequence continues at coordinate 5,459,519 of NC_138037.1, read as the reverse complement.
AAGGCTTTTAAAATTAAATGATCAAACCCAGCAGTAATTTCTCACTTTCTTCCTATCACAACTTTCTGCCCTAAGATGGCCATATCTGCACTAAACATTTAGGGCACATTACAATCCCCAGAAATCTTTTTTTTGGGGGGGGGGAATCGCTTTACCCCCTGCAGAACTACCACTTAAAAAACTACAATTCCCAAGATCCTGGGTGGGATGAAGGAGCCATGCGCTTTAAAATATGTTCTAAATGTACTTGTACAGTGTGGATTTGACCACACAGGAAAACATTCAGGCCTTTGCTGACACAGTATCAAGTCGAGAAATTTCTGTGCCTTTGACAAGAGTAAATCAAGAGCTCACAGCCACATCCTCCTAAAGTTGCATCTCAGCAGATTGTGCATAGCACAAGACTGACCCCTCTCTGTCTCTTTGCAAGCTCTGCTCTTTCCCTGACACTTTTTGGACAGCGACGGGCAGGGGAGAAATTTATAGAGAACGTTATGATACGATAATCTTTACTGTCATTGTCCCATACAGAACAACGAAATTGAAAAAATCTACATCAGACATTCAAAAACCAACAAGCCTGCTCTCCCAGCCTGGTAAACCCCCTAAAAACTCTGATACCCCATAAGTAAATACAATATGCTCACATAGAGACTACCTTACACCGTGTTTAAAACCAAAATCGCATTTGGATAGAAACTGTTTCTCAGGCGGCTAGTACTAGTCTTTATAACCCCGTATCTTCTTCCAGAGGGACTTGAGTGGCGCTGTGGTCTAAACCACAGAGCCTAGGGCTTGCCGATCAGAAGGTCGGTGGTTCGAATCCCTGCAACAGGGTGAGCTCCTGTTGCTCGGTCCCTGCTCCTACCAACCTAGCAGTTCGAAAGCACATCAAAGTGCAAGTAGATAAATAGGTACCACTGTGGCGGGAAGGTAAACAGCATTTCCGTGCGCTGCTCTGGTTCGCCAGAAGCGGCTAAGTCATGCTGGCCACATGACCTGGAAGCTGTACGCCGGCTCCCTCAGCCAATAAAGCGAGATGAGCGGCGCAATACCAGAGTCGTCCGCGACTGGACCTAACGGTCAGGGGTACCTCTACCTTTACCTTCTTCCAGAAGGCAGAAGCTGAAAGAGATCATTTCCGGGGTGCGCACTATCCTGCACTATCTCTGCAGCTTTCTTATGGCACCTGGAAGCATAGAGTTGATCCAAGGTGGGAAGAGTGCACCCAATAATTCTCTCTGCAGTCTTTACAACCCTGGACAGCATTGTTTTTCCCCTGACCGTGCAGCTCCCAAACCACACACAGAGACCGTAAGTTAACACACCCTCAGTGGTCCTCAGGTCCTTTGAGAGATTGTTTGTCCGGAGGATTCTCAGAAAATATAACCTCTGCTGTGCTCTCTTCATCAGGTCTTTGCTGTTTTTCTCCACAGGTTAGGTCATCTCTCAACTCCATTCCCAGAAATCGAAACACCGAGACCTGTTCCACACACTTCCCCCCCAATAATGAGTTTCGGGTTTCGTTCAGTCGCCCGCAACTCACCCGCAGAGAAGACAGAGGCTCATTCTGCTAGAAGGTGGGGGTCAGGCGATACCAGCAAGGCACGACCACAGGGCAAGGACCTCAGCTGAGCTGCGCATCGTTTTCCTCTGTGAAACACAAATGGCCTTTGCTCCCCTGTCTGGCCCTTCCCCAAAGTCCCAGCCCTTCAGGAGAATTCTCAGGCTCACATGCTTCCCTGTTGACGGAAGTCTCCCAGGCCAACCCTTCGGATTTGCTCTCCCAAGGAAGGAAAAAAAGAGAGAGGCACATTTATGTCTCCCAGGATGCACTGCGAGCGCATTCCTGGTGTTCATGGAAACTGCTTGAACGGCAGCCAAGCGCTGTACGCCTTGGCAGAAGGCCGCAGCGGCTGTTGTCGAACCTAAGCTAGCAAGCGTTTGAGAGAATTAAGAAGCAAGGATACATACATCACAGCTGACAGCTCTAAGCCGGAAAGCAGAAAGCAGACACTGGGTTCAGCATTCGGGACGGGAAAAACAGACATTGTTCTGCAACAAGGATAGGAAGGGTCCTCGCCCCCAAAGAGCTTACAATCCGACTGGCAGGGGGCAGGAAGTTTGCATGGTTCCACAACCGCACACTCAAACTTGACATTTTGAAACGTGGAACTTAATTGCGAGGGATCTGTTGGGCATCCACATTGTTACCTAAACTGAGTTTGTGGCTTGCCCTGCAAGAATGCAAGGCAGAGGATATTACTGAGGGTGCAATAGCGTTTATGGAGGAGTACATTTTGCTCTAGGGACACGGGTGGCGCTGTGTGTTAAACCACAGAGCCTAGGACTTGCCAATCAGAAGGTCGGCGGTTTGAATCCCCGTGACGGGGTGAGCTCCCGTTGCTCGGTCCCTGCTCCTGCCAACCTAGCAGTTCGAAACCACGTCAAAGTGTAAGTAGATAAATAGGTACCACTCCGGCGGGAAGGTAAACGGCGTTTCCGTGCGCTGCTCTGGTTCGCCAGAAGCGGCTTAGTCATGCTGGCCACATGACCCGGAAGCTGTATGCCGGCTCCCTTGGCCAGTAAAGCGAGATGAGCGCCGCAACCCCAGAGTCGGTCACGACTGGACCTAATGGTCAGGGGTCCCTTTACCTTTACCTTTACATTTTGATCTGCTCCTCAACGCAAATCAAAACTCAGCATCCAACCACGACTGGTCACCCCACCACCACCCCAGAGTTCTCTTCCCTGGGGAAACCCAGCCAGATGGGCGGGGTATAAATAAATTATTATTATTATTATTATTATTATTATTATTCCCTACCCTTTTTCAAAAGAGGGAAATTGGGTGGTGTTGGTGATGGGAGAGATAAGCAACCCTCTTCCAGCATAAATCAGCTTCTGTGTGTAGTCGCCTGGAGGTCATCGCTGCTCGTCATAGGCGAGCGGCCGTTCCGCAGCTTGCACAGCCCATACAGGTGCCCTTCTCATTTACCCATCTGTGCAATCAGGAGGAGGAAACCAGGCGATTCAGACCCGGTTCCTCCGCCGGAGAGAAAACAGGCCTTGGATAAGTTAATAAGCCGGGTCTCCGGGGAGCCGGGCAAAAGCAGCCAGCAATATCATCCCGCTGCCGACCTGGGAGATCGCACCCATCCACCCTGGCTGCTCCCCGGACCAAGGCTGCTGAGTGTAAACGAACCCAGCCTAATGAATTAATTAATGCCTCCCCAGGGCTGCCTTTGTGGCTGCGAGGGAAGCGGCCGCAGATTGCTGGAAGGTGCAGAGCCATCGCTGGCAGATGTTAGGGGGGTGGCTGGTGGCGAGCCGGCGATTGACAAGACAGCTAGCAGCCAGCTAGTTGGACCATCCATCAGCTGCCCTTCTCAGGCTCCGCTTTGCAGAGAGACAAGAGGAGCGAGACACACACAGGGGAAAAGATGGCGCTGGACCACCCCATGAGACCGACGCTTTGTCCCTTCAGCGGGTCGCCCTCCTTGCTGTTATGCTACTCCCGGACCGCTCTGAGTCAGCTGATAGAGGTAAGGAGAAAGACCCCTCAGAAAAAAAACCCCTGCACAGAATGGAATTATTCTCCTTTAACTGCATCTAGCACCAGGGCAACTCAGAGACCCTGTTTGGGTTTCAGGTGGTAGCAGCAAGCCAGAGGGGCTTGGTTAAGTTAGTTTTCTTCCTATGATGATCCGGACTCTGAATTTTGCACCCCGAGAGAGACAGCTGGTTTGTCTGTACCGGGGGAGACCTAGGGGAGAAAAATCAAGTTTCTAGCTCTCATGGCCGAGGTTTAATAATAATAATAATAATAATAGTAATTTATTTATACCAGTGGCGTAGCGTGGGTTGTCAGCACCCGGGGCAAGGCAAGTAATTTGCGCCCCCTAACCCATGGATTTGCATCCCCTAACCCGTGGATTTGCGCACCCTAACCCCCAGATGTTGCGCCCGGTGCGGCCGGCCCCCCTGCACCCCCCACGCTACGCCACTGATTTATACCCTGCCCATCTGGCTGGGTTTCCCCAGCCACTCTGGGCGGCTTCCAACAGAACACCAAAATACAATAACCTATTAAACATTAAAAGCTTCCCTAAACAGGGCTGCCTTCAGATGTTTTCTAAAAGTCTGGTAGTTGTTGTTCTCTTTGACATCTGGTGGGGGGGCATTCCACAGGGCAGGTGCCACTACCGAGAAGGCCCTCTGCCTGGTTCCCTGTAACTTGGCTTCTCGTAGTGAGGGAACCGCCAGAAGGCACTAACTTGGCTTCTCGTAGTGAGGGAACCGCCAGAAGGCCCTCGGCGCTGGACCTCAGTGTCCGGGCAGAACAGTGGGGGTGGAGACGCTCCTTCAGGTATACTGGACCGTGGCCATTTAGGGCTTTCAAGGTCAGCACCAATACTTTGAATTGTGCTCAGAAACGTACTGGGAGCCAGTGTAGGTCTTTCAAGACCGGTGTTATATGGTTTGTAAGAAAGCCTGCCCAAGTCTGAGAAATGTGGCGCTGGGGTTTATTTGGGGAATGCACAGCACATGTAAGAGAACTTATTTTGAAAACGTGCAAAGACTACTTCTATCATCGCCATGTAACTACAGCTTTCCCCCCCACACACATAGAGGGTGAGCTGCCAAATCAGTGGGTATTTTCTTCCAGATAGGGTTAAGCCTCGGCGGTTGTGTATTTAAAGATTTGCCCTGGACACCATAGAGAGGGCAGGTGCTATCCTCCCTCTTTGCCCTGGGGCAAGTCTGTCTGTCTTGAACGGAAGGAAAAAGGAGGGGCGATCCTCAATAATTATATTTTCTTTCAAATTAGTGTGCTGTTCTCCAGGGGTGGAGATGCCCTGGTCTTTAAGGCTGTATAGAGAAGAGGGCTATTAATGGATACTAGACGCAAATCAGTGTTAGAAACTGAGATAGAAAAGCTAATCGCCAAATAACACCTTAAATCTGGGTTACGGTCAGCACAACAGAATGTCTAGGTGCCTTTTCCCCTTCAATGAGAGTTGCTGTTGTTAATTTTATATACTGTTTTGTATTTTAAAGAAAAAAATCTCAGTGCAGTTTACAACACATTAAAACATCAAATACAACAATCCAGAATTAAACAAATTCAAGCTTCAAGGAAAATATTTCGGATCCTTCTCTAATGGACAATTGGCTTTCCCTTTACAGTGGTACCTTGGTTCTCAAACTTAATCCGGAAGTCCGTTTCAAAACCAAAATGTTCCAAAACCAAGGTGCGCTTTCCCATAGAAAGTAATGCAAAAGGGATTAATCCGTTCCAGACTTTTAAAAACAACCCCTAAAACAGCAATTTAACAAGGATTTTAGTATCGAGACCACTGATCCATAAAATGAAAGTAATAATCATTGCACTGTAAATAAGACAGTATTGTACAGTGGTACCTCAGGTTACATATGCTTCAGGTTACAGACTCCGCTAACCCAGAAATAGTGCTTCAGGTTAAGAACTTTGCTTCAGGATGAGAACAGAAATTGTGCTCCGGCGGCGCGGCAGCAGCAGGAGGCCCCATTAGCTAAAGTGGTGCTTCAAGTTAAGAACAGTTTCAGGTTAAGAACGGACCTCCGGAACGAATTAAGTACTTAACCTGAGGTACCACTGTAGATGATAAAAATTAAAACTATTTTTTTCCCCTTACCTGCACTGATGATCGCCATTGTTTAGATGGGGAGCTTTTATCCATTTCTGCAGTCACACAATCAATCAGTAGCTGAACCGGGTTCCACACAGTCACAAAAACAAAGTAATTGAAAAAGCCTCAAAAACCAAAATGCAAAATAAAAAGCAAAAACAAAAGCGCCAAACTTTATCCGTTCCGGAAGTCCATTTGACTTCCGAAATGTTCGAAAACCAAGGCGCAGCTTCTGATTGGTGCAGGCACCCCGGAAACAATAGCCGACAGCCACATCGGACAATTGGCTTCCGAAAAACATTACAGTGGTACCTCGGGTTAAGTACTTAATTCAATCCGGAGGTCCGTTCTTAACCTGAAACTGTTCTTAACCTGAAGCACCACTTTAGCTAATGGGGCCTCCTGCTGTGGCCGTGCCGCTGGAGCACAATTTCTGTTCTCATTCTGAAGCAAAGTTCTTAACCTGAGGTATTATTTCTGGGTTAGCGGTGTCTGTAACCTGAAGCGTATGTAACTTGAAGCGTATGTAACCCAAGGTACCACTGTACTTACTTCCAGATTTTCAGTGTTTGAGAACCAAAGCGTTTGAGCACCAAGGCATTTGAGAACCAAGGTACCACTGTATTTCATAGAATCATAGAGTTGGAAGAGACCACAGGGGCCATCGCGTCCAACCCCCTTACCTGCTTAATTTTTAGAGCTGCCCTATAGCAGAAGAACTCTAGGGCGGAAGTGTGGTATAGTGGTTAGAGTGTTGGATTAGGACCTGGAAGATCAGCGTTCAAATCCCCACTCGGTCCTGAAGCTCACTGGATGACCTTGGAGTCAGTCCCAGTCTCTTCACCTACCTCGCAGGGTCGCTGTAGGGATTAACTGAGGAGGGGGGGGGGTGAATAAGGTGGGAGATAAAGGCAAAAAATGAGCTCTTCTGCTGACCTGCTTAAGAAAGCTGGAGGGGTCAACCAGATGGAGGTGTCAGTCACAAACCAGGCATCCCGAGATCTCAGCCCTACTTTTGATGAACAGGTTCTCTCCCCAGCATATTGGCTTGGTTATGTACTGAAGTTCTCACCCTGGGCCAGCAGGGGGATACTGTAGATAGTTTTCACTCAGGTCCACATATGCAAATAAGGAGTTGAAAGTGACGTTCATTGATTGGATAGTTACAGAAAGATTGTTACTGTTGCCTTGTAAAGGTAAAGGGACCCCTGACCATTAGGTCCAGTCGTGACCGACTCTGGGGTTGCGGCGCTTTATTGGCCGAGGGAGCTGGCATACAGCTTCTGGGTCATGTGGCCAGCATGACTAAGCCGCTTCTGGCAAACCAGAGCAGCACACAGAAACGCCGTTTACCTTCCCGCTGGAGTGGTACCTATTTATCTACTTGCACTTTGACGTGCTTTTGAACTGCTAGGTTGGCAGCAGCAGGGACCGAGCAACAGGAGCTCACCCAGTCACGGGGATTCGAACCGCCGACCTTCTGATTGGCAAGTCCTAGGCTCTGTGGTTTAACCCACAGTGCCACCCGCGTCCCTACTGGTGCTTTGTAGTGGAGCTCTATATAAGCAGGCTGGCTGAACCCTTCAGTTCAGTTCTGTTCTGGCCTGTGAATAAACATGAGCTGTTTAAAGATTTGCTGTGTCGTCTGATATGTTCACCCACAACCTAACAGGCTTCATGTTTTATTGTTGTTTTCGCCCACTTGTTGATTTTAAAATGAATTGATTTTAGAATTCTGTGTTTTATTGTTGTTAGCTGCTCTGAGCCCGGCTTCAGCTGGGGAGGGAGGGCGGGATATAAATAAATTATTATTATTATTTATTATTGCTTGCATTTTATTGTTTGCTGCCTTGATTTATTTTTTTCTTTTATGGGAAAGGAGGAGACAGCTGTTGAAAATAAGTAAAGGAATAACCCAACACGCATGTCTGAATTAGCTCTTGTCCAATTTTAAAACTCCCAGAACGCCAGTTCCCTAGTGCTCCCTTAGTACCGAAGGAAGAAAAACAAGGACATTTTAGCAAATTCAAAAAACCTGCCAGGACAGAAAACTTACCCCTGAAAAAGAGGACATGTCCTGGAAAAAGAGGACGTATGGCAACCCTAGGCCAACTGGCTCTTAACTCCGGGTGAATAAAAAGCTACAAATCTGCCCATGAGCTTGCCAACTTGGGCAGGTAAAGCCCCTCAGTTATCTGAGGCAAATTCAGGTCAGTTCTTAATCCAAGCATATCCCAAACTTCCCATCTCAGAAGCAAGTTTGCAAAACCTGCTCCAGATTTAGACCATCATTAACAGCAATTAGCTCCGCCCATCGGCTCACCATCGCTGAATATTTAAAGCAAGTACCAGTTGCAAACACAGAAGGGGAAATTGGAGGTACAGTGGTACCTCAGGTTAAGTACTTAATTCGTTCTGGAGGTCCGTACTTAACCTGAAACTGTTCTTAACCTGAAGCACCACTTTAGCTAATGGGGCCTCCTGCTGCTGTCGGGCCGCCGGAGCACAATTTCTGTTCTCATCCTGAAGCAAAGTTCTTAACCTGAAGCACTATTATTGGGTTAGCGGAGTCTGTAACCTGAAGCGTATGTAACCTGAAGCGTCTGTAACCTGAAGCGTCTGTAACCTGAAGCGTCTGTAACCTGAGGTACCACTGTATTGTTCAAAATATCATTATCACCACCATTATTTCATAAAATTTATACACCTCTTGATGGTAAAAACAAACAAACCGTTTACTAAAAGGAATAAAACAATATAGTTACCACTAAGTAATAATTTAAGACATTTGAAAAATTATAACAACAACACGCTAAAAAGAGATGAAAACTCACATCAACTTTCTAAACACCTGGCATATTTAACAAAAATGTTTTTGGCTGGTGCCGAAAACAGTATAGTGATATCAATAGGAAAGGAGTTCCAAAGTGCAGATGCTGCCACACGAAAACACTGGATTCTTACAACCCATACAGCACTTTTTAAGAAGTTGCCCTCTGAATTTGCTTGCCGCAGACCTTTTGCCATGTTTATTAAGACTCCCTGGTTCTGAATGGGGTAACTGTGCCCCTGAAGGACCAGGTGTGCAGCCTGAGATTCATTTTGGAGGCGCAGGTCAATTCTGTGTCCAGGGCAGCTGTTTATCAGCTCCGTCTGGTACACAGGATGAGACCCTCCCTGCCCACAGACTGTCTCACCAGAGTGGTGTATGCTCTGGTTATCTCCCGCTTGGACTACTGGAATGTGCTCTATGTGGGGCTACCTTTGAAGGTGACCCGGAAACTGCAACTAATCCAGAATGCGGCAGCTAGACTGCTGACAGGGAGCGGCCGCCGAGACCATATAACACCGGTCCTGAAAGACCTAGATTGGCTCCCAGTACGTTTCCGAGCACAATTCAAAATGTTGGTGCTGACCTTGAAAGACCTAAATGGCCTCGGCCCAGTACACCTGAAGGAGCGTCTCCACCCCCATCGTTCTGCCTGGACACTGAGGTCCAGCGCCAAGGGCCTTCTAGTGGTTCCCTCCCTGCGAGAAGCCAAGTTACAGGGAACCAGGCAGAGGGCCTTCTCGGTAGTGGCACCCGCCCTGTGGAACGCCCTCCCACCAGATGTCAAAGAGAACAACAACTACCAGACTTTTAGAAGACATCTGAAGGCAGCCCTCTTTAGGGAAGCTTTTAATGTTTAATAGGTTATTGTATTTTAGTGTTTTGTTGGAAGCCACCCAGAGTGGCTGGGGGGACCCAGTCAGATGGGCGGGGTATAAATAATAAATTATTATTATTATATTATTATATTATTAGAGGCAAAGCACCTCTGTCTACCAGGTCTTAAGAGGCAAACAGGGAAAGATGGGTTGCAACACACACTTCTTGTCTCAGAGAGCAAATATTGTCTTAACCGAAGTCCCAGATCTGACTCCCAGAGGCAGTGCTTAAGTAACACAAACTGCCTCCAAAAGAACACATTTTAACCACAAGTTTGCATGCAAGACATCTTCACATCTTGCTATCCAAGTGTCACACATCCTACCTGAGCTTTGTCCTGGGTCCCTGGTCAAATCTTGGTAGCCTCTTCTTTTCTAGGCCACTGTGTCCTTTTGAAAAGCTTGTTTTCCCCTTCCTTCCCTTTCCCTCTTTTTGCTTCTTCAAGAAAGACTTTGCTTCAATTTCCTCTTTTTATAAAGCTCCCATTTGGAGAGGAGGCGGGTCTAAAAAGCAGCAGCCCCGCCTCCTAGCCAAACCGACTGACAGTGGAACTTTGCAAAAGATGGAGGCCAGTGAATGGGGAGAGGATTTCTCCTGCATGAAGCTAGATGCCTACATTTACCTGGGAGTAAGTCCCGTTCAACTATCTGGGGCTGAATGCTGAGTAGAAAGTGCAGTGTAAAGACTTCCTCGTGGGCTAGAGGTTCACTGGGGTTTGGGAAATGAAGAAGAAGAAAAGGAGAACTGTTTATTCCTACCCACCACGACCAAGATCTGCAGAAAAGAATGTGTGTTAAAGATTCCTGTAAAATTCCTAAGGTTGCATAACTAGCAATAGCAAGGTTGCCAGCCGCTTTTAACTGGAGAGCTCCTGTCCTTTTAATATTTGGACACTGGGAGGAAAAGCGGCTTTTCTACTCAAAGGGCTGGGAAAGGACTATTGGACGCCCAAGGAAGATGAATGTTGGAAGATTCAGGCCAGAGAAAGAAATGATTTATTCACACAGTGCTTTGTTAAATCTGCAAGCGCAGCTTTCTCCCGATTGAAACGCAGAGTGTTTGAGGACCAAGACATTCACAGGGAAACCAAAATGCTTGTTTGCAAAGCTATTGTACTACCAACCTTACTGTACGCTTGTGAAACATGGACCACTTATAAATGCCATCTCCAGCTCCTCGAAATATTCCATCAACGGTGCCTCCGAAAAATCTTACACATCACTTGGGAAGACAGGTGAACTAATACCAGTGTACTGGAAGAAGCAAAGATCACCAGTATTGAAGCAATGATTCTTGAACATCAGCTTTGTTGGACTGGTCATGCTGTGCAGATGCCTGATTATAGTCTTCCACAGCAACTACTCTATTCTGAACTTAAAAATGGAAAGTGAAATACCGGTGGAGAACAAAAGAGGTTTAAAGACGCTCTCAGGGCAAATCTTTTAAAATGTAGTATGAGCACTGATAACTGGGAAACACTGGCTTGCGAGTGCTCCAGTTGGAGAACAGCGTTTATTGAAGGTGTCATGGGTTTTGAAGACACTCGAACTCAGGACGCAAGGGAGAAACGTGCTAAGAGGAAGGCATGCTTGGCAAATCCACAACGTGATCAACTAACTGCTGCCTGGAAACCTATTGTCCCCACTGTGGAAGGACGTGTGGATCCAGAACTGGCCTCCACAGTCACTTTCGGACTCACTGTTAAGACCGTGCTTATGGAAGACAATCTTACTCAGGTCCAGCTCCAAGGGCCTTCTGGCAGTTCCCTCCCTGTGAGAAGCCAAGTTACTGGGAACCAGGCAGAGGGCCTTCTCGGTAGTGGCACCCGCCCTGTGGAACGCCCTCCCACCAGATGTCAAAGAGAAAAGTAACTACAAAACTTTTAGAAGACATCTGAAGGCAGCCCTGTTTAGGGAAGCTCTTAATGTTTGATGCATTACTGTATTTTAATATTCTGTTGGAAGCTGCCCAGAGTGGCTGGGGAAGCCCAGCCAGACGGGTGGGGTATAAATAATAAATTATTATTATTATTATTATTATTATTATTATTATTATGAGTGATCGCCAAAGAAGAAACTGCAGAACTCCCTCCAACAGGAGGCAGTGATGCTACCAACCTAGATGGCTTTAGAAGGATCCCACAAATTCCTGAAGGAGAGAGGGCTATCGATGGCTGGCAACAGCTCTACCTGGAGCTACTAGGGCTTGAACCGGGGACCTTTTGCGTGTAAAGCAGATGATTTGCCACTGAGCTATGGCCCTGGGGCAGGGGGTTAACCCAGCCTGACAACTCTCCTCTCCTTCTTTCCATTGCAGTCTGCTCTGCAGACATCTGGTGCTGGAGAAGACTCTTGAGAGTCCCATGGACTGCAAGAAGATCCAACCTCTCCATTCTTATGGAAATCAGCCCTGAGTGCTCACTGGAAGGACAGATCCTGAAGCTGAGGCTCCAATACTTTGGCCACCTCGTGAGAAGAGAAGACCCTGATATTGGGAAAGATGGAGGGCACAAGGAGAAGGGGACGACAGAGGACGAGATGGTGGGACAGTGTTCTCGAAGCTAGCAGCATGAGTTTGGCAGTGGAAGACAGGAGTGCCTGGCGTGCTCTGGTCCAGGGGATCACGAAGAGGCGGAGGCGACTAAATGACTAAACAACAACAATAACTGCAGACATCAGGAAGCTTTTAGCAGTCTGCTGAGAAAACACACCATCTGCTAATAGCCAGAGATCAAGTTGCAGGCACCAGGCAGAAGGCACCAGGGATGGGAGCAGCTTGGCCACCCTGAGCTCTCATGGTAAAGGGGTGGATCCTGCAGCAAGATGTGTCCAGTTCTGGGGGATATTGGCAGGCTGGAACGCAGGCAGAGCTTTTTCCCTGCTGCTCCAGAGGATAGGACCTGAAACGATGGATTTGGATTCCCGGGAGATTCCGACGAAACATTTAAAGAATTTCCTGATGGTAAGAGATGTTTGACAGGGGAACGGACTCCCTCGCAAGATGGTGGACTCTCCTTCGTTGGATGTTTTCCAGCAAAGGTCAGGTGGCCGTCTTATAAAATCACAGAGTTTCAAGGGACCTCTGAGGGTCATCCAAACCAACCCGCTGCAATGCAATCTGTTGGGGATTTTTGAGCTGTGATTCCGACATCGCAGGGGGTTGGACTAGATGATCGCTGGGGGTTCCCTTCCAAGTCTACGGTTCTGATTCTAGACACCGGGCTGGAAGGAGCGCTTATCTATTGTAATAAACAAAAATCTGCCCTTATGGGGGACACAGGAGCCCTTATAGAGTCCTTTGTAGGTTCTCCATCAGTCGGAGAGAATAACAGAGGCCAACCAGATAATATTGAGAAGCAAAGCAGCTAGGAAGCCTGATCTTTATTGAACTGTTGCAACAGGGTGCTTCCCTCACACGCAGGTTCTGGAGGACCCAGAACCAAGGTGTACCTGCCCTTATATAGACATTTTAAATTGCCCGCCCTGGAGTCCAAGACCACCCCAGAAACATCATACCTACATCACAGAAGAGGCAGTCTACAACAGAAATCTCAGTGCGTTGTTTATCTCCTGTCTGGCAGGTTACCTGTTAATGGTTACTTGATTGGATACCCTGGGGAGCCTGGCCAGTCTTTTGTAATGATAAATACTTAGTTCCTGAGCCAGGTCACAGGCTCACCCTGTTCATACACAGACATACCCTTAAGACAGGATTTGTGAAGGAAAAGACAATGGGGAGGCCTTTCCATTTTCCTTCCACCTTGCAGAGAAATATTTGAGGTCAATTTGGGAGGGACAAAATGGTTTCAGGACTTTTTCTGTGGGGTTTCAAACATGTAGTTTATATATGCAGTTATGAATATTTATTACATATATACAGTGGTACTTCGGGTTAAGTACTTACCGTATTTTTCGCTCTATAAGACGCACCAGACCACAAGACGCACCTAGTTTCTGGAGGAGGAAAACAAGAAAAAAAATATTCTGAATCTCAGAAGCCAGAACAGCAAGAGGGATCGCTGTGCAGTGAAAGCAGCAATCCCTCTTACTGTTCTGGCTTCTGGGATAGCTGCGCAGCCTGCATTCACTCCATAATACGCACACACATTTCCCCTTACTTTTTAGGAGGGAAAAAGTGAGTCTTATAGAGCAAAAAATACTGTAATTCGTCCCGGAGGTCTGTTCTTAACCTGAAACTGTTCTTAACCTGAAGCACCACTTTAGCTAATGGGGCCTCCTGCTGCCGCCGCGCCGCCGGAGCACGATTTCTGTTCTCATCCTGAGGCAAAGTTTTTAACCTGAAGCACTATTTCTGGGTTAGCGGAGTGTGTACCCTGAAGCGTATGTAACCCGAGGTACCACTGTAGATATAAGACCTTAATATTTTTTATTTTAATATATTGAGGAATATGTAAATAATGCAACACAATTTACATCTTTTTACGACTGGGTGTCCCATCTCTTGGGGTTTATTGAGATGTGATTCCTGCGCTCTTGCCCACCTGAAGAGTCACCCATCACTGGGAGGACACCAGGTGAACCTGGAGGGATAACAGCCCTACAAGGATGTAATCGGTAAGGCTGTGTTTCAGCAACCCCCCTGCACGTTCAGCAACCCCCCTGGATTCTGCCTTTTAACAGCAGACACACTGCCTTCCGAGGGGGAGACAGAAATGCAAGCCTCCCACAATGGATTGTCAAGGGAGTTTGTTTTGGGTGGATGCAGCGAGAGGCTGGGCATGGCTGAAAGATGGGCTTCTGCTGCCCAAAGATCCATCAGCTGTAACCCGAACCTTGCTAATCCTCTTCCCTAACAATTAGCTGGCAGCAACTGAACAGGAGATCAAATAGCAGGCATTAGAATTCCCTAGAAAGCAAGTCTGCCTGGCAGAACTGCAGCTTATCTTCTTCCCTCTGGTGTTGGTGCTGACCTTTCAAGCCCTAAACGGCCTCAGCCCTATATACCTGAAGGAGCATCTCCACCCCCATCGTTCTGCCCGGACACTGAGGTCCAGCCTGAGGGCCTTCTGGCGGTTCCCTCCCCGCGAGAAGCGAGGTTACAGGGAACCAGGCAGAGTGCCTTCTTGGTGGTGGCGCCCGCCCTGTGGAACGCCCTCCCGTCAGATGTCAAGGAAATAAACAACTATCTGACTTTTAGAAGACACCTGAAAGCAGCCCTGTTTAGGGAAGTTTTTAATGTTTAATGTTTTTAGCAGTCCGTGGGTGGCGCTGTGGGTTAAACCACAGAGCCTAGGACTTGCCGATCAGAAGGTCGGCGGTTTGAATCCCCGCAATGGGGTGAGCTCCCATTGCTCAGTCCCAACTCCTGCCAAACTAGCAGTTCGAAAGCACATCAAAGTGCAAGTAGATAAATAGGTACCGCTCCAGCGGGAAGGTAAACGGTGTTTCCGTGTGCTGCTGTGGTTCGCCAGAAGCGGCTTATTCATGCTGGCCACATGACCCGGAAGCTGTACGCTGGCTCCCTCGGCCAGTAAAGCGAGATGAGCGCCACAACCCCAGAGTCGGCCACAACTGGAACTAATAGTCAAGGGTCCCTTTACCTTTTAAAACCCAGCCAGATGGGCGGGGTATAAATAATAAATTATTACTATTATATTTATATTATTAAAAGAAACAAAGTAAGCAAGTTCCTAGCCCTCATGGGGTTGCCAAGAAAGGGTTAAAACGGGCTCCCCTGAGCCCAGTAGAGGACTGGAAAAGCAGAGGGAGCTGGTCACGTTTCGGCTATTTGGTGACATTACACAAACCGGCTCCCAATTTGTGTGTACGCAAATGCACAGAGGGAGGTGCCAAACTGGGTCTTTGACGCGGGTGAAATACAGTGGTACCTTGGTTCTCAAACTTAATCCATTCTGGAAGTCCGTTCCAAAACCAAAGCGTTTCAAAACCGAGGCATTCTTTCCCATAGAAAGTAATGCAAAATGGATTAATCCATTCTGGACTTTTAAAAACAACCCCTAAAACAGCAGTTTAACATGAATGGCCACCAATCCTGATGACATCAAAAGAGAATTGCAATGGTACCTTGGTTTTCAAACTTCAAACATGCATTTTATATCTAACAGGACCACTGATCCATAAAATGAAAGCAATAAACAATGTACTGCAGTCACTCAATCAATCAATCAATCAATCAGTAGCCGAACTGGGTTCCACACAGACACAAAAACAGATTAACTGAAAAAGCAAAATAAATAGCAAAAACAGACAGACCTCAGCTTAACACTCAAAGCGCAACACTCAATTCAGAAGCGTAACACTCAAAGCGGAGCACGAGAAAGGTTTGCAAACCGGAACACTTACTTCCGGGTTTGCAGTGTTTGGGTTCCAAGTTGTTTGAGTACCAAGGCGTTTGAGAACCAAGGTACAACTGTAAAGCCTAATTTCGCCCCTGGCTTGATACTTCATCTTTCTTTCTTTCTTTCTTTCTTTCTTTCTTTCTTTCTTTTTTAAAAAATGTTTTAATGAGCTTTTAATGGACTTTCTCCTCTATCTTGTAATTTCATATTCAGATAAGAAAGGGGAGGGAGGGAGTAAAGCAATGCAATAGATGTTTTGCAAAACCCTCACGCTCCTTTTGATCCCTTCGAGGACTGCACCAAGCGATCGCAATTTGCCTGCCAGTGGGAATGGGAATTAAAATGCATTGAGGAGGGATTTCTTTTGGGGGGTGGGGGTTGTTTTTAGGAATACCGTTTTGCTTTTTAATTTGTCTTTGTATTTACAATTGCACCAGTCAGTTAGAAAGTAACTGTTTAAAAACAAAAGCGAAAATGCATCTTAAATTCCGATAACCTGCCCCTCCCAGTTTGCGTTTCCTCAGTTGCAGTACGTACTCTGAACAGCAAGCGGCGCTGCAACACAGTTTAATTGGCACCGCAGACTGTTGCCAGCAACGTTATTTGCAAATGCAATCGCGTATTCCAGCAAGATACGGCTGGAAAAAATATTTTTATTAGCTTGTTCTGAGCTTGATTCCGTTGAATCCTCACTTGTGCAAAGATCTAAGGACAGCGCAAGCTTCCTTCAAAGGGTTTGCTGCCTTTGAAGTTGCTTTTTTCAAACATTAATTACGGGGCGCTCTAATCTTCCTAGGGATTGCCAACTTATTTGCTTCGCTCTCTTGTTTCTGCTCCTCTGCTCTGCTTTTCCTAGCAGCTTCCTCTACCAGTCATGCTTACTTCCAGGTCGGGAGAGTTGCTGCTGTTTAATTTGTAACCACTGAGTGCCCAGATTGACTCCTAAGCCGCTTACAAAATTTTAAAAAAGAATTGCACAGCATTGTCAAAATACAGAATCTTGTTTCCTAAAACAACAACAACAAACCTCATACAGTAATTAAAATACATGTAAAAAAAGATTGCAATTGAAACTTTCAGGTGTAAACGACCACGATTAAAAGGTGCAGAGGAACAACACCATTCAACCGTCGCAGTGATAGAAACCAGAGACACTGGTGGAATCTAGACGCATATAAAAACACTGTGAAAATGCTTTGAAGGGGAAAAAAAGGGGGTGTGTTGAAAAATATATTGAATTTGCCATAAGCTCATCATCGCCATCTAGTGTCACATTTGTATAAAACTTAGGGAACAAGCTGTACTACCAAAATGACTGAGGTTTTAAATGACAATTTTAGGTTATATTTTAGTGATCAAGATTTTATATATATTTTTAACTGCTATATCTGTATTGTCTCTTTTATAAAGTAAAGGTAAAGGGACCCCTGACCATTAGGTCCAGTCGCGGCCGACTCTGGGGTTGCGGCACTCATCTCGCTTTATTGGCCGGCGTACAGCTTCCAGGTCATGTGGCCAGCATGACTAAGCCACTTCTGGCGAACCAGAGCAGTGTACGGAAACGCCGTTTAGCTTCCCACCGGAGCAGTACCTATTTATCTACTTGCACTTTGACGTGCTTTCGAACTGCTAGGTTGGCAGGACCAGGGACCGAGCAACAGGAGCTCACCCCGTCGCGGGGATTCGAGCCGCCAACCTTCTGATCAGCAAATCCTAGGCTCTGTGGTTTAACCCACAGCGCCACCCCCATCCCTCTGTTATACCCAATTGCAATTCAATGTATTCCTCTTGTGTCTTACGATTTTCCTGATATTCTAAGTGAGACGGAACTGGTCTTTGACCGTAATATTAAAATTCACTTATTCAATGCGCTTAAAATGTGGTATTTGCAGCTGTACAGCTGAGTCATCAGGCTGAGAGATGAAAGGAACTGTGTAAACAGATGCATCTTCAGAAGCCAGAATTGGTGGAACATTTATAATATTGTCTTCACTCGGCTCCAGAAAGCCACCAGATGGCCGCACACTTCATCACCTTTCCTCCCACAAACTCAAAGTGGGGTCCATAATTCTCCTCCCAATCTTTGTTTTATCCTTCCAACAGCCCTGCTAGGTAGACGATCTTCATGACCGAGTGGGGATTTGAACCTGCGCCTCGCAGGTCCTATTCTGACCGCCAAACCGCTACATTGCACTGGCATTTAAAGACACTGCAAAGCTGGCCTCTTAATACCTGACATGCAATTTATGGTTTATTTGTGTGCTAAACTGGTTTGATCTCTTTTCCTGCAGCCGAAGAAGTTTTTATGTTGCTGCTGATTGTATTTTATTCTTGTGAGCTGGAGAGAGAACGCTATCCGAAAGGGCAGCCGATATAACGGTAGTACAATACTAGATTTTGGGACCGTGCAATGGAGCTACAGGTTGAAAGACTCAGGGCAGACAAAATAAAGTTTTTGTTCCCGAAGCGCATAGTGAAACTGTGGAACTCACTGCCACAAGGTGTAAGGCTGTGCGCATGTAAGAACATCCCCCCATTTTATTTCAACTCTGAATTCCTTTTGCGCAGTTAGAGCTCTGCAGTCTGAAATCTGTGTACGAGCCTTAATAATAATAATAATAATAATAATAATAATAATAAATTTTATTTATATCCCGCCCTCCCCAGCCGAAGCCGGGCTCAGAGCGGCTAACAACAGTAAAGTGATACAACATTCTAAAATCATTTCATTATAAAATCAATTCAAATCAGATTAATGGCAACCATTGGGCTAGAGTTCTATGAGGATAACCAAAGGAGGGGGTCAGACTGTGCCTTGGTCAAAGGCCTGGTGGAACAGCTCTGTCTTGCAGGCCCTGCGGAAAGATGTCAAGTCCCGCAGGGCCCTAGTCTCTTGTAACAGAGCATTCCACAAGATCGGGACCACAGCCGAAAAAGCCCTGGCTGTGGTTGAGGCCAGCCGAACTTCTCTGTGGCCTAGGACCTTCAAGATGTTTTTGTTTGAAGACCATAAGTTCCTCTGTGGGACATACCAGGAGAGGCGGTCCCGTAGGTATTAAACCCCCCTAGTTTTTAATTATTAAGTTTGCAGATGATGCTACCATAATGGGTCTAATTACAGGTGGAGATGAATCAGTGTACAGCGGAGAGGTTCACAAAGTATCTACATGGTGTTTAGAGAATAACTTGCACCTAAATATTAGCAAGACAAAGGAGATGGTGTTGGACTTTCTGAGGAAGAGAGGGGAACTAGCCCTGTTGTATATTTTGTGTGTGTGTGTTTGTGGAGAGAGAGAGTCTCTTCCTTTAAATTCCTGTGAATTTACCTTAGTGAAGACCTCACTTGGAAAACAATATAACTCAGGTTGTTGTTGTTTAGTCGTTTAGTCGTGTCCGACTCTTCGTGACCCCCTGGACCAGAGCACACCAGGCACTCCTGTCTTCCACTGCCTCCCGCAGTTTGGTCAAACTCATGCTGGTAGCTTCGAGAACACTGTTCCACCATCTCGTCCTCTGTCGTCCCCTTCTCCTTGTGCCCTCCATCTTTCCCAACATCAGGGTCTTTTCCAGGGAGTCTTCTCTTCTCATGAGGTGGCCAAAGTACTGGAGCCTCAGCTTCAGGATCTGTCCTCCCAGTGAGCACTCAGGGCTGATTTCCTTCAGAATGGAGAGGTTTGAACTTCTTGCAGTCCATGGGACTCTCAAGAGTCTCCTCCAGCACCAGATTTCAAAAGCATCCATTCTTCGGCGATCAGCCTTCTTTATGGTCCAGCTCTCACTTCCATACATCACTACTGGGAAAACCAGAGCTTTAACTATATGGACCTTTGTTGAACCTTTGTTTAAGTGTATGATATATTAATTCCAATGGGTCTACTCTGATTAGGGCTTAGCTGGGTACGATCCCCTGACCCTTCCACCCGTATGCTCTAACATTTCCTGTTCTTTTTTTAGGCCACCACTGAGCCGCCGAAAAAGAAACCGGACCCCATCACATCGGAGACTGTGGTGATCTGGGGCTTGCGCCTCTGGCAAGTGGTTGGGATCTTTGCCCTATTTGTCATGAGCGTCAGTAAGTCCCACCTCTCTGTCTTCCATCCTAACCCCGAGAGCCTCATTCCAGCATTAGAAACTCAGATATACAGTGGTACCTTGGTTCTCAAACTTAATCCGTTCCGGAAGTCCGTTCTAAAACCAAAGCGTTCCAAAACCAAGGCACGCTTTCCCATAGAAAGTGATGCAAAATGGATTAATCTGTTGCAGGCTTTTGAAAGCAACCCCTGAAACATAGCTGTCAACTTTTCCCTTTTCTTGAGAGGAATCCTATTCGGAATAAGAGAATTTCCCTTTAAAAAAGGGAAACGTTGACAGGGCTATGCCCTGAAACAGCAATTTGACATGAATGTTACTATCTCATGAGACCATGGATCCATAAAATGAAAGTAATAAACAATGTACGGCAGTCACACAATCCACCAGTAGCTGAACTGGGTTCCACACAGTCACAAAAACAAAAGTGCTAAGTTGTGGGTGAACATATCAGACGATACAGCGATTCTTCAAACAGCTCTTGTTTATTCCCAGGCCAGAACAAAACTGAACTGAAGGGTTCAGCCAGCCTGCTTATATAGGGCTCCACTACAACGCAACAGTAACCACTTTCTGTAACTATTCAATCACTGAACGTCACTTTCAATCCCTTATTTGCATGTGTGGACCTGAGTGAAAACTATCTACAGTGTCTCCCCTGCTGGCCCAGGGTGAGAACTTCAGTACATAACAAAAAGAGCTGCAAAAACAAAAATGCAAAATAAATAGCAAAACCAGACTCACCTCAGCGTAACGCTCAAATCGGAAGCGTAACACTCAAAACGGAGCATTTTTGGTTTGGAAAATTTTTGCAAACTGGAACACTTACTTCCGGGTTTGCAGTGTTTGGGTTCCAAGTTGTTTGAGTACCAAGGCGTTTGAGAACCAAGGAACCACTGTATAAGCTAGGCGCCAAATGACTCCTTAAACCAGGGTTACAGTCGCCAAAACGGAATGTCTGGTTGCCATTTTGGGGGACGGTGGCTTAGAATTTGTATTTTTCAATTTTTGGTTCCTGAAATTCATTCTGATGGCGTAGATAAAATAGAACAGATAGAATTCTGCAGGATGCGTTCCTAGTGTGTGAAAACAGCCAAGATCCCCAGGCTTGTATCTCAGGATGGAGGAAATGTCAGGTGCTATCCTGGTGTCTGGGCATCTTTACTTGGTTGCGAATGGCCGATAGCCGGGTGCAAAATGCGCCTGGCGAATTTCGAAAGCTGAATCATTCACACAACAAGGTGTGAATGGTGCACAGAGAGGGGCGTGGTCTTGCTGGTGGATGGCCCCGCCCCTGGCCCCGCCCCTTGCTCATTCAGAAGCATAGCTGTCAACTTTTCCCTTTTTTAAATGGAAATTCCCTTATTCCGAAGAGGATTCCTCGCAAGAAAAGGGAAAAGTTGACAGCTATGTTCAGAAGAAGCTATGGTTTTCCAGTAGTGATGTATGGAAGTGCGAGCTGGACCATAAAGAAGACTGATCGCCGAAGAATTGATGCTTTTGAATTGTGGCGCTGGAGGAGACTCTTGAGAGTCCCATGGACTACAAGAAGATCAAACCTATCCGTTCTCAAGGAAATCAGCCCTGAGTGCTCACTGGAAGGACAGATCCTGAAGCTGAGGCTCCAGTACTTTGGCCACCTCATGAGAAGAGAAGACTCCCTGGAAAAGACCCTGATGTTGGGAAAGATGGAGGGCACAAGGAGAAGGGGACGACAGAGGACGAGATGGTGGAACAGTGTTCTCGAAGCTACCAGCATGAGTTTGACCAAACTGCGGGAGGCAGTGGAAGACAGGAGTGCCTGGCGTGCTCTGGTCCAGGGGGTCACAAAGAGTCGGACACGACTAAACGACTAAACAACAACAACAGCATGTTCAGAAGACCGGACAGGAATGAACCCATGGAGGTTAGGAGACCGTGGCTGCCGATACGATCCTGCTCACAGAGGCCCTCTCAGCAGAACGTAAGTGTCGTACTGGATCAGGCCCAGGGCTCAGGTAAGTCCTGATTGGCCATCCAAAGTGGCCAATCAGAAGGCCAAAAGCAGTACCTGAGCGCAACAGCAACTCTCCCCCCATTGGCAGTTCTGAGATGCATGTTACTCATACGTAATTCCCTGGTTTTAAGTGTCATTTGCTTCCCAAGCAACAGCTGCAGAACCGTGAACAAAACTTATTCTTCAGGTTAGCTCAGAAATCATCTCTGCTCTCAAGCAAGAAGGCTTTGGCCCCTTCAGGGAGCCAGCATAGGCAGGTCTACTCGGGAGTAGGTTTCCAAGATGCTCAAAGACCAGGGTTGCCTATCGCTCCCTTCTTCTGAGAGGTGATTCACGAACACACAAAAATACTTCTTCATGTAGAAGTTTATAAAAATGCATGGCATGGGGAAAACACAGACAGTGGTACCTCGGGTTAAGAACTTAATTCGTTCCGGAGGTCCGTTCTTAACCTGAAACTGTTCTTAACCTGAAACTGTTCTTAACCTGAAGCACCACTTTAGCTAATGGGGCCTCCTGCTGCCTCTGCGCCGCCAGAGCACAATTTCTGTTCTCATCCTGAAGCAAAGTTCTTAACCTGAAGCACTATTTCTGGGTTAGCGGAGTCTGTAACCTGAAGCGCCTGTAACCTGAAGCATCTGTAACTCGAGATACCACTGTAGTTAAATAGTGCTATTTTTGCAAAACGCAATAATAGGAATGTCATCACAAGCATAATAATTTCTAGAACTTGTGGAGGTCCAATGAAGACGAATGTTGGGAGATTCAAAATGGACAGAAGAAAGTTGTTCTTCACGCAGCACATTGTTAAACGGTGGAACTCCCTGCCACAAGAGGCAGTGATGGCCACGAAGCTGGAGAGGTTTAAAAGAGGATTAGAGGAGAGGGCTATCGATGGCTGCTCGCCAGGATGACTGGGCCATGCCTCCACAGTTAGAGGCAGTGATGGTTCTGAATCCTAATTGCTGGAAACTACAGGAGGGAAGAGGGCTCCTCTGTTCGAATCCTGCTTGCTGGTTTCCCATAATGTGCATCTGGTTGGCCGCTGTGAGAATAGATGGACTAGATGGGTCACTGGCCTGACCCAGAAGTTCTGTTTACATTCTTAAATTAGCTCAGAGGGCTGCCTATCACTCTTTTATTCTGAGAGCTGATTCACATTTTTAAGCACAATATTCAGAGTCCACTGGATCCCAGCAAAACTATACCAGAAGAAAATAACAAGGGCAGACAACTGCTGGAGATGTGGGAGTAAAAATGCAAACTTAGTACATATGATGATTAACTGCCCGATGATAAGATCATTTTGGTGCGAGGTGAGGATATTTATAGTAAGAGTAATAAAGAGAAATTGTTATTTAGGGGAATTGAATTTAATTCTAAATTATATTCCGGATACGTGGGAGATTTCAAGGGGTAAAAATAAATAAATGGATGTACCATGCTATATTAGAAGCAAAAAAACTTGTTTTGATTAATTGGAAGAGCCGCAAAAAGATTCCATTGAGCACATGGATTGATAATATGGACAGATTAGCTACATATGAACGAATTGCATGTCGACGCAAATTAAGAATGGATAAATATGAAGAAATCTGGAAGGAATATTTAAGCGATAAGGCAGACAGTGGTGGGAGGAGAGAGAGGTGGGAAAATATTGTTAAAAGGGTGCAGTCATAGGTATATCAGTGTATTTAAATCTGAATTGTCAAATTGTGTTATTGTTACTATGACTTTTGTTGTAGTGTTTTTTTGCGGTTGTTGTTTGTATTGGAGAAATGATTAATTTTTTTTTAAAAAAAAGCATGCGTCACCCCAAAAGTAACATGGGTATAAGAGACAACCTCGCGCCTTTACTCATGAGCGAGGCAGATTTCGCTCTCTAAAGTCAGCAATCGTTTGTTGCAGCAAACAGAGTGGAAGGATCTTTCGGCTAATTTCATTTATTGTTTTCCCACCGACAATGCTATTTATCTCCAGGAGCAGAAAGGGAATCTATCATTTTTAGAACAAGCCTGCTGAAGGCTGACTTTGGAGAATACTTGTAATTGTTTTCAAAATAAAGTGAGGTTTGTGTGTGATCTATTACCTCAGGGTAACGGCAGTGGTATCCAAAAAGCCAAACTTCCATTAATTCATACCCCCCAACATTTCTCCTGTGAAAATAGGGATGTCCCATTCCATTGTGATTATTTCACTATTTATACCCCACACATCTTACTTGGTTGCCCCAATCACTCTGGGCAGCTTCCAACAGATGTAAAAACATAATAAGATATAATTAAAAAAATAACATTCCCTATACAGGATTGCCTTCAGATGGTTCGGGGGGTCAGATAACTCTATGAAAATAGGGACGTCGTAAGGAAAAATGGGACATTCCAGGATCAATTGGCTTCTCAAAATCAGGGACGTCCCTGGAAAATAGGGATCCTTGGAGGGTCTGTTAATTTTGGCAGCCATAATGAAACACCTAGAGATACAATGGTACCTCAGGTTAAGTACTTAATTCGTTCCGGAGGTCTGTTCCTAACCTGAAACTGTTCTTAACCTGAAGCACCACTTTAGCTAATGGGGCCTCCCGCTGCCACCACACCACCGGAGCACGGTTTCTGTTCTTATCCTGAAGCAAAGTTCTTAACCTGAAGCACTATTTCTGGGTTAGCGGAGTCTGTGACCTGAAGCGTATGCAACCCAAGGTACCACTGTAATTTTATCTTTATCATCACCTCCCAAGGAACTAGTTGATGCAATTCAACAGCACAGCATTGAGTTCCCACTTGCACCCCAACTGACTTTGGAGGAGACCCCCGACTTGCAGGCCTGATGTGGCTCACGGTGCCATTTTTGGTCAACTTGGCAACCCTGGCTGGGCCTTGGGTTTGACCCTGATGCCTTGCGATGATCAACCTACCATCTAGAACAGGGGTTGGCAAGGTTTACCGGCCATGGGCTGAGGGCCTTCTGGAGGTTCCATCTCTGCGAGAAGCCAAGTTGCAGGGAACCAGGCAGAGTGGCACCCGCCCTGTGGAACGCCCTCCCACCAGATGTCAAAGATAAAAACAACTACCAGACTTTTAGAAGACATCTGAAGGCAGCCCTGTTTAGGGAAGCTTTTAATGTTTAATAGGTTATTGTATTTTAATATTCTGCTGGAAGCCGCCCAGAGCTGGACCTCAGTGTCCGGGCAGAAAGATGGGGGTGGAGACGCTCCTTCAGGTATACTGGACCGAGGCCATTTAGGGCTTTAAAGGTCAGCACCAACACTTTGAATTGTGCTCGGAAACGCACTGGGAGCCAGTGTAGCTCTTTCAAGACTGGTGTTATGTGGTCTCGGCGGCCGCTCCCAGTCACCAGTCTGGCTGCCGCATTGTGGATTAATTGCAGTTTCTGGGTCACCTACAAAGGTAGCCCCACATAGAGCACACTGCAGTAGTCCAAGCGAGAGTTAACTAGAGCATGCACCACTCTGGCAAGACAGTCTGCTGGCAGGTAGGGTCTCATCCTGCGTACAGATGGAGCTGATAAACAGCTGCCCTGGACACAGAATTGACCTGTGCGCCTCCATGGACAGCTGTGAGTCCAGAATGACTCCCAGGCTGCACACCTGGTCCTTCAGGGGCACGGTTACCCCATTCAGGACCAGGGAGTCCTCCACACCTGCCCGCCTCCTGTCCCCCCCAAAAAGTACTTCTGTTTTGTCAGGATTCAACCTCAATCTGTTAGCTGCCATCCATCCTCCAACCGCCTCCAGACACTCAAACAGGACCTTCACCGCCTTCACTGGTTCTGATTTGAAAGAGAGGTAGAGCTGGGTATCATCCGCATATGCAAAATAACTGAGCAAGTATTAGAAGTCACCCCAGAACTGGCCCTACTAAGATAATAGAACAAGGATGGGGAATTTATAGTCCTCCAGATGAAACTGGACTCCAACTCCCATCAACCCTGAGCATTAGCCATGCTGGCAGGGGCTCATGGGAATCAGAGTCCAAGGACGTCTGAAAGTCCACAGGTCCCCCGCCCCTGAATTTATGCAAAATTTGCACGGCAGTATTGAGCCTCACAACTTACCACCTGTCCGCGCAGAGGAGGGGACCCCATCTTCACCGTCCCCAGGAAGAAAGGTAAATAAATGGCAGGACTTTGTGGGTGAAAAAAGGTGGCTCTTTGGCTGAACGCAGAGTTCCTTCCTCCAGAATGCATAACCAGGATTTGCCCAGCATCAGATCTGGAGGGCTAAGAAATTCTTGAGACAGGCCTGTCTGGCCTGAGAGGTCCTGGTTTCAGTTCAGAGCAGGGAGATAAGGCAAGAAATTTCATGGCGACAGGATAGTCCTCTTATCTTTATCCCTGAAATGCTTTGAAGTTTTCCTGAAGGCGGGATCCGAGAAAAAGGGGCTGTTCTCTGACCATTTGTGGGATGACCAAACCCTAATTCTGCTGGAGGAGATCAAAGACCTCTGAAGGCAGCAGTAGAGGTATAGATTCACAGAAAGCCACCAAGCATTCCTGTGAGGGTCTCTGAAGACCTCAGAGCCTTGTTCGTTTTGCACTGTCCTTCAGGTAGTCTGTGCCTAAGCTTAAAGCAATAAAACCATGCGTAAAAAGAGTGGAAAACAGCTTTTTTAAGCACGCGAATGGCTGTTTAAATCAGCGATAAGCTAAGAGCAGCTTGAAACGCATGCAAATAGTCTACATATCTAGGTTGGTATGCAGGGATTGTCCTAAGACCTTTGCTCAGATAGGAAGAGGCAGGTCAAACATTGTTTAAGAGTGATTCATGCTGTTTTCTGACGGATTTCAGGAAAGAAAGAATTTGATACTCCAGGGAACTTCCCGATCTCTGCAGCCTGTGATGAAAAGAAGGAGTTAATAGGATCTGGATCATTTTAGAGTCAGGGTGGGCTGGCTTTAGCCTGTAGAATCATAGAATTGTAGAGTTGGAAGGGCACCCCCAAAAAGCATCTAGTCCAACCCCATCGTCCACAAAGGCCGACACTGATGCTAAAATCCGGTATCGCCTGAGTTCTGCGAGTGCGGCTTCCTCCCGATTGAAGCGCAGAGTGTTTGAGGACTGGGACATTCGCAGGGAAACCAAAATGCTTGTTGACAAAGCTATTGTACTACCAACCTTACTGTATGCTTGTGAAACATGGACCACTTATAAGCGCCATCTCCAACTCCTCGAAAGATTCCGTCAACGGTGTCTCCGAAAAATTTTATGCATCACTTGGGAAGACAGGTGAACTAATATCAGTGTACTGGTAGAAGCAAAGATCACCAGTGTCGAAGCAATGATTCTTCAACATCAACTTCGTTGGACTGGTCATGTTGTGCGGATGCCTGATGATCGTCTTCCAAAGCAACTACTCTATTCCAAACTTAAAAATGGAAAGCGTAATGCTGGTGGTCAACAAAAGAGGTTTAAAGACTGTCTCAAGGCAAATCTAAAAAAAGGTATTATAAACACCAACAATTGGGAAACACTGGCTTGCGAGCGCTCCAGTTGGAGAACAGCCTTTACCAAAGGTGTCATGGGCTTTGAAGACACTCGAACTCAGGATGCAGGGGAGAAACGTGCTAAGAGGAAGGCACGCTTGGCAAATCCACACTGTGATCAACTCCCGCCTGGAAACCAATGTCCCCACTGTAGAAGGATGTGTGGATCCAGAATTGGCCTCCACAGTCACTTACGGACTCATTGTTAAGACCGTGTTTAGGGAAGGCAATCTTAGTCGGCTATGAGGGATCACCAAAGAAAGAAGAAGAATGCAAGGCAGCCCTGTTTAGGGAAGTTTTTAATGTTTGATGTATTACTGTATTTTAATATTTTGTTGGAAGCCGCCCAGAGTGGCTGGGGAAGCCCAGCCAGATGGGTGGGGTATAAATAATAATAATAATAATAATAATTATTATTATTATTATTATCATTATTATCATTATTATTATTACAGCTAAAGAAACCCTGGCATTGATGCCATCCAACCTCTGCTTAAAAACCTCCAATGAAGCGTATTATTATTATTATTATTATTATTATTATTATTATTATTACCTTTGAGTATTTTCCTTGTTTTACCACTCCCTGCCTGTTTAGCCTGATGGGTTTTTACATTTGTAAAAGAGCAAGGGGATTTGATTCCTGGGGAGAGAAATGTGCGCTGTCACGGGCACTTAAAAATGGCAAGGGCCATTAAATCCACGCTGGGATGCACCGTTCCAGCATTAGGGCTCTAATTTCACCGCTGGCATCTGAAGTAGGAAGGAACAGAGCCTGTGTTTAGTGTGGAGAGGATTTGCACTGTTAAATAAGCACCACTGTTTTGGATGGTGAAAGTGACCAGATGTTTCAAGCTTCTATGTTTGTCTGTCTGTCTGTCTGGCTATCTGTCTGTCTGTCTCTGTCTGTCTGTCTGTCTGTCTGTCTATCTATCTCCCCTTCATGGATCACTGCCTTGCCGTGGCGAAGGGGCTTGAATAACTCATTGAAGCTATGAGCTATGTTGTGCAGGGCCACAGGTCATAGTGGAGAGTTTTGACCAAACGTGATCCACCTGGAGCAGGAACCGGCAAGCCACTCCAGTATCCCTGCCAAGAAAACTCCATGGACAAAGACAACAGGCATATAAAAGTTATGACGCTGGAAGATGAGCCCCTCAGGTCAGAAGGCGTCCAACATGCTACTGGGGAAGAGCGGAGGACAAGTACAAGTAGATTCAGAGCTGATGAAGCGGCTGGGCCAAAGCTGAAAGGACGCTCAGTTGCGGATATGCCTGGAAGCGAAAGGAAAGTCCAATGCTGTAAAGACAGTGTTCTCGAAGCTACAAACATGAGTCTGACCAAACTGCAGGAGGCAGTGGAAGACAGGAGTGGCTGGCGTGCTCTGGCCCATGGGGTCACGAAGAGTCGGACACGACTAAACGACTAAACAACAACATCTATTTATCTATCATCTATCTATCATCTATCTATCATCTATCATCTATCTATCTATCTATCTATCTATCTATCTATCTATCTATCTATCATATCTATATCTATCTATCTATCTGTCTATCTATCTATCTATCTATCTATCATCTATCATCTATCATCTATCTATCTATCTATCTATCTATCTATCTATCTATCTATCATCTATATCTATCTATCTATCATCTATCTATCTATCATCTATCTATCTATCTATCTATCTATCTATCTATCATCTTTCTATTTTAAAACCCTCCTCTTGCTTAGCAGCTAGAAAGGGGGAAGGCTTCAATGTAGTCTTTTCCGTGGTGCTGTTTCATGAGGGAGACAGAATGACGATCGCAAGGGAATTACAGTGGTACCTCGGGTTAATAACTTAATTTGTTCCGGAGGTCCGTTCTTAACCTGAAACTGTTCTTAACCTGAGGAACCACTTCAGCTAATGCGGCCTCCTGCTGCCGCCGTTCGCAAGAAGCACAACAGCCATCCAGAACACAAAACCCCTTCTCTGAACGGTGATTAAGTATCCATGCTTTCCAAGAGGTTTTCAAACTACAGCGGTACCTTGTTTCTCAAAGTTAATCTGTTTCGGAAGTCCGTTCCAAAACCAAAGCGTTCTAAAACCAAGGCGTGCTTTCCTGTAGAAAGTAATGGATTAATCCGTTCCAGACTTTTAAAAACAACCCCTAAAACAGCAATTTAACATGGATTTTACTATGTAACGTAGGAGTCAGCAAACGTTTTCAACAGGGGGCCAGTCCACTGTCCCTCAGACCTTGTGGGGGGGGGGGTAGACTATATTTTGAAGGGGGGGGGATTAACGAATTCCTATGTCCCACAAATAACCCAGAGATGCATTTTAAATAAAAGGACACATTATACTCATGTAAAAACACACTGATTCCCAGACTGTCCGGGGGCTGGATTTAGAAGGTGATTGGGTCGGATCCAGCCCCCAAGCCTTAGTTTGCCTACCCATTGAACGAGACCATTGATCCATAAAATGAAAGCAATAAACAATGTATTGTAGGCACACAACCAATCCGTCAGTAGCTGAGCTGGGTCGCACACAGTCACAAAAAAAGAGCCGCAAAAAGAAAAACGCAAAATAAATAGCAGAAACAGACCTCAGTGTAACACACAAAATGGAATTGCAACACTCAAAACGGAAGTGTAACACTCAAAACAGAGCATGTTTGACTTCCGAAAAAAGTTCGCAAACCAGAACACTTACTTCCATGTTTTCAGCATTTGGGTTGCAAGTTGTTTGAGTACCAAGGCGTTTGAGAACCAAGGTACCACTGTATAGCATGGGAATAGCTTTGCAGAAATCACCAACATTATTAACCATGGAATGACATTTTCATTTGTTAGGACAACCACAGCCTTCCTTAAAGGCTGATTAAATGCTTTGCTATCTTGTCTCTTCAGCTCACAGCAAGGCTTTTTATTTTTTTTAACTTCCTCTAATTTATGGTTTCCAATTCCATCGTTGCTGAACGATAGCAAATGCTCCATCATTTCCTTCCTGCCCGATGCGTTCCTCATTTTCATCCTCTCCTGCCTCCTATTTTTTCCTCCTAAGTTGAGTCTTTTCATTACCCCACACATCGGACACTGAGGTCCTCCTGAACCGGTCTGTATATGTTAATCCCAGATGGGTCAGAGCTGCTTGGGTTTCTCAGCCGTCAGCGAAAGGCACTCTGCACGTGCTCAGGGGATCTCTTCCCTCTGTTATCACGGTGTGCAATCCAGTGAAGGGAAACCTTAACATACGCAGGCTCTGAAGCTTAAACAAGTTTTGCCAGAGAACTAAAGGAGGCAGTGATCGCTTCCAACACACTGAAAGATCTGTGTCAGCGAAGGAGGGTTTGAAATGGATTTTTGGAAGGGAGAAATAAATCATTGCCCACTAACAGAAAGCTAGAACTGAGGGTTTTAATTTCTCTGGAGATGGTTCGTGCCTCTTATCTGAGGGATGAGAGAACTGCAACGAGCCCTCATTTTCGTCTAGGTTGAAAGCTCAGCTTCATCCGGTCATAAAAGGGCAGCAGAGTATATTACTGCCAGGAGCTGTTTAATATATTTAGTTTTGTTTTTTTTAAATAATATTTATTGCTTTTCCAACAATTTAAACACTACAAAAACAATACAATACAATACAAAAACACTACATAACACTAACACATTAAACACATTAAACTAACAAAATATATTTAGTTTTTTTAAATGTGCTTGAATGCTGTTCACTAGGGGCTGGGGAAGAGTTCTCTGCAGAATGAGCATGTCAGGGGAACCAGGACTCTTCTCCCTGAGGTGCTAGATTTCTACCTGCAAGGAAGCTTTGCAAAAAAAATCCTCAAGGTGTATTTATATAAACTGCCTTAGGAGGAGGAGCTTAGCTTACATGCCCTGCCTTCTTTTTATTCCTCTAAAGAATATCGGTGGGAAATGTGGGACAGTTCACGGGGTCTGAGTTACACATTCCGGTTGCTTAAAATGCCTCTAGATTGCCTGGGTGGAAAATGGGCACAAGTCTGTCGAGACACCTCTGGCTTTTGCATGATTGGAATGCAAACCGTTTTGCAAAGGTTGTAGCCTACCTTGATTTCAGAAGGGAGTGGATGTAGCCTACCTTGATTTCAGCAAGGCATTTGACAAGGTGCCCCATGATATTCTTGTAAAGAAGCTGGTAAAATGCGGTCTTGACTATGCTACCACTCAGTGGATTTGTAACTGGCTGACTGAGCGAACCCAAAGGGTGCTCATCAATGGTTCCTCTTCATCCTGGAGAAGAGTGACTAGTGGGGTGCCACAGGGTTCTGTCTTGGGCCCGGTCTTATTCCACATCTTTATCAACGACTTGGATGATGGACTCAAGGGCATCCTGATCAAATTTGCAGATGACACCAAACTGGGAGGGGTGGCTAACACCCCAGAGGACAGGATCACACTTCAAAACGACCTTGACAGATTAGAGAACTGGGCCAAAACAAACAAGATGAATTCTAACAGGGAGAAATGTAAAGTATTGCACTTGGGCAAAAAAAAAAAATGAGAGGCACAAATACAAGATGGGGGACACCTGGCTTGAGAGCAGTACATGTGAAAAGGATCTAGGAGTCTTGGTTGACCACAAACTTGACATGAGCCAACAGTGTGACGCGGCAGCTAAAAAAGCCAATGCAATTCTGGGCTGCATCAATAGGAGTATAGCATCTAGATCAAGGGAAGGAATAGTGCCACTGTATTCTGCTCTGGTCAGACCTCACCTGGAGTACTGTGTCCAGTTCTGGGCACCACAGTTCAAGAAGGACACTGACAAACTGGAACGTGTCCAGAGGAGGGCAACCAAAATGGTCAAAGGCCTGGAAACGATGCCTTAGGAAGAACGGCTAAGGGAGCTGGGCATGTTTAGCCTGGAGAAGAGGAGGTTAAGGGGTGATATGATAGCCATGTTCAAATCTATAAAAGGATGTCACATAGAGGAGGGAGAAAGGTTGTTTTCTGCTGCTCCAGAGAAGCGGACACGGAGCAATGGATCCAAACTACAAGAAAGGAGATTCCACCTAAACATTAGGAAGAACTTCCTGACAGTAAGAGCTGTTCGACAGTGGAATTTGCTGCCAAGGAGTGTGGTGGAGTCTCCTTCTTTGGAGGTCTTTAAGCAGAGGCTTGACAACCATATGTCAGGAGTGCTCTGATGGTGTTTCCTGCTTGGCAGGGGGTTGGACTCGATGGCCCTTGTGGTCTCTTCCAACTCTATGATTCTATGATTCTATGATTCTATTCTAAGGTAGAATTCGCACCCATAGCTCTGTTCCCGTTTGCCTCTGGCGCCGTTTGCACCTGAAAGAGGCTTCCCCACTCTTGATTTTAGAGTCATAGAACTGTAGAATCAGAAGACACCCCCAGCGGCCATTTAGTCCAATCCCCTGCGATGCTCAAAAATCCTTTTTGGGAATTATAGGGACAGAACTACCTAAATTGTGTAGAAATTTATTTATGTATGCTACTACAGCAGCAAGAATGTTACTTGCCCCAAAATGGAAAGGAAGTCCCAGCAAAGGAAGAATAGATACAAAAACTTATGGAACGGACAGAAATGGCAAAACTCGCCGGAAGAATAAGAAATCAAGATAACAAACTTTTAATAAAAGAATGGAAATGATTTATTGAATATTTACAGATCAATTGTAAACAGATAAAAACATCCACATGATTATTGTAATAACCTGCAGTTTGTATTTAAAGTAGATACTGTAATGAAATGAGCAAATTAAATGAATTTGGAGATGCAGAAGATATTAAAAAACAAATTTGAGGAACCACAGAAAGAGGGGGAAGGAAGTCAAAATTTGGAAATGTTAAAAGGATTGTAAAATTAGTGAAATGTATAAATTTGAAAAGTATAAATGACAGGCGGCCAGCCAACCTCTGTTGGAAAACCTCCAATGACTTGAATCCACTGGTATGGATCCTACTCTCTGGATCGCCTCCAGCACTGATCCTGCTAGCTCCCAATCTCCCATTTGGTCCGAAGACCGGTGGTGTTGTGCAATGGTTAGAGCAACAGTCTGGGAACTGTCCATAGACATAGCCCTCCTTGCTGATAAAATCAGGAACTGGGACAGAGCAGCGGGAGCTCACTTCGTTGAGGGGATTCAAACCACCAAAATTCTGATCGGTTCAGTGGTCTAGACCACAGCGCCACCCGCATCCCAGCTCCTGCCAACCTAGCAGTTCAAAAGCATACCAGTGCAAGTAGATAAGTAGGTACCACTGCAGCGGGAAGGTAAACGGCATTTCCGTAGGCTCTGGTTTCTGTCACGGTGTCCTGTCGCACCAGAAGCGGTTTAGTCCTGCTGGCCACATGACCCGGAAAAAAGTTGTCTGCGGACAAACACCGGCTCCCTCGGCCTGAAAGCGAGATGAGCGCCACAACCCCAGAGCCGCCTTTGACTGGACTTAACTGTCCAGGGGTCCTTTAAATGTAAAGGTAAAGGACCCCTGCCCTGCCCACCTAGCAGTTCGAAAGCATGTCAAAGTGCAAGTAGATAAATAGGTACCACTCCGACGGGAAAGTAAACGGCGTTTCCGTGTGCCGCTCTGGTTCGCCAGAAGCGGCTTAGTCATGCTGGCCACATGACCCAGAAGCTGTATGCCGGCTCCCTCAGCCAATAAAGTGAGATAAGTGCCGCAACCCCAGAGTCGGCCACAACTGGACCTAATGGTCAGGGGTCCCTTTACCTTTACTAAAGGACCCCTGACAGTTAAGTCCAGTTGCGAACGATTCTGGGGTTGTGGCGCTCTTCTCGCTTTATTGGCCGAGGGAGCCAGCATTTGTCCGCAGACAGTTTTCCCACGTCATGTGGCCAGAATGACTAAGCCGCTTCTGGTGAACCAGAGCAGCGCACGGAAACGCCATTTACCTTCCTGCCAGAGTGGTACCTATTTATCTACTTGCACTTTGACGTGCTTTCGAA
The DNA here is from genome assembly GCF_964106645.2 of Podarcis pityusensis. Classification (NCBI taxonomy): domain Eukaryota; kingdom Metazoa; phylum Chordata; class Lepidosauria; order Squamata; family Lacertidae; genus Podarcis; species Podarcis pityusensis. Next base: position 5,425,273 of record NC_138037.1, on the reverse strand, counting down.
CTGCTAGCTTGGCAGGAGCTGGGACCCATCAATGGAAGCTCACTCCCTCGTGGGGATTCGAACCACCGACCTTCCAGTCGGCAAGCCCAAGAGGCTCAGTGGTTTAGACCACAGCGCCACCCGCATCCCGAGGGGTCCTTTACCTTTTCGATAAGATGAATTTGGCAAGTGAATCCCCTGCCCAGACTCTCTCTTGAGCTCTCCAAGAAGAGGTTGGATAGTCATCTGTTGAGTATGACCTACAATCTTCCTCCCCCCATCCGCTGCTGTGTGGTTTTAACCCCTTGCAGCCCGTGCTAAACTCCATGTTGTCTTTCTCACTGCCTGCAGTCATCACTCTGTGCTGCATCTTCAAATGTCGTATACCTCGGACCAAGAAGGAGATTGAGGCTCGCTACGCCAAACGCCAGGCTGCCAAGACCTACGCAGACAAGCTGGACACCGTGCCTCCGCTCAATGAGCTCACCGAAATCCCAGGAGGTAGTTTTATTATTATTATTGTTTGGTTTTTCGGATTAAAAGTTTACAGTCATATATGAACATAGGTCATAAAGACAAGATTCCAAGGAATCTCCTCAACTTCCCTTCTTCCCCTTTGTGGGTCCCATTGTTAACCCTTTCCTCCTGCATCTTTAATCCAAATCTTTTACTTCTCCATTGCATCCAAAATTCACCATTTAACTACAAATGTTCCTCCTACACTTTGCAGAGGTGGGATTTAGGTGTGTGATTTTGCTAAATTTGTTGGGACTCGTCATCGACACTTCCCTGCCTTTCCTTTCATAATTCAAACACTGTTGTGTGCAGGGTGTGTTGTGTTGTGTTGTGTTGTGTTGTGTGTGTGTTCGCCTGCTACATTCCCTACCCTTACTGGTTTTTGTTCTTGTTTTTGTCATGCATTTTGTGTTTTTTTATCTTATTTTTTGCATTGTGAACCATATCGCTATCTGTGCCTGGAGAGCAGTACAGTGGTACCTCGGGTTAAGTATTTAATTCATTCCAGAGGTCAGTTCTTAACCTGAAACTGTTCTTAACCTGAAGCACCACTTTAGCTAATGGGGCCTCCCGCTGCCGTCGTGCAATTTCTGTTCTCATCCTGAAGCAAAGTTCTTAACCCGAGGTACTATTTCTGGGTTAGCGGAGTCTGTAACCTGAAGTGTATGTAACCTGAAGCATATGTAACCTGAGGTACCACTGTATACAAATAATGGTGATGATGATAATAATAATAATATTTCAAGTCTAAGCATGCCGCTAATCCTCAAAGGTTCTCCTTCATTTCCCTTCCCTTTGCTGTTGCACAGTTCTCTAGCCCTCTCTCATTCTCTCTTATATCCTTTTCTGATTGTCTGCCCCTTTCAGGCTCTACTGACAACCTCCCAACTCTCTCTGGGCAAGTCGACTCCCTTCCTCTAAATTCTCTGCCGGTGGTGAAAGAGGAAGACGAAATAGCACTGCCAATCCACTAGGGGGCACCCTCTGCCTACGATTTTCCTTTGGCTTGTCCTCGCTTTCTTTGGAGAAGGACTCTGCTGCAGAGATTTTTGAGATTCTGCCCCCTTCCTTCGCTTTCGACCTCCTCCTTCCAGATCTTCCTTCTCTGATTCTGCCATTTTCCTCTTACCGCTTTCTCTCTCGCTCACTACATAAAGAGGACATTCCAGCCGCGGAAGCAGGCTGTGTAACGCTCAATTTATTCATTTCTATTGAACTCAATGGTGCTCCCTTCAGATTGCAGTCAATTTAATTTGCTTTAAAACAAAAAACCTGCCCAGCTTCAACAAAAAGTCTCCAGCCATCTGGAATGCTATCATTAGCTTTTAACCGGAAATTCACCTTGCGAAAGGAAAACGTTCCCATTCAAATGGCTTGCATGAAGTAGGAACCTCGCCAAAGAAAAGAAAAAGACGTACCTAGCCTCTTCTGGATCATTTCCCTAGTTTTTTATGCTAAGCGCCCACTTGGAAGCTTCATTAGCACCTTGTTCACTTTGCTGAAGGAAAGAACGTCCATCAGTAACTTTGACACTCTGGCAGATGAGACCAGTCCAGAACAGGGACTTCTCCATAGGACCTCCTGTGGCTTTCTCAATGCGATGGGAAGATTCAAGGACAAAGAAACATTTCAACACTTCAGTCTGGCATAGTATAGTATCAAGAGCAGAAAGAACAAGGCTTCTTTGGGCTGATGAGGAGATGAGGAATTAGACCTAAAATAAATGAGATTACCCAGCAAAAGCATGCTCACCCCTCTCTCTTTTTTTTAAAAAAAATATCTTTATTAATTTAAAATAAATGCATTTATGAAAAACAGACATACATACAAGTAAACAAACATACAATCAAACAAACAAACAAACAAACAAATAACAGAAAAAGCAAACAAACCACCACACTACAAAATATAAGAAAATTAATATAATTATCATCATATATACGCCTGGTATTGAACACAATTATAAAATTTATAGAAAAGAAATTTAAAACTGACTTCCAATTAATCTCTCTGTACTTTGTCTATCCATTACTTTATACCACACAGTTACATATTTCTTATATAATTTCTTTTTACCTCCCTACAAACTTGTATTTATACAATGCAGGGATCAGTCTAATTCTGCCAAGATGTTTCCTTTTATTCCTTTTAGTTTTCTAAATATTCTTTAAAGAGTCTCCAATCCTTATAGACTTTTTGTTTCGGTTGGTCTCTTACTCTTCCTGTCACTTTCGCTAGCTGCAGATATTCTACCATTAGAGCATGCTCACACCTCTCATTGAGTTTGTAGGTACAAATCCAAGAGGATTGCTTGTAATTACCATATTTTTCGCTCTATAAGAAGCACCATACCACAAGACACACCTAGTTTTTGGAGGAGGAAAACAAGAAAAAAAAATATTCTGAATCCCAGAAGCAAGAGGGAATGCAGCGATCCCTCTTGCTGTTCTGGCTTCTGGGATAGCTGCGCAGCCTGCATTCGCTCCATAAGACGCACGCACATTTCCCCTTACTTTTTAGGAGGGAAAAAGTGAGTCTTATAGAGCAAAAAATACGGTATATTTTGGGAATAATACGTGTTCTTACGTAGCTGCATTGTTTTATACTTTTCGGATGTCCTACAATCATAAAGTGGTTGAGTTCTATGCTATAAATCAAGCACTGCCAGGAGTTTTCCAAGGTATCTCTTATCAATAAAAAAAAATGGTGTGGCACGAGATTTATTTATTTTTTAAGTGTGGCCCAGAAAAAAAAGTTTGAGACTCACTGCCCATCCCTTCCTGACTTAAGTTTTGTTCCTGGTTCTTTCCCCCATTAAACACCTTCGTCTACCTATGAAACTGGGGTTCTTTATCATACGTGTCCCCAGTGCCAGATTTACGTATAAGCTAAACAAGCTTAGGGCCACACTCTCTTGGGGGCCCCCAAAAAATTTAAAGGGGGAAAAACCCTGGATGTACATTTCCAAAATATAAGATTAAAAAACATTTTGTTATGTGCAAATGGCTTTAGATACCTATTAGATCCATAAATTTCTATCTATCTATCCTCTATCTATCTATCATCTATCTATATATCATCTCTATCATTATCTATCTCTATCATCTACCTACCTATCTATCTATCTATCTATCTACCTACCGATCTATCATCTATCTATCATCTATCTATCATCTATCTCTATCATCTACCTACCTACCTACCTATCTATATCTATCTATCTATCTCTCTATCTATCTATCTATCTATCTATCATCTATCTATATAACATCTATCATTTATCTATCATCTATCTATCTATCTATCTATCTATCTATCTATCTATCTATCATCTATCTATCTATCTATCTATCAATCTATCATCTATCTATCTATCATCTACCTACCTACCTACCTATCTCTATCATTATTTATCTCTATCATCTACCTACCTACCTACCTGCCTGCCTGCCTGCCTGCCTGTCTGTCTGTCTGTCTGTCTCTATCATTATCTATCACTATCTATCATCTATCTATCTACCTACCTACCTAGCTATCATCCATCCATCTATCTATCTATCTATCTATCTATCTATCTAAATTTGCTCATTTAATTACAGTATCTAGCTTAAATATAAACTCTTATGAAACGGCAGGTTATTACAATAATCATGTCAATGTTTTTATCTGTTTACAATTGTAAATATTCAATAAATCATATATGCAACACAAAAAACAGTGAAAATTGGTTGGTGACAAAGGACAGCTGGACATATACAGGGCCCCATTACCTTCAGTAACTTAAAGGTAAAGGGACCCCTGACCATTAGGTCCAGTCGCGGACGACTCTGGGGTTGCGGCACTCATCTCGCTTTACTGGCCGAGGGAGCCGGCGTACAGTTTCCAGGTCACGTGGCCAGCATGACTAAGCCGTTTCTGGCGAACCAGAGCAGCTCACGGAAACGCCGTTTACCTTCCCACCGGAGTGGTACCTATTTATCTACTTGCACTTTGACGTGCTTTCAAACTGCTAGGTTGGCAGGAGCAGGGACCGAGCAACGGGAGCTCACCCCGTCACGGGGATTCGAACTGCCGATCTTCTGATCGGCAAGTCCTAGGCTCTGTGGTTTAACCCACAGCGCCACCCACGTCCCAGTTTTACAATATGCAGAAATTAATATGGGTAGAGAAATCAGAGAGAGGAGCTGAAGGAAGTCTTAGGGGGAAGGGTTTGCTGGGGAGGTGGGAGGTGTGAAAAGGGGGGGGGATAAAGAAGATGATTTGTTTTGATAATTTGTTATGTTGAAATTGTTAATAAAAAAAAACAAATTTAGGATTTAGGTGGGGGTTTGTTTGTTTTTTGTGTAAGAGTTTTCATTTTTGCGCTCTCTCTCTCTCTCTCCCTCTCTCTCTCTCTCGTCCTTCATCGACAGCTGCGACCCCCGGGGAAAAGAAAGAGGAAGAGGAGGAGGTGCCCACAGTCTCTGGAAAGGTTGATGCGAAGAAGAAGAAGAAAGACGAGAAGAAGTCAAAGAAGAAGGAAGGAGAGGAGGGGGAGGAGTCCCAGAAGGAAGAGAAAGGGGGGAAGAAGAAGGGAGGAAACAAGAAAGACGGGGAGAAGGAAGACGAGAAGAAGAAAGGGGAAGAGGAGGGTGGGGGCAAGGACAAGCCCAAGGGGGCTGGTGCCAAGGGAGGGGGGAAAGGGGCTGGGAACCCCAAGGGAGCTGGGGCCAAGGGAGGTGGGGGCCCCAGAGCTGGTGGTGCTGCCAAGGGAGGGGGGCAAGGGCCTGGGACCCCCAAAGCTGGCGGTGCCAAGGGAGGTAGGCAAGGACCTGGGACCCCCAAAGCCGGCGGTGCCAAGGGAGGGGCGCAAGGGCCTGGGACCCCCAAAGCTGGCGGTGCCAAGGGAGGGGGGCAAGGGTCTGGGACCCCCAAAGCTGGCGGTGCCAAGGGAGGGGGGCAAGGGAGCGGGACCCCCAAGCCTCCAGCCAAGAAGCCCCCACCGAAGAAGTGAGCAAGGGGGGGACGCAGGAGGGATTTCCCCACCACCACCCAAAGGCAGGGTTTTCAAAGGCCGTTTTCATCTTCCGCACATAGCTATGCAAATCTCATGCCTTCGCTTGACCCAGAAGAGTCAGACTCAGAAATTGAGCGAAGTGAAAGAGAGACTGACTCTGCAGATCAGAGCTGGCTGTTCGACCCCCCCTTCTCAAGATAGACACTGTTAGCTCTCAAGAAGAGGAAGAGGTGGATGGCAGTTGGAGCGCCGCTAGGCAACCAGCAGATAGGCAAAGGTCTGAGACTGTGTCAAATGAAAATGGAGAGGGTGAAGGCCAGCTTCTCAGTCCCCGTTCTAGGAGACTGGATAAGATCAGAGGGCAACGGAAGGCCAAGAGGGGAAAGGCGGAAGTTTGGCATCCTTCCTGCTGTGGGAGGGGCAAAGATTCAGACTGACCAACTATCGTCAATGTGAGGAGGCAGGAAGCCATGCTCTGGATGTGTTTTGTTGTAAATAAATGTACATAAAACTGCCGGAGAGTCAATACTTGCTTGCCTGCCAGAGATTATTACAGTTGTGCTCAGACACAGCCTAAGACTGTGTAGGAAAGACCCTGGAGAGGAGGGGTCCTAGTGGACACTGGGTCAGCAGGGATATTCAGTCCTTGCAACTGTTTTATTGGGGCAAGACCTCCTAGTAAGAGTTGCTGAGACCACCAGGTCTGAGCTGTTGTTTGTTTCCTTGAATAAAGATTTAACTTCCCTGGCCTCGATTTATTGTTTTTGCTGCTGACCTACTTCTTACTCCAACTCTGACATCTGCCGAGGCCCCAATTTAAATGATGTCCTCTCCTTCTGGAAATATCGCTAGCTCTTTGATTCTATGTACTTGAGCAACTCTTTAGACATGTGAAAAGGATGCCTGACAGGTCAGGGCCAGTAACTTAACAGAAAAACTGGTCCAACCACTTCAGCCGGTTCCTTCTTCCACGGATGCCCATCTTACAGATGTAAAACCACAAGCTTGAAAGGGACCCCAATATATCATCAAATCCCACCCTATCCTATAACAATATGTATACCTTAATGCATCCATTTCATCCCCAAGTCTTCATACATTCTCTTTTTTTTAAAGATTTTTACTGATACAGCAAGGGGGAAAAAACCACAAATACCAAATTACACACAAGAATAACCATAGACACACAATTTTCTTGGCAAACAATAAAACATATATTGGTCTTAACACTAAAGACCCAACCTCCCGTCTATTCCATATTTCAATTTCATATTTCTTATTGTCAATACACACTTTTATCATAATTAAACTTATTCTGAATATATCTAATTTCTTATATTTACCTTGCAACTATTACTGAAGTTCCTTGAATGCTGCAACAGAATTTAAACTTAAAGGAACTGCTGAACTAACAAATTGAACTGGAATACAAAAAAGGGAGGTATGAGGAGGTCCGGGAAACAAGTAAATGAAAGATAAATGATAGAAAGATTGAATTGTTTTTAAGTATTTTTATTTTGTATTTTTTCTTCTTTTTCTTTTTTCATTTTGTAATATTGTGAAAACCTTAATAAATATTTATATATATAAAAAAATAAACTACTATATTTATTTTTCAGATATTCTTTGAGACCTTCCCATTTTGAAACAAATTCCTGTTTTGATTTGTTCTTTATTTTTTTCTGATAGACCATCTAATTCGGCATATTCTGTCAGCTTTTGGATCCAATCTTGTATAGAGGGGATTTCATTCCTCTTCATACATTCTCATTTCAGTTTCAAACGCTTTTTCTCTGTGTGCGAGATGCAAAAAAATAAAATAAAAATCCAGCTTTTTTTTGTAGTTTAGAAAGTAATGAATATTCACATGTTTACCGCTGGTGAAAGCAGAACACCTATTCGGCGGGGGCGGGGAAGCAAGGCACCTGTTCGTACTTTTTGGATGGAAATTGCAATTTCAAAGTTGCACATTCTCCTTTGAGGCAATCAAGATGTTGATCTGCGTTGTGGGAAGAGTGGGGGAGGAAGAGTATTGAAACCTCTACTCCTGGGACTTGTCAATCAATGTCTGCGATTAACGAGAGAGAACGCAGGGAAATGGAGGCGTGTTGCCGGTTAAATATTCCACCGCAAGAAACTCAAAATTGTTTGTGATGCCAGGGGGAAACGAGTGGATTCTGATTAACTCGAATGCCGCCTTAACACCAGCTAAAAGATTTGGTCATCAGAATGGAATGCACGTCATTTTTTCAGTGTGTTTGTGTGTGTGAAACCTACTAAGCATGACCCAACCAAATAAAGACCCTCTATTATTAAACAGAATCTAGTGAACTTCAAAGTTCTATCCCCATTTTCCACCCTGTTAGAGCTCTCTGGGGACTCAGCTTTGTTGTTGTTGTTTCGTCGTTTAGTCGTGTCTGACTCTTCGTGACCCCCTGGACCAGAGCACGCCAGGCACTTCTGTCTTCCACTGCCTCCCGCAGTTTGGTCAGACTCATGCTGGTAGCTTCGAGAACACTGTCCCACCATCTTGTCCTCCGTCGTCCCCTTCTCCTTGCGCCCTCCATCTTTCCCAACATCAGGGTCTTTTCCAGGGAGTCTTCTCTTCTCATGAGGTGGCCAAAGTATTGGAGCCTCAGCTTCACGATCTGTCCTTCCAGTGAGCATGTTCCAAAGTGCATTATACAAATGTGCCACTAGATGGCGATGGCGAGCTATGGAAAATGCAATATATTTTTCAAAACTTTTTTTTTTTTTTTTAAAAAAAATCATTTTCACATGTTATAAAAAATCATGTTTTTTTATATGTGTCTAGATTCCACCTATGTCATAAAGGGTAAATAGAAGAATGACAACGGAGATTTTCCTACTGTTCAGCCCAACCGGAGGCCACTACAGCTTATTGAAAATCTGAATCTGACAGCCCTGTCTGAAGTGCTCTGTTTGTCCTGTCCCAAGTCTGGGTTAAAGAACCTTAAAAGAGGAGTCTGGGGGGGTTGAGGGGGTGAGGGTTAGAAATTATCTGTCAACAATGACAGGCAACCTAGTCACCGTCTTATTCCACACTAGGGTGAACGATCTGGCATATGTATTTAAATCACTATAATTATTTCTAAATTTGCATCTGGACGTTCAGATAAATGCATGCAAATGTTATGCAAATCCCTTTCGGCGCTGCATCATACTTATTTGGGAGAGTCATCTCATTTCTCTCTGGAATAACAGACATGAATCTGCTATTCTAACTTTATCCTTCCTGGACGGGGGTGTTTTCAACCTTTCAGTTTCAGGCAAATTGAAAGTGCATTTTCTTTTGAAAAGTGACACAGCTAGGGCCGGATTTAGGTTTGATGAGGCCCTAAGCTAATGAAGGTAATGGGGCCCTTTATATGTCCAACTGCCCTTTGTCAACAACAAATTATCACTGTTTTTTGTGTTGAGTATATGCTATGTGGTAATTTATGGACCTAAGAGTTATCTAGGGATGCGGGTGGCGCTGTGGGTTAAATCACAGAGCCTAGGGCTTGCCAATCAGAAGGTCGGCGGTTCGAATCCCCACGACGGGGTGAGCTCCTGTTGCTTGGTCCCTGCTCCTGCCAACCTAGCAGTTTGAAAGCACACCAGTGCAAGTAGATAAATAGGTTCAGCTGTGGTAGGAAGGTAAACAGCGTTTCCATGCGCTGCTCTGGTTTGCCAGAAGCGGCTTAGTCTTGCTGGCCACATGACCCGGAAGCTGTACGCTGGATCCCTCGGCCAATAAAGCGAGATGAGCGCCGCAACCCCAGAGTCGGCCACGACTGGACCTAATGGTCAGGGGTCCCTTTACCTTTACATTTAATAGTTATCTCAAGCCATTTGCACATAACAAAATATGTATTTTATCAAAGTAATTGCTGAACTGAAATAGTTAAAGCTATGGTTGTAGTGATGTATGGAAGTGAGAGCTGGACCATAAAGAAGGCTGATCGCCAAAGAATTGATGCTTTTGAATTATGGTGCTGGAGGAGACTCTTGAGAGTCCCACAGACTGCAAGAAGATCAAACCTATTCATTCTGAAAGAAATCAGCCCTGAGTGCTCACTGGAAGGACAGATCCTGAAGCTGAAGCTGAGGCTCCAAGACTTTGGTCACCTCATGAGAAGAGAAGACTCCCTGGAAAAGACCCTGATGTTGGGAAAGATGGAGGGCACAAGGAGACGGGGACGACAGAGGACGAGATGGTTGGACAGTGTTCTGGAAGCTACTGTGGAAAAGACCCTGATGTTGGGAAAGATGGAGGGCACAAGGAGAAGGGGACAACAGAGGACGAGATGGTTGGACAGTGTTCTCGAAGCTACCAACATGAGGAGCTACCAACTGCGGGAGGCAGTGGAAGACAGGAGTGCCTGGCGTGCTCTGGTCCATGGGTTCACGAAAAGTCGGATACGACTAAACAACTAAACAACAACAATATTAATAGTGAAATTTGGGGGGGGGGTCCCCAAGAGAGTGGGGCCCTAAGCTATAGCTTGTTTAGCTTATACGTAAATCCGGTACTTTTGAGTATGTCTCCAGTGCATTGGACTGGCATGGGATTCTGAAATGTTTCCCCATTCTGCTCCAGATTTAATTCAGGGAGCGGGAGAGTTGTGTACCTCCAACTACTAGAAGTTTAGGAAACTGTGTATTAAACTGCCTCTTGTTCCTTGACACTACTGGGAGGTAATGATAGACCTATCATCATCAGGATAATCACCATCTCACGGTCATAATTTAGGGATCCTTTCGATGTAAATGTGAACCTGCCTTTCTCAATCTCTGGGCCTTTCTCTTTTAATGAGGCTTTGTAAGACTGTGATGAATTTCTCAAAAGGATAGGTTGATTGGGAGTGGGATGAAAACCCATCTGAGTTGGTTGGAAGGTAACCTGTAAAGCTATTTGTGTTCCCATCGAGATATTCTGCTATTTTCTGGAAGACTGGAACAAATTCATGTTCTATTTGAAAGACAACTTGAAATATACTCGGAGTCCTGTAGTGATTTCATGCTCTTTCATGCGAAACGCAGGGCTGGATAAATCCCAAGCCGGAAATATGATTGCCGGAAGAAATATCAACAACCTCAGATATGCAGATGACACAACCTTGATGGCAGAAAGTGAGGAGGAATTAGACTTCCGTAGGTGGCGCCAACGGCAATGGCGGAATCCCTCTAATCCAGAGGGAGATCGCTCCACAGAAATCGGGTCTAAAACCGCTTCGGCGCAGCGGGGACCCTTCAAACCACAGGCGGGTGAAGCCTGTGACCCTGGGACTCGGCGGGCACTGTTTGCGCCCCCCCGGTCTGCAAAGGAACCCGGCAACGGGCTCCGGAACAGAGCGGGGAAGTGAAGGCGCTGTGCTGTGAGTCGTCTGCTTCTTTTGTGGAGTGAAGCCGCGTAGCTGTTGCCGGAGAGCGCTGCCTTTTTTCCTGGACAATTCGGACTTTAAAACAAATATCCGTGAGTACCCAGAATTTGGACAAATTGGGATACTAAAGGAAGATTAGTGAAAAGGGCAGAATTGGACTATAAAAAAAAAGAAAGAAAAATTGATTGAATTTGGTACGGAGCGGTAAGGGCTAAACAGGAAGTCACCCTTCCGTTCTTTTGTAAATATAACAAAGCAAAATCAAATTGTACTAGAGCTTTGAAAATTGCTCTCAAAAGAGTGGAATCCAACATTTTAAATTGGGAATATTTTTTTTTTGGACTATTTGAAGCAGTAAAAGGAAGTTATTTTCGTCCTGATCCTGGAGCGGGGAAGTCAGGACTGACATGAACAAATCAAGGTATCTGTGTGTGTCAGATGGTTAAAAGAAGAGAACTTTTGTGACTCTATTGTTCCCTTTCGCATTTTAAACGAATATATAAGGATAAAGGATTTTAAGTAACATGGAAATGTATCAGAAACAAATATAAGTCTTCCCCTTAGGGGGAGCTTTAGAAACTGTAACTAAATGCCAAGGACTTGACAGTTGTTACAAAGAACCGTGGGAGAGTGCAACAATGTTTTCAGAAGTTGTGGTTTGCCTGCTCAAAGAAACAAATATTCTACTGGAAGAACTACATGATAAGGTGAACCAGATGGCCAAGTCGACTGGAAATCTCGGACTGGCAGTGGAAGGCGTTGATCAAACTGTGGGAATAGATGTGGAGTCTATCCAGGATTCAAACCAGGAGTGTGTTTTGACAGAACAGGGGTTTGTGGCATTAAATCAGGAGTGTGGCCTGACAGAACAGTCTCAACAGGAGCTTGATCCTTCGGACTTGATAATGGAATTGGGGAAAAATCAGATATGGGAAGGGAAAGTTCGGTGTGGTTTGGAAATGGGGGGCTGGATTGACCCCCCTATGTTGGGATATTTGGACTTTTTAAATTCAGTAACAGGCTGCGATATGTTTGGAAATGTGGGGGTCCACAAATTCGGGGGGCCCTTGAAGTATGCTCTTAAATACTACATGGAATGCAGCGATGAACAGGGAAAAGGATTTGATCTGATGAGAAGGGTTAAAAGCACTATTAAGTTGGAGCTACTACGAGCAAGTGACTACAGCCACAAATATGAAGAAAAGCTGAGGAAGGGCCATGGAAGTGACTTGAGGGCCTCGGACATAAGGTCACCGGGTTAGTTTGATGAATAAGGACTGACAAATCCCGAAACCAGGAGGAAGGGATGTTGGATTAAGATTGGACTTGATTATATGCTTCTTTCTCTTTTTTGGTTTTTTTTGTTTTTTTAATTAATAGAATGTTTTATAAAGCTGATGAATGATAGAATGAGAGAAAAATGAATGATAGGAAAATGTTGGAAGAATTTACCTGGCTTTAGCAAAAATGTATAAAGAATTATGAAAGAACATTAGGAATATAAGAAGTGGGTAAAGTCAAGATCTAAGTTTTAAATTTTAAAGTTTATTTTATAATAGAAGGATCATGAAAGAACATTATGAATATAAGAAGTTGGTATAATTAAGATTTAAATTTTAAATTGTAAGGTCTATTATATAATAGAAAAATGGAAAGGATTTGCTGGGATAATTAATAACTAGAATACAAAGGAAGGGAGGAGGAGGAGGTCTAATGTTTTTTCTTCTTTATTATTATTTTTCTTCTGTATTTCTTACTTTTTCATATTTTTATTTTTTTTACTTTTGTATTATTTTTTTATTGTGTGTAAGTTTTTGTATTTTCTATTTTTTGTTTTTGTGTAATTTTTGTATTTTTTTTTTGTTTTCTTTTGAAATCTTAATAAATATTATTAAAAAAAAAAAGAAAGAAAGTGAGGAGGAATTAAAGAACCTTTTAATGAGGGTGAAAGAGAAGAGCACAAAATATGGTCCGAAGCTGAACATCAAAAAAACGAAGATCATGGCCGCTGGGCCAATCACCTCCTGGCAAATAGAAGGGGAAGAAATGGAGGCAGTGAGAGATTTTACTTTCTTGGGCTCCATGATCACTGCAGATGGTGACAGCAGTCACGAAATTAAAAGATGCCTGCTTCTTGGGAGAAAAGCAATGACAAACCTAGACAGCATCTTAAAAAGCAGAGACATCACCTTGCCAACAAAGGTCCATATAGTGCAAGCTATGGTTTTCCCAGTAGTGATGTATGGAAGTGAGAGCTGGACCATAAAGAAGGCTGATCACCGAAGAATGGATGCTTTTGAATTATGGTGCTGGAGGAGACTCTTGAGAGTCCCATGGACTGCAAGAAGATCAAACCTATCCATTCTGAAGGAAATCAGCCCTGAGTGCTCACTGGGAGGACAGATCCTGAAGCTGAGGCTCCAGTACTTTGGCCACCTCATGAGAAGAGAAGACTCCCTGGAAAAGACCCTGATGTTGGGAAAGATGGAGGGCACAAGGAGAAGGGGACGACAGAGGATGAGATGGTTGGACAGTGTTCTCGAAGCTACCAGCATGAGTTTGACCAAACTGCGGGAGGCAGTGGAAGACAGGAGTGCCTGGCGTGCTCTGGTCCATGGGGTCACAAAGAGGCGGACACGACTAAACGACTAAACAACAACAAGAACATTGCAGCTTGTAAAACAGTGATTGAATTGCCCCCAAAACACACTGTGGGCTCATGTTCAGCTTGAGGTCCACCGAGACTCCTGGATCCTTTTCACATGTACTGCTGACAAGCTACTTGTCAGCTCCTGCCCAAATAACATAGCGCTTGAAGCATCAAGGCTGATAATTCCCTTGCGATTGTCCATCTCCCACGAAGTAGCTCCACTGAAAAGACAAATTTGAAGCTACTTTCTCCCATGTCACAGCCCTTGAGATTTTTGAAGATGGTTCTCAAATCTCCTCTCGGCTTCCTCTTTTCCAGGCTAACCATACTCAACTCCTTCAACCGTTCCTCATCAGGCTTGTTTTCCAGACCCTTGATCATCTTGGTCCCCCTCCTCTGCACACATTGAATGTGGTTCAGAGGCTTCAGGCAGCTTTTGCTGGTCCAAGCTTAATTTTTTGACTTAGACATTCTTTGGACAAGCCCCATTGTCCCCCGATCAGTATGTATCATTTGTTCATCTCCATTCCAAAAATCTACAATACAAGGACACGTCTGCCTGGGAATGCCCAAAGGTAAAGGAATTCTGTAATAAAATCCTAAAGGTTATTAATAAAAATTTTAAAGTGAAGCTTTCAATAGACTTTGATTTCATGACAATGGGTATACAGTGTTACCTCAGGTTACATACGCTTCAGGTTATATACACTTCAGGTTACAGACTCTGCTAACCCAGAAATAGTGCATCAGGTTAAGAACTTTGCTTCAGGATTACAGGTTACAGACTCCGCTAACCCAGAAATAGTGCTTCAGGTTAAGAACTTTGCTTCAGGATGAGAACAGAAATTGTGCTCCGGCGGCGCGGCGGCAGCAGGAGGCCCCATTAGCTAAAGTGGTGCTTCAGGTTAAGAACAGTTTCAGGTTAAGTACGGACCTCCGGAACGAATTAAGTACTTAACCTGAGGTACCACTGTACTTGGAAACACAGCTATAGAGAAAGGTGACCAGTTTACCCTCAAAGCTATGATATTAGCAGGAAAGACAACGATAGCTTTAGGTCGGAAACTTAGAGAAAAATGGACAGTAGAGGCATGGAATAGTTATTTGTTTGAACTTATTCAGTCGGACATTGTCGCAGTCATGTCACAGGAAACAACGTGGAAGGTCAAGTCCACCACGATAAGGAGCAGATGGAACCCCTATCTTCAATGGATAAAAACTACAGTGGTACCTCGGGTTACATGCGCTTCAGGTTACATACGCTTCAGGTTACAGACTCTGCTACCCCAGAAATAGTGCTTAAGGTTAATAACTTTGCTTCAGGATAAGAACAGAAATCATGCTCTGGCGGCACGGCAGCAGCAGGAGGCCCCATTAGCTCAAGTGGTGCTTCAGGTTAAGAACAGTTTCAGGTTAAGAACAGACCTCCGGAACGAATTAAGTACTTAACCCGAGGTTCCACTGTACTGGAACAAAAGACATTTGGTGGAAACTAAAGATGCTATGCCCGTGGCTGAGGATAATAGTTTGAACCCTTAATATAATGTATGTAAAAATCCTGAACTCAAATAAAACTTTTTTTTTTTTTTAAGGACACTTCCGTCTATGTGCTTTGCTCAAAACCCACCCCCCCAACACAGATTTTCCTGTGTGGGTCCAACCTCCCAAACCCACAGCCCATAACACAGATCATAGTAGAAAGGAAATGATTAGCCAAACATCCCATTCACAAGCAACATTCAGCCAGAGCTCTGTTTCATAGGACTGGGTGTTTGTTTCATTCATAAAGTCAGCCTGTATATGCATTTGAAAATGCCGTCCTCATTCATTCATTCATCCTGGTTCCTTCCTTCCACATCCTTTACTTTAGCCACCCTGTCTGCAGTATTAACCTCCAGGGATGTTTAAAATACGGGGTGTAGGGAACCGGGAGAAGGAGAGACAGTGTAAGAAGCTGGAGATGGGGTGATATAACAGGGAACTGATTAATTAGGTTCCCCTGCAAGACAAATTCATTAAATCCATATCGTGAACACACTGTCTGCGATTCAAAGTCTGGGGCTGCTGTAGCAAAATAATCATAATATAATTTTTATTACATTTTCTGTTTTACAATTTAGAATATTCACTTATACAACCTTAAAATATCAATGACTCCCCTTCTTCCCTTTCCGTGGTTCATTTTAAATATCATAAATCCCTGCATATTTTAGGTAAACCAAACCATTCAGTATTCCATTATTACTTCCATCAAAACTTATTTACACTGTTGAATTTCTCTTAAGGCTGCCAACGTTTTCAAGTGTACACAATTTCCCCTCATATATTCAATAAACATTTTCCAATCTTCTTTAAACGAATGTTCCCTCTTGTTCTATAAGTTAGGTCCGCAAGCTGCGCATATTCTATCAGTTTAAGTTGCCATTCTTCTTTGGTTGGGACCATGATCGTTTTCCATTTGAGGGCTAACGAAACAGGGGCCGCCGTAGTGACATACATAACTAACCTTTTTGAAATAAAAAAATTCCTTCCTGTAGCACCTTAAAGACCAACTAAGTTAGTTCTTGGTATAAGCTTTCGTGTGCATGCACACTTCTTCAGATACACTGAAACAGAAGTTGCCAGATCCTTCTATATATTGAGAAGGTGGGGAGGGGTATTACTTAGAAGGGTGGTGGGAATCGGAGATTGGCAGATAGCTGAGATGAGCCTGTTGACGACTCTTAACGACTGTAATAGGTCTTACAGGAAAAGGCAAGGGGTGAGAAGGTGAGAAATGGCTTAGTCATGTATAATGAGATAAGAATCCGATGTCTCTGTTCAGACCAGGTCTCTCCATTGTTTTAAGTTTGGTAATGAGTTGTAATTCAGCAGCTTCTCTTTCCAGTCTATTTCTGAAATTCCTTTGTAGTAAAACAGCTACTTTGAGATCTTGTATAGAATGTCCTGGGAGATTGAAGTGTTCTCCTACTGGTTTCTCTGTTTTGTGATTCTTGATGTCAGATTTATGTCCGTTTATTCTTTGGCGTAAGGTTTGGCCTGTTTGTCCAATATAGAGAGCTGAAGGACACTGTTGGCATTTGATGGCATACACAATGTTAGACGATGAGCAATTAAATAGTCCCGAGATGGTATGTGTGATGTTGTTGGGGCCAGTAATGGTGTTGTCCGGGTGTATGTGGCAGCAAAGTTGGCATCTGGGTTTATTGCAGGCTCTGGTGCCAGTGTCCGTGTTAAGTCTGGTTGTAGTATTATTGTGGGTTAGGAGTTGTTTAAGATTGGGTGGCTGTCTGTAGGCAATGAAAGGTCTTCCTCCCAGAGCTTGAGAAAGAGAACTGTCATTGTCCAGGAGAGGTTGTAGATCTCTGATGATGCGTTGAACTGTTTTAACTTGGGAGCTGTATGTGATGACTAGTGGTGTTCTGTTATTTTCTTTTTTGGGTCTGTCTTGCAGCAAGTTCTCTCTGGGTATCAGTCTGGCTCTGTTGATCTGTTGTCTACTACAAAGGAATTTCAGAAATAGACTGGAAAGAGAAGCTGCTGAATTACAACTCATTACCAAACTTAAAACAATGGAGAGACCTGGTCTGAACAGAGACATCGGATTCTTATCTCATTATACATGACTAAGCCATTTCTCACCTTCTCACCCCTTGCCTTTTCCTGTAAGACCTATTACAGTCGTTAAGAGTCGTCAACAGGCTCATCTCAGCTATCTGCCAATCTCCGATTCCCACCACCCTTCTAAGTAATACCCCTCCCCACCTTCTCAATATATAGAAGGATCTGGCAACTTCTGTTTCAGTGTATCTGAAGAAGTGTGCATGCACACGAAAGCTTATACCAAGAACTAACTTAGTTGGTCTTTAAGGTGCTACAGGAAGGAATTTTTTTATTTCGACTATGGCAGACCAACACGGCTACCCATCTGTAACTGTAACCTTTTTGACACCTGGGAATTTCCATCTGAATTATCCCCAACAAAAAGGACTGGTCTTTTTGGAAATATGTGTTTAAACAGTTTTTTCAATTCATTATAAATTATTTCCCAATGCTCTCTTACCCTTTTGCAGGTCCACCACATATGAAAGAATGTACCCTCGACCTCATTGCATCTCCAGCACTTATCTGATTCAGTCTTATACATCTTAGCAAGTCTAAAAGGTAAAGGTAAAGGACCCCTGACAGTTAAGTCCAGTCGCAAACAACTCTGGGGTTGCAGCGCTCATCTCGCTTTACTGGCCGAGGGAGCCGACGTTTGTCCGCAGACAGTTTTTCTGGGTCATGTGGCCAGCATGACTAAGCCGCTTCTGGTGAAACCAGAGCAGCGCACGGAAACGCCGTTTACCTTCCCGCCGGAGTGGTACCTATTTATCTACTTGCACTGGCATGTTTTCAAACTGCTAGGTTGGCAGGAGCTGGGACCGAGCAACAGGAGCTCACCCCGTCGTGGGGATTCGAACCGCCGACCTTCCGATTGGCAATCCCTAGGCTCAGTGGCTTACACCACAATGCCACCCGCATCCCCCTTAGCAAGTCTGTTGTTGCTGTTGTTTAGTTGTTTAATCGTGTCCGCCTCTTCGTGACCCCATGGACCAGAGCACGCCAGGCACTCCTGTCTTCCACTGCCTCCCACAGTTTGGTCAAACTCATGTTCGTAGCTTCGGGAACACTGCCCAACCATCTCGTCCTCTGTCGTTCCCTTCTCCTTGTGCCCTCCATCTTTCCCAACATCAGGGTCTTTTCTAGGGAATCTTCTCTTCTCATGAGGTGGCCAAAGTCTTGGAGCCTCAGCTTCAGGATCTGTCCTTCCAGTGAGCACTCAGGGCTGATTTCCTTCAGAATGGACAGGTTTGATCTTCTTGCAGTCCTTGGGACTCCCAAGAGTCTCCTCCAGCACCATAATTCAAAAGTATCAATTCTTCGGTAATCAGCCTTCTTTATGGTCCAGCTCTCACTTCCATACATCACTACTGGGGAAACCATAGCTTTAACTATACGTTAGCAAGTCTACTCGGTGTTAAATGCCATCTGTGCATCATTTTCAAGTAGTTCTCCTTCAGGGAATATCATGCTGTGAACTTCAGATTGCTCTTCCAGAGTTTTCCCCAAAATATAAAATCTATATTATGCCGTATAAAGCAATTTTTAAAGGACTGCCATGTTTCGGTTCTCAGGTTCTTTCAGACCGTGTGAATGAGGTACATTTCCCTTTCAATGTGAACCTCTCTGCCCATACCTGTGACCGCCAGTTCCTTCTAAGTGGAGCTGCTGATGGAACACAAGACATTCTACATGCAAGACATGTGCTCTGTCCCCCCTGAGCTGAAGTTCAGCTTGTGAGGTCAAAAGATGCTCTTGTCCAAGCGCCCCTTTGAGCTATCTGCACATCAAAGCAAGGGCTCCTTCTGCAAATCCACCGTCAATAGCCTTTTGCTTTAAGAATATTTAAGCCTGCCAAAAGAGAGGGGGGCAGACCTCCAAATTCCAGTTATCCCGGTGGAACGGGCTAACCATATTCTAATTCCATTTTGCCACACATTTAACAAGCTCTCCCCCCCCCTCAGGTGATCTCCTGCTTCCTCGTTATGAATGTTTACCTGTTTAATTCCAGGAAATTCTGCCAGCATCGCAGACCAATAAAACTGGGAAAGCAGGCAATCATTATGCAAAGATTTAATGAGGACTCCGGCTCAAACCGGGCTCCAGCTGGAGACGCCGCCGTCCGCAAGGCAAAGGCTGTGCTGGGAAGCAGGCTGAGTTCCCTAAGCATATTAGGATTCAGGAGGAAAGATTTGGGTGGAGGAAACGTTAAAATTTGTGTGGTTCAAGAGAAATGTTCAGTTGCGTGCCTGATGGGGGGAAATGGCAGTGTGCATCAGGGTAGAGAATTGCATGGAAATTCCCTAATCAAGGCGCAGGAAGCAATACCACATGACTTGCAAAAGGGTAAAAGAGTATTGTGAACAGCTCTTACTGCCAGAAAGTTTTTTTCTGTATGCTTAGTCGGAATCTCCTTTCTTATAACTTGGAGCAAGACATGCTCAGGTCCTTCGACCGTTCCTCATAAGGTTCGCTTCCAAGCCCTTTATCCTCTTGGTCTCCCTCCTCTGCACACCTTCCAGAAATTTTTTCCGTGTGCTTAGTCAGAATCTCCTTTCTTGTAACTTGAAGTCATGGGTTCGAGTCCTGCCCTCCAGAGCAGGAGAAAACAAGCTTGTTCCCTCTTCCATGTGCCAGCCCTTGAGGCATTCCAAGGTAGGGTTACCAGATGTCCCTGGTTCCCGGGGACAGTTCCCAGAATTGCAAATCTGTCCCCGGGCAAATTCCGTCCCCGGAATGTCCCCAGATCTGCAAATCTGTCCCCGGGAAACGTGGGAGCGGCAGCCTCAGCAGCCCGGAGCCAGCACCGCCTTGCCAGAGTGGTGCATGCTCTAGTTATCTCCCGCTTGGACTACTGCCATGCGCTGTACATAGGGCTACCTTTATAGGTGACCCAAAAACTGCAATTAATCCACAAAGCGGCAGCTAGACTGGTGACTGGGAGCGGCCGCTGGGACCACATAACACCGGTCCTGAAAGATCTTCATTGGCTCCCAGTACGTTTCCGAGCACAATTCAAAGTGTTGGTGCTGACCTTTAAAGCCCTAAACGGCCTTGGTCCTGTATACCTGAAGGAGTGTCTCCACCCCCATCATTCTGCCTGGACACTGAGGTCCTGCTCCGAGGGCTTTCTGGCGGTTCCCTCCCTGCGAGAAGTGAGGTTACAGGGAACCAGACAGAGGGCCTTCTCGGTAGTGGCGCCCGCCCTGTGGAACACCCTCCCTTCAGATATGAAGGAAATAAGCAGTTATCTTTCTTTAAAAGATATCTGAAGGCAGCCCTGTTTAGGGAAGTTTTAAATATTTAATGCTGTATTGTTTTTAATACTCAATTGGGAGCCGCCCAGAGTGGCTGGGGAAACTCAACCAGATGGGCGGGGTCCATGGGGTCACGAAGAGTCGGACACGACTGAACGACTAAACAACAACAACACCTTGGTAGAAACAGCACAATTCTTTTTCCTTGAGTGAAACAGATGGCTTTGTGACAAAGGAAGTGCCTGTCTTTGCAAAGGTTGCAAAGAAGATTAGAGATAGATGCAAAGATACAGGGAATGAGGGACTTCCTTTGCAGGCTCTGGTGGACTGAGCAAACAAGACCAAGAGAGAGTCCAACGGTCTAGAAGGCAGTTTTGTCACTTGCAGTGAGGTGCAGATGGGGCTCGTCCATCTGGGAAGGGACCCCATTCAGGAGAAGGAAAATTCTGGTCCTAAACCTCCTCTCTGGATGACTGAGGGGTGGTAACTGCTTTAAGTAACCACCATCTACCTCAGAAGTAATAATAACAGCAACAATTTTATTATTTATACTCCACCGACCTGGCTGGGTTTCCCCAGTGATGCCAATTCATATCAGTCCAGGCCCTGCCCTCCAGGGCCGGATTTAGGTTTGATGTGGCCCTCAGCTACTGAAGGTAATGGGGGCCTTTCTATGTTCAGCTGTCCTTTGGAAACAACAAATTGTCACTCTTTTTGTGTTGAATATATGCTATATGGTAATTTATGGACCTAATAGGTATCTCAAGCCATTTGCATATAACAAAATTTTATCAAAGTAATTGTTGAACTGAAATACAATTATGAAGAAGTATATTAATAGTGAAATAATTATTAAGCTCTAACTTAAAATGATTTTTTATTCATAACAAACTTAATAATGCAAACACATTGGCATTTGGCAATTACAAAAGCTCCTTTGGAAACACAATTTACAAAGACTCAACTTGCTATAATATGAAATAATAATAGGTGTAAATATATGATGCAAACTACTAATAATTATAAATAGCAGAATGTAGGCACCATATATATAGAAAGGAGCAAACCAGTGATATTTTAGGGAGCAGGCTAGCAGGCGGGGCCCATGACTTACATCCTAGGAGCCTACACAAGACTGTTGCTGTATGTAGGTTTTATTTTATTCATTTTTTATCTTATATTTTGGAAATGTACATCCAGTTTTTTTCTCTAATTTTTTTTGGGGGCCCCCAAGAGAGTGGGGCCCTAAGCTATAGCTTGTTTAGCTTATCCGTAAATCCAGCACAGCGTGTTTCTTGCCAACAGCCCCTTCCTTCGTGCTCCTCGAGAGTAAACCTTTGCATCGCTTCCACACCGTACAGGCTGCAGCCTGCGTTTCTGGATTCAACACTTCCATCCCTTCCTCCTCTAGCAAGGAATTTGCAAAGGCAGCATCACAGGCAATTTATCCTCCTGCTTCCAGGCACTGCAGATGTGGCAACCAGCGTTGAAATAGCTACACATCTCTTCTCCTGCTGCTCTGTTGCAGGGGTAATTTCTGATGCCAGCGTGTTTCTTCTTGCTTTCTCTCCAGAAAGCGGAGCCTCAGCCTCAGCCCTGCTGCTCTCCAAAAAGAACAAATGAGTCACCCACTGAACTCAAATATTGGTGTGGATCAACGAGGCCGCGAAAGGAAAGCGTTTAATTAATTTCACGTTGCGAGTGGAGGCCTGCCGTTATCTTCCAGCAGTTCTAACTGCTTGTTCTTCTGTGTGCATCCATAGACTAGACTGGGGAAAACCATTTCCTAGGGCTGACCCAACCTGGATCCCTGGCGAAAGCAGGCATAGCCAGACACATATCCCTCTCCGACCTCCTTCCAGACATGCAGAAGGTTTTATTTCAGGGGCGCACACCAGGCAGGCAAAAATCAACTTTAAAAGCAGTGGCGTAACAATGACCGCTCCCCACATTAAACGGGGGGCATTCTTTGCATGGTCGCGCGCAGCCCCCTTGACCCTATGAGGCACCATTAGCACAGGCTTCGCTTCGCCTTCCTCAGGTGGGATACCTGTTGGTTGTGATAGGAATTTTGAGGTCTTAGATATATGTTCATAAGTGTATTAACCAAGCACGTACATAGATCAGCACAGGAAGACTGACCTGGAACCATTTTTGATTCTCAAACTGACCAAATGTTTTCTCTGCAAGGTCAAAGGAAAATGAAAACACCTCCCCATTGTCTTTTCCTTCACAAATCCTGTCTTAAGGGTATGTCTGTGTTTGAATAGGGTGAGCCTGTGACCTGATTCAGGAACTAAGTATTTATCGTTGTTGTTGTTGTTTAGTTGTGTCCAACTCTTCATGACCCCCTGGACCAGAGCACACCAGGCACTCCTGTCTTCCATTGCCTCCCACAGTTTGGTCAAACTCATGCTGGTACCTTCGAGAACACTGTCCAATCATCTCGTCCTCTGTCGTCCCCTTCTCCTTGTGCCCTCCATCTTTCCCTACCAAGGTATTTGTTATGTACTGAAGTTCTCACCCTGGGCCAGCAGGGGGATACTGTAAATCGTTTTCACTCAGGTCCACATGGAATGGGAACTTTGCAAATAAGGAATTGAAAGTGACGTTCAGTGATTGGATAGTTACAGAAAGTTGTTACTGTTGCTTTGTAGTTGAGCTCTATATAAGCAGGATGGCTGAACCCTTCAGCCCAGTTCTGTTCTGGGCCTGTGAATGATATGTTCACCCACAACTTAACAGTATTCCTTCTGTGTGTCAACAAAGATTTCAGGAATCTCTCTTGGATCGCTGTATAAAGGCAAATTAGCAGACAGGGGAAAATGTCTTCTGCATGATATTGGCCACAAGTACAGAATCTGCCTTTCGTAAGTGACCTTGTTATTAGGGCTGTCTTAAGCATGTCCGGCGCCGTGGTGCAAAGATCCCTCTGGCGCCCCCCCTTTCCCAGAGTTGTCGACCTTTTTTTAGGGCTGGAGGAGGTGGGCAGCGGCTGGAGGGCGGCTCCTCCGGCAGCGAAGAGGCTGAGGCTGGACGTGGCGCCTCCCAACTCAGCTGGCAGCACACCAAGCGAGCGACTCGGTTTTTCCCCTTTTAGTTTTCTGGCACCCCGCAAAATTCGGTCCCTGCAGGCTAAAAGGGGAAAAAACTCAGCGGTGGGAGAGGCGCATGCACACACCCTCACTCAGTGCGCTCTCTCGGTGTTCCCCAGACTCTCGCCTGGCGCCCTCCAGAACTTGGCGCCCGAGCGCCCAGCGCCACTATCCTCTATGGCTAAGACGGGCCTGCTTGTCATAGCGACCATCCAGGACTGCATTTAATAGAATCATAGAACTGTACAGTTGAAAGGGACCTGAGGGTCATCTAGACCAATCCCCTGCTTCTGGGTTTTTTTAAAAAACAAAAGCATTTTTAAACATTTTCTTTAGTTCATTATATATCAGTTCCCAGAAAGCCTTTACTAGTGTACATGTCCACCACATCCCCCAACCCCACTGGCTACCTTCACCTGGTTTAGCCAACCAGTCAGAGCCGTTCCAAGGATTGAGGCCGCTGTGGCATGTAGACAGCTTCTAGGAGCCCCAGGTAAGGGCTGAGCAGAGGATGGGGACCAAAGGAGGACAAACTACCCCAGAAGGAGCATGACAAAATGTCCCCCACCAGAGGTTCTCCTCCTCTCCTAACACTCCATACACCCCAGGAACTCAGTTGTAAAAAAAGGTGTTTTTTAAAAAAAGAGTTGCTATTGTTTTCTGCTTCGAAATGTGAAAATAGGTAGCCCTATAATAATGTCCACAAGGGACATGGGGTGGCACTGTGGGTTAAACCACAGATCCTGGGGCTTGCCGATCAGAAGGTCAGCGGTTCGAATCCCCGCGACGGGGTGAGCTCCCGTTGCTCGGTCCCTGCTCCTGCCAACCTAGCAGTTCGAAAGCACGTCAAGGTGCAAGTAGATAAATAGGTACCGCTCTGGCGGGAAGGTAAATGGCGTTTCCGTGTGCTGCTCTGGTTCGCCAGAAGCAGCTTAGTCATGCTGGCCACATGACCCGGAAGCTGTACGCCGGCTCCCTCGGCCAGTAAAGTGAGATGAGCACCGCAACCCCAGAGTCGTCCGCGTCTGGACCTAATGGTCAGGGGTCCCTTTACCTTATAATAATACCAGAGAACCCCTTTTCTTTTACGCATCTATTATCCTAGATATCAAATTAGCTGCCACTCTTGCTGTCAACAGCAGAACCGACAAAGCATTTTAACAAGCCTCCTCATGGACCAGAGGCAAAACGAGCCTCCGCTACAAATCATCTTTATTATCCCTTTTTTCCAGATTTAATTAGAAAACAAACTGTGCTTTTAGTGGAGGCAGCAGCAGGGGCGCAGATCTTTATTTACACATCAGCAGATTTGGCGTCCTGTCACTCGGAATGGGAACTTTACGAGATTGCACAAATCCCAAGTTTCCACCCTGATGCAAATCCTGGAAGGCATAAAAGTCTTTCCAGATTGATCGCAGCCAGTCAGTTTTTGTGGACTGGGAAGCTTTCTCTGGACAACAAGCAATAAATTGGTGAGTCTTTAAGGTGCCAGGCTAGTCTGTTAGGGAACCAGCAAGGTTGTTGCTGTGGGATTTGAATTTCTTTTGGGACTTCAGAAAATCCACATCATTGTTTATACACTGAAAATCAATAAAACTTCTTATTTAGAAAAAGGGAAAGGAAATTCACATCACTGACCACTCCTATCCAGGGTCAGATTTAGAATAATAGAATTGTAGAGTTGGAAGGGACCCCAACAGTCATCTAGTCCACCCCTCTGCAATGCAGGAATTTAGTCAACTTATAATAATAATAATGATGATGATGATGATGATGATAATAATAATAATAATAATAATAATAATTTATTATTTATACCCCACCCATCTGGCTGGGCCTCCCCAGCCACTCTGGGCGGCTTCCAACAAAATATTAAAATACAGTAATGCATCAAACATTAAAAGCTTCCCTAAACAGGGCTGCCTTCAGATGTCTTCTAAATGTCAGGTAGTTGTTGTTCTCTTTGACATCTGGTGGGAGGGCGTTCCACAGGGCGGGTGCCACTACCGAGAAGGCCCTCTGCCTGGTTCCCTGTAACTTGGCTTCTCACAGGGAGGGAACCGCCAGAAGGCCCTCGGAGCTGGACCTCAGTGTCTGGGCAGAACGATGTGGGTGGAGACACTCCTTCAGGTATACTGGACCGAGGCCATTTAGGGCTTTCAAGGTCAGCACCAACACTTTGAATTGTGCTCGGAAACGTACTGGGAGCCAGTGTAGGTCTTTCAAGACCAGTGTTATATGGTCTCGGCGGCCGCTCCCAGTCACCAGTCTAGCTGCCGCATTCTGGATTAACTGCAGTTTCCCAGTCACCTTCAAAGGTAGCCCCATGTAGAGCGCATTGCAGTAGTCCAAGCAGGACATAACCAGAGCATGCACCACTGTGGCAAGACAGTCTGCGGACAGTTAGGGTCTCATCCTGCGTACCAGATGGAGCTGGTAGACAGCTGCCCTGGACACAGAATTGACCTGTGCCTCCATGGGCAGCTGTGAGTCCAAAATGACTCCCAGGCTGTGCACCTGGTCCTTCAGGGGCACAGTTACCCCATTCAGGACCAGGGAGTCCTCCACACCCTCCCGCCTCCTGTCCCCCCAAAACAGTACTTCTGTCTTGTCAGGATTCAACCTCAATCTAGGAGTCCATAACCAAGAGAGTGGGGCCCTAAGCTATAGCTTGTTTAGCTTATATGTAAATCTTGCACTGTTGCCCTCCCAGGCCAGGTGGGGAAAAGCCTGCAAGACAGGGAGCAGGTCTTTAAGGACTCACAAACAAGTTTGACTTGTAAGTGTAGCAGATAGAAAATCACTTCCCCATTAACCTTTGTCCATAACAAGGTCTCGGGGTCCTTAGTACCCAGGAAAGGAGAAAAACATTTCTACGGCAATTGACCCCAATACTGATGTCAGTACATGGATTTATGTTTCCAGCCCTGCAATTTGGGGGGGGGGGGGAGAAGGCAATCTATTTGCAGCAGGGAAGGAAATGCAGAAAGCAAATCTTAGGAAATGATGGGAAATTAGTGTTCCTCTCGATTTTTCCTCCCTCCTACCTTCTTCTAAAAATAAAATAAAACCAATCTGAATATGTGACGAGGAAGCAAAATGTAATTTTGAGGTTGCAGCAACGTTTACCAAATGCTGCCGTGACTGCTTGCAAATGATAACCTTTCTCAGAGGTAAGTAAATGGAGCGAAATGAATCTGCAAAGGGTCAGTCTTCCCTCTAATCAAAATCCGGCAGAAACACTTTCATGTCAACCTGTCATGCAACTTCACTTCACAGAAGAGGAAACAGCTGTTCAGCGAAGAGGAGAGCAACCTGTGGTCAATTTGTATATTTATGTGTCATTAGCGTAATGTGCCCAATAACTTACAGGTCAGGTGTGAGAGGGAACAGCGAAATGTAATAGAAAAACAGGAACTAAGGGCGTTTTCAGTATGTCAATATTTTGCGGGAGGCATTCAAGAATATTTAGAAATTTAGATTTATGCATGCTGATTCGTTCACCCTAGGGCAACAAACCCACTTAAAAACAAACAAAAACAAACAGAAAAATGACAAGGAAATGTACGGGAAAGTGTGGGGTGAAGTCGGGGTTAATGGGAAAACATATAAACACGGTAGGATGTTCATTGTGATATAACTTGCCCCACAAAAATATCAGAACCAATGCTCGATAAAGATAGTCTAACCTCTGCAAAAGCTTTCTGCAAGCAAATTGAGATGAATGCTCCATAAACAGGTCATCTTGAGGAGCCCAAAAGCCAGAGATCCCCCAAATGCCTGCAAAATTTGGAACAGACGGGGAAAATATGAGAAAGCAACCGCTGTCTGAGCTGGAGAAAGTCAAAATTGAGATAAAATGTGGCAGGCGTCAAACTGGGAAAGAGGATAACAAGATCTTGACTTGAGCCTAGTAGATACTTTCAGTTGTGCTGAGAACATCAGGAGAGTCTTCTAAATCAGGCCAAAGGCAGACAAAACTCCCAAGCAGACAGTATTTGATTGACTGAAATTGTCTGCAAAGCCTCTAGCCTTTCAAAGACGGATTTCAAACACGGCCAATTTAGCGGCAGAAAAGCTTAGCGGGTTTCATGTTTTAGACTCGCCGTCGACAATTTGCTGAAACCGTTGCAAAGCGTGAAATAATACTTCAGAGACCCAGTTGTGTGCCTCTGGTGTCAAATTCCCTGTCGAGAGCAAGATTTCTTCCCACTAGTTACAGGCAGGTAGCCGTGTTGGTCTCTTAGTTGGTCTCTAAGGTGCTAATGGAAGGGATTTTTTTATTTTATTTCTTCCCACTGTTATAAAGCTCTCCTACTTCTCAGCAAAGCGACGGTCAAAAGCAAACTCGCATCTTAGAAGTTTCATGCGGAAACGTTTCAAAGGCATGTAAAGGACATCTCTTTGCAGCCGTTCTCTCTCAAAACATCAGCCGAAACCGAGAAGCCCTTTCACCCTAGTGGGAGTGTTCCTTGCTTGGCATTCATTAAAATGGGCTTTATTGACAGATATGTGTTCTTAAAAAGATCTCGCTGCATAGATTTCACTGTAAAGCTTGAATCAAACAGCGGAAATAGCATTAAGAGACATCTGAGAGGACGGGTTTCTTTTTCTCAAGCCGGGAGGAAGGAAGAAACAGGCTGACTTTTTTGTACAACATCAACACAGCATCTTTAAATTCACTTCCACTCTTGAAGTTTAGCAGCTGAAGTTTTAGACTGAACCTCATAATCTCGTGCCCCCTTTGTTCTGAATGAATGAATCTTTATTTGCACCAGCCACCAGCCACAGCAATAAGACAATCAAAATGTGGTATACAGAGGATAAAGGTAAAAAGTCAATTATATAAAATGCATTTTGGGGGTTTGGGACAATAGTCAAATAATGGATCTTATTCCAATTTCCCCGGCTAAGAACCTTGCAACCTTTGCTGTCAGCTGCTCATCTTGATCTGCCAAGAGAAAGGACACTGGCAGTGGTTGGGTGACCCAGAATGGACAATAATAGAGAGGTGATAACTTCATTCCTCAAATCTTTATAAAGAGTGCAAGCCAGAAGGACATGACACACCGATTCAGTACAGCCAACTCCACAGGGACATAACTGTTTTTCGAGTGGAATTTTTTTGGAATCGTCCCTTGAGTACAGTCAAAGGCAGTATAGTGGTACCCTGGTTCTCAAACGCCTTGGTACTCAAACAACTTGGAACCCAAACGCTGCAAACCAGGAAGTAAGTGTTCTGGTTTGTGAACTTTTTCTGGAAGCCAAACGTGCTCCGTTTTGAGTGTTACGCTGAGGTCTGTCTGTTTTTGCTATTTATTTTGCATTTTTGTGACGCTTTTGGGTTTTGTTTTTGTGACCGTGTGGAACCCAGTTCAGCTACTGATTGATGGTGTGACTGCAGTACATTGTTTATTGCTTTCATTTTATGGATCAATGGTCTCGTTAGATAGTAAAATTCATGTTCAATTGCTGTTTTAGGGGTTGTTTTTAAATGTCTGGAACGGATTAATCCGTTTTGCATTGCTTTCTATGGGAAAGCGCGCCTTGGTTTTGGAACGCTTTGGTTTTGGAATGGACTTCCAGAACGGTTTAAGTTTGAGAACCAAGGTACCATTGTATATTCAATCTTGTGAGAATAAAAGGGCGTCTATATTTTGGAATTATTAAGTTCTGTTCTGTTCATTCTAAGTGAGGGCCTGGACTTCTGTCCCCAGGGCATGTCCTAATGCCACCTCTGGTCAGCAGCCAGCTGCCAGGAGTCTGCACAAACCTTGTAATTCACTTTCCGATGCACTTTTCAAATCTCTCCATCTTGCCACAGCATGGCAGGATGTTGAACCTTTGATACAACAGCAGCAAGAATACTTATTGCAAAGCATTGGAAGACACAAGATCTACCCACACTGGAGGAATGGCAGATGAAAATGATGGACTACATGGAATTGGCGGAAATGACTGGCAGAATCCAAGACCAGGGAGAAGAGTCAGTGGAAGAAGATTGGAAGAAATTTAAAGACTACTTACAGAAATATTGTAAAATTAATGAATGTTAGAATGATGCCGGATTGAAGTTAAGTGGTTTCTAGCTGTAATGGTATAAAAGAATATGGAAAAATTGGTTTTTAATACGTAAAAATTTAATGTTATAATATATCAAGATTAAAGATCAGGATTAAAAAGGAGGGAAAGGAATTGCTGGACTAACAAATTGAATTGGAATACAAAAGAGGGAGGTATGAGGAGGTCCGGGAAACAAGTAAATGTAAGAGAAGTGATGAAAAGATGGAATTGTTTTTAACTGTTTTTTCTTTTTTGTACTTTGTATTTTTCCTTTTTATTGTTAATTTTCTTATTAATGTAATCTTTTTCTTTTGAAATTTTAATAAATATCATTAAAAAAAAAAAAGGATGTTGAACCTTTGTAAAGAGAAACCCTTGCAAGGCCCCTCCCCTTCCGTGACCTTGGAGAGAAGCCCTTGCAGAGTCTCATGGCCCCCACACCACCCCATTGTCAGGGTGGCAAGTGATGTTTTGCCTCAGGTCCTGAAACGTCCCGGGCAAACCAGGGTGCTCGTTTTTTGGTTCCAAGATCTCACGGGAGCAAGCTGATTCACGTGAGAGTGCAAAACCAAAAAAAGAAAGCATCTTTTAAGGGGAGGGTACCTTCATGCAGATGGCGCTTATAAACGCCATCTCCAAGTCCTCGAAAGATTCCATCTTTGATTTTACACATCACTTGGGAAGACAGGCGAACTAATATCAGTGGAAGAAGCAAAGATCACCAGTGTTGAAGCATTGATTCTTCAACATCAACTTCGTTGGACTGGTCATGTTGTGCAGATGCGTGATGATCGTCTTCCAAAGCAACTACTCTATTCCGAACTTGAAAATGGAAAGCGTAATGCTGGTGGTCAACAAAAGAGGTTTAAAGACTGTCTCAAGGCAAATCTAAGAAAATGTAGTATAAACACTGACAACTGGGATACACTGGCCTGCGAGCGCTCCAGTTGGAGAACAGCCTTTACCAAAGGTGTCATGGGCTTTGAAGACACTTGAACTCAGAACACAAGGGAGAAACGGGCTAAGAGGAAGGCACGCTTGGCAAACCCTCACCGTGATCAACTCCCGCCCGGAAACCTATGTCCCCACTGTGGAAGGACGTGTGGATCCAGAATTGGCCTCCACAATCACTTACGGGCTCATTGTTGAAACCAAGTTTATGAAAGACAATCTTACTCAGCTATGAGGGGTCACCAAAGAAGAAGAAGACCTTCATGCACATGTGGTGGGACTATGTGGGGATACAAGAATTTGGGGATATAATATATAACGAATTCAAAAAGATATTTAAATTCTCCTTCCAAAAAAACCCAGAAGCCTTTTTGTTAGGCATTATGTCCACTGAAATCCAGAAAAAAAACCTTTAGAACCATCTTTATGTATGCAACTATGGCGGCTAGAATTTTAGTAGCAAAAAAACTAGAAATGTGACTTAATTGCTACAAAGCTTGACTGGCAGGTGAAGATGATACAATACTTAGAACTTTCAAAAATGGCTGGGGGAATAAGAGGAAACTCAAACCAGAAAGTAGATAGATAGGTACTGCTGTGGCAGGAAGCTAAACGGCGTTTCCGTGCGCTCTGGTTTCAATCACGGTGTCCCGTTCTGCCAGAAGCGACTTAGTCATGCTTGGTCACAGGACCTGGAAAGCTGTCTGTGGACAAATGGCCTGAAAGCGAGATGAGTGCCGCAACCCCATAGTCACCTTTGACTGGACTTAACCATCCAGGGGTCCTTTCCTTTTTTTTACCTTTACAGTGGTACCTTGAGTTACAAACGCTTCAGGTTACAAACTCCGCTAACCTGGAAGAGTTACCTTGAGTTGAGAACTTTGCCCCAGGATGAGAACAGAAATCGTGTGCCGGCGGTGCAGCGGCAGCAAGAGGCCCCATTAGCGAAAACATGCCTCTAGTTAAGAACAGTTTCAGGTTAAGAATGGACTCTGGAACGAATTAAATTTGTAACTAGAGGTACCACTGTACATTGAAAGCAGTATGATACCCCTCTATACAGCCATGGCTTCCTTGCAAAGCATCTTGGGAAGTGTAGTTTGCAAAGGGTGTGGAGAGGTGTTACGGGAACCCCATTCCCGTGGCGCCTTCCCTGTGGAACACCCTCCCACCAGATGTCAAAGAGAACAACAACTACCAGGCTTTTAGAAGACATCTGAAGGCAGCCCTGTTTCGGGAAGCTTTTAATGTTTGATGTATTATAGTATTTTAATATTCTTTTGGAAGCCGCCCAGAGTGGCCGGGGAAGCCCAGCCAGATGGGCGGGGTATAAATAATAAATTATTATTATTATTATTATTATTCCCCTCACAGATATACTGGTACTTAAAAATGCATCTATTAGGAACTTTACAAAACAGATGATGGCAACATTATTAACCAGCTAACACAGGATTTATCTGACAATTTGAAGCCGAAGCATGCTTTATTCAGCAACTGAACAACAGCAAAAAAAAAAAAAAAAGCAGTTTGCAGGCATCAAAGGCAGATGACTAATGAATTTATGAAGCATCGCCCAGATCCAAATATTTGGAAAGCCTTCAGCAGGATTTGGTATATTCTTAGTAACCGTGGTAATTAAACTGACTATCAGTCTCTCTCTGTGTGTGTATAGAGAAGAGATCATTTTCGACAATGCCAGGCAGACTTCCAGGTGCAGAATAACTGAACAATAAAATAGGCAAGATTTTATGCAATCATCTCCTGAAGTGGCTGGCAACCTGATATCATAAGCTCAGGAATAAAGCTGTAATGGGAGAGGGTTTTTCCATTTTCTGTGGGATGACTATATTCTGTGGGATGATACGAGAACCAAAAACACAGTTATCCTTTGAAATTTGCATTTTTCCTAATTTTGCAATGCAGATCTCCAGGTGGAATGTGTATAAAAAATGCATAAACTGGGATAAAAGGTCCGTAAAAATTAATACGGTTGTGAAAATAACATGCCAGAATGAACTAAATAACATGTCAGAATGCGGGAACTTGCAAAAATATCTATCTGTATTAGGCAAAACTGCTTATTTTGATGTATATTAGGAGCAATTCACACTAAAACACTGAACAGTTTTCATGGGGATTTTATTTTTTTTAAATTGCAGATTGTAGCAGACACATGGAGATGTGAATTTAATACTGGAAAATCGAGAAATGGGGAGAACCATTTGCCCATCGCTGGATGACGGTCAAGATCAGATAGTCAACAGATAGCACATATCTGATAGATTGCTCCAAGGAAGAATGGATCATAGTGTGATCACTATGGCTACTTCTGGGTTTCGGTGCTCGCGCATGCGCAGAAGCGCAAAATGACATCACGCGCATGCACAGAAGCGCCGAATTGTGTCACATGCATGCACAGATGTGACGCTTCAGGCTGCGAATGCTGAGGGCTGCGAACGTGCCTCCCACACGGATCACGTTCGCAACCAGAGGTATGACTGTATATTGTTTATTAATATGCTTCCTAACTTGCCCTAGCAAGTTCTATAACTTAGCAGAGTTTTAAACATTCCCCTTTAAACGCACAGCAAGTTGCAAGCTTGTTTAAGCTTCTCAATATAGATTCCTAGTAAGATCCCTTATTTTCCCTCTTAAAAGAATAAACACGCCACAATCTTATTTAAGATATATAAAAGTAGCTTACTCACATCATCAGTTCACAATTGGATCCCTGAAGGCAGTTACAGATATATACATGTGAGTCTACCCCATATGGAGATAGTCTCTTTGTCCTCTGTTGGCTGAAAGCCAACATGGTATCTCTAGCTAAAAAGCTGCTCCAAGGAAGAGAGGAAGTCAAAGAAGAAGAGAGGTGTTGCATGCCTTGTGCTTTTGTGTCACCTGCACAGGTAAGGTCACGCCCACCTCTAGTCATGCAAGAGGAAGGATGCTCCAGGCCAGGAGGAGACAGGATGTTTTCTGTTATGTACTGAAGTTCTCACCCTGGGCCAGCAGGGGGATACTGTAGATAGTTATGCAAATGAAGGATCGAAAGTGACATTCAGTGATTGGATAGTTTGTATGCAAATGAAGGATCGAAAGTGACGTTCAGTGATTGGATAGTTTTAGGAAGTTGCTACAGTTACGTTGTTCTGGAGCTCTATATAAGCAGGCTGACTGAGCCCTTCAGTTCAGTTCGGTTCTGGCCTCTGAATAAACAAGAGCTGTTTGAAGAATCGCTGTGTCGTCTGATATGTTCGCCCACAGCTTAACATTTTCTTTCTTTCTTTCTTTTTTAATTTTTTTTAAAGTTTTTATTTCATTTTAATACACCACATAATATACCACAGAAAATATGAAGATACGCAAATATCCATCACCTCCTAACAACTAAATAAGAAGAAAATAAAAACAAACAACAACAACAACACATTAAATATTACTCACAGTACATTTAACATAAAAATGACTTTTCCCTATATAGCTGTCTTCCCTTCTACTCCTCACTTCTATATCTCATCCATTATTCACCGCCATATTATAGCATATTTTGGCTTTAATGTTATTTATTCTAGCCTAGGTTTTCCATCAGATTTAAAACTCCTACTGCAGTTGTTCAAATGCTGCTACAGACTTCAAACTGTCATTGCTATTTTTCAAATAAATTTTAAAGACTTCCCATTTTGTGGTAAATACTTCCTTTGATTTATTTTTTAAAAAATAAAGAATAAAAACAGGAAACAGGAAGTTTTCGACTGGCTGGAACAAACATCCCCTTTGCAAACAAGGAATGTTGTACTTGTCTGCTACTTGTGTATCACATCCCACAGGGAGGTTAAGAGGCAGAGATAAGTCCAGAATCAGAGGCAGAACATGAAGCAGGAGAGGAGGGAGGTCAAGAGGCAGAGATGGTGAGGCATGAATGTGGGATGTAACATAAGCAGTCAAGTACAACATTTCCTGTTTGCCCAGAGTGGACACACAGAGTGAAATATACTCGGAGTCGAGAGTGGATTTCATGCTCTTTATCCAGCTCATAGTGGTGAGGAGGAATGAAAGTCCCCCCAAAGTATCTGCTTTATATACATTATTTACACAATGGGCCCCACGTGATTGGCTAATTCCGGAATTCTTCTGTAGGCCAATCAGGTTGTGGATTCACTTCCATCTGGAGCTAGATTGGGTGGCTCCTGCAGACCAATCATACTGCTGCATTCTGGATCCTATTGTTCTAGGACCAATCATACTGCTGCATTCTGGATCCTATTGTTCTAGGACCAATCAGACTGCTGTATTCTGGAACCTATTGTTCTAGGACCAATCAGACTGCTGTATTCTGGAACCTATTGTTCTAGGACCAATCAGACTGCTGTATTCTGGAACCTATTGTTCTAGGACGAATCATACTGCTGCATTCTGGATCCTATTGTTCTAGGACCAATCAGACTGCTGTATTCTGGATCCTATTGTTCTAGGACCAATCAGACTGCTGCATTCTGGACCCTATTGTTCTAGGACCAATCAGACTGCTGCATTCTGAATCCTATTGTTCTAGGACCAATCAGACTGCTGCATTCTGAATCCTATTGTTCTAGGACCAATCAGACTGCTGCATTCTGAATCATATTGTTCTAGGACCAATCAGACTGCTGCATTCTGGATCCTATTCAACTCAGTACATAACACAGAGGAATGTTACTCCACCGAGGAGGACCTCCTGTCACACCTGGTCTGAGGCATCCTCCCCCTGCGTGTGACCAGGTAGATGGGCATGACCCTGGCAGACCCCATAAAAAGGTTGGTCACAGAGCCATCTTCCTCTTGCTGCTCTTCAACTCTTGCTGCTCTTGCTGCTCTTTGGCTGTCTGCTGGCTCTCGGCCAGCAGCACAAGGGCTCAGTCCCCATATAGGAAGAACTCAAACTCCCTTCTGTAACTACAAGCTAAAGCCTGCCTTCAGGGAACCTACTGTGAACTGAATGTAAGTAAACTTCTTGTCACTTTTAAGAGAAGACAGCTGTGTCTTTATTCTTTTTAAGAGGGAATAAGAGGGGAATTTAAGGCACACGGGTGGCACTGTGGTCTAAACCACTGAGCCTAGGGCTTGCCAACCGGGAGGTCGGCGGTTTGAATCCCCGCAACGGGGTGAGCTCCCATTGCTTGGTCCCAGCTCCTGTCAACCTAGCAGTTCGAAAGCAGGAAGGTAAACGGTGTTTCTGTGCGCTGCCCTGAGAGCCAGTGTGGTGTAGTGGTTAAGACTGGTAGATTCGTAATCTGGTGAACCAGGTTCGCGTCTCCGCTCCTCCACATGCAGCTGCTGGGTGACCTTGGGCCAGTCACACTTCTCTGAAGTCTCTCAGCCCCACTCACCTCACAGAGTGTTTGTTGTGGGGGAGGAAGGGAAAGGAGAATGTTAGCCACTTTGAGACTCCTTAGGGTAGTGATAAAGCGGGATATCAAATCCAAACTCTTCTTCTTCTCTTCTCTGGTTTCGCCAGAAGCGGCTTAATCATGCTGGCCATATGACCTGGAAAAACTGTCTGCGGACAAACGCCGTCTCCCTTGGCCTGTAAAGTGAGATGAGCGCCACAACCCCAGAGTCGTCTGCGACTGGACTTAACTGTCAGGGGTACTTTACCTTTTTTTTTTAAGAGGTGGGCATGACCTTACCTGTCCAGGTAACAAAAGGACAAGTCACACAGCACCCTCTCTCTCTTTTTCACTTCCTTCTTCGTTGGACCAGCTTTTAGCTAGGACTGCTCAGGTAGCAGAAGCACTGGGATTATTCCCCCATATGGGGTAGATCCACATGTACGTATTTGTAACTAAGACTGCCTTCAGGAATCTAATAGTGAACTGATGTGAGTAAACTTCTTTTATGGACTTTAAATAAGATTGTCGTGTCTTTATTCTTTTAAGAGGGATAAAAGGGAACTTACCAGGAACATACAATTCAATACTGAATTGTATAATAGTGGGAGGCTTACACGAGCCTGCAACCTGTGCATGTATGAAAGGGGAATGTAAACTGCTAATCAAAGAAACTTGCCAGCACAAGTAAGGAAGGCTATTAATAAACAATATATCCTCTCCTGCCACCCTGAACATTTCCCACAGAAACATCCCCACTCAATTTCAACGCTCTCTCTTTGGCTCAGCCGGGAGCACACAGACCCACAGCCCTCAAAAAAAGATCATCATATTTTGAATGTTAATAAATGCCAACGGTGGGTTTTGTTTGCTTTCGCTGGTTAGTCATTTTGAGCACTCCGTCCTCGTCCTTCTCTCTTTTTCTGGGAAATATATATACATCCCACATTAACCCCACAATTAAATTCCAGACAGGCGGTGGGTCCACCCTCCCAGCAGGCAGAGGGACCGTTAGCAAAATGATTGCATCTATTATGGAAGGAGAGGAGCCAGAAATAACACAAGTACCCACCTCTCCCCAGTGGGGGTAAAAGAGGACAGAGGACCACCCAAAAAGGCCTTGTTTTAATAGACAGGGCTGGCCTTCCCTTCCAGTTAGAAGGAAAAATCAAAGGCCATTGTGGGAGATGAAATGATTAATTTGTTCAAACTCACCCACCTTTTTCTCTGTAGCCCAAATTATACAGAAAGGTCTACGTGCAAAGGTGAGGCAGCTGTTCTTGCCTTTGCACCCTCCCAAGGGACCCGTTAAATGGTTTACCCCCTTTTTTCCAACTAAATGTGAAATAAAGGGAGCTCTTCAGAGGATGCTTGCCAGCAAAAGGCTGAGTTTGAAAGGACGTTTGGCGGCCGAGGTACGAGGAGTGAACTAACATACCCTCCAACATTTCTCCGATGAAAATAGGAACTTTCTATTCCATAATAATAGTACAGTGGTACCTTGGTTCTCAAAGTTAATCCGTTCCGGAAGTCTGTTCCAAAACCAAAGTGTTCCAAAACCAAGGCGCACTTTCCCATAGAAAGTAATGTAAAACAGATTAATCCGTTCCAGATTTTTTAAAGCAGCAATTTACTATAAAATAAATAAGACAATATTGTAGATGATAAGAATTAAAATTATTTTTTTCCCCTTAGCTGCACTGATGATAGTCCTTGTTTGGATGGGGGCTTTTATCCATTTCAGCAGTCACACAATCAATCCATCAGAAGCTGAACTGGGTTCCACACAGTCACAAAAACAAATTAACAACAACAACAAAAGCCTCAAAAATGCAAAATAAATAGCAAAAACTTAATCCATTCCGGAAGTCTGTTTGACTTTAAAAATGTTCGAAAACCAAGGCGCAGCTTCTGATTGGTGCAGGCGCCCCGGAAACAATAGACAACAGCCGCACTGGATGTTCTGCTTCCGAAAAGCGTTTGAAAACCTGAACACTTCCTCCCAGGTTTTTGGCGTTTGAGAACCAAGGTACCACTGTAGTAATAATAATAATAATAATAATAATAATAATAATAATAATATTGTCCCAGCCACTCTGGGTGACTTCAAACATCTATAAAAACATAATAAAACCTTAAACATTTTTTAAAAAAAACTTCCCCTATACAGGGCTGCCTTCAGATGTCTTCTAAAGGTTGTATAGTTGCTTATCTCCTTAGTTCTAGTCACATAACTCCCTACCCTTCAATATTTATCTGATGAAAATAGGGACATTCTACCATACCCTTCAACATTTACCTAATGAAGGTAAGGTAAAGGTAAATGGACCCCTGACCATTAGGTCCAGTCGTGGCCGATTCTGGGGTTGCGGCGCTAATCTTGCTTTATTGGCCAAGGGAGCCGGCGTACAGCTTCTGGGTCATGTGGCCAGCATGACTAAGAATGACTGAGAACGACTGGGGGATGGAGCTTGCATGCCTTGTGCCGATCAAATCGGCCGCGTTGCCTGGGGACTCGCCTTTGCTCAGCGCTTCCCAGCGGAGAGGTGACGGTGGTTTTCCTTGCTGCATCCCCTTTGCTGGGTTGCTGCGCTGTGGGAACCACCGCTTGAGGCTTCGTTTGGCTGCTGGCTGGGCTTTCTGCCTTTGGGCCTTTGGCTCGGAGGGGCTCTACTCTGTGTTTGTGTGTGTGCGTGTGTGTGTGTGAGAGAGAGACAGAGAGTGAATGTGTCACTTAAGCTGATAGTAGGTATGCGGTAGCTTCACACACTTACAATGTGTAATTAACTTGGGGAATTTTTTTACCGCAGGATGTGGTGAGATCAGTACTTTAGATTTATAAGGGGATCTGGGAGATGAATGGGAGATACGGTTTGCCACTACTAATGGACAGCTAAATAGAAACTTAACCCCAAAAGTTAGGACCAAGATTCAAATCCTGACTGGGTAACTTTGCTCACTAGTAACATTGAACCATGAGGACGAGATGGTTGGACAGTGTTCTTGAAGCTACCAGCATGAGTTTGACCAAACTGTGGGAGGCAGTGGAAGGAAGGAATGCCTGGGACAGGTGAGGCTGCTGATCCCTTATTTTGGCTGCTGATCCCTTATTTTTGAGGCTGCTGATCCCTTATTTCAAATCTGAAAGTTGACAGCTGTGGATGGGGAGGTGTGGCACTTTGGGCTCTGGCTCCGCCCACCACAACCTCTGGCCCTGCCCACCACAACCATGTGATCCCTGGCAGGCTGTTCCCAGGAAAGTACAGCACTGAACCGGAAAAAAGGGTTCTTTAGGCCTGCTTTAGGAGAGCACTAGTTCTTCCTATTTTATCCACCAGGGGAGTTCTACCTAATGTCAGCTCTTCCCCTGATAAGCTTCCAAGGAGACCCTGTTCCTAGGGGCACATCTTTAAAAATAACCTGTAAATGGTACCCTGTAATAAGGCAGAGGTTAGATGAGCGACTCGGCTATTATTTCTAATTTCTAATTCTGCATTCTGTAGGAACGGGGCACTGCAGTCGATTTTCAATTGCTAGCATCTAAATCAGCAGGCCGTTTGGGTCTCAGGAAATTAGAGGCTGCGCAATGATGCATTTGTGGGATTTTTACAGCTGGGAACCAGCGAGCAAAACAAAGGGCATTCGCCTGTTGCATGTCTTGCGGTGCATTTGGAAGACTCCGTTTCCGCGCAGACCTAAAAGCACTGCAGGGAAAGGTGGTCTTTAGGGGGCCCCATTGCTGTCTGTGGGTTCAGTAATGAGGCCAGGCTTTTGTAGACGGCTTCCTGCTAACCATGAATGGTGATGGGAGAGGGAAATAATTAGGCCTTGCTTCGGGATGGTGCTGATGTTTGGCAGCTTTGCAGGTGATTGGCAATGGAAAAGCACGGAGAAAACTTGATGGGGAGGCTGGAGTTAATGTGGAAATGTGGAGAGCTGAGTTTAAGAGTGGAAAAACCCGAAACCAAAATGGGCAGTTTCTCTCATCCCTAGTTAAGAGCAGACACTTACCTGGGTTCCCTTTTGCCCTTGGCAAAGAACTGTATCAATGCCAGGAAAGACCATGGACAAGAATCTCAAACAAAATGGCTTTTTGTGCCCTTTTGTGCTCTGCCAGTAATAATAATAATAATAATAATAATAATAATAATAATACAGGGGTGCCTCGCAAGACGAAATTAATCCATTCCGCGAGTGTCTTCGTCTAGCGGTTTTTTCGTCTTGCGAAGCAACCCTATTAGCGGCTTAGCGGATTAGCGCTATAAGCGGTTTAGCGGCTATTAAAGGCTTATCGGCTTTGCGGATTAGCTGCTAAAAGGCTATTAAAGGCTTAGCGGCTTAGATAAAGGGGGGGGGGAAGCGGAAAAAAAAATCGCAAGACATTTTCGTCTTGCAAAGCAAGCCCATAGGGAAATTCGTCCTGCGAAGCAACTCAAAAACGGAAAACCCTTTCGTCTAGCGGGTTTTCCGTCTTGCGAGGCATTCGTCTTGCGGGGCACCACTGTAATAATTTATTTGTACCCTACCCATCTGGTTGGGTTTCCCCAGCCACTCTGGGCGGCTTCCACTAAGACCAAAAATACACTAAAATATCACACATCAAAAACTTCCCTGAACAGGGCTGCCTTAAGATGTCTTCTGAATGTCAGGTAGTTGTTTATCGCTTTGACATCTGATGGGAGGGCATTTCGCAGGACTGGTGCCACTACTGAGAAGGCCCTCTGCCTGGTTCCCTGTAGCTTTGCTTCTCGCAGTGAGGAAACCACCAGAAGGCCTTCGGCACTGGACCTCAGTGTCTGGGCAGAACGATGGGGGTGGAGACGCTCCTTCAGGTATACTGCCAGTGACTCCGTCTGCTCAGGGGCATACGAAGGGGGGGTGCGGGGGTGCGGTCCGTCCTGGGTGTCACGCAAGCAATCACCCAGGACCTTCACTGCTTTCACTGGTTCCGATTTTAAAAAAAGGTAGAGCTGGGCATCATCCACATATTGATGAACACCCAGCCCAAACCTCCTGATGATCTCTGCCAGCGGCTTCATGTAGATGTTAAAAAGCATGGGGAAGAGGATGGAGCCTTGAGGCACCCCAGAAGTGAGAACCCAGGGGTCTGAACACTCATACCCCAACACCTGGGACGTGGGTGGCGCTGTGGGTTAAACCACAGAGCCTAGGACTTGCCGATCAGAAGGCCGGCGGTTTGAATCCCCGCAATGGGGTGAGATCCCGTTGCTTGGTCCCTCCTCCTGCCAACCTAGCAGTTCGAAAGCACGTCAAAGTGCAAGTAGATAAATAGGTACCACTACGGTGGGAAGGTAAACGGCATTTCCGTGCGCTGCTCTGGTTCGCCAGAAGCGGCTTAGTCATGCTGGCCACATGACCCGGAAGCTGTACGCCGGCTCCCTCAGACAATAAAGCGAGATGAGCACCGCAACCCCAGAGTCGTTCGCGACTGGACCTTAACCTTTACCCCCAACACCACTTTCTGGACATGGCCCAGGAGGAAGGAGCGGAACCACTGTATGACAGTGCCCCCAGTTCCTCTAGATGGTCCAGAAGGATGTCATGGTCAATTGTATCAAAGACCGCTGAGAGATCCAGCAGAACTAGGAAACAACTATCACCTTTGTCCCTAGCCCGCCAGAGATCATCAACCAGCGCGACCAATGCAGTTTCAGTCCCATGATGAGGCCTGAATCCCGATTGGAAGATATCCAAATGGTCTGCATCCTCCAGGAGTGCCTGGAGTTGTTCAGCAACCACCCACTCAATCACTTTGCCCAAGAATGGAAGATTTGAGACTGGGTGATAGTTGGCCATACTGGCCGGGCCTAAAGATGTTTTTTTAAGAAGCAGTTTAATGACTGCCTCTTTCAGCAGGTCTGGGAATGCTCCCTCACAAAGGGAAGCATTCACCACCCTGCAGAGCCCATCGCCCAGCCCTTCCCGGCTTGCTTTTATTACCCAGGATGGGCCAGGATCAAGGAGACAGGTGGTTGGTTTCACACATCCAAGCAGCCTGTCCGCATCCTCGGGGAAAACGGATTGAAATTGATTCCATGCAACTTGACCAGACAGGGCTCTAGCATTCTCCCGTCCCGGCCCTGCTCCCACGGTGGTGTCTGTTGTTCTTTAGTCGTTTAGCCGTGTCCGACTCTTCGTGACCCCCTGGACCAGAGCACGCCAGGCACTCCTGTCTTCCACTGCCTCCCGCAGTTTGGTCAAACTCATGCTGGTACCTTCGAGAACACTGTCCCACCATCTCGTCCTCTGTCGTCCCCTTCTCCTTGTGCCCTCCATCTTCCCCAACATCAGGGTCTTTTCCAGGGAGTCTTCTCTTCTCATGAGGCGGCCAAAGTACTGGAGCCTCAGCTTCAGGATCTGTCCTTCCAGTGAGCACTCAGGTCTGATTTCCTTCAGAATGGATAGGTTTGATCTTCTTGCAGTCCATGGGACTCTCAAGAGTCTCCTCCAGCACCAGAATTCAAAAGCATCCATTCTTCGGCAATCAGCCATCTTTATGGTCCAGCTCTCACTTCCATACATCACTACTGGGAAAACCATAGCTTTAACTATACGGGCCTTTGTTGGCAAGGTGATGTCTCTGCTTTTTAAGATGCTGTCTAGTTTTGTCATCGCCTTTCTCCCAAGAAGCAGGCG
Source organism: Podarcis pityusensis (assembly GCF_964106645.2). Taxonomy (NCBI): domain Eukaryota; kingdom Metazoa; phylum Chordata; class Lepidosauria; order Squamata; family Lacertidae; genus Podarcis; species Podarcis pityusensis. The sequence continues at coordinate 5,382,747 of NC_138037.1, read as the reverse complement.
TCTTTTAATTTTGTGACTGCTGTCACCATCTGCAGTGATCATGGAGCCCAAGAAAGTAAAATCTCTCAGAAGGTGGTGTCTACCTCCTTCCTAATATGAGTGACTTTATCTGCAAAAAGAACTTTGCAAAATCGTTGTAGGAGATTTCGGCCGATGGTAAAGGGGGTTCCGTTAAATTGTGAACTACCTGTAGGGTGGCTGAGGCCCTGCTGCACGCCCCGTCTCGTCCTGTATGGGCGCCGTGCCCTGCCCCTATGGGCAGTTCGCCCCATCCCTGGGCACGTTGCCCCAGGCGCCCGCGAGCCTTCCTCCACCACTGCCTCTGTGGCCATTGGGATTGGCTCCCACTCTGCTCTGCCTTCGCTCCTCCTTCTCCTCCATCCCTCTGCCTTCCTGCCCCCTTACTCTGCTCGCTGTTTCCCCTTCTCTCTTCTCCCTCCTTCCTTCCTTTTTCCTTCACCTGCAATTCTTGGCCTCATTCCCTATCTTTCCTCCCTCTGAGCCCACCATGTAGCCCAAGACTACCCCCAAAAAACATCACACATACATCACAGAAGGAGGCGGTCTACAACAGAAATCCTCCCAGGATACCTGATAATGGTCACTGATTGCATTACCTGGGCAGCCTGGCCATTCTTTTGTGATGGCTAATACTTTAGTTCCTGAGTCCAGGTCACAGGCTCACCCTATTCATACACAAATACGCCCTTAAGACAGGATTTGCAAGCAAAAAGACAATTTGAAGGCTTTCCCCATTTGCCTCCCTTACTGCAGAGGAATATTTGAGGTCATTGGGAGAGTCAAGATGGCTTCAGGATTGCTCTCCCATACTATTTCAGACACATGGTTCATATATTTAGATATGTGTGCATTTATGAATGTTTATTCTGTATTTGAGACCTTAAAATTCTTATAACACTGCGTCTAACTACGGCAGCAGAGCCTAGCCATCATGGCTGGCAGCTATCAATAGCCCTCCCCTCCATGAATTTATCTCACCTTCTGAAAGCCACCCAAGTTGGTGGCCCTCCCTTCCCTCAGGACTCCTGGCGATTTCCAGGAGCTGAGTTCGATTTTTGCGCGAGAGAACCAGGACCGAGAAAGGGGGACATTCTTATTATTGAGACCTAGTAACTTGAGATTCCAACCTGCCTGTGAGTTCCCTCAACAGGAAAAGCTGAGAGCGTAACATCCTGTTTCTCACAGAAGCGATAAGAACCTACAGGGAACTTTTGTGATCTGACCTAACAAGGCAATCATTAAGTCTTCCTCTCTCTTTTTGCACTAAATTAAGAGAAGGTGCATAAAATTAATGCTGTGGGCCATGACGCTAATGGAATTGGCTTTTAATGCAGTATTAGCGACAGTTAATTGCAAACCCTGCTGTGCCAAACACTGTATTTAACCCACCAGGGAAAAAACTAATGAAAGTGAAACTTTGGCTGCTTCTCTATGCTGTGTCTTTGACCTCTGGCTCTGGGGTTATACCGATGCTTTTAGGATGCTTATTTTCCCCCCTGGTTTTTGCATTTCTGAGCTTCAGAAACGTTTTCTTCTTAGATATCCATTTTAAATTGAAAAGCACATTCATTCATTCCTCAGCACAGGGGCTGCCAACTTCCGGGAGGCCAGTGGCCACGTTTGGAACTTTTTATTATTTCTATTTATTTATATTAAAAAAAATTATGGACAGATAGAGGCTATATGATTCTGAGTACCAGTTACTGGAAACTTGGTGAGAGTAGGCTCTTGTGTTCAAATCCTGCTTGCTGGTTTCCCATAAAGCCACTTCCGCCCTATGGAGGAGGTGGGGTTGCGGGCTTCACGGCCACTCCACGCGCACAGTGGGTGGAAGCCAGCCCCCGTGCGACTGGGGGAATTCCCAGCCGCGTCACCCCCTGGCCAGCCAATCAGCTGGTTCAGGGGGCATGGCCTGCCCTATAAAGGGAGGACGCGGCCGGGGATCTCTCTCTTTGCTGCTCATCAGCTGTTCCTGTTTCCCCACCCTCCCGCCCTATAAGGTTCTCATTTTTTGACCTTGCTATGGACCTCAGTTGGTCGCTGTTTAGGGTCCTGGGAGGAATTTTTCCACTTGGCAAATTGGCACCAGCCACTTGGTTTTTGCCTACCTCGTAGAAAATCATCACAACTTTCTGAGTCTTGGCGGTTAGGCATTGGAATAGTTCTGTAGATGGAAAGAGGGGAGGAAGCGCCATCACCTGCCCCACATATTGAAGGGTAGTCCGATAAGGATTCCGGGGGGGCGTGGCCCTGTCCGAAGCCTAGGGAGGTGAGGGCCTAAGGCACGCCCCCTGGTGGTGACCCCGGGGGAGTTCCTAGTTGATGTGCATCAGCAGGACTCCCCCTACTGGTGGTTAACCCTTCCTGGACTTCAAGCGGATGGGCTGAAGTTGGGTATAGTCGGTTAGGACCAATGCCTAAGCCAATACCGCTCATCACCTGTAACCAATAAAGTTGTGGCCTTTTTTAGCCCATTAACCTTAAAAATTGTGTCATGTGTCTCTTCATATTCTTAGAGATTTAGGGAGGACCCCCCTAAACCCTAGAAATTAATAAATGCTAGGATTTTGATTAATTGGGATATGGATTAAAGTACAAGCTGCAGAGCTATTCTAGACAGGGAATTCCTGGGCTGGCTTATCCAAACCTGGCTGGCTTAGTGAAGAGGTAATAAAGGTAAAGGACCCCTGGACTGTTAAGTCCATTCAAAGGTGACTATGGGGTTGTGGCACTCATCTCGCTTTCAGGCCGAGGGAGCCGGCGTTTGTCCACAGACAGCTTTCCGGGTCATGTGGCCAGCAGGACTAAACCGCTTCTGGCGCAATGGGACACTGTGATGGAAACCAGAGCACACGGAAACGCCATTTACCTTCCCGCCAGAGCGGTACCTATTTATCTACTTGCACTTTGACGTGCTTTCGAACTGCTAGGTTGGCAGGAGCAGGGACCGAGCAAAGGGAGCTCACCCAGTCGCGGGGATTCGAACTGCCGACCTTCTGATCGGCAAGCCCAAGAGGCTCAGTGGTTTAGACCACAGCGCCAGCCACGTCCCCTTCTTAGTGAAGAGCAAACACGTTAACCCGACAAAAGGTGTTGATGGGACACTGTGCAGGGGTGCCCAAACTTATTTCAAAGAGGGCCAGATTTGGGCAGACCAAAGTTGTTGACCTTTTTTTTGGATTTAAGTTGTTGAGCTTGTTTTGGGATTTTACTCCAGGAAATAAACTGCCACAGGGGCCGGATTAAACCAATCAGCAACAAATCCCCGATAGGGACTTTGGACATGCCTGGTTGAGAGGAATAACCCTTTTGGCCTGAGTAATGAGATGTTACCAAGGTGATGAATGTGTGTGTTTGAGGGGACAGGAAAAAACTTTGACACTTTCATTAAGGCAGCCTTTAAGTTTCTAACTCTGTATCCACATTAGGGTTGCTGCTGTTTTTTGTTTTGTTTTGTTTTGTTTTGATGCACAAGAGACAAGATGTTTGAGGACAGGTTTTCGAATTAAACTCCCAATTCCGCACTTTCATTAAGAACTCTGGCTGAGTGCTCTCGTCTCGCTGGATAATTGCCGGTGCTAGCTTGCAGGCTGTCATTTCAGAGAGGACTGAAAGATATATTTACCCAGTGGAAATGGGACATGGAAGAATTCATATTTCATGCTCTGCTTCAACTGTTCCAATAAAACAAACGAACAGAAAAGTATATTCATAATAGAAGTTTGGAGATGCTCACAAGGGATTCTCCCCGGGCTGCACTTTTGCAGAGCTGCCCTAAGCGAAGTTTTGGTGAGGTTAAGAGGAACTCAAGTAATTTTCTCAAGCGGACATCTGTGAATAGGCATGCAAGCAACTGGACCACAAATGCACACACACACACACACACACACACACACACACACACACACAAAAGTAATGTGAAATCTGGACAAATGACAGGAAAGATTTCATCCTGCAGGCCTTTGGGTTAATCCAGCAAGGCTTATCTTAGGTCCTTGAGATGTTTCAGTGGCCATTGGCTTAGCTTTCGGAAAGTCTTGGACAAATTGGTGGAGGATGCTTCTTTCAATGGAAATCCCATGGCCATGATTCATGGCTCTAATTTTCAGGAAGGGCTGCAGCTTGGTGGTAGAGCAAGAGAAGATCCCAGGTTTAATAATAATAATAATAATAATAATAATACCCAGCCCATCTGAGTGGGTTGTCCAAGCCTCTCTCGGCAGCTTCCAATAGAATATTCAAAAACAGGACTATTCATCACACATTGAAAGCATCTTGATACAGGGCTGCCTTCAGATGTCTATGGAAGGTTGGATAATTATTCATGTCAGTTGATGGAAGGGTGTTCCACAGGGTGGGTGCCACTGCCAAGAAGGCCCTCTGCCTGGTTCCCTGTAACATCACTTCTCGCAATGAGACAACTGCCAGAAGGCCCTCAGAGGAGGACCTCAATTTTTGGGGTGAACGATGGGGTTGGAAACACTCCTTTAGGTATACAGGGCTGAGGCCATTTAGGACTTTAAAGATCAGCACCAACACTTTGAATTGTGCTCGAAAACGTACTGAGAGCCAATGCAGGTCTTTTAGGACTGGTGTTATATGGCAGCTGTATCCTGGATTAGTTGTAGTTTCTGAGTAGCTTCCCACCTCCCAAAGTAACTCAAGGGCATCCTGATCAAATTTGCAGATGACACCAAATTGGGAGGGGTGGCTAACACCCCAGAGGACAGGATCACACTTCAAAACGACCTTGACAGATTAGAGAACTGGGCCAAAACAAACAAGATGAATTTTAACAGGGAGAAATGTAAAGTATTGCACTTGGGCAAAAAAAATGAGAGGCACAAATACAAGATGGGGGACACCTGGCTTGAGAGCAGTACATGTGAAAAGGATCTAGGAGTCTTGGTTGACCACAAACTTGACATGAGCCAACAGTGTGACGCGGCAGCTAAAAAAGCCAATGCAATTCTGGGCTGCATCAATAGGAGTATAGCATCTAGATCAAGGGAAGTAATAGTGCCACTGTATTCTGCTCTGGTCAGACCTCACCTGGAGTACTGTGTCCAGTTCTGGGCACCACAGTTCAAGAAGGACATTGACAAACTGGAACGTGTCCAGAGGAGGGCAACCAAAATGGTCAAAGGCCTGGAAACGATGCCTTAGGAGGAACGGCTAAGGGAGCTGGGCATGTTTAGCCTGGAGAAGAGGAGGTTAAGGGGTGATATGATAGCCATGTTCAAATATATAAAAGGATGTCACATAGAGGAGGGAGAAAGGTTGTTTTCTGCTGCTCCGGAGAAGCGGACACGGAGCAATGGATCCAAACTACAAGAAAGGAGATTCCACCTCAACATTAGGAAGAACTTCCTGACAGTAAGAGCTGTTCGACAGTGGAATTTGCTGCCAAGGAGTGTGGTGGAGTCTCCTTCTTTGGAGGTCTTTAAGCAGAGGCTTGACAACCATATGTCAGGAGTGCTCTGATGGTGTTTCCTGCTTGGCAGGGGGTTGGACTCGATGGCCCTTGTGGTCTCTTCCAACTCTATGATTCTATGATTCTAATATTTCTCTGCAGTTTTTATGGGCAAGAGTTCCTCCACATGCAGAATCTGATATCCTCTTATTTTACGTTACGTCGACATATATAAACGGCTCCAAAGAAAGCTTGGGTTCAGCTGTGTGACAGCAATTGGGGAGCTGGTTTCTGCTGAGGGCTTTAGTTCCCGGTTGTTCCTGAGAGATGCTTCCCCCAGGGAGAACCACTGTACTTTTGTAAACCCAACAGAAAGAAGAAGAGAGGAATTGTTCCCACAACAAACAGCGCTGCTGGAAAGTCCCCTGTGTGCAACAAAAACCCAGCAAACGCCATGTGAAAATGTTTCCCATTGTTGATTCCCAGGAGAGACGGATGATCAGCAGTCTGTGTGCAGCTGAAATCTGTTCAACGATGCCACTCCTGCCTAGATGTCATGGGACACCTTAGCAATTGTGTCACTTATGAGTCGCCTTTGTGTACACTTCCAAAGGAGGCTTTGAATATCCTCGAGGCTGTCAGTCGTTGCATTAGTTTAGAAAAAGCCATGTTCTGTTGCAAGTGGCATGGGACCATTGTCAATGCATGAAACCACTGAGCCTCTTGGGCGTTTCCATGCGCTTTGGCTTCTGTCACAGTGTCCCATTGCGCCAGAAGCGGTTTAGTCCTGCTGGCCACATGACCCGGAAAGCTGTGTGTGGACAAACGCTGGCTCCCTCAGCCTGAAAACTCATGTTATCTTTTTTATGGATCAATTCATGTTCTCATTCAATTGGCAAGAGGATTCTGATAATGGATTGCCTCTCCCAGTGCCGAAGTGCTCTGTTCAGGGACCGTGAGTGATTTTCTGCCTTCAGACTGGCCTTCCTGAAGCCTTTCACCATCTGAAAGGATCATCTTGACCCTCCAGGCTTTCTCAACCACTAAGAATAGAAAAAAATGCTTTATTAAAGAGCTTGCAGATCAGCAATGAAGATACTCGTTCCCAATTTCATGCCTGCATAGAATTACAATGGTACCTTGGTTCTCAAACACCTTGGTACTCAAACAACTTGGAACCCAAACACTGCAAACCAGGAAGTAAGTGTTCTGGTTTGCGAACTTTTTTTGGAAGTCGAATGTGCTCCGTTTTAAGTCTTATGCTGAGGTCTGTCTGTTTTTGCTATTTAGTTTGCATTTTTGTTTTTGAGGCTCATCTTTGTTTTGTTTTGGTGACTGTGTGGAACCCAGTCCAGCTACTGATGGATTGATTGTGTGACAGCAGTACATTGTTGCTTTTATTTTATGGATCAATGGTCTCGCTACAGAGTAAAATTCATGTTAAATTGCTGTTTTAGGGGTTGCTTTTCAAAGTCTGGAACGAATTGAATTAAAAACGGATTACATTACTTTCTATGGGAAAGCGCACCCTGGTTTTGGAACACTTTGGCTTTGGAACGGACTTCCGGCACGGATTAAGTTTGAGAACCAAGGTACCACTGTACTCAAAACGTTACCACACTGCTGACAACCAAACAGCAATTGAACTCCTGTACAGGGTTTTGGAAGGCACTCTGTGGATGTCAGTTATCCTCGTGGCTCCAGAGTTCTTAGCCCCATTTCTTGTTTTGATTTTCAATCATAGAATTGTAGTGTTGGAAGGAACCCAAAGGTCATCTAGTCCAACCCTCTGCAATGACTCTTTGTCGCTGTGAACTGTTGGCTTGGCTGGTTGATCATGGGAATATGAGGTCATGGAGCTCTGCAGATTTAAGCAGCAGTACTGAGCTAGGGGTTATTGAACACTTTTCCTTCTTGGGTTATTGGTTTTTTTTGCAATTCGAACCCACACCCCAGTGTCCTGCTTCTCTATGGGTGGAAAAGCAAGTCATCACCTACCCAATCACCCAATGCTGGTGAATCCGGCCTCACCTTACAGAACCAGAATGCCGGGGGATCGAATAACAACAATAAACTCTACTTCGGGGTTGTCATCTTTGATATATTAAAATCATTTATGTAGGCACGCTGCTTTGAAAGCAGTTTTGAAGTGGGGGTGCTGCACAATACCTTAAAGAGATCCAATAAAACAGAAGTAATGTCACTAAGCTACTCTCACTCTTTGCTCGCCCCAGATGATATTGATAGAACAGTTTTGCAAGGTTTGTATAAGCCGCATGCTCTCATTCACAAGCCCATCTCTCCACAGCTCAGCCTGAAATATGGGCCTAATAATGGAGGGCTTTGGCTGCATTTGAGGGACGTGGGTGGCGCTGTGGGTTAAACCACAGAGCCTAGGACTTGCTGATTGAAAGGTCGGCGGTTCGAATCCCCGCGACGGGGTGAGCTCCTGTCGTTCGGTCCCAGCTCCTGCCAACCTAGCAGTTCGAAAGCATCCCTAAGTGCAAGTAGATAAATAGGGACCGCTTTCTAGCATGAAGGTAAACGGCGTTTCCGTGTGTGGCGCTGGTGCTGGCTCACCAGATGCAGCTTAGTCACGCTGGCCACGTGACCCGGAAGTGTCTTCGGATGGCGCCGGCTCCCGGCCTCTTGAGCGAGATGAGCGCGCAACCCTAGAGTCGGTCACGACTGGCCCTGACGGGCAGGGGTACCTTTACCTTTACCTTTTTGGCTGCATTTGCATTGCATTAGCACAGCAATATCTCTGTATTTGAAAGCTGGGTATTGAAACAGGCGTTCGAAAGGCATGAACGCTAGCTGTTAGAATTCCTGCTCCACGATTGCAGTCATGGGATTGTTGTTTTTAACATGACGGTATATGTTTTCGTTCCACAGAGTGGGAAGTGATGAAGACAGGATGTTTGTGTTCCTGTGTTCTGTGAAGTGGCACTATTGTCCTTTGTTCTTTTTTCTCTTTGCTGTCTGATGCTAGAGAGAGAGGGAGCCATGTTGCAGTGCTCCGGGTGTGTTTATATGTAAATAAAGTAGATTAGCCAAAATGCTGAGTTGCTGAGGTCTGGTACACATGATGCACAAACTCTGCAGATCCCTAAGTGTGCCGTTGTTGGTTGGCATGGGTCGCTGTGATGTTCGGGCTGAAAAAAGCTTTTGAAGCTCCCAAACGATCGACCAGGAGGGAGGGAACATGCCAGTCGGGCATGTGTCTCTGCCAGGGTCCTACTCGAGTGTAGGCTGAGCTCCTGACACTGGCATCTGCATTGGCTCAGTCCGTTAAAAGCTATGTTGTAATTCTGGCTCCTCCCCTTTGCGCTACTTGCAAAGCCGTTCCTTCCTCAGTTGCCAACTTAGCGTCTGCCTTGTGTGATGTAGTGGTTAAGAGCAATAGACTCGTAATCTGGGGAACCGGGTTCGCGTCTCCGCTCCTCCACATGCAGCTGCTGGGTGACCTTGGGCTAGTCACACTTCTTTGAAGTCTCTCAGCCTCACTCACCTCACAGAGTGTTTGTTGTGGGGGAGGAAGGGAAAGGAGAATGTTAGCCACTTTGAGACTCCTTAGGGTAGTGATAAAGCGGGATATCAAATCCAAACTCTTCTTCTTCTTGTTGTTGTTGACAGGGCCATCTTAAGCATATCTGGCGCCATGGTGCAAAGCTCCCCTCCATTTCCTAGAGTTTTTTAGGGAGGACGGCGCCACAGGCGGGGATGGAGGAGGCAGGCAGCAGCTGGAGGGTGGCTCCTCCGGCGGGGAAGAGGCGGAGGCTGGAAGCGGCGCCTCCCGGCTCAGCTGGACGCTTCGTGCCACGGTGGTCACAGCAGACGGAGGCTCCGCTTTGGCACAGCAAGGCGAAGGCAGGCAAGGGCGGCGAGCTGATGCCGGGAGGCTTCCGCCTCTTCCCTGGAGCCCTCCAGAACTTGGCGTCCTGGCGTCCTGCGCCACTAGCCTCTGTGGGTAAGACGGCCCTGGTTGTTGGCATCTGTCTGTCTTGAGAGACAATGGAGTGCGCCTCCTGGGGCGAAGTCAAACCACTGTGTTAGCAGCGCTAAAGTGACTTCCCCGGGGCACAAGCCTGGGCAGTGTGTCTGGAGGTCCTGAGCTGCCCAGAAAACAAGACCCCCCTCTCAGCCTCGCTTGATGGCCTGGGAATCTGATGCAGAGGCTGAACCTGAGGAATGCCAGCCTGCACAGGAGTCCCCGCCTCCAGGGCCAGCTGAGCTGGGGCAGGGGCTTGAACCTGAAGGGCCCTCACCTGTGCCGGATCCTCAGGAGCAGACACCAGCAGAATCCGCTCTGGCTCTGGAGGTGATGGAGGACCCATTGCCTGCAGGTGCTCCTCTCCCAGCCCTGTCAGGGGAAGATGAGGTTGCCCCTGGGTCTGGTAACCCTCCAGTCTCTCCAGAGCTGCAGAGGCTCAGGGCAGAGAGGCGGAGGGAACTAAGTTCTCGCAGGAGGAGTGCTCACCTCCAGGCCAGGAGAGGTGAGTCACCTGTGGACCGGGGCTGCCCTATGCCTCAGAGGAGATAAAGGCCAGCCCTCCCAGCCCCAGGTTGCGGGAGCAACATCGTTGGTTACCTGTTCCTGCCGGCACCCTGTCCTGCTTTCTGCCAGAGTTCCTGACCACGCCCGATTCCCTGCCTTGGACCCCGCTTCAGCCTCGGACCGGACATGGACCACGCCGCACGGTACCTCCCCCCCCCCCAGGACCAGCACACTCACTAATGTGATCCCAAGGAAAGCAGAGCAAGATGTTGGGCGCCAGGTTGGCTGCAGGAATTGCTGGACAAGGCCTTAGGGACTCTACTCCAGATTTGTGTAGGGTTTGCTATAGAGCCTTTTCTTCTCCTACAAAGCAGTGGAGTTTTGGGATCAGAGTTTTCCTTCTTCTAGATAGGCTTCCTTCCCAACTGGATGAGCCCCGTCTGCCCCTTGCTTCCCTTTATGGCACATGTAGAAACCACCTTCTTGACCGCTGGACCCATTATTGATCTCACCCCTCGGAGCCTCTCTTTGCATGATGGGGAAGCCCCTAACTCACCAAGGGCTTGAGACCCATTGGCTACCCACACCTGGTTTAGCCTGCTGATCAAGGCCATTTCCTGGGATTGTGGCCTCTGTCACATGCAAACAGCTTCTAGGAGCCGCAGGTGAGGGCTGAGTGCATGCCCACAGACACACATGTATATAGACCACTTCTTCAGGATGTACATTTACAGGAGAGACAGGCCCTGCTTATAGAAAGCTAGGTGCTCAGGGTCTAGAAAGCATGCACCCTTTTTTCTTTTTCTTCTTCTTTTTTGGCGATCACTTGTAGCCAAGTAAGATTGTCTTCCATAAACACGGTTTTAACAATGAGTCCGTAAGCGACTGTGGAGGCCAGTTCTGGATCCACACGTCCTTCCACAGTGGGGACATTGGTTTCCGGGCAGCAGTTGATCACGGTGTGGATTTGCCAAGCGTGCCTTCCTCTTAGCACGTTTCTCCCTTGTGTCCTGAGTTCGAGCGTCTTCAAAGCCCAAGACACCGTTGGTGAAGGCTGTTCTCCAATTGGAGGGCTCGCAGGCCAGTGTTTCCCAATTGTTGGTGTTTATAATACCTTTTTTTTTGAGCTAGATGTGCCAATACAGTCATATCTCTTGTTGCATTTGCTTCATGTTGCGGCTTTTAGGGTTGTGAACGCAGCAAACCTGGAAGTGTATACTTCTGGGTTTCAGCACGCACGCACGTGTAGAAGCATTCTGCGTGCTTCACGCATGTGCAGAAGCGCTCTATCGTGCTCTGCGCTTGCGCAGAAGCGACGCTCTAGTTGCAGACTTTTCAGGGTGTGAACGGCACCCGGAACGGATCGTGTCTGCAACTAGAGGTACCACTGTACTCAGTAATAAGGCATGTGTTGCTTTTTCAGAGGGCCTAATCACCTTAATAATAGCAGTATTCTTTCTTTGCTCAAATTTGGGGCACTTGTGACAAATTGAGGCAATGGCCTCCTGCTGTTACAAGTGCTTCTTTTGTTCAGAAACCAGGCAAGCTGTGTATGTCATTATTACTCATTAGCTGCCCACGTCTCTTCTTCAAACACATCAGCAAAGACTTTAGCAACAATTTCTGCAAGCGGACAGGTACCATTTTAGCTATCTGTCCAACAGACACACCCATCCATTTATCCGTTGCCCAACGAGAAGGGTTCTCTGAGAGATACGCCAAATAAAATGGATTTAAGAACCCTGGTTCCAATTAAACTAGCACGATTCCAAAGCAGAATTCCACAAGGTAAAGACATCACAGCGACAACCATTTGACACAAGAAGCCATCAGGCAAATGAAAAAGGCTAATGCAGACATCAATGTTCAAGGCCTCTCCATGCTTTCTGATTATGGGTTAGTGCCACCAGATTTGCGCATAATTGGGTCCATGCTGACCACGTTGCCAAGCCGGTTGAGACAGGCTCAGTAATCAGCAGCTCAGCTTTTGTGTGCAGTGAATTCCTGGCTTAATAATAATAATAATCTGGATTTTGAAGGGGCAGAGGAACCAGAGACCAGATGGCAAACATGTGCTGGATTATGGAGAAAGCTAGAGAGTTCCAGAAAAACATCTACTTCTGCTTCATTGACTATGCAAAAGCCTTTGACTGTGTCAACCATAGCAAACTATGGCAAGTTCTTAAAGAAATGTGAGTGCCTGATCACCTCATCTGTCTCCTGAGAAATCTCTATGTGGGACAAGAAGCTACAGTTAGAACTGGATATGGAACAACTGATTGGTTCAAAATTGGGAAAGGAGTACGGCAAGGCTGTATATTGTCTCCCTGCTTATTTAACTTTTATGCAGAATTCATCATGCGAAAGGCTGGGATGGATGAATCCCAAACCGGAATTAAGATTGCCGGAAGAAATATCAACAACCTCCGATATGCAGATGACACAACTTTGATGGCAGAAAGTGAGGAGGAATTAAAGAAGCTTTTAATGAGGGTGAAAGAGGATAGCGCAAAATATGGTCTGAAGCTCAACATCAAAAAAAACGAAGATCATGGCCACTGGGCCCATCACCTCCTGGCAAATAGAAGGGGAAGAGATGGAGGCAGTGAGAGATTTTACTTTCTTGGGCTCCATGATCACTGCAGATGGTGACAGCAGCCACGAAATTAAAAAACGCCTGCTTCTTGGGAGAAAAGCGATGACAAACCTAGACAGCATCTTAAAAAGCAGAGACATCACCTTGCCAGCAAAGGTCCATATAGTTAAAGCTATGGTTTTCCCAGTAGTGATGTATGGAAGTGAGAGCTGGACCATAAAGAAGACTGATCGCCAAAGAATGGATGCTTCTCGGTGGCGGCACCCACTCTGTGGAACGCCCTCCCACCAGATGTCAAGGAAATAAACAATTGTTGTTGTTGTTTAGTCGTTTAGTCGTGTCCGACTCTTCGTGACCCCATGGACCAGAGCACTCCAGGCACTCCTGTCTTCCACTGCCTCCCGCAGTTTGGTCAGACTCATGTTTGTAGCTTCGAGAACACTGTCCAACCATCTCGTCCTCTGTTGTCCCCTTCTCCTTGTGCCCTCCATCTTTCCCAGCATCTTTCCCAGGGTCAGTTGTTCCATATCCAGTTCTAAATGTAGCTTCTTGTCCCACATAGAGATTTCTCAGGAGACAGATGATAAACAATTACCTGTCTTTTAGGAGCCATCTGAAGGCAGGCATGTTTAGGGAAGTTTATAATGTTTGATGTTTTTATCATGTTTTTAATTTTCTATTGTGAGCTGCCCAGAGTGGCTGGGGAAACCCAGCCAGATAAGCGGGGTGTTGTTGTTTAGTCGCTTAGTTGTGTCCGACTCTTCGTGACCCCATGGACCAGAGCACGCCAGGCACTCCTGTCTTCCACTGCCTCCCACAGTTTGGTCAAACTCATGCTGGGACCTTCGAGAACACTGTCCCACCATCTCGTCCTCTGTCGTCCCCTTCTCCTTGTGCCCTCCATCTTTCCCAGCATCAGGGTCTTTTCCAGGGAGTCTTCTCTTCTCCTGAGGTGGCCAAAGTATTGGAGCCTCAGCTTCACGATCTGTCCTTCCAGTGAGCACTCAGGGCTGATTTCCTTCAGAATGGAGAGGTTTGTTTTTCTTGCAGTCCATGGGACTCTCAAGAGTCTCCTCCAGCACCAGAATTCAAAAGCATCCATTCTTCGGCGATCAGCCTTCTTTATGGTCCAGCTCTCACTTCCAGTCGTGCATTTGCCTAATTCTCTTGCCAAGCCATCCGAGTTGATGCCCGTCACTGCTTGCTGTGGCAGTGAGTTCCATAGTCCAACTGTGCGCTGCATGAAGAAGTGCTTTCTTTTGTTCTTCCAACATTCAGCTTCCGTGACCATACACAAGTTATGGAGTTATGAGAGGAGGGGAAGGAAAACTCTTCTGTATCTGGTTTTTTGGGAGGGAAAGACTAGCTCTGGGATGGAGGTGAGAGGCAGAGTGGACTGTGAGTGTCCCTTGTAGCTTTCTAGTGCCACCTGTAGGCGAGAGGCCGTTGTGCACCGTGTCAAGTTCCTTGCCTGAGTGGCAGTTTCCATCATTCGACTGATGGGCAGCCAAAGTGACTCACTTATTCTTAGCTCAGCAGTTTCCAACCAATACCCCTTTCTGGAGGCTGGCATTGGCTGCGACGTCGTCCTGTCCTTCGGCAGGATGTGTGTACCTTGGCCGCCAGGGTGAATGCAAAGTGGTGAAGTGTTGGGCAAAAGATGCCAAACCCTCTCTCCATCCCCCCCCCCAATTTTGCCAATGAGCCCAGTGGGCATCCCTGCCAGGAGCTTCCCAGAATAATGACTAATTTGAGCGAATGGGCACGCCTAGCTCCTGTCACCGCAGCCAGTTAGAGAATGTTACAGGCTGGCTTTGGAGGGACAGAGGGAGAATCTCCCTTCAGCACCCACCAAACAACCTGGGCTTTTTTTATACAGTGGTACCCTGGTTCTCAGGACGTGGGTGGCGCTGTGGGTTAAACCACAGAGCCTAGGACTTGCCAATCAGAAGGTCGGCGGTTCGAATCCCTGCGACGGGGTGAGCTCCCGTTGCTCGGTCCCTGCTCCTGCCAACCTAGCAGTTTGAAAGCACGTCAAAGTGCAAGTAGATAAATAGGTACCGCTCCGGCGGGAAGGTAAACGGCGTTTCCGTGCACTGCTCTGGTTCGCCAGAAGCGGCTTGGTCATGCTCGCCACATGACCCGGAAGCTGTACGCGCGGCTCCCTCGGCCAGTAAAGCGAGATGAGCACCACAACCCCAGAGTCGTCCGTGACTGGACCTAATGGTCAGGGGTGTTGGTTTCTTTTGGGGTAAACCATTTCCCAAGAAGAAACCAACATTTCCCAAGAAGAAACCCAGAGAAAGGGGGAGGATCTTTCTGTCTGGTGTTTGCCTTGTCCAAAGGCAAAGGGCGTGGAAGAAAACCAAGCACCAAACAGAAAGCTGAAGATGCTGTCCTCAAGGAAGAAGCAAGCCAGGGGGAAGCCTTTTACCTTTTTACCTTGGTTCTCAAATGACTTGGTAGTCAAACAACTTGGAACCCAAACACTGCAAAGTAAAGTAAGTGTTCCGGAAGTAAGTGTTCCGTTTTGTGAACTTTTTTTGGAAGCTGAACGTGCTCCGTTTTGAATGTTTCGCTTCTGATTTGAGTGCCACACTTCTGTTTCAAGTGTTACGCTGAGGTCTATCAGTTTTTGCAATTTATTTTGCGTTTCTGTTTTTGCGGCTCTTTTTTGTTTTGTGGAACCCAGTTCAGCTACTGATTGATTGATTGTGTGACAGCAGTACATTGTTTATTGCTTTCATTTTATGGATCAATGGTCTTGTTAGAGAGTAAAATTCATGTTAAATTGCTCTTTTAGGGGTTGTTTTTCAAAGTCTGGAACAGATTAATCCATTTTGCATTACTTTCTATGGGAAAGCGTGCCTTGGTTTTGCAACGCTTTGGTTTTGGAATGGACTTCCGGAACAGATTAGGTTTGAAAACCAAGGTACCACTGTGTCTGTGTAATTTATACTTTTCAAGTTTAATACATTTCACTAGTTTTATACATTTCACTAATTTTACATTCATTTTGACATTTCAAAACTTGACTTCCACCCCCCTTTCTGCTGTTCCTTAAATTTGTTTCTAATATCTTCTGCATATCCAGATTAATTTAATTTGCTCATTTATTCACTTCTTTAATTATACACTCTTTCAAAACTGCAGCTTGTTACAATAATCCCGCCAATATTTTTATCTGTTTATAATTTTTCTGTAAATATTCAATAAACCATTTATATATATATATATAGAGAGAGAGAGAGAGAGAGAGAGAGAGAGGGAGAGGGAGAGAGAGAGAGTTCTTATTCTTCTGGTAAATTTTGCCATTTCTGCGCATTCCGTAAGTTTTTATGGAATACGCTAACCAGAGTTCTGCAGAGCCGCGTTCTATTTGGCATGTCTCGCAAGAGAGTGGCTGTCTCATGCAAGTCCTAGACTGGTCAGAATTGATTGAGGAGGTGGGGTGTGATTCTGGCTCCCAACAGTTGTGAGGATGAAGTCAGCAGCAAAGCTTTGTAAGATGCTGACCATTTCTTTCAGGGGTCAGCAAACTTTTTCAGCAGGGGGCTGGTCCACTGTCCCTCAGACCTTGTGGGGGGCCCGGACTATATTTTTTGGGGAAAATGAATGAATTTCTATGCCTCACAAATAACCCAGAGATGCATTTTATATAAAAGCACACATTCTACTCCTGTAAAAACACCAGGCAGGCCCCACAAGTAACCCAGAGATGAATTTTATATAAAAGCACACATTCTACTCCTGTAAAAACACCGGGCAGGCCCCACAAATAACCCAGAGATGCATTTTAAATAAAAGGACACATTCTACTCATGTAAAAACACGCTGATTCCCGGACCGTTTGTGGGCCGGATTGAGAAGGCGATTGGGCCGGATCCGGCCCCCGGGCTTTAGGTTGCCTACCCCTGATTTTTATGAATGTCCAGATATTTTAGAACACCACCTCAACGGAGGGTCCTCTCTGCTACATACCCTCCAACATTTCTCCAATGAACATAAGTAAAGGTAAAGGGACCCCTGACCATTAGGTCCAGTTGTGACCGACTCTAGAGTTGCGGCGCTAATCTCACTTTATTGGCCGAGGGAGCCGGTGTACAGCTTCCAGATCATGTGGCCAGCATGGCTAAGCCGCTTCTGGCGAACCAGAGCAGCGCACGGAAATGCCGTTTACCTTCCCGCCGGAGTGGTACCTATTTATCTACTTGCACTTTGACGTGCTTTCGAACTGCTAGGTTGGCAGGAGCAGGGACCGAGAAACAGGAGCTCACCCCGTCGTTGCGGGGATTTGAACCGCCGACCTTCTGATCAGCAAGTCCTAGGCTCTGTGGTTAACCCACAGCACCACCCGCGTCCCTCCTGATGAACATAGGGACAACCTATTCCATCATCATCATCACTATTTATATCCCACCCATCTTACTGGGTTGCTCCAGCCACTCTAGGCAGCTTCCAACATATATAAAGACATAATAAAACATTATTATTATTTTTTAAAAAAATTCCGTATACAGGACTGCCTTCAGATGGCTTGGAGGTCAGATAACTCCATACTCTTCCACATTTCACTGATGAAAATAGGGATGAACTAACGAAAAATGGGACATTCCGGGATCAAATCAGAAACTGGGACAGCTTCTATAAATCTGGGACCGTCCCTGGAAAATAGGGACGCTTGGCGGGTCCATGGCACGGTGGAATAACCCGTATGTGTTCTCAGAAATGTTTTCGTATTCTGTATATTTTGGAAAGTTTCTTATTTGCTAAGCATTCGGACACCTCTCAAGATATAATAATCAGGTTCCTGAGATCAAGGAGCAGGTTTTTCTACATGCTTGGATGCAACCGGTCATCATTTTGAACCAAGAAGATGGACTGAGCCTTTTAAAAAACTGCACTGTTTTTAACTAGATTCTGCACTTTGGTTTCTGAGATCTAGGTTCCCATTCACAGACACAACTGGATGCCAACCAGAATCAATATGGCAGAGTGAACCTTTCAAAGATGCAGTGATTTTAAGCATGGCTTTTTTAAAAAAATGATGCACTGTTTTTCTGGTTTCTTAGACTTTTCAAGCTATGAAACTGCTCGTAATACATAGATAGGCATGTATTTACTTGTCTAAGAGCATTTGTGCTCCGGTCTTCAGCCAAGAAAGCCCCCAGAGAAGCTTGCACACAAGGCAGGATTGTGATCTAAAACAACAACAACACACAAGGTCAGCAGGATGGGGAGGGAAGAGGAAAAGCAAAACTCAGGTACAATTTCCAGACAGTTGTTTCTCTTAAAGACCAGCATTGCAGGAGGGTGCAAGATAGAGCTGGAAAGCTGAAGGGGTGCACCTTTTGCTTCCATTTCTCCCCTTGAGGCAGCCTGATGGAATGGCTGCCCCAGATAAGACTTATGGGGAGGCGAGGCCTGGGGGCACGTGCGGAGTGAGCTCAGCTTCCTGGCTCTCCCACTGCGTCAGTCCAGTGGGTTTGTTCAACTGGCTATTTTCTCTGCCATGTCTTTAATCTACGGAGACACCACCCTGCGCTATCAGGTTGGCGGAGGAGTTGGACTGGGAACCTAAATAAGCACGTGAAAGAATAAAATTGTCTCACATACTGGAAGCCCGGTGAGAAATGGCATCTGTCCATTCTGCAGATTCCATCCTTGTTTCTTCTGGATGCTCCTTCCATGGCTCATCTCCGAGTCTGGCAGCGCCTGCTTCTCCTCAAACCAGCCACACCTCTGATTCTTTCCCAGAACATCTTGTCTAGCTACAGGTGGTCTCTTGGCACAGCACGAAAACAAACCTTCTTCTCTGGTTTCAGCAATCACAAACATAATGAGATGGCCTGGCACTCGGACTCGGAGCCAGAGGAGCCTCAGTCCGCACCGGATCCTCTGCCTCAGGCGGCACCTGAACCGAGTCTGGGGCCTGATCCTGAAGAGTCCCAGTCTGCACAGGTTCCCCTGCAACAAACACCAGCTGGGCTGAGTCAGGGGCCTGAGTCTGCCCTGGCTCCAGATGTGGGGATTACCATGTTGCCCTCAGCTGGGCAATCACTTACAGCTGCTCCACTACCGGTTTGGTCAGGGGAGGCTGAGGTGGTCTCTGGGTCTAGTAACCCACCGACGTCTCCCGAGCTGCAGAGACAGGGCTTTTTCGGCTGTGGCCCCAATCTGGTGGAACGCTCTGTCCTAAGAGACTAGGGCCCTGCGGGACTTAACATCTTTCCACAGGGCCTGCAAGACGGAGCTGTTCCACCAGGCCTTTGGCCAAGGCACAGCCTGACCCCCTCTCTCCTTCTGTAATCCTCATAGAACTCTAGCCCAGTGGTTGCCATTAATTTGATTGTGAATTGATTTTAGAATGAATTGATTTTAGAATGTATTTCAATTAACTGACTGTGATTTTATGGAAACCGTGCTATTTTTACTGTTAGCTGCTCTGCGCCCGGCTTTGGCTGGGGAGGGCGGGATATTATTATTATTATTATTATTATTATTATTATTATTATTATCATCATCATATCATCATCATATCATCATCATCATCATCATCACAACAGTTCTATGACTCTGCGATTCCTTGATCCTGTCCCTTTTCCCTGTGAATAGCTGTACCAAAAATGGAGGCCTCGTCTTCAGATCTACAGGAAGCTCCCCATTTATGCGGGTTAAAATTCTGAGTGAAATCGCGCGTATCTGAAACACCATTGGAAAACCCTGCCAACACTCCATTACAGCCCAGCCCACCCAGTCCCACCCCCTTTTTTGGTGACTTTTTGGGGGTCATTTCTGGTTCAGAGCATATGCGCAATCATGCGCATATTGAACACATGTAAAGGGGGTGTGTGGTTGCCTGTATGAGAACCTAAGCACTGTGGACATCAAACACCAGTCTCTCTCTGAGTGCTTGAAGGAATTTGTCAGGGAGGATGCGAGTTTGATCCCAACATGTGTCTATTTATAAACTCCCACGTTTTATTTTTGAATGCAAAACAAGACCCGAAGAGGTGTTGGGGGCAGAGAAAACGCTTTATTTGTGGAGGTTCCTGCTGCCCTGGAACATTTGAGTGGGGCTTGCCAGTGGCCGAAAAAGCTGTGTGTAGCTCTGACATGAAAGCCGTATTAAAAGTCAAGTTGTGATGAATTTTCTGTTGCCCTTGGCAGAGGCCCTTGGACGCGGAAAACCTTCTGCCCGCGAGCCAGGAGGAAATCTCACTGCCTGGCTTCCAGTACCTTGAAGAAACGCAGTCTCCCTTTCCCTTCTTTCCCCTTTAAGTGTTTTCACAAATTTCAAGATGTGAAACCGGAGCTCTGCTCTGTGTGAACGAAATGGGCTTCTGGCTGGCTTTCTTGGCAAGGGCGAAGAGGAAATAATTCACTTTCTTTATTGTTCGGTGCGTGCAGGAGGTATTCCCCCCCCCCCCCGGGGAAAAATAAAGGAGAAACTCCTTAACTCTCTCCCACCATGACCCCCAGCTCCACCTAGACTGACCTGGGAAGAACTTTAGCTGTGATTTTGCTCGCCATCTGCGCAGGCAGGAATTTAATTTAATTCCACATGCCTCGTATGGAAGCTGGGTTTCATCAAACGCCGTTCTCACCTTCCAGCGCCACAAGCATTTGACGGTCCCGTTTGCCACAGTGGGGGAGCAGCAAGGAGGAGAATGGAGGGGTGAGGATCGGGGGCGGGCGCTCAAATGGAGGAGAAATAAAAGGTTGAGATAAATGTGCATAATTAGCTTGGACAATTGATTGCCTCTTGACGTGGTGACAGTCACCGGGGTCAGGCAGCTTTAGAAAAGGATTTGATGAATTTCATGGAGCAGAAGGTTCTGAATGACTCTTCTGTTCTCTTCTACGTGCAATTTAACCTGTCTCTTGCTTCTTTAGGAGAAAAGGAGAATATATAAATTATCCTTTTTTCCACACCGGTTATAATCGTAAACATTTCCATCATGTTACTCTCCCAGTCATCGTCTCCTCCTAAACTAAAAATTCCAGAATGCTTTAATGCAGTGGTTCTCTAAGAGGGCAATACTGCCATTGTGGGGGTTGGGGGGTTGGGGGGGCATGTTGGTTGGACTACCTGGGGGTGGCAGGGAGTGCTGGAGGTGTAAAGTTGGTAAAACTAGATCACATTCAACAAATTTGTTCAATTAATTACGCGGGATAGTTTTACTTGGATTTTGCATAAATGTGTAATCAGTTGCTACTGTTTTGAATTTTATTGTGTTGTTATCTTCCTGAGTGGGTTGTGCAACCCACTGCAGTGGTACCTCGGGTTAAGAACTTAATTTATTCTGGAAGTCCGTTCTTAACCTGAAACTGTTCTTAACCTGAGACACCACTTTAGCTAATGGGGCCTCCCGCCGCTGTGCGATTTCTGTTCTCATCCTGAAGCAAAGTTCTTAACCCAAGGTACTATTTCTGAGTTAGCATAGCCTGTAACCTGAAGCGTCTGTAACCCGAGGTACCACTGTATTCTGAATAATGCATTTTATAGGGCAGAAGAGGGATTCTTCAGTTGCTTCTTGACCTCCCTCCTCTGCTTCTGCCTCGGAGTCTGAACTGCTCCCTGTCACCAGCTCTTCCTGCTCACTAAACCCTGTCGCTCTTTAAACATCCAAGCCCTCTTCCCAATCTTCTCCCTCTGACCTCTCCTCTGTGTCCCACCACCAATCCCCTGGCTCTGAACCTTCCTTCTCTGGGGGTCTCCCTTGAGAGTTCCCCCCAGAACTGGAGTAAAAGACAACCGCCACCCCAATGGAGAAGAGTGACTAGTGGGGTGCCACAGGGTTCTGTCTTGGGCCCGGTCTTATTCAACATCTTTATCAACGACTTGGATGATGGACTCAAGGGCATCCTGATCAAATTTGCAGATGACACCAAACTGGGAGGGGTGGCTAACACCCCAGAGGACAGGATCACACTTCAAAATGACCTTGACAGATTAGAGAACTGGGCCAAAACAAACAAGATGAACTTTAACAGGGAGAAATATAAAGTATTGCACTTGGGCAAAAAAAATGAGAGGCACAAATACAAGATGGGGGACACCTGGCTTGAGAGCAGTACATGTGAAAAGGATCTAGGAGTCTTGGTTGACCACAAACTTGACATGAGCCAACAGTGTGACGCGGCAGCTAAAAAAGCCAATGCAATTCTGGGCTGCATCAATAGGAGTATAGCATCTAGATCAAGGGAAGTAATAGTGCCACTGTATTCTGCTCTGGTCAGACCTCACCTGGAGTACTGTGTCCAGTTCTGGGCACCACAGTTCAAGAAGGACACTGACAAACTGGAACGTGTCCAGAGGAGGGCAACCAAAATGGTCAAAGGCCTGGAAACGATGCCTTATGAGGAACGGCTAAGAGAGCTGGGCATGTTTAGCCTGGAGAAGAGGAGGTTAAGGGGTGATATGATAGCCATGTTCAAATATATAAAAGGATGTCATATAGAGGAGGGAGAAAGGTTGTTTTCTGCTGCTCCAGAGAAGCGGACACGGAGCAATGGATCCAAACTACAAGAAAGAAGATTCCACCTAAACATTAGGAAGAACTTCCTGACAGTAAGAGCTGTTTGACAGTGGAATTTGCTGCAAAGGAGTGTGGTGGAGTCTCCTTCTTTGGAGGTCTTTAAACAGAGGCTTGACAACCATATGTCAGGAGTGTTCTGATGGTGTTTCCTGCTTGGCAGGGGGTTGGACTCGATGGCCCTTGTGGTCTATTCCAACTTTATGATTCTATGATTCTAATTGCCTTCTGCATGAGTCTTTAGGGAGGGTGACATCTTGACCTTTGTCTTAGGTAGCAAAATATCTTGCAATAGCCCTGTTCCTTAGTCTCAGATTTGCTGCAATGAGCTCAGCAGGACAGTGACCGACTGTGTTGGCTCCACTGACCATTAGCTCTGGCGCCACCTACTGTTGACCTCCCTACCTCCCACCCTACCAGTCCCAAGGGGCACCCCTGGGGCCATCACTACATCCCGTGGCAATGAATTTCATAATTATACAGTGTGCTTTTCGACTGTCCTGACTCTTATTTTTGGTGACCATTGGGTGACCACAGGCTTTGGTGCTAGGGGAGCAGGATAGCTGCTTTCTCTATAACCAAGAGAATGAAGAAATTCACTTCAGTCCCAAGCCATGCTTTAGACAGCCTGCTTTTGGACTTATGAAAGCCTGAACCACAAGTGCCACCAAAAATAGCTTTCATCCTAGGTCCCCCCTCCCTTCTTAACCAACATGAGCTGGAAAATTTCCAAGCTCAGGCGGTGTTAAGCCTTGCCTTTAAGCTATCAGCCAGCTCCGATTGCAGGCTCGCTTTTGATGTCCTTAATTACGTTTTCCCACTCGGAATCAACTCTCTTGCCAACATTTAGCAAAGACTGAAGTCACCAAAAGCAACAGGCAGGTTTGAGAAGCTGACATCTTCTGTGTCCAGGCCAGAAGTGGGGAAGCTCAGAACTGAGAGTTAAATGTGGCCCTTTGTTATGTACTGAGTTGAATAGGATCCAAAATGCAGCAGTCTGATTGGTCCTAGAACAATAGGATCCAAAATGCAGCAGTCTGATTGGTCCCAGAACAATAGGATTCAGAATGCAGCAGTCTGATTGGTCCTAGAACAATGCAGCAGTATGATTGGTCTGCAGGAGCCACCCAATCCAGCTCCAGGTGGAAGTGAATCCACAACCTGATTGGGCTACAGGAGAATTCCAGAATTAGCCAATCACGTGCAGCCGATTGTGTAAATAATGTATGTAAAGCAGATACTTTGGGGGAACTTCCATTCTTCCTCCCACTATGAGCTGAATAAAGAGCATGAAATCCACTCTCGACTCTGAGTATATTTCACCCTTCATGCTTTTCTATCCGGCCCTCAAGACTCACTCGCTCTGATTGAGGCATCTCTTGACATTTCATGCAGTTTGGAGAGGTCCTTTTGGAGCTCTTTGCAATCTCTGTTCCTTTTAGCAACCCTGAACTATTTAGTATCACCAGCAGACTTGACCAACCCATTGCTAACCCCTAATGCTAGATTGTTTAGGAAAAATGCAGCTCCCAGTAAGTTCACATTCATTCTTATGGGGTCTGAAGCAATGGCCACTGACCAGGAATGAGTGGATAGCTGAATGAAGGCGTTGACACCATGAAAAGGGAATATTTCATGCCCGCAGTCTTTAGGAAAGAAATTTAGAATAACGCTGGCAATATCATAATGCAGATATACAAATCTAGGGTGCAACAGCGTTTGGAAGACTGCGTACCGTTCTGGCTGCCTCACTGCAAAAAGGATATTGTGGAGTGAGAAAAGGTTCAAAAAAAGAGCAATCAAATGTTCAAGGAGATGAGTCCCTTGTGAAGAAAGGTTGAGCATTTGGTACTTTTTGGATGAGAGTAAGAGATACGTGGTCAGGACGCGGGTGATGCTGTGGTCTAAATCACTGAGCCTTGGGCTTGCCGATCGGAAGGTCGGTGGTTCGAATCCCCGCAACGCGGTGAGCTCCCGTTGCTCGGTCCCTGCTCCTGCCAACCTAGCAGTTCAAAAGCACGTCAAAGTGCACGTAGATAAATAGGTACCGCAGTGGCGGGAAGGTAAACGGCGTTTCCGTGTGCTGCGCTGGTTTCGCCAGAAGCGGCTTAGTCATGCTGGCCACGTGACCCAGAAAAACTGTCTGCGGACAAACACTGGCTCCGTCGGCCAGTAAAGCGAGATGAGCACCGCAACCCCAGAGTCGTCTGCGACTGGACTTAACTGTCAGGGGTCCTTTACTTTTACCTTTTTAAGAGGTAAAGGTAAAGGGACCCCTGACCATTAGGCACTGGGCTAGGCACTTATCTTCCTCCTGATGATGCGTATGTGTCATGCATCTGACATCATATATGTGCAATGTGCGCATGACATCAAGCATATGATGCAACAATGCCCCACGCTCAGTCTTAGGCCCAAGCCAATGCCTCTGGTTCATAATAATAATTTATTTATTTATTTATTTATTTATTTATTTATTTATACATACCCTGCCCATCTGGCTTGGTTTCCCCAGCCACTCTGGGCGGCTTCCAACATAGAATAAAAACACATTAAAACACCAGCCATTAAAAACTTCACTGAACAGGGCTGCCTTCAGGTGTCTTCTAAATGTCATTTCCTTGACATCTGATGGGAGGGCATTCCACAGGGCAGGCGCCACTACCAAGAAGACCCTCTGCCTGGTTCCCTGCAACTTTGCTTCTCGCAGGGAGGGAACCGTCAGAAGGCCCTCGGAGCTGGACCTTGGCGGTGGAGACGTTCCTTCAGGTATACAGGACCGAGGCTGTTTAGAAACACGCTATTTCATCCAGCTCTCTTAAGTGGTTGAGAGCTGAATGATAACAGACTTTTGTCCCTTTTGTCCCGTGGGCTTAGCATAAGTAGTTCCCTGATGGGTTTCTCTCAAGCAATGATGAGGAACAAAATACAAACAATTAGGGTAATGACAGGGAAAGCACACTAATTGGCTAGACCAAAGGCGCTTGTTTCAACACCCACTCTCTCATCTCCCTCCTGTTACCTGCAGGAAGCTTTTAAAGTGATGGATCTGAAAGGAAAGGAATGAAAGCAGTGCTCCTCCAGGTCTGAAGACATAAACCAGCTTCACTTTTTCCTCTTGGCAGTGCTCATTGTGATGTGCGAAGTGTTATAAATACGGCTTTATTGATACATGCCGGTGGACAAGGAGGCAGCAACCCACTGAGCAAGATCTGAATGCAAAAAGAGACACCTGCAGCTCTGCCTCTCTTTCAAATCAGAACCAGTGAAGGCGGTGAAGGTCCTGTGTGAGTGTCTGGAGGCGGATGGAGGATGGATGGCGGCTCACAGATTGAGGTTGAATCCTAGCAAGATAGAAGTACAGTGGTACCTCGGGTTAAGAACTTAATTCGTTCCGGAGGTCCATTCTTAACCTGAAATTGTTCTTAACCTGAAGCACCACTTTAGCTAATGGGGCCTCCTGCTGCTGCCGCGCCGCCGGAGCATGATTTCTGTTCTCATCCTGAAGCAAAGTTCTTAACCTGAGGTAATATTTCTGGGTTAGCGGAGTCTGTAACCTGAAGCGTATGTAACCCGAGGAACCACTGTACTCTTTTGGGGGGACAGGAGGCAGGCTGGTGTGGAGGACTCCTTGGTCCTGAATGGGGTAACTGTGCCCCTGAAGGACCAGGTGCGCAGCCTGGGAGTCATTTTGGACTTGCAGCTGTCCATGGAGGCACAGGTCAATTCTGTGTCCAGGGCAGCTGTTTACCAGCTCCATCTGGTACACAGGATGAGACCCTCCCTGCCCACAGACTGTCTTGCCAGAGTGGTGCATGCTCTAGTTATCTCCTGCTTAGACTACTGCAATGCGCTCTACGTGGGGCTACCTTTGAAGGTGACCCGGAAACTGCAATTAATCCAGAATGCGGCAGCTAGACTGGTGACTGGGAGCGGCCGCCGAGACCACATAACACCGGTCTTGAAAGGCCTACACTGGCTCCCAGTACGTTTCCAAGCACAATTCAAAGTGTTGGTGCTGACCTTTAAAGCCCTAAACGGCCTCCACTCTGGAAGCCGCCCAGAGTGGCTGGGGAAGCCCAGCCAGATGGGCAGGGTATAAATAATAAATTAGTAGTAGTAGTAGTATTTGCACGGGGGAAACATTATGCATTTTTTTTCCAGTTAATGAAAAATAAGCTTGGACTGTAGAGAGTGTGGTTTGCCAACTGCACAATACCGCAAAATATTTTCTCTTCCCTTGGGACTTGCTTCTTTCTTGAACATGTCCAGCCAGTCAGGGATCAGATACTGTATTTTTCGCTCTATAAGACACACCAGACCACAAGACACACCTAGTTTTTGGAGGAGGAAAACAAGAAAAAAATATATTCTGAATCTCAGAAGCCAGAACAGCAAGAGGGATCGCTGCGCAGTGAAAGCAGCAGTCCCTCTTGCTGTTCTGGCTTCTGGGATAGCTGTGCAGCCTGCATTCGCTCCGTAAGACGCACACACATTTCCCCTTACTTTTTAGGAGGAAAAAAGTGAGTCCCGTAGAGCAAAAAATACGGTAGTTAAAAGCAATAACGTAACATCACCAAGAGTGAAGGTTTGAACCTTGCTTTCTGCACCACTGTGGCAGCCTTCGTTTAGTTTTTTACTTGACCTCCCATTTTCCATGGTGTTTTTAATTTATCCTCCTTGCTGCACCCTATCTCCTCTTTTCTTATATCGTAACTACTGCACAATAATCTAATTTCTTCTCTTGCTCACAGTTGGAATCATGCTCGCAAATTCATCATACTGTAATATTTCTATAAATATTCTGAAAATGGCTTCCATTCTTCCACAAAACAATCCTCATTAGGTTCTCTTATTGTCAGGGGTTCAGGAGCAGAGGCAAGGGCAAGGGAGGAAACAGAGAGCGAGGGGGAGGAGGCAGAAGAAAAGATGAGTGATGACGACGACCCGAGATCTCCGAGTCTTTCCAGTGAATCAGAAGATTCACAGAAAGGAGCACCAGTGGCCAGGGCAAGGGGGGAGCCTAGGGGGACACCCCAGGAAGATAGAGCCAGAGGGGACTCAGAGGGGAGCAGTTGGAAATCGGGACCAGCGTCACCGCCAGAGAGCAGGGAAGAGGAAGGGCGCCAGGGATCAAGCGCTGGCAGCTCACAACAGGGGGGAGGGCACGAGTCAGGAGTGGCCACACCTCCATCGGGGAGCGAAGAAACGGTCAGACGGAAGGTGGAAGGTTGGGCGCGCGCGCCAAGTTCAAATGCACAGGAAGGTGGCGCAGTAGGCAGCCCGGAAAGGGAGCCAGGTCCTAAAGCCCGGCGCAAGGAGACAGGAGGGTCCGGGGGGTCGGCGTCAGAAGAATCCCGGAAGGAAGAGACCCCGGAGGGCAGAGGGACCCAGAGAAGAACAGTCAGGCGGAAAAGGTGGAGCAGGGCTAGGATATTAAGTTGGTGTACAAGGGGCGGAGACTCAGACGGAGCTTCGCCGATCTAACCATGAGACGTAGAGTTGCACGCAGCAGATTGAGAATGGAAACTGTAACTCAATAAAGACTTTTATTTAATGATCGCTGGCTAGCGTGATCCTCTGTGAGCTAGGATCTGGAAGCAGCTCTGACAGTAAGCTCCGTCTCCAAATTGTGGGCATCTACAGCCTCGCGGAGAGGGGAGAAAGCGGGTGCCTACTAGCGAGCTCACGAACGGCAGACAACATGACGGCCGAACAGCAGATAGCGGAACTCAGAGAAGCAGTGACACGACTGAATGCCGAGGCTCTTGCATCCAGGAAGAGAGAGGAGGACGCAGCTACCGCCTACAGGGATCTCCAGGTCAGGTTGGAAGTGCTTATGAAGCAAGGGCAACTGACACCCAAACCGGAGGGGATTGGGTTGGGGAGACGAACAGGCGGTCTGGTCTCTCACTTCGATGGGAATTTGCAACAGTACCCCAACTTTAGAGCAGATGTAATGTGTGCACTGCAACTGCTGAACAAAGACTTTAGAGATGAGCAAGAGAAGGTGGGATTCATCATGTCCCATTTGCATGGAGATGCTAAAGCATGGCTGCGCAATTTGTGGAGAGATAAGGATCCGGCGCTCCAAAATGCGGATGCCTTTATTAAAGCGATGGATGGGTGCTTTTTATCAAGCATTGACGTGGATCTTGCTCGGCAGCAGATACATGGACTGAAGCAAGGGAGGGCCAGCGTAAGGCAGTACCATGCCCGCTTTTTCGCTTTGGTCAGTGCTCTGGAATGGGACAGAGATTCGGCTCCTGTAAGAGACCTGTTTTGGGAGGGATTGCACGGCTCGGTTAAAGATGAAATTGCGAGGGGGGAGAGACCCCGGACCACGCAGGAGATCGTTCAGAGGGCGCTGGCGGTGGGGGTGCGGCTGGAAGAACGTCTGTGGAGCAGGGACGAAGGGCGTGGAGGGCGCGAACCAGCCAGGGGCTCCTCCTTCCTTCCCAGAGAAGCAGCGCGTGCGCAATCCACGCCTCCGCCAGGAGGAGGAGCGGAACCTATGGAGGTTGGAGGTGCAAGGGCTCAGTCAGCAGCCAGAGCCCTAGCACCGGCACCAGTGAAAGCGAAGCCTCCTAGAGGGAACAGGAAGTGTTACATCTGCGATGATCCACAGCATATGGCGAAAGAGTGTCCCCAGAGGCTCCACAAACACACTGCAGCCTCAGCAATGGTAACTGCAGCAACGCAGCAAGGAGAACCACAGCAGGGAAACGACGGAGTCTGGCTGGAGAAAGAGGCACTGGGGCCCAGCCAGACGTGTCAGTGAAGCAGTCCCCAGAGATTTTACAGCCCATGGACCCCCTCCCGCCCAAACCAGTAGTGAGGCTCACCGCGTCGCTCCAGCTGCCCAATGGAATCACCATGGACGTGCCAATCACCATTGACTCCGGAAGCAATGCGGACTTTATAGGGCAGGACTTTGTCGACCGGCACGCTATACAGTTGCTGCCTGCCACGCTGCCCCTGCAGGTTGTCACGGTGGATGGCAGGGAGCTGCTAGGGGGGCAAGTGGTGAAGCAGACGCCACCAATGGTGATGCGACTTGGGAATCACAGGGAAATCATCAGCTTCAATGTCACTCAACTATCGGACACGCCCATTGTATTGGGCATGAGTTGGCTG
The DNA here is from genome assembly GCF_964106645.2 of Podarcis pityusensis. Classification (NCBI taxonomy): domain Eukaryota; kingdom Metazoa; phylum Chordata; class Lepidosauria; order Squamata; family Lacertidae; genus Podarcis; species Podarcis pityusensis. The sequence continues at coordinate 5,353,543 of NC_138037.1, read as the reverse complement.
GACAAGCACAGCCCGACGCTGGCTTGGTACCAGAGGCAGCTGACCTTCGGCTCTTCCTTTTGCGCTGAACACTGCATCGTGCCCCGGCAGGAAGGAGAGGAAGAGGAGTCACAGCTGCAGCTAGGCACGCTGCAAGCGGTTCCCCACAAGTACGCAGAATTTTTGGAGGTTTTCTGCGAGAAGGAGGCGGACAGGCTACCCCCCCACAGACCATATGACTGCAAAATTGACCTGCTGCCGGGGGCGGCGCTGCCCAAAGGGAAGCTGTATTCCATGTCTGAGGACGAACTGCAGGAACTCAAAGAGTTCATAGATCATAATTTGGAGAGCGGTTTCATCCGAGAGTCCAAGGCAGCGGGGGGCAGTCCGGTATTCTTTGTTAAGAAGCGGGACACGCCCCAAAAAAGACTTGTAGTGGACTATCGCATTTTGAACAGTGTGACCAAGCCATCGGACTTCCCCATGCCCCGAATCGACGACCTCCTCGCAAAGGTACGGAAGGGCAGCGTGTTCACCAAGTTGGACCTGCGAGGGGCGTACAACCTCATTCGCATGCGGGAAGGAGATGAGTGGAAGACAGCCATGTTCACGCCCCTGGGCACCTACGAATATAGAGTTATGCCTTTTGGATTGCAAAATGGTTCCCACGTTTTTCAAGCTTTCATGCATCACGTGTTGGCGGGGCTCCTCTACAAGACGTGCGTCTGTTTCTTGGATGACATCCTGATCTTTTCGGAATCGCAGCAGGAGCATGACAGACACGTCAAGGAAGTGCTGAGCAGGCTGCAGCAACATAGGCTTTACGCCAAGCTGGAGAAGTGCCAATTCGACGTGACCGAGGTGGATTTCCTGGGCTACAAGTTGTCTGACAAGGGGCTCGCCATGGACAGCGCCAAGGTTCGAGCAGTGTTGGATTGGAAAAGCCCACGCAACCGGAAGGAGGTCCAACGGTTTGTCGGCTTCGCGAACTTCTATCGCAAGTTTATCAAAGGCTTTGCCATGCAGACAGCGGCCATCACGGACACGCTCAGCTCCAAGAAAAAGAAGTTCATCTGGACAGAGCAGGCGGAGCAGTCCTTTCAGGCACTCAAGCGTCTCTTCACGTCGGAAGAGCAGCTGCTTCATGTCAACCCCAGCAGGCCGATGAGGGTGGAGACAGACGCTTCGGACAGAGCCGTGGGAGCAGTCCTGCTGCAGAAAGACCCGCAGGGGGCTTGGAGGCCGGGAGCGTTTTACTCCAGGAAGCTCAGCAAGTCTGAACAGAACTACACCATCTGGGACAGGGAGTTGCGGGCCATTCATGCAGCATTCAAAGCGTGGAGGCACTTCCTGATCGGCGCCAAGCACACGGTGCAGGTCTGCACGGACCACAAGAATCTGGAGCACTGGCGCACGGCACAGTTCCTGAACCAGAGGCAGATACGTTGGGCTGAGTTCTTTGCGAACTTCGACTTCCGAATAGAGTATGTCCCGGGGGACACCAACATCATGGCAGATGCTCTCTCCCGTAAGCCACAGTATCTGGAGGAGGCAACGCCAGCGGCCGCCATGCACATCTTCGCACCGACAGTGTGGGCGTGCGCTGCGGCAACAGTTGACCTGGAGGCGGTGCGACGAGCGTTGCAGGATGACTCCTTCGCGCAAGCAAAGATGGCAGAGGTGCGCAAGGGCACGGCAGCGACCGACGAGTTCCAGCTGCGAGATGGATTGCTCATCCGTAAAGGGGCCATCTACGTGCCGGGAGACGAACTTCGCGCCAAGGTACTGCAGCAGCTGCACGACGCGCCCACTGCCGGGCACTTTGGCAAGGAGAAGACGGTGGAATTAGTCGCCAGAGACTTCTGGTGGCCCGGAATGAGAGGGGAAGTCGCGGACTACGTGGCGAGGTGTGACACCTGCCAGAGGGCCAAACCAGTGCACAGACCCCCGGCCGGACTGCTGGAACCGCTGCAAACTCCGTTCGAACCATGGGAGAGAGTGGCCCTGGACTTTGTCACGGATCTGCCCAGCTCGAGGGGCAAGACGGCTGTGCTGGTGGTGGTGGACTTGTTCTCCAAGATGGCACATTTCATTCCGTGTGCAAAGGTGGCCACGGCGGAACAAACCGCCAAACTGTTCATAGACCACGTGTTCAAGGTTCACGGTCTGCCGCGGTCTATTCTGTCCGACCGAGGGCGACAGTTCATCTCGAACTTCTGGCAGAAGCTGATGGGCTTCCTGAACGTCAAGATCAACCTGGCGTCGGCTAGACACCCGCAGACCAACGGGCAAGCGGAGCGAGTCAATGCCATCATGCAGCAGTACCTGAGATGTTATGCGAATCAACAGCCTGCGACGTGGGTGGATTACCTGCCTCTCGCCGAGTTCGCCTACAACAACACGAAGCACGTGTCCACGGGGGTCACGCCGTTCTTCGCCAACAACGGGAGGCACCCCAGAACCTTCCCGGGACTGGAAAGAATGGGGGAGGGGGAGCCGCAGACAGCAGATGCGTTCGCGTCGGAGTTGCAGGAGGTCCACGATCAGCTGCGGCGGCACCTGGAGCTGGCTAAACACGCATACAAGGTACAAGCGGACAAACACAGAAGGGTTGGCGAAGAGATCCATGTGGGAGACTGGGTCTGGTTAGCAGCCCACGCAGTGCCGGCCAGGTCGTTGGCGAAGAAGAAACTAGGGCATAAACAACTGGGGCCCTACCAAGTCGAAGAGCAGGTCAACACGGTGGCTTTCAGGCTGGCGCTTCCGGAGGGTTCCAGGATGCATCCGGTGTTCCACAGATCGGTGCTCACTCCCTACAAGGCACCTCACAGGTTTCAGGAACCAGGAACGGCACCGAGTCCGCTCCGAGAGAGAACCGGGCAAGGGGGAGTGGCACAGGAGGAGCGCATCAACGAAGTCACGGAGATTTTGGACTCCAGATGGGGGGAAGAGGGGGTAGAATACTTTCTCGCCAAGGAGGGCACCCCGGCCAGTGCCAACAGCTGGGTGCCGGGCTACGCTTTAGACGAACCTCTGCTCAAAGAAGAGTTTCATGCCCTCTTCCCACATCGGCCCATGCCAGCAGACTTTTTCGACGACTGGCTTTTCACGCCCACGCTTTCAGCCAGCACGTTCCGGGGGTTCGACTCGGACGAGGAACCGACACGAGACGCCCGTTCCCCGGAGGGGTCACCCTCGGGATCTGCTTCAGAACCCTCGTATTGGTGGGATGATCGACCAGAGGAGCAGTTCCGCAGAAAGTGGCTGGAGGGTCCAGGACGAGCAACGTCTCCAGAAGGAAGCGAGGGAGAGACGGACATGGACGTTTTCGGGGACGACCCGGGTTTCGAGCACGGCGGCACAGAGATGGAAGCGGAGGTGACCGTCGTCGACGAGAGCAGGGAGGAAGAACCGGAAGACTTCAGATGGAGGCCCGCCACGGGGAGCGAACTGTATCCGACATTCGTCCCCCGGACACGGCAGCACCCAGCTCCCGCACCGGAAGGAGGGGAGGGGGGAAGAGGGGGCTTCGAGGGGGGGATGGATGTCAGGGGTTCAGGAGCAGAGGCAAGGGCAAGGGAGGAAACAGAGAGCGAGGGGGAGGAGGCAGAAGAAAAGATGAGTGATGACGACGACCCGAGATCTCCGAGTCTTTCCAGTGAATCAGAAGATTCACAGAAAGGAGCACCAGTGGCCAGGGCAAGGGGGGAGCCTAGGGGGACACCCCAGGAAGATAGAGCCAGAGGGGACTCAGAGGGGAGCAGTTGGAAATCGGGACCAGCGTCACCGCCAGAGAGCAGGGAAGAGGAAGGGCGCCAGGGATCAAGCGCTGGCAGCTCACAACAGGGGGGAGGGCACGAGTCAGGAGTGGCCACACCTCCATCGGGGAGCGAAGAAACGGTCAGACGGAAGGTGGAAGGTTTGGCGCGCGCGCCAAGTTCAAATGCACAGGAAGGTGGCGCAGTAGGCAGCCCGGAAAGGGAGCCAGGTCCTAAAGCCCGGCGCAAGGAGACAGGAGGGTCCGGGGGGTCGGCGTCAGAAGAATCCCGGAAGGAAGAGACCCCGGAGGGCAGAGGGACCCAGAGAAGAACAGTCAGGCGGAAAAGGTGGAGCAGGGCTAGGATATTAAGTTGGTGTACAAGGGGCGGAGACTCAGACGGAGCTTCGCCGATCTAACCATGAGACGTAGAGTTGCACGCAGCAGATTGAGAATGGAAACTGTAACTCAATAAAGACTTTTATTTAATGATCGCTGGCTAGCGTGATCCTCTGTGAGCTAGGATCTGGAAGCAGCTCTGACACTTATGATCCATAATCATGTTGCCTGGCGAGATGCTTTTAAAAAAATAAAAATAAAATGCACACATTCATGAAAATAACCTCCCAAACAAAACATGCATATTAGGGGAAATCATTTCTGAAAATGGATACAGTGAGCAAAATCTCATACAAAAGTATTTGCATGAGGAGTAATGATCGGTAAAATGCTGATAAACAGTTGTTGATGTTGTTATTTTAAAAAGTAGTTGTTAAGTGAGGCATGAATGTTGCAAACTGAGCTCAAGAATGGAAAAGTGCAAGAAACCAAAACTTGAATGATTTATTCATCCCTTCCTGAATGCACATACATTTATTCAAAGAACACAAGACCCAGAGCCAGTCAATTTATTTTTACACCTCTCTCCCTCTCTGGCAGCGAAAATACCAGGATTATAAATCAAATAACGAACCATTTGCTTCCCTTTCCTGACAATCCAAATCTGCCGCTCGAGGCAGCCACCTCGTTCTGCCCAAAGGTAAGGCAGGCAGTCCCTGCTTCTAGGCTGATGGAGTTATTGGACATGTAGCCGATCAGGGAGCACATTTAAGAAACAGCACAGGCGACTGGATTAGCCATGTCGTCTGTACAAAACAACACAATCAGCTGTTCTCTCAACTCGCTTTCCCTGTTCATTCTGCTGCCAAAATTTTTGATTGCTATTTAACAGAAACAACAGATCGAAAGAAAGGAAGAGGGGGTGTGTGTTTGCAGTTTAATAAAAAATTGATTTCCAACCTGTTGAAAATGAATGTTTTTCTTTTAAGAAAAAGCTCCCGCAGTCTCCAAATTAAGTCTAAGCTTTGGCCAATAAAGCTCCTGAGGTCACGAATGGATGAAAGAACATGAAGAATATGCTTGTGCCAATCCACACAATAAGACACTCAAGAGCTAAAGTTAAGCTTGGCTTCAGGACCCAGGGTGCATTGTATATAGATCCAGGATTCACCACACCTCATTCTCTGTCTTCCAAAGAGAAATAGTTTCCCAGGCCCTGAAGACCCACCAATATTCCCATCACCTGGAATGGAATTGGACATTCCAGCTTCGGCGGTGAACCTCTGGAGTTTGGCAGGATCGGTATAAAATCATTCCTCTGCTCCTCTGCTCAAACTCAAAGGAGCAAAACCTGGTGATTCTGCCCTGATTTCCCATGGTCCAGACGCCTCTGTTTATTTCCGGAGCGGTACTGAAACCCAATGGATGAAAATCTGAGCCAGAGAAGGAATTCCACAAGTGGGAGAGACAGTCATATCCTCTCTCTCTCTCTCTCTCTCTCTCTCTCTCTCTCTCTCTCTCTCCTCTCTCTCTTTCTGATTTCTTCCCATCAACACAGACAGAGCAGGCTGGACCCCAGCTCTGTGTTCGTATTGTGTTAGGAATGGTTTGTCAGTTACACTATGATGGATGTTAATGTCAAACAATGTATGGAAGTGAGAGCTGGACCATAAAAAATGCTGATCTCCGAAGAATTGATGCTTTTGAATTCTGGTGCTGGAGGAGACTCTTGAGAGTCCCATGGACTGCAAGAAGATCAAACCTATCCATTCTGAAGGAAATCAGCCCTGAGTGCTCACTGGAAGGACAGATCCTGAAGCTGAGGCTCCAATACTTGGGCCACCTCATGAGAAGAGAAGACTCCCTGGAAAAGACCCTGATGTTGGATAAGATGGAGGGCGCAAGGAGAAGGGGACGACAGAGGATGAGGTGGTTGGACAGTGTTCTCGAAGCTACTAGCATGAGTTTGACCAAACTGCGGGAGGCAGTGGAAGACAGGAGGGCCTGGCGTGCTCTGGTCCAGGGGGTCACGAAGAGTCGGACACGACTAAACAACAACAACAACAAAATGTCAAACAAAGGTCAAAAATGTGCATGTTGTCAGTGGCCCCAAATATTAAAGATGGGTGTTAGGAGAACAAAGTTTGCTCAACCCCCCACCATTTCTGCAAACATTGTTCAGATATTTATTCCAGATTTCAACAGCTTCACTGGTGAAACTGTATCCATAGACTCTCTTAAGATCATTAAAGACTCAGCACTCATTGTTCTTCTGCCCCATCTATCCCTTGCTCTTTCCGGCTCATATGTTATTTATGGCACTGATGCTTTGCTGAAAATAATAAGGGTTATTTGAGAATATTTTATTCTGTTCCACAAAAAGCTTCAGCACAATGCAGCTTCTCTGAGAGCATTAAACTTGGTGAGATGAACTGGCAGAAGAAATGTGGGAGCTTTACGAGGAAAAAGTTAGTTTTGAAAAGAATTTCACAGCTCTAAAACGTGAAGTCCGGTTTATGTCCCGAGAGTGTAAGAACAGTCCTGCAGAGATTTAAATAAACTCCACGGCTTCCTTCTTCAACCCCAACTACTCCCGAGGGATTTGTGGAAATCCCAATTTAAGGAACATACCATCCTTTGGTTGACATGGTACCAAATTAGAAAATGTATACAGTACAACCAACCCACATCATGGAACTGGAACTGAGAGATCTTTTGTTGTTGTTTAGTCGTTTAGTCGTGTCTGACTCTTCATGACCCCATGGACCAGAGCACGCCAGGCACTCCTGTTTTCCACTGCCTCCCACAGTTTGGTCAGACTCATGCTGGTAGCTTCGAGAACACTGTCCAACCATCTCATCCTCTGTCGCCCCCTTCTCCTTGTGCCCTCCATCTTTCCCAACATCAGGGACTTTTCCAGGGAGTTTTCTCTTCTCACGAGGTGGCCAAAGTATTGGAGCCTCAGCTTCAGGATCTGTCCTTCCAGTGAGCACTCAGGGCTGATTTACTTCAGAATGGATAGGTTTGTTTTTCTTGCAGTCCATGGGACTCTCAAGAGTCTCCTCCAGCACCATAATTCAAAAGCATCAATTCTTCAGCGATCAGCCTTCTTTACGGTCCAGCTCTCAATTCCATACATCACTACTGGGAAAACCATGCTTTTACTATACGGACCTTTGTTGGCAAGGTGACGTCTCTGCTTTTTAAGATGCTGTCTAGGTTTGTCATTGCTTTTCTCCCAAGAAGCAGGCGTCTTTTAATTTCGTGGCTGCTGTCACCATCTGCAGTGATCATGGAACCCAAGAAAGTAAAATCTCTCACTGCCTCCATTTCTTCCCCTTCTATTTGCCAGGAGGTGATGGGACCAGTGGCCGTGATCTTCGTTTTTTTGATCTTACCCCTTTTGAATTATTGCTGGATTCTGCCAATAAGATAGAACAAGGTCTGGTGTCTAGGCTGCCGAATAAAATATTGCAGAACGGTTTAACCTCCTATTCACCAAAGTGCTAGAGAGAATGTGGAGCATTAGGCTCTAATCAACATTGGACTTTTCAGTTCTGTGATTCTGTGGACATGAATGGGGGACATGAAGCCTAGATATCCTGGCTAGTAAGTCATCAATAGCCGTCTCCTCCCTGAATTCGTCTAATCCTCCTTTAAAGCCATCTAGGCTGGTGGCCTCCTGGGGGAGCAAGTTCCATAATTTGACTAGGCGTTGTGTGAATAATGACTTTCTTTCATCTGTCCTGAATTTTCCAATATTCAGCTTTATTAGATGTTCAGGTCCCAAATCACTGCAGCTCCCGAATCCCAGATCACCAATGAACTGGAAAGAATTGTCTCTCTTTCTTCCGCTGTCTGCATAAGCCTGACGATCGTCTTCCAAAGCAACTACTGTATTCCGAACTTAAAAATGGAAAGTGTAATGCTGGTGGTCAACAAAAGAGGTTTAAAGACTGTCTCTGTCTGCGTTTGTGTGTGAACACAAGGGCTGACATTGATGCCAAAATCCAGCATTGCCTGAGCTATGCGAGTGCGGCTTTCTCCCGACTGAAGTGCAGAGTGTTTGAGGACCGGGACATTCACAGGGAAACCAAAATGCTTGTTTGCAAAGCTATGGTACTACCAACCTTACCATATGCTTGTGAAACATGGACCACTTATAAACGCCATCTCCAACTCCTCGAAAGATTCCATCAACGATGTCTCCGAAAATTTTTACGCATCACTTGGGAAGGCAAGGGAACTGATACCAGTGTACTGGAAGAAGCAAAGATCACCAGTGTTGAAGCAATGATTCTTCAACATCAACTTCGCTGGACTGGTCATGTTGTGCAGATGCCTGATGATCGTCTTCCAAAGCAACTACTCTATTCCAAACTTAAAAATGGAAAGCGTAATGCTGTTGGTCAACAAAAGAGGTTCAAACACTCTCTCAAGGCAAATTTCCAAAAATGTAGTATAAACACCAACAACTGGGAAACACTGGCCTGCGAGCGCTCCAATTGGAGAACAGCCTTTACCAAAGGTGTCATGGGCTTTGAAGACACTCAAACTCAGGACGCAAGGTAGAAACGTGCTAAGAGGGAGGCACGCTTGGCAAATCCACACCGTGATCAACTCCCGCCCGGGAACCAATGTCCCCACTGCGGAAGGACGTGTGGATCCAGAATTGGCCTCCAGTCACTTAGGGACTCATTGTTAAAACCGTGTTTATGGAAGACAATCTTACTTGGCTACGAGTGATAGAAGAAGAAGAAGAAGAAGAAGAAGAAGAAGAAGAAGAAGAAGGTAGCCCTGAAGAGTGTTCAGCAAATGTTTTAGAAGTAACACAAAAGGCGGTCCCTGCTGAATCCTTGTTGCATGAGAATTGCGTGATACTGCAGCGATTTCTTGCTGACATCAGATGAGTCTCACAAACTTGGGGTTGGGTAGGAGAAATTTGCCTCTGGTGTAAGCTCTGACCTAACACCGCATATTTATTTCTTAATTCTGAAGATCTTGTGAACAGCCTCTTCACTCAGTCACAGTTATAGTTATGGAGCCTTTTATTCTCTTTTTACTGAGCTATACATCCTATCGACTTTTTGCAGCTGTGTTTACAGAAATCAATAAACACAGTTTTATTTTTATTTTTAAAGTTGCATGTGAATCTCTCGTCACATTGAAATACTGCCCAGCTCCTTTTCGGAGGCAGGAGCAAGAAGCTATCGCCAGTAACAGTATCTTGACTGAGCTTCATTAATATGCACCCAAGTGTGGAAATGGAACACTCGTAAATTAGATTCCCTTCTCTCCCAGCCTCTGCAAATACTGTCTTCTGGCTGCGGCTTGATTCTGTACTAATTTCCATTTGAAGCTCGTATGGCATACCAGATGTCAAATGTGAGCTGGTAAGCCCTGGTTAGATGTGTCCTCTGGTGTGACGGGCAGTATAGGCTAGTGGTTAGAGTGCTTGACTGAGATCCTGGGTTCAAATCCTTGCACAGGCACAGCGGCGGAGGAAGCCACTCGGGTGCCTGGGGCGACACGCCCAGGGGAGGAGCAATAATAATAATAAATTTTATTTATACCCCACCCTCCCCAGCCAGAGCCAGGCTCAGGGCAGCTAACAACATTAAAATTACAGTAAAAACATAATAGAGGGGGAAAAACAATTTAAAATACAGGTTAAAATGCAATTTCAAATGCAGCCTCATCAAAACCAAAAGGGAAGGGAAACAGAAGGGTCAGACTGAGTCCAAACCAAAGGCCAGGCGGAACAGCTCTGTCTTGCAGGCCCTGCGGAAAGATGTCAAGTCCCGCAGGGCCCTAGCCTCTTGTGACAGAGCGTTCCACCACGTCGGGGCCAGTGCTGAAAAGGCCCTGGCCCTAGTTGAGAGCAATCTAACCACCTTGCGGCTCGGGACCTCCAAAGTGTTGTTATTTATGGGCCTTAAGGTCCTCCGCGGGGCATACCAGGAGAGGCGGTCCCGTAGGTCCGGCTGCATATGGGCAAGCCGCCCATAAGGGTGGGGCAAGAGCAGGGCAAGCCGCCCATAGGGGCAGGGCACACCACGGGCCCTCTGGGGTCCGCCTGCTTCCTCCTACTCAGCCGCCCTACAGCTCTGGGGGCTTGGCAGCAGGCAGACCGTTTGGGCAGCGTGGAGCCTATGTGTGCCCAAACCTACGCGTCTCTCCCAGGAGAGATGTGTGGCTCGGGAGCGCTGCAGGCCCCGCGGTGAGTGCCGCCTGGCATTTTGTCACCCCCCTCAGCGGTAACACCTGGGGGAGGTCCGCACCCAACGCACCCCCCTTCCTTTGCCCCTGCCCAGGCACAGACTTGTTCTCTGTTGCTCTAGAGAAGGGTTAATAACCTTTTTCAGCCGTGGGCCGGTCCACCGTCCCTCAGACCATGTGGTGGGCCGGACTATATTTTGAAGAAAAAATACATATGAATGATTTCCTATGCCCCACAAATAACCCAGAGATGCATTTTATATAAAAGGACACATTCTACTTGGTAAGTTGTGGGTGAACATATCAGACGACACAGTGATTCTTCACACAGCTCTTGTTTATTCACAGGCCAGAACAGAACTGAACTGAAGGGTTCAGCCAGCCTGCTTATATAGAGCTTCACTAGAACGCAACTGTAACCACTTTCTGTAACTATCCCATCACTGAACGTCACTTTCAATCCCCTATTTGCATATGTGGACCTGAGTGAAAACTATCTACAGTATCCCCCTGCTGGCCCAGGGTGAGAACTTCAGTACATAACACCACTCGTCTGAAAACACCAGGCAGGCCCCACAAATAACCCAGAGATGCATTTTAAATAAAAGGACACATTCTACTCATGTAAAAACACCAGGCAGGACCCACAAATAACCCAGAGATGCACTTTATATAAAAGCACCCATTCTATTCATGTAAAAACACCAGGCAGGCCCCACAAATAACCCAGAGATGCATTTTAAATAAAAGGACACATTCTATTCATGTAAAAACACGCTGATTCCCTGACCGTCCGTGGGCCGGATTGAGAAGGCGATTGGGCCGCATCCGGCCCCCGGGCCTGAGGTTGCCTACCTTTGTTCTAGAGGGCAGAACAAGACCAACAGGTCTGCTCAAAAAGAACATTTTTTCCCCAGCATATGCCAGCTGAATCACTGAAATTGTTTTAAGGAGTTTCACTGGTTGTCCCCTGACATGGAATTTCGGTTAAACCCATTATCATCACATACACAAGAATACATAGCCCAAAGTTGGGCTGTGCTTTAGGTGAGAGCCTAGTAGCAAAAGCTGTTCAGCAATGGGACAGACTGCTTCAGCAGGACTCTCCTTTACCAGAGGTATTTAAGCAGAGGAGGGGTGGCCTTCTGGAAGGGAAGCTATAGTTGCAAATCCTGCATTGAACAGGATAGAGATGGGGAGCAGAAGCCTCGTTCCATCAGCTTTGCTGAAAGACCAATTCCATCAATCATCTCTAATGACTTGTCATTAGAAGAACAGCTGTTTAGAAAAGGGTGCTTTTATTTTCCTCTTCCCTCCCTTTCTCCTTTTCCTTGTGTGCTGGTTTTTTTATAGATTGGTCTAAGGCAGATGTAAAAGGGACATGGGTGGCACTGTGGGTTAAACCACAGAGCCTAGGATTTGCCGATTGGAAGGTTGGTGGTTCGAATCCCCGTGACGGAGTGAGCTCCCGTTGCTCGGTCCCTGCTCCTGCCAACCTAGCAGTTTGAAAGCACGTCAAAGTGCAAGTAGATAAATAGATACTGCTCTGGCAGGAAGGTAAACAGTGTTTCCGTGTGCTGCTCTGGTTCGCCAGATGCGGCTTAGTCGTGCTGGCCAAATGACCCGGAACCTGTACACCGGCTCCCTCGGCCAATAAAGTGAGATGAGCGCCGCAACCCCAGAGTCATCTGCGACTGGACCTAATGGTCAGGGGTCCCTTTACCTTTACCTTTAAGGCAGATGTAGAAGGTTGATTGGCAGATTGATAGCAGTGAGGAGGTCTGGACTTCAATATGGAGAACTGCATCACAAAATTTGTATGGTTCCAGGAAGTACAGATTAAGCAAATCTGGCTTTGAACGATAACTGAACTAAATTTTGACCCATATCCCTGATTATGCAGGACTGAACCGGCCACCTGCATAGCCTGATATTAAATGGGGGCTACCAATTATTTTCCATAACTAGCTACCTGAAACTTACAGCTGCATCAGGTCTGCAGTATTTCTTCTTACGTGTGTGTGTGTGTGTTGTCTTAGAACTGAGCAGTATATATAATCTTTTCGGTCCAAATTTACATGTCTGATGAGAGAAAGAGCCTTTCATCTCAAACAACTGAGAGACCAAACTGATCAAAAGTGTTTCTCTTTTCATCAAAGTCCTAGGCGTGAATCACAACGCAGACTAGATGAGCAAGCTCACCCATGCTTGCCTCAGAAATCTTGCTTATTTCTCCCTCAAGCTTCCTCAAGACTTAAAGTTCACCTGTTCGTTTGATATTTATTTTAAGTGGGGGGACGGGGACGGGACGCATAGTCCTATTCACCCGTCCACTTAACGAGCAGCAATAAAAACCTTTTTTCTTTTGAGAAGAGAAAGGGGGTGACCCCCCGGAGGGAGGATTTGCTTGAGGTAGATCTTGCATGCTTTCCCCTAGCTGATTGTGCACAGGAGTACAATTTCCTGATGGTGAGCATGGGATGTGGATTTTCCTCTGTCTCCTGAACTGAATTGGGAGGCAGGGGAAACTACAACCCCCTGCTTCCTGGAAGGAAATCTATCCATTTTCGAAACTGCATTCCAGGAGGAAACAGGACAGGGCTCCAGCATCTTTAAGAGCCTTCTAGATTAGGGAATTCCAGCAGGGTTCTTCTTATTGTTAGAATTCCTGCTCCGTGATTGCAGTCATGGGATTGTCGTCTATCACATGACGGTGTGTGTTTTGACTCCACAGAGTGGGAAGTGATGGAGACAGGATGTTTGTGTTCCTGTGTTCCGTGAAGTGGGACTATTGTCCTTTGTCCTTTCTCTTTGCTGTCTGATGCTAGAGAGAGAGGGAGCCATGTTACAGTGCTCCGTGTATGTTTATATGTAAATAAAGTAGATTAGCCAAAATGCTGAGTTGCTGAGGTCTGTCACGCAAGCTGCGAAGACTCTGCGGATCCCTAAGTATGCTGGTGTCTGTTGGCATCAGTCGCTGTGATGTTCAGGCTGAAGAAAGCTTTTGAAGCTCCCGAACGATCGACCAGGAGGGAGAGAACATGCCAGTCAGGCATGTGTCTCTGCCAGGGTCCTACTCGAGTGTAGGACGAGCTCTTGACAACCCCTGCTCTTGGACTTACTCTGCCTGGAGAACAGTGGGGGCATTAATGAATAATGAGATTAGAAATTGTTTCCAGAGGTATTTTAAACAACTATACACACAAGGGCCACAGAAAGAAATTGATGTAGACCGATTTTTGAAAACAAATGGATTACAAAAAATCTCTCAAGAAAATAAATTAATGCTGAACTATAAAATAACTGAACAGGAGGTAGAAGGTGCCATTCAGAATATGCAACTAGGTAAATCTCCAGGACCGGATGGACTGACTTCTAGATACTACAGATCCTTGAAGGAATGGCTAGTACAACCTTTAAAGGAAGTCTGTAACAAAATAATGGGTGGGAAAAGGGCACCAGAGTCGTGGAAAGAAGCGTATATTACACTTGTACCGACACAGCAGAGAGATATCTCTAGATTTGTCTGGCAGGGCAAGAAGCCTAGAATAAAATTTAAAATACTAACGGATGCAAAGGAAAGAGGTGGATTTGCCCTGCCAGACCTTAAACTTTATTATGAATCAGCAGCTTTTTGCTGGCTGAAAGAATGGCTGCTTCTTGAAAACACAGACATTTTGGACTTAGAAGGTTTTAATAATGTATTTGGATGGCATGCATATTTGTGGTATGATAAGGTCAAAGCACATAAAGCATTTAAAAATCATATTGTCAGGAAAGCATTGTTTAATGTCTGGATAAGATATAAAAACCTACTGGAAAATAAAACCCCAAGGTGGCTGTCACCGATGGAAGCGAAAGCTCTGAAAAAGCTCAACATGGAGGCCAAATGGCCAAAATATTGGGAAATTCTGGAACAAGAGGGAGATAGACTGAAATTGCAGAGCTTTGAGAAACTAAAAAACAAAGTGCGAGATTGGCTTCATTATTATCAGATAATGGAGGCATACAATTTGGATAAGAAAATAGGCTTCCAGGTGGAAAAATTAAAATTAGAAACAGAACTGTTAGAACCCAAAACTAAGATTTTGTCAAAGATGTATAACTTGCTGTTGAAATGGAATACTCAGGATGAAATGGTTAAATCTGCTATGATTAAGTGGGCACAAGATGTTGGACATAACATAATGATGGCTGACTGGGAACAGTTATGGACCACAGGTGTGAAGTTTACGGCATGTAATGCCTTAAGAGAGATTATTATGAAAATGATATACAGGTGGTACATGACACCAGTCAAGCTTGCAAAAATCTATCACTTGCCCGATAATAAATGTTGGAAATGTAAAGAGACTGAAGGTACATTCTTTCACCTTTGGTGGACTTGCCCAAGGATTAAGGCTTTCTGGGAGATGATCTATAATGAAATGAAAAAGGTATATAAATATACCTTCTTGAAGAAACCAGAGGCTTTTCTCCTGGGCATGGTCGGCCAATTGGTGCCAAAGAAGGACAGAATTTTCTTTATGTATGCCACAACAGCAGCAAGAATACTTATTGCAAAGTATTGGAAGACACAAGATTTACCCACTCTGGAAGAATGGCAGATGAAGGTGATGGACTATATGGAACTGGCGGAAATGACTGGCAGAATCCGAGACCAGGGAGAAGAGTCGGTGGAAGAAAATTGGAAGAAATTTAAAGACTATTTACAGAAATATTGCAAAATTAATGAATGTTAGAATGATGTCAGAATGAAATTAAGTGGTCTTAGCAGCAATGTTATAAAGGTGTATGTACAAATGGATTGTTAACAGATGAGAATCTAAAGTTATAATATGTTAAGTTAAAGGATTAAGACAAAAACAAAGAGGGAAAGGAATTGCTGAATTAACTAATAGAACTGGAATACAAAAAAGGGAGGTGTGAGGAAGTCAGGGAAGTAAGGCAATGAAATGTAAGTTATGGAAAGATCGATGTGGGATTTTTTTTGTTTCTTATCTTTTTTCTGTATTTTGTATTTTTTTCTTTTTTTTTCTTTTTTCCCCTTTTCTTTTTATCTATGTAATTTTTTCTTTGAAACTTTAATAAATATCATTAAAAAAAAAAAGAACTTTGCTTCAGGATGAGAACAGAAATCGTGCTCTGGCCGCACGGCGGCAGCAGGAGGCCCCATTAGCTAAAGTGCTGCTTCAGGTTAAGAACAGTTTCAGGTTAAGAACGGACCTCTGGAACAAATTAAGTACTTAACCCGAGGTACCACTGTATCTGCAAACTGAGATGCGATAGATACATCCTTCCTTGTGCCTTCTGGAGGGATCCCCAATATGGTCTCGGCAGGATAGGCTCCATCTGGGGGGGGGCTGAGGGCCCCCTCAAATTTTCAAGCAGAGTGCACCCCCACAAAAAAATACAGCATCCTGCCTGGCACTGGCTGTCTCTATTGCGGGGACAAGGAGGTGCGCTGGCCCTGCAAGTTCTAGAAGAAACTGCCATTGGCGGCAGAAGATGGAAAACCTAACGCTTGGTTCAAATTTGTATCTCGTCCACCCATTTCTAGCAAACAGAATGTTTTTCATATATAGGAACCAGTTCGGTCTTCCATAGCATTTAATTAGCAAAACGTTAACCATCTGCCTCGCAGTGCGACATAAACTTCAATAGAATTTTCCTCAAACGAGACGGGCTTTTTTGTCGCCGTTTCTTTCGCTTCGTGCATCGTTTGATCATCAAACGTACTGATCACTGCTTCTCAGCTTATTATTCAAATTCTTTTGCTTTCAGTTAAAGGGTTCTTGCAACCCACACTCTCTTTCCTAACGAACTCCAGATCAGATTGGCGACGCGGGGTGTGTTTTTGCACAAGGTGGGCTTCGAGGTTCAGTGATGTAGTTGGTGAGGACCCCAGACGGTGTCAGCTCAAGACATTTTGATGCAAACCAAAACATGGCGCCCCTCAAACTGATATTCAGTGGTAGGCTGCAGTTTCAGCTATGCTGTTTTACAGCCCTTGCTATACCCCCTGCATCTGGATACGGCCCACCTCCTTTTGAAGCCATCTGACCTAGTGGCTCCTTCATCACAAGAGAGGGCATCCAACACCTTCATTTTACTTTTGATGGCCACTCCAATCTCCTAGTGGTGCAAAATTCCAGGGATCTCAAGCGCTTATCCAGGGTTTGGTTTCCTCGGGATGAGGCACAACAGAGACTGTGGTGTCTTTAAGATATATGGTTTATTTACACACATATATAACCTGAGCCTGTTGTCTTTGTCCATGGAGTTTTCTTGGCAGGGATACTGGAGTGGCTTGCCGGTTCCTGCTCCAGGTGGATCACGTTTGCTCAAAACTCTTCACTATGACCTGTCCATCTTGGGTGCACCTTGCCAACAAAGGTCCATATAGTTAAAGCTATGGTTTTCCCAGTAGTGATGTATGGAAGTGAGAGCTGGACCATAAAGAAGGCTGATCGCCGAAGAATGGTTGCTTTTGAATTATGGTGCTGGAGGAGACTCTTGAGAGTCCCATGGACTGCAAGAAGATCAAACCTATCCGTTCTTAAGGAAATCAGCCCTGAGTGCTCACTGGAAGGACAGATCCCGAAGCTGAGGCTCCAATACTTTGGCCACCTCATGTGAAGAGAAGACTCCCTGGAAAAGACCCTGGGAAAGATGGAGGGCGCAAGGAGAAGGGGACGACAGAGGACGAGATGGTTGGACAGTGTTCTCGAAGCTACCAGCATGAGTTTGACCAAACTGTGGGAGGCAGTGGAAGACAGGAGTGCCTGGCATGCTCTGGTCCATGGGGTCACGAAGAGTCAGACATGACTAAATGACTAAACAACAACAACAACATAACCTGAGCCTAAGATGGAGGGGCTCATTTCAGTAACATCTCAAGAAGGTCTTACTTCTCCCATAGCCACAGCTTTGGTTTCCAGCAGAAAGCAAGCATCTCTCTCTGGCTTCCGCCTGTAGCCTGCTCTCTGAGACACCTCAGCTCTCCCTTTCGCCCTCCTAACTATCAGCCAGTTGAGGGAGCCATTTGCCCTCCACTGCCAAGCCACTTCCTTCATTACCCTCAACTGTTTTCAGTTACGTATTCTAAATTGTCGTGAGCCACCTTCACAGCCTCAAAAGCTGTGGCTTGAATGACTTGCTCCCCTATTGCAGCGGGTGCATTTTCAACTCAACCATTCTATATTACAGGGATGTCCAACAGGTTGATCACGATCGACTGGTCGATCCCCGGGAGGTTTTGGTAGATCGTGGTCAATTGCTGACTCCTCCGTCCAGCCCCGGCCCCTCGCCCCGTCCTCTAGATAGCTAGAATGGAAGTTGGAGCCTTACTGTTTCATTAGCAATTTCTAGGTGAGTGACTTTTTTCATTTATTCCCTTGCCCTGCTCCCCCCCAAAACGGTAGATCACTGCCAGTTTTTAATTGTGTGAGTAGATCATAGTCTCTTGGAACTATATACAGTGGTACCTCGGGTTAAGTATTTAATTCGTTCCGGAGGTCCGTTCTTAACCTGAAACTGTTCTTAACCTGAAACACCACTTTAGCTAATGGGGCCTCCTGCTGCCGCCACACCGCCGGAGCACGATTTCTGTTCTCATCCTGAAGCAAAGTTCTTAACCCGAGGTACTATTTCTGGGTTAGCGGAGTCGGTAACCTGAAGCGTATGCAACCTGAAGCGTATGTAACCTGAGGTACCAGTGTATATATAGTTTTCAGGTTGCGGACCGCAGGAAACCTGGAAGTACCGGAAAGGGTTACTTCTGGGTTTCACCGCTCGCACATGCGCAGAAGCCCTAAATTGCACTTTGCACATGTGCAGAAGCACCAAATCGCATCACGTGCATGCACAGATGCAGCGCTGCAGATTATGAACGCTGCTGATTGCAGACGTGCCTCCCCCATGGATTACATCCACAACCCGAGGTTCCACTGTACTCATTTAAACATCCTTAAAGTATTAATGACTCTCCTTCTGCTCTTTCCATGGTTCATTGTGCATGTCATAAATCCCTGCATATTTTACAAGGAGTATACCGTCCAGGATTCCATTACTGTATTACATCCATCAAAACTTATATGCACTGTTGAAATTATCTTAATGCTGCCAATGTTTTCAAGTGTATACAATTTCCCCCCATATTCAATAAGCATGCCCCAATCTTCTCCAAACGTATGTTGTTCTTGTTCTCTTATTCTATATGTTAAGTCTTCAAGCTGCGCATATTCTGTCAGCTTAGGTTGCCATTCTTCTTTGGTTGGGACCTCACTTGTTTTCCATTTTCATTTTCCAACAAAACACGGGCCACAGTAGTGGCAAACATAAAAAACCTTTTTTGGGAATTTCCGTCTGAATTATGGCCCAAAAAAGTACTCTGGTTGTTTTTTAAAGGTGTGTTTAAACATTTTTTTCCAATTCATTATAAATTATTTCCCAATACTCTTTTATTCTTTTATAGGTCCACCACATATGAAAGAACATTATTCCAACTTGACTATTCTACAGTATAACTTTCCTGTGGCATTCGAAGCCTCTTGAATCCACTGGGCCCAATTCCATCTGCAGAAGTTCTTTCTGATCTCTGCCAGATTTCAAGTCTCTCCTCATTACGCCCTTGAAACTTCTCTTTCCCACACCTGTTACCTATTAAACTGAAAGAGGGAGCTTTTGCCCAGCAGACGTTGAGAATGTCGGAAAACTTTGCTCTCCAACGAACTTCCCGCCTCGTTAACTTTTACGAGTGGGCAGTGCCCTTTGTACTTTAGTGTCAACTAAAGGGGAAACAAAATGCATTCTCCAGTTGTGGGGCCCATTATGAGTCTAAAAAGGGACATCCCGTAGTCCAGGGACCAGGAATCTGGAACACTGCTCTGAAAAACAGTTGTTCTTTTATAATTGGTTTGGCCAATTGTGTAACACTCTCTCTCTCTCTCTCTCTCTCTCTCTCTGTGTGTGTGTGTGTGTGTGTGTGTATGTGACAACAAGGGCTGACATTGATGCCAAAATCCAGCATTGCCTGAGCTCTGAGAGTGCGGCTTTCTCCCGATTGAAGTGCAGAATGTTTGAGGACCGGGACACTTGCAGGGAAACCAAAATGCTTGTTTGCAAAGCTATGGTCCTACCAACCTTACTGTATGCTTGTGAAACGTGGACCACTTATAAACGCTATCTCCAACTCCTCGAAAGAGTCCATCAATGGTGTCTCCAAAAATTTTATGCATCACTTGGGAAGACAGGTGAACTAATATCAGTGTACTGGTAGAAGCAAAGATCACCAGTGTTGAAGCAATGATTCTTCAACATCAACTTCGTTGGACTGGTCATGTTGTGCAGATGCCTGATGATCGTCTTCCAAAGCAACTACTCTATTCCGAACTTAAAAATGGAAAGCGCAATGCTGGTGATCAACAAAAGAGGTTTAAAGACTCTCTTAAGGCAAATCTTTAAAAATGTAGTATAAACACCAACAATTGGGAAACACTGGCCTGCGAGCGCTCCAGTTGGAGAACAGCCTTTACCAAAGGTGTTATGGGCTTTGAAGACACTCGAACTCAGGACGTAGGGGAAAACGTGCTAAGAGGAAGGCACGCTTGGCAAATCCACATCGTGATCAACTCCCGCCCAAAAACCAATGTCCCCACTGTGGAAGGATGTGTGGATCCAGATTTGGCCTCCACAGCAGTCACTTACGGACTCATTGTTAAAACCATGTTTATGGAAGAAAATATTACTCGGCTACAAGGGATCGCAAAAGAAGGAGGAGGAGGAGGAGGAGAAGGAGGAGAAGGAGAAGGAGAAGGAGAAGGAGAAGGAGAAGGAGAAGGAGAAGGAGAAGGAGAAGGAGAAGGAGAAGGAGAAGGAGAAGGAGAAGGAGAAGGAGTGTGTGTGACAACCCAGGACATAAAAGGTGTCATTAAAACCAAAGAAAGAACTAAAATGTTAACAATCAAGATTTTCACCAAATCAATCTACAGGAAACTGTTTAATACCAAGTTAGACTGTTCTTCTAGCTAGCGCAATATTGTCTGCCTCAGGGATAGTCAACACGGCGCCCTCAATATGTTCTCAGACTCCAACTCCCATGATGCCTGGTGTCTGACCTTGTTGGTTGGTGTTGATGGGACTTGGGGTCCAACAACATCTGAAGGACACCATCTTGCTGTCTCTGGTCTACATTAACTAGCAACACCTCTCTATTTTTTCAGACAAGTGTCTACAGCCGAGCTACAGCCCTTTCCCGGTTGTTAGAGGCTTTCTTGCTAGCCTGGTTTCTTTGCTTGCAGTTCCCTCCTTTGCCCAGAGTTTGTTGGGGGCGCACTAGCTACACCTCTGCTTGACATCGAGTCCCAAATTCAGGACCTGCTCCAAACTCCAGTCCTGATATTTTGCTGCTATCATAGCACTGGAATGTTGACTATGTTTCTGGGGTCAGTCAAATCGACCCTCTTTTATTTTCTTCAGTCTTCTTGTTCAGAACTCCTAGACTCTGGATTCTTCGGATGCAGGATTTTGATCGTGGATTTGTGACAAACAGTGAGTGCAGATGTTATACTAGCAGAGGAACTTTGAGTCCGCACAAATCACATTTTGTACATTTTGAAGAAGGGTCGATTCACACACACGCAGCAGCTCCTCCTTGGGAGCAATCTTGCATGTGTGAAACAGCTGCCAGACTTGCGAGGATAGCTGTCTTTACCTCCATGGGAATAGGATGACATTTTTTTAATATTAAAAAACTTATTTATTAATGCAGCATAAAACAGTGCTTATTCACGTATCATTTCCATAAGATTGAGAACAAAGAATACTTTTATACTGTCTGGAAACCATAAGGTTGAATGTTATCATGAAAATTCTCTTTTATTATTATTATTTAAAGAATTGTTTAGTTTTTCAATTTAAAGTTTTACAGCCATTCATCGAACAACCAACATGAAAACAAGATTCCAAAGAATCTCCTGAATTTCCCTACTCCCCTTTGTGGGTCCTTTTGTTAACCATTTCCTCCTGCATCTTTTATAATCACCCAAATCTTCTAGATCTCCACTATATCCAAAATTCAACTATAAGTGTTATTCTTATCCTACTAATGATTTTAACTATTTACAATGGTTTTTAAGATAAATTATAAAATTTCCCCATTCCTTGTCTTCCTGATTTCTGATTCTTCCAGTCATTTTGGCCATTTCTCCATAATCCATCAACTTAATCTGCTATTCTTCTTTGGTAGGGACTTTGTCTTCTTTCCATCTCTGGGCCATTAACATCCAAGCAGCTGTGGTCGCAGGTTATCGTGAAAATTCTCATTCCCAAAGTTAATAAAGAGTCACTGTTTTTCTATAAATCTGTCAGTTTGGGATTTAGAAGACCCTCTTGTGGAATAAGTTGGTTTTCTTAATAGTGCGATTTCCGCTTTTTCAAAAACCCACTAATCTATGGTCCATGCTTCCAAGATGGGGAATGGTTATAGCTCAGTGGTACAACATCTGCTCTGAATTCAGAAGGTCTGAAGTTCAACAGCACCTCCAGGTAAGCCAGGAGCGCAGCTGCCAGTCAGTGTAGAGAACATTGAGGTAGATGGACCAGTGGTCTGACGCAGCTAATAATAATAATAATAATAATAATAATAATAATATTTATATCCCGCCCTCCCCAGCCGAAGCCGGGCTCAGAGCGGCTAACAACAATAAAAGTAACACAGCATTCTAAAATCAATTCATTCTAAAATCAATTCAGAATCAAATTAATGGCAACCATTGGGTTAGAGTTCTATGAGGATTACCGAAGGAGGGGGTCAGACTGTGCCCTGGCCAAAGGCCTGGTGGAACAGCTCTGTCTTGCAGGCCCTGCAGAAAGATGTCAAGTCCCGCAGGGCCCTAGTCTCTTGGGACAGAGCGTTCCACCAGATTGGGGCCACAGCTGAAAAAATCCCTGGCTCTGTTTGAGGCCAGCCTAACCTCCATGTAGCCCGGGACCTCCAAGATGTTTTTGTTTGAAGACCGTAAGGTCCTCAGTGGGACATACCAGGAGAGGCGGTCCCGTAGGTACGAGGGTCCTAGGCCACATAGGGCTTTAAAGGTCAAAACCAGCACCTTTAACCTGATCCTGTACTCTACCTGGAGCCAGTGCAGCTGGTAGAGCACCAGGTGAATGTGATCCCACGGCGAGGACCCCGTAAGGTGTCTTACCGCGGCATTCTGCACCCTCTGGAGTTTCTGGGTCAGTCTTAAGGGCAGCCCCATGTAGAGTTAGCTTCCTGTGGTTCTAGTGCAAGAAAAGACACATTCTGGCAGCACTTAATAAGTTTAATACTAATTGTCAGTCCCCCATTTTTATTTTCTCTCTTGGAAGACACAATGAGGTTATTTTGGGAGTATGTAGGCAAGTGGCTGCCTGTTCTCCATTGAATAATTGTCAAAATATTGTTTCAGAATTGGCTGGTATTAGGATAGGTCCCAAAATGATATGAAATCAGCTAGAGGGAAGTTATTACAATTAGGAATGCTGGTGTAGGAACGGCATATTATTGCCGTCAAACCAACGATTCATGTTTTGCCAGACAGACACATGAAAGGGCTGAGGCTCATAGAGCTTTCTGATAAAACTTGCTAGAGAGAACTCTGTGAGATCACTTCCTTTGTCCGCCTTGGCAGGAAGCTGTACATACTTCCTTCCTGCCTGGGCAGCATTCTCTTTCTTCATCATGCCGTCATGAGCTCTGCAGCTCAGACACCATTTATGAACTTACATTTTGAACTTTTGCAATTTAGATACTAGTTAGAAACCTGCCCTCACTTTGCTACTGTAATTGCTACTTCAAGACCTAGATTATGTAAGTAAATGCTACTTTTACTTCTTCACAAACCAATGTCTGTGTGATTGTAATTTTTAAGAGGGAGAAAAGAGGTAAAAAAATCAGCATCCTGGATTATTCTTTCTAGAAAGTTAAATCAACCTTACCTTAGCTTTCAAGTTTACAGCTGAAAAGGACGGTAATCTGCTGATCTCACTCACGTGAGCAAAGAAGGATAATAACTAAATAATATATCCTCTCCTAGTGCCTAAATGCATTCTGACAGTGGGGAGAGCAAAGGCTGTCCATCAAACTCACATTCCAGAACTGCCAATGGAATCATCTGACTTAGCTCAGTTTATTAGAGTGTGGTGATTATAATGCCAAGGTTGTAGGTTCAAGCCCCATGTGGGACAGCTGCATATTCCTGCATTGCGGGAAGTTGGACTAGATGATTGTCAGGGTCTCTTCCAACTCTAAAATTATGGAATCATTTCGTGGAGACGAATCAGCGTATAGAGGGGAGGTCCAAAAAATATCTACATGGTGCCTAGGGAACAACTTGCACCTTAATATCAGCAAGACAAAGGAGATGGTGTTGGACTTTTGGAGGAAGAGAGGAGGACTAGCCCCGCTGTACATCGGGGAGGGCTGTGTGGAAAGAGTCTCTTCCTTTAAATTCCTGGGAGTTTATCTCAGTGAAGACCTTACTGGGAAAATAAACGTAAGAAAGCCCAACAGAGACTCCATCTCCTCAGAATATTGCGGAAGAACGATGTCAATCAACATTTGATGATCTCCTTCTACCGGTCCACAATAGAAAGTGTCCTTTCCTACTGCATCACGGTGTGGTATGCTGGTTTGACACCAACAGATAGGAAGTGCCTACAGAGGGTGGTGAATACAGCACAAGATATTATGAGCTGTCCCATGAATCCACTGGATGAAATAGCGGAAGAACGTTGCCTCAGGTGAGTGAGGAAAATTCTCAGGGATGATTCACACCCTGGCCAGCACTTTCTTGATCTCCTGCCCTCGGGCAGAAGATATAGAAGCATGATTAGTCGCACCAACAGGGTAAAGAACAGCTTCTATCCATGGGCTGTTAGGCTGCTGAAGGAAAAGATAACAACAGGGCAACTGACTTTCGGGTTTGGTGGGTGTGCGTCAGCAAACGAGGGGAATTAAGTCGAAGAGAGCTGAGTGGGGGGTGCTCGTGTAATTTCACTGTATACAAGTTGTGCAAGCGACAATAAAGTATTTCCATTTCAATTATATGGTTCAATGAATCATGACTGAAGTAAAACAGAGCCTTGATGCTGCACGTATTTAAACTATGGAATTTGCTTCTGCGACGGCTGCCAGCTTGGATGATTTTAAAAGAGGATTGGATAAATTCATGGAGGAGAGGATTATTGATGACGACTAGCCATGACGGCTCTGTTCTGCTCCCACAGTCAGAGGCAGCAATGCTTTTGAAGACCAGTTGCAGGAAACCATCGGAGGAGAAGGTGTTCTTGTGATCGAATCCTGCTTGCTGGTTTTCCACAGGCACCTGCTTGGCCCATTTAAGAACAGGATGCAGGCCTAGATGGGCCACTGGCCAGATTCAATAGGTTCCTCTTGTGTTCTTATGACCCCTGTGTGTTTTATCTTCTGGGTGTGATGGCCTGGGAATCGGATTCAGAGGCTGAACCTGAGGAATGCCAGCCTGCACAGGAGTCCCCGCCTCCAGAACCAGCTGAGCCGGGGCTGGGACTTGAACCCGAAGGGTCCTCACCTGTGCCGGATCCTCAGGAGCAGACACCAGCTGAATCTGCTCTGGCTCCGGGGGTGATGGAGGACCCATTGCCTGCAGGTGCTCCACTCTCAGCCCCGTCAGAGGAAGCGGAGGTTGCCTCTGGGTCCGGTAACCCTCCAGCTTCTTCTGAGCTGCAGAGGCTCAGGGCAGAGAGGCGGAGGGAACTAAGTTCTCGCAGGAGGAGTGCTCGCCTCCAGGCCAGGAGAGGTGAGTCACCTGTGGACCGGGGCCGCCCTATGCCTCAGAGGAGATAAAGGCCAGCCAGCCCAGTCCCAGATTGCGGGAGCAACACTGTTGGTAGCCTGTTCCTGCTGGCACCCTGTCCTGCTCTTCTGCCAGAGTTCCTGACCACACCCGACTCCTTGCCTTGGACCCCGCTTCAGCCTTGACAGATAGCCTCCATACCACACCCTCAACCTCGGACTGGTCTCGGACCATGCCACATGGTAACCCCCTGGGAGCAGCACACTGGGACTTTGAAGGAGCTCTGGAGGAAAATGTCCTTCTGGACCTGCCAAAGGCGGATGCAGGCAGCGGGAATTTGACCACCAGGTGGGGATCACTGTGTCCCTAAGGAATGCTTAAGGGGGCTGAGCCAATGCAAACAGGAACTGAGCAGGAAAAGCAAACAGTTCCTTGCTGCATTGTGGATGTTTACTGGGGCCTTTTGCAGGCACCATAGGAGGTGCTGGCAGATGCAAAGTATCTAGGTTTGGGGTTGATCACACCTAGAGGAGTTCATATAAGGCTGAAACGAATGCATTCCAAAAGGGGCCTCTCAAAATTCTCATCTGCTGTTGACTATCTGGTGGATAGCCTCCAATATTTAGCCATTTGCAGAATATTCGCAGGATGTTTGCTATCCATATTTGAGAGCCCATCATTCTATATTTCAGCAGCAGATATTTCACACTGATATTTGAATCCAGCAGCTGAGATATCACGTCCTTTGGACACTATTTGATGAGCTAAAATACAGCGGTTGCCACACTTGGAGTTGTCTCAGGTATCAGGACAGGAGATATGAGACCTTGGACAGTTTCTGCCAGCCAGGGTTGGCAATACTGAGCTCAATGGTCCAATAGCTTGTGAGCCATCTTATTTAATAATAATAATAATTCTTATTCCTATGGCCTTGGCGTTTGCAAACTGTTCCAGGCTCGCATTCCTAGACCTTCAGAGTGCAGCCTTGTGCAAATCAATACCGTTCCCCCAGCGATGGCCTCTCTAATTAGTCTCAAATGTGTATTTAGTTAAGGAAATGTCTAGGGAGCCCAGCAGTAAAGTTAATTGCTTGCAAAGGTTTTAATGGTGATCTGATTGCATTAGCTTTCGACTGCTGCTGACTTTGGCAGCGGGCTCTATAATTTTCACCGAATTTATTCTACCTTTGACCCTAGACCTTCCTGCCCCCCTTTGAAACCTGCTGCAGAAAATACAGCCCATGAATTTGACTTTTTAGTGCCCCTCGGTCTATTTTTAGGTATGGGTGTTTGGTGGGGAATCTGCATAATTTCAAATATTCTAGCCTGGATAATCGCATGGAGACTGTGGTTCTGTGTGAATTTCATAAGGGTTTGCTTTTAATTCGTTTTAAGGAAATCTGCAGTGAATTCTCGGGCATGACAAAAGGAGAGTGGTTTAATGGCTCAATAGAGATGACTGTGAACCAGGAGGTTGGTGGTTTGAGCCCACCCAGGGATGGCTGTGAGCAGAATTCCTGCATTGCAGGGGGTTGGACTAGATGACCCTCAGGGTCACTTCCAAATCTGCAATTCTATGATTCTATGGTTGACTTGCTCACCGTCAGTGGTGTAGCGTGGGTTGCGAGCACCTGGGGCCATGTGGAGGGGATGACTGGGAAACAGGCGGAGAATACATGCACATTCAACTGCTTAATCACGTCCACATCAACGCATCAAACCAACTTGTTGGTTTGACCAGTTAAAGATGAGGAAGTTAAATCTATAATGATTCAACAGGTGAGAGATTTTGGATATCTTCTTCTTTGGCAATCACTCGTAGCCAAGTAAGATTGTCTTCCATAAACATGGTTTTAACAATGAGTCCGTAAATGACTGTGGAGGCCAGTTCTGGATCTACCTAGACAGATTAGAGAACTGGGCCAAAACAAACAAGATGAATTTTAACAGGGAGAAATGTAAAGTATTGCACTTGGGCAAAAAAAATGAGAGACACAAATACAAGATGGGGGACATCTGGCTTGAGAGCAGTACATGTGAAAAGGATCTAGGAGTCTTGGTTGACCACAAACTTGACATGAGCCAACAGTGTGACGCGGCAGCTAAAAAAGCCAATGCAATTCTGGGCTGCATCAATAGGAGTATAGCATCTAGATCAAGGGAAGTAATAGTGCCACTGTATTCTGCTCTGGTCAGACCTCACCTGGAGTACTGTGTCCAGTTCTGGGCACCACAGTTCAAGAAGGACACTGACAAACTGGAACGTGTCCAGAGGAGGGCAACCAAAATGGTCAAAGGCCTGGAAACGATGCCTTATGAGGAACGGCTAAGAGAGCTGGGCATGTTTAGCCTGGAGAAGAGGAGGTTAAGGGGTGATATGATAGCCATGTTCAAATATATAAAAGGATGTCACATAGAGGAGGGAGAAAGGTTGTTTTCTGCTGCTCCAGAGAAGCGGACACGGAGCAATGGATCCAAACTACAAGAAAGAAGATTCCACCTAAACATTAGGAAGAACTTCCTGACAGTAAGAGCTGTTCGACAGTGGAATTTGCTGCCAAGGAGTGTGGTGGAGTCTCCTTCTTTGGAGGTCTTTAAGCAGAGGCTTGACAACCATATGTCAGGAGTGCTCTGATGGTGTTTCCTGCTTGGCAGGGGGTTGGACTCGATGGCCCTTGTGGTCTCTTCCAACTCTATGATTCTATGATTCTATGATTCTATGTCCTTCCACAGTGGGGACACAGGTTTACGGGCAGGAGTTGATCCCGGTGAGGGTTTGCCAAGCGTGCCTTCCTCTTAGCACGTTTCTCCCTTGTGTTCGAGTGTTCTCCTGAGTTCGAGTGTCTACAAAGCCCATGACACCTTTGGTAAAGGCTGTTCTCCAACTGGAGCGCTCGCAGGCCAGTGTTTCCCAGTTGTCAGTGTTTATACTACATTTTTTAAGATTTGCCTTGAGAGAGTCTTTAAACCTCTTTGTTGACCACCAGCATTACACTTTCCATTTTTAAGTCGGGAATAGAGTAGTTGCTTTGGAAGTCAATCATCAGGCACCCGCACAACATGACCAGTCCAACAAAGTTGATGTTGAAGAATTGTTGCTTCCACACTGGTGATCTTTGCTTCTTCCAATACACTGGTATTAGTTTGCCTGTCTTCCCAAGAGATGTGCAAAAAATTTTGGAGACACCGTTGATGGAATCTTTCGAGGAGTTGGAGATGGCGTTTATAAGTGGTCCATGTTTCACAAGCATACAGTAGGGTTAGTAGTACCATAGCTTTGTAAACAACATTTTGGTTTCCCTGCAAATGTCTCGGTCCTCAACACTCTGTGGGAAAAACTATCGAAAGAGGATTTAAAATTTACAGTGTGTTACATGCTGAAAGAAAACTACATGAAGATGATGTACTGTTGGTATTTAACACCCAGTAAGTAAGCAAAAGTGGGACGTGGGTGGGGCTGTGGTATTACCACTGAGCCTAGGGCTTGCCGATCGGAAGGTCGGTGGTTTGAATCCCTGCGACGGGGGTGAGCTCCTGTTGCTCGGTCCCTGCTCCTGCCAACCTAGCAGTTCAAAAGCACGTCAAAGTGCAAGTAAATATTTTTTTTTTTGTTTTACTCCTCCAAAAACTAGGTGCGTCCTATGGTCTGGTGCGTCTTATAGAGCAAAAAATACGGTAAATAGGTACCGCTCCGGCGGGAAGGTAAATGGCGTTTCCGTGCTCTGCTCTGGTTCGCCAGAAGCGGCTTAGTCATGCTAGCCACATGACCTGGAAAAACTGTCTATGGACAAATGCCGGCTCCCTTGGCCAGTAAAGCGAGATGAGCGCCGCAACCCCAGAGTCGTTCGTGACTGGACTTAACTTTCAGGAGTCCTTTACCTTTTTTAAGTAAGTGAAAATGTATAGGACTAGCTCAAATGTATGTTGGAGATGTAAGGAAAAGGAGGGCACCTGTTATCACATGCGGTGGAACTGTAAAATGATAAAGGAATTCTGGGAAATGATATATAATGAATTAAAGAAAATGTTTAAAATAACATTTATCGAAAGACCAGAAGCCTTTCTCTTAGGAATTCTAGGTGCAGACATACCGAAGGATAAGAGAAGACTATTCATGTACAGCTTCAAGGATGTAGTTGCCCAGCGATGGAAAGAGGAGAAGATGCCAACAGAAGCGGACTGGCAGATGAAATTATTTGACAATGCAGTGATGGCAAGATTGACAGGGAAACTCAGAAATCAGGAGGGTCAAAACTTCAACAGGGAATGGAACAAATACAGATTGTATCTAAAGGAACACTGTAATCACTTGAGCACTTTGGCAGGCTTTCAGTAACTCCTGCAATGTTACGGATACTTTGGATATTGTGGAGAACTTCAGTGTAAAGAAATTATAATACGCAGTTGACTTAGATATACTAAGGACCCATGGAGGGGGTCCTAAGATTCAGAAGAATCTTGTTTGATTCTAAAATTTAAATGTGTTACATGTCTGATTTATTTTGTAAAACCAATAAAATTATTTCCAAAAAAAAAAGTTGTTGGTTTGAAGCTATGAGACGGGGTCCCAGTGACTTAAAAATGAGAGGAAGAGTGTAGCAATTGTTTTACACGATGAAACTTAATTTTTGAAAATGTCTTCAATGAGGGGTCATGAAAATATGTTTTGGGGCATGTGAAATTCAAATCTGCTATTATTTTTGTGAATGGGCAACATTTAGCTTGGTAAGTCTCCATTTGATGATGAAACACATAAACTGCTTTCAGAAAACAAAACAAAACAATTTCTCTTGAAAATGACAGGTAATGCTAAATTATAATGATAACAGTAAATAAAATAATATCAGTATATATAGTATAACTGCAAGTACTTGGAATCCTTTTTAATGATTCCTCTGCCATTTTACATGCATTTTACTTACCAAGCAAAGCTGAATTATATTGATTTAAGCAAAATCTCTTCTAAATTCCCAAGTCAGGTTACAACTTTTTAGCACCTCTAATTTTTTTTTTTTTTTTGGAATTTGAAAGTTGAAAAATTCAACATGCCCTGGACTGTGGCGTAGAATAACAACAACAACAACAATAATAATATACAGGTATACAGGACCGAGGTTGTTTAGGGTTTGAAAGGTCAGCACCAACACTTTGAATTGTGCTCGGAAACGTACCGGGAGCCAATGGAGATCTTTCAGGACCAGTGTAATATGGTCTCAGCGGCCGCTCCCAGTCGCCAGTCTAGCTGCCACATTCTGGATTAGTTGCAGGTTCCGGGTCACCTTCAAAGTTAGCCCCACGTAGAGCGCATTGCAGTAGTCCAAGCGGGAGATAACCAGAGCATGCACCACTCTGGCGAGACAGTCCACGGGCAGGTGGGATCTCATCCTGCGTACCAGGTGGAGCTGGTAGACAGCCGCCCTGGACACAGAATTGACCTGCGCCTCCATGGACAGCTGTGAGTCCAAAATGACTCCCAGGCTGCTCACCTGGTCCTTCAGGGGCACAGTTACCCCATTCAGGACCAGGGAGTCCTCCACACCTGCCCGCCCCCTGTCCCCCCAAAGCAGAACTTCTGTCTTGTTTAGCATTTCCTGGTAGGGCTGGTAAAGAACCATGGGTTGCTGCTGCTTGTCAGTGTGGACATTATGGAGCTAAATGGACCAATGGTTTGACTCAGTATAAAGCAGGGGAACGTTCCACCAGTTGATGGTAGGCATCCCAGTTTTGGTAGGCATCATGCCCCGTGGATGCCATAGGCAGGCTAGGACATTCCCCATCCCACCTGGGCCAGCTAAAGAATACGTATTCGTCAGCAAAGCCCCGCAGGCTGCGTCGGAGCTCCCCCGTCTATAAAAAGACAGGATATTTTGTTTCCAACGAAATATTAAATCCCCCATTCTGTCACACCTCTGAATGGTTTCTCGCTAGGGGTAGAAAAATAATACTATGAAATTACCCTTTTAATAGATGGTTATATATACATATAGAATAATTTTAGAATTCCTTCCTTTCAGGGCCGTTATTCTTGGTCGGTGGCCAACCATGTCTGGAAAAACATTGGCAGAGACTTTTGCGGGGGTGGCGCAGAGGGCAGGGAGTTAAGGGGGCAGGGAGGAGGGGGAAAATATGAATCGAGGGGAGAAATGGAATCACGCTGGTGGGGGAATAAAGTCTTTATGTGGTCCAGTCTTTGGGCCTTGGCTCATTTCTGGGGCTTGGGATGAGGAGCAGCAGAGAAGCAGTTTTATAAATGTGGGATTGCATGAGGAAGTCAAACTCTCCTTAGAAAAGTCAGCTGTGTGCTGGGATCAGGGGTAACCCAAGCAACGCGGTCCAGGTCCTGTCCTGAATCCAAGGGTTCTGCGAGGAGTCAGTCCGCCAGGGCCAAGGCAGGACACAAGGCAAGGTCAGGCACAGGATCACATGCAGGTTCTGGCAAACAGCAATGTTGCTCCCACAACCTGGGGCAGGGTCTGACAGCCTTTTATCTCTTTTGGGGTAACGGCTGGTCCTGATCCTCCGGCGACTCACCTCCCTGTCTCGCCCGAAGGTGAGCACTCCTCCTGCAAGTACTCAGGTCTCTCCTCCTCTCAGACCTTAGTCTCTGCAGCTCGGGAGACATCGGTGGGTTACTAGACCCAGAGGCCGCCTCAGCCTCCCCTGACCCAACCGGTAGTGGAGCAGCTGTAAGTGATGGCCCAGCTGGAGGCAACGAGGTAATCCCCGCATCTGGAGCCAGGGCAGGCTCAGGCCCCTGACTCGGCCCAGCTGGTGCTTGTTGCAGGGGAACCTGTGCAGACTGGGGCTCTTCAGAATCAGGCCCCAGACTAGGTTCAGCTGTCGCCTGAGGCAAAGGGTCCGGTGCGAACTGAGACTCCTCTGGCTCTGAGTCTGAAACCAAGTCCCAGGCTATCACAGGCTGTCAACGCTGGACATTCTGGCACTCCAACATGGAGAACCTCAGACCTATAGGACCTGTCATAGCCTGGTTGGGCACAGAGGAATAGTAGGATGTGATGACCCCTCAAGGGAAGCGTGGGATGTGATATATAAGTAGCAGTCAAGTACAACATTCCTTGTTTTCCTAGAGTGGACATGCAGGGGAATGTTTGGTCCAGCCAGTCAAAAACTTCCTGTTTCCTCCTGGCTGGGGCACACTTCCTTTGCATGTGACTAGAGGTGGGTGTGACCTTACCTGTCCAGGTAACAAAAGGGACAAGGCACGCAGCACTCTTTTTGACTTCCTCCGTCGTTGGAGCAACTTTTAGCTAGAGATGATCTGTCGGCTTCCAGCCCACAGAGAGGACACTGGGATTATCCCCATATGGGATAGATCCACATATATCTACTTTGTAACTAAGCCTGCCTTCAGGGATCCATCTGTGAACTGAATGTGAGTAAACTACTTTTATATACAGTGGTACCTTGGTTTACAACCATAATCCGTTCTGGAGGTCTGTTCATAAACCAAAACAGGTTGTAACCCAAGGCACACTTTCACCAATGGGACCTTCCTCCAAAAATTCTTCGTAATAATAATTAAAAAGGGTTGTAATCCAAAAAAAAAGTTCACAACCGGGACACGCACTTCTGGATTCGACGTGCTTGTAATCCAAAACGTATGCAAACCAGACTGTTCGCAAACCAAGGTACCGCTGTACTTTACACAAGATTATAGTGTGTTTATTCTTTTAAGAGGGATCTAAGGGAACTTAAAGGGACACGGATTAAACCACAGAGCCTAGGACTTGACGATCAGAAGGTCGGCGGTTCAAATCCCTGTGACGGGGTGAGCTCCCATTGCTCGGTCCCTGCTCCTGCCAACCTAGCAGTTCCAAAGCACAAGTGCAAGTAGATAAATAGGTACCGCTCTGGTGGGAAGGTAAACGGCGTTTCCATGCGCTGCTCTGGTTTGCCAGAAGCGGCTTAGTCATGCTGGCCACAGGACCCGGAAGCTGTACGCCGGCTCCCTCGGCCACTAAAGCAAGATGAGCACCACAACCCCAGAGTCGGCCATGACTAGACCTAACGGTCAGGGGTCCCTTTACCTTTACCTATAAGGGAGCCTGCCCTTTGCCTGCCCATCAGAGCCGGTGCGTCATGTGAGGCTGGGCCTCGGTGGTGGCACCCTCTCTTCCTCCTCTCCCGTAGCTGCTATAAGCAGCTCAAGGGAGGAGACCGACAACAACAGCCATGGAGAGGCCATGGAGAGGCAAGAATTGCTCCCTCGCTGCTCCCACTTGGGACAAGCTCCAGCTTATTCTCCTCTCAAGTGTGAGAGCCAGCGTGGTTTAGTGGTTAAGAGCAGTAGTCTCGTAATCTGGTGAACCGGGTTCGCGTCTCCGCTCCTCCACCTGCAGCTGCTGGGTGACCTTGGGCCAGTCACACTTCTCTGAAGTCTCTCAGCCCCACTCACCTCACAGAGTGTTTGTTGTGGGGGAGGAAGGGAAAGGAGAATGTTAGCCGCTTTGAGACTCCTTTGGGTAGTGATAAAGCAGGATATCAAATCCAAACTACTACTACTACTACTACTCTTCTTCTTCTTCTTCTTCTTCTTCTTCTTCTTCTTCTTCTTCTTCTTCTTCTTCTTCTCTGCGAGCTCGGTTGCAGCAGCACTGGCAGGGGAAATAGGGACATTCCGGGATCAAATCAGAAGCCAGGATGGCTTTCGTAATTCCAGGTCTGCCCCTGGAAAAATCTGGACACTTGGAGGGTATGGGAAAACAATTTGTTTTTATTTTATTTTATAGGATGAAAAAATTCTTTATTGAAATTCATTAATGTCATTATATACACATACATACTCTCTCTCTCTCTCTCTTTATATATATATATATTCTTAAATTATTTTAACTTAGAATGTTAATTTGACCTTCTAATTCCACTTAGATATCAGCTAAGCTAAAATCATATAATGATACATAAAATAGAATAAAACAACAACAAACTGAAGTAAAATAAATACAGTATAGACTTCCCATCATTTCCCGATATAGCTGACATTTGTGATTTTGAATGTACTTATAATTATTACCTTACATTTAATATACTTTCTTACATCCTACCATACCAATTTTCCTTTATTTCTTAATATTTTATGTACACAAGGGTCATTCAAACACTACCATGGATAATATGTCACTGTTATTTTTTTGTAAACATTTCCCATTTTTGAGAAAATAATTGTTTGGTGTTACCTCTTAACCTATTTGTTAGTTGAGCCATTTCCACATAGTCTAATAATTTATTTTGCCATTCTGTTAGCGATGGGAAAACAATTTAAGCACAATAAAACGTCTTGCTCATGAGTGTTAGACCAATGTTTTCTCTCTTCCCTTTTTTGAATCCCGTTTCTTTTCTCATCAGTTGCTGGAGGGTGATTGGGAAGAAAGTGCGCAGGGGCGAAGTTTTATTTCCCGCACAGTGCCAACTTAAGCGGCCTCATCTCTCCGGGTTCTTAGCGTAGTAGCAGCAGCAGCATCGCCCCTGTTCTCTCCAAGCCAGGTGTTCCTTGTTAACAGCGCGGCTGAGCAAAGAGGAGATGAATGAAAAGCTTTTCCAAGAGCACGGGCTAGAAATAGCTCTCCGGTCTTCCCCCCTGCCAAATCCATCTTCCCACACTCAGATGCTGTGACTTGCACACATCTGAAGTGCGCAGGCTGCTGGGGTGGCTCTAGATGGGGCTGGATCCACACAAAGCTAGCAGCGCTTTGCTCTGCGGAAAGCAAGGAGTCTTTAGCCATCAGGGCTAGGGTCTACTGATAGCAAGATGCACACAGCATCTTAAAATAGTGTTAGTATCTTCAGCTCACAGGCAGAGGTACCTGGCCTCCCCCGAGGCAATTGAGCGAGATACTGTGTTTACCGTCCGTCTGCGACCCCGGCAGGCTAGGTAAACAAACCCGGCGATTCTTCTCATTAGTCGTGAGAAGAACACACCCTCTGCTTCTCTGCTTCTCTCTCCCTCCCTGCATTCTCCCAGGGAGGAGAAATGAGACAGACAGGAGTCCTTTCTACATGTTTTATTCCTGTCACTCAACAGTACATAGAAATGTGACTGCACCCTTCAGTCTCCATCAGAAGAGTCACAACTCCTCCCCTGTACTTCCAGTACAGGTCATATGACACACTGAGCTAACATCCGGTGCTCAGTACAGAGAATAGGCTCCACCTTTTCTCCAACAGTACATCTGCAAACCTGTTTTGCATTCCAGCCATCTGGAGCTGGCTTTTGCCTTGGTGCTTTTTCCCAACAAATAGGAGGGGAGGCTCTTTTGATCTTGCCAAACTTTCTTGCTAACCTGCCACCCTCACCCATTTTGCCTCAGCTCCGTGCTTTGCGGTCCTTTTTTTAAAAAAAATCATTCATTCATTCATTTATTTATATAATTTATAAATTTAACAATTTAAAATACTCCTTTTTACATCTTTAAGATATCAATGACTTTCTTGCTTCTCTTTCCATGGTTCGTTTTACATACATATCATAAATCCCTGCATAGTTTACAAAATCTATACCAGTCAGTACGGGTAATAAAGGTAAAGGAGCCCTGGACGGTTAAGTCCAGTGAAAGGCGACTCTGGGGCTGGAGAGCTCATCTCGCTTTCAGGCTGAGGGGGTCGGCCTTTGTCCACAGACAGCTTTCCGGGTCCTGTGGCCAGCTTGACTAAACCGCTTCTGGCGCAACAAGACACCGTGACGGAAACCAGAGCGCATGGAAATGACGTTTACCTTCCCGCCGCAGCGGTACCTATTTTTCTACTTGCACTGGTGTGCTTTCGAACTGCTAGGTTGGCAGGAGCTGGGACAGAGCAATGGGAGCTCACTCTGTCGCGGCGATTTGAACCGCTGACCTTCTGGTCGGCAACCCCAAGAGGCTCAGTGGTTTAGACCACAGCGCCACCCGCATCCCATGCCACACTCAGGAGGAGCCGGCCACTGAAACCGCACCGCACTTGGCCTCCTCAACATTGAGGGGGTGCGGATCCTTCCCAACAGATATTGAGGGGGCCGAAGACACCTTGGCCCCATAGAGTTGGTGCTGATCAGAGTAAAGGTAAAGGGTAAAGGTACCCCTGACCGTTAGGTCCAGTCGTGGACGACTCTGTGGTTGCAGCGCTCATCTCGCTTTATTGGCCGAGGGAGCCGGCGTACATCTTCTGGGTCATGTGGCCAGCAGGACTAAGCTGCTTCTGACGAACCAGAGCAGCGCACAGAAATGCCGTTTACCTTCCCGCTGGAGTGGTACCTATTTATCTACTTGCCCTTTGACGTGCTTTCGAACTACTAGGTTGGCAGGAGCAGGGACTGAGCAATGGGAGCTCACCCCGTCGTGGGGATTCGAACCACCGACCTTCTGATCAGCAAGTCCTAGGCTCTATGGTTTAACCCAGAGCGCCACCCGTGTCCCCTGATCAGAAGATAATGTCAAATTTCCTTCACACTCAAAGTTAAATGAGCAATCAGTCAGACAGAGTCTATTACCACTTCCCTTAAAGTCAAGCGGATTCTCAAGGCTAAGGGATCTCTCGCCAATCAGTCTAATCAGGCAGTCGAGACACTTGCCCGTCAAGCAATCAACACACCTGGAAGCCTTTTCCCAATCATTTCCTTGTGGATTTCCTCCTATGACACTTCGGCACCCAGTTGCCGGTATTTTGCATTCACATTTTGTATCTTTATGTTGGGAACTGCCCCGTGATGTTCGGATGAAGGGCTGTATACAATTTAATGAAGCAATATTGGTGGGTTCTCTGTTTCTGACATGGGATGGAATTAGCTCCTGGTCAGAAGACACCCATGCATGACTCAGGTGTATAAAGTTCTCATCCTGGGAACTTCTTGCTTGTTCTCTTAGAATGGCAATGGCACCCACCTGAGAAGTGCCCCAACTGAGCTCCGGTGAGCTCTGGTTGAATAAAAACCCTGACTAACACCAAGGTGGGATGCGGGTGGCGCTGTGGGTTAAACCACAGAGCCTAGGGCTTGCCGATCAGAAGGTCGGCGGTTCGAATCCCTGTGACAGGGTGAGCTCCCGTCGCTTGGTCTCTGCTCCTGCCAACCTAGCAGTTCAAAAGCACGTCAAAGTGCAAGTAGATAAATAGGTACTGCTCCGGTGGGAAGGTAAACGGCCTTTCCATACGCTGCTCTGGTTCGCCAGAAGCGGCTTAGTCATGCTGGCCACATGACCTGGAAGCTGTACGCCAGCTCTCTTGGCCAGTAAAGCGAGATGAGCGCCGCAACCCCAGAGTCGTCCGTGACTGGACCTAATGGTCAGGGCTCCCTTTACCTTTTTACTCATTGACCACATCCACTGCCCCCCTCAAGAGTTAGGGCCAAATCTTCAGACTCAAGGATGTTCTCCAGGGCTTCAGGAATAGTGTCTTCACAGCTCCCGAATGGTGGCCACACAGATATTGGCTCAAAAAATATTGGGGAAATGGTTTTGTATGTATGTTTCCACTGATAGTGGCTAAGCAGCTTTACGGGGTCATTTTTGTACCCCAAGCTGGAATCTAATGTACTTTGAGGTAGTAGAAAATGTACAGTAGGTCTGGGAAAGATATTCGATTCAGTTTTCATTTAAACACGAGTCAACCACGGTACATAACAGCATAAGAAGAGTCCTCAGGATCAGGCCAGTGGCCCATCTAGTCCAGCATTCTGTTCTCACAGGGGCAAACCAGAAGCCTGTGGGAAACCCGTAAGCAGGATTTAAGCATAAGAGCCCTCTCTCCTCCTGTGGTTTCCAACATGGGGTGGTGCTGTGGTCTAAACCACTGAGCCTCTTGGGCTTGCTGATCAGAAGGTCGGCGGTTCAAATCCCCATGACAGGGTGAGCTCCCGTTGCTCAGTCCCAGCTCCTGCCAAACTAGCAGTTCGAAAGCACACCAGTGCAAGTAGATAAATAGGTACCGCTCCGGCAGGAAGGTCAAGAGCATTTCCATGTGCTCTGGTTTCCATTACGGTGTCCAGTTGCGCCAGAAGTGGTCATGCTGGCCACATGACCCAGAAAGCTGTCTGTGGACAAACTCTGTCTCCCTCGGTCTGAAAGCGAGATGAGCACTGCAACCCTAAAGTCGCCTTTGACTGGACTTATCCATCCAGGGGTCCTTTACCTTTTTTACCTAGTCAGAACCATTGGCTCCCAGTACATATCCGAGCACAATTCAAAGTGTTCAAACACCTTTAAATCCCTAGATGGCCTTGGCCCATTACAGTGGTACCTTGGGTTTACAGGCACTTCAGGTTACAAACGCTTCAGGTTACAGACTCTGCTAACCCAGAAATAGTACCTTGGGCTAAAAACTTTGCTTCAGGATGAGAACAGAAATCGCACGGCAGCGGCACGGTGGCAGTGGGAGGCCCCATTAGCTAAAGTGGTACTTCAGGTTAAGAACAGTTTCAGGTTAAGTACGGACCTCCAGAATGAATTAAGTTCTTAACCCGAGGTACCACTGTATACCTGAAGGAGTGTCTCCACCCGCATCATCCAACCCGGACACTGAGGTCCAGCTCCAAAGGCCTTCTGGTGGATCCCTACCTGCGAGAAGTGAGGTTAGAGGGAACCAGGCAAAGGGCCTTCTTGGTAGTGGCGCCCATATATCCAGGTTTTCACAGACATTTTGCTGATTAAGCCAAGATCTGCCCAGCTGCCATTTTGCTGAGCGGTTCCCAGATGTATCCAGGAAAACCCAGACATAAGGCAGCCCTAGTACAAGGCACCTTCCAACTATCTTAGGGATTCCATTCTGGATTTGTTTAGGGTTTCCTCCTTTAACCTTTTCTTCTACTGAAGATGTCCTGCAAGGCAGTGGAGCTTTAGGATCAGAGTGATTCTCCTGGAAAGCCAAGTGCAGGGTGGGGACCAAACTACCCCAGAAGAAACACGACGTGTCCCCCCACAAGAGGTACTTTTGTTGTTGTTTAGTCGTTTAGTCGTGTCCGACTCTTGGTGACCCTCTGGACCAGAGCACACCAGGCACTCCTGTCTTCCACCGCCTCCCGCAGTTTGGACAAACTCATTCTGGTAGCTTCCAGAACACTGTCCAACCATCTCGTCCTCTGTCGTCCCCTTCTCCTTGTGCCCTCCATCTTTCCCAACATCAGGGACTTTTCCAGGGAGTCTTCTCTTCTCATGAGGTGGCCAAAGTATTGGAGTCTCAGCTTCAGAATCTGTCCTTCTAGTGAGCACTCAGGGCTGATTTCCTTCAGAATGGAGAGGTTTGATCTTCTTGCAGTCCATGGGACTCCCAAGAGTCTCCTCCAGCACCATAATTCAAAAGTATCAATTCTTCGGCAATCAGCCTTCTTTATGGTCCAGCTCTCACTTCCATACATCACTACTGGGAAAACCATAGCTTGAACTATACGGACCTTTGTTGGCAAGATGTCTCTGCTTTTTAAGATGCTGTCTAGGTTTGTCATTGCTTTTCTCCCAAGAAGCAGGCATCTTTTAATTTCGTGGCTGCTATCACCATCTGCAGTGATCATGGAGCCCAAGAAAGTAAAATCTCTCACTGCCTCCATTTCTTCCCCTTCTATTTGCCAGGAGGTGAAGGGGCCAGTGGCCATGTTCTTAGTTTTTTTGATGTTTGAGCTTCAGACCATATTTTGCGCTCTCCTCTTTCACCCTCATTAAAAGCTTCTTTAATTCCTCCTCACTTTCTGCCATCAAGGTTGTGTCATCTGCATATCTGAGGTTGCTGATATTTCTTCAAGAGGTACTACCCCTCCCCTAACACCCCACATACCCCAATCAATTAAAACAAGTGAAGCAAGCCTGTGAGTAGGAACTGAGACACGACACACAAGGAAAACAGAACAGGTTGGGAAGAGGAAAGAGAAGCCCTTTGATTCTTATTACTATTTTAAATATCCAGTGCATTCTGAGCTCCGCCTGTTTTTCAAGGATGCTGAAATAAAACACTACATGCATCCGCATTAAAATAGGGGCGATTAGCCCCATTGCCATCACATGTAATGCATGTAGTGATATGTCAAAAACAGCACATCCAAATCATCTAAGCCAGGCATCCCCAAACTCAGCCCTCCAGATGTTTTGGGACTACAATTCCCATCATCCCTGACCACTGGGTCCTGTTAGCTAGGGATGATGGGAGTTGTAGTCCCAAAACATCTGGAGGGCTGAGTTTGCGGATGCCTAATCTAAGCAGACGTTCTACAGCTTATTGCTATACAAAATTAATTGCCTTTAATATAAAGGCAGACAATTTTGGGTTTGTTTTTTTCTTCCATTCCTCACTACTCCCAGCTGCTTCAGAGAAGGATCAGCAAATTCAAATCAGCAAATGCCAGCTGGCTTATTTTTCCGAACAATAATTACAGGGATTTCTTTGACAAGATATTTCTAATTGGCC
The DNA here is from genome assembly GCF_964106645.2 of Podarcis pityusensis. Taxonomy (NCBI): domain Eukaryota; kingdom Metazoa; phylum Chordata; class Lepidosauria; order Squamata; family Lacertidae; genus Podarcis; species Podarcis pityusensis. The sequence continues at coordinate 5,313,053 of NC_138037.1, read as the reverse complement.
CATTCTCTCTCTCTCTCTCTCCTTTCTCTCCTGTCTCCATTTATTCACTTATTACTGCATTTAAGAATTGCATCCTATGAAACCATTTCACAGCGAAGAACGATTGTGTTTCCCTAGCTGCACCTCTTTAAAAAGAAAGGGAAGAAACTCACAAATACGTATACAGATAAACAGATGGTATGGAAGGAGAGACAGCATTGTGTAGTGGCTAGAGCAGGGGTCAGCAAAACTTTTCAGTAGGGGGCCGGTTCACTGTCTCTCAGACCTTGTGGGGGGCCGGACTATATTTTGGAGAGAAAAAATGAACGAATTCCTATGCCCCACAAATAACCCAGAGATGCATTTTAAATAAAAGGACACATTCTACTCATGTAAAAACACCCTGATTCCCGGACCATCTGTGGCGACTGAGAAGGCGAATGGGCCAGATCCGGCCCCCAGGCCTTAGTTTGCCTACTCATGGGTTAGAGCGTCGGACAAGGAATCAGGAGAGACCAGGGTTCAAATAATAATAATAATAAATAATAAATTTTATTTATATCCCACCCTCCCCAACCGAAGCCGGGCTCAGGGCGGCTAACAACAATCAAATAATCAATCAATCAAATCCCCCCACTTGGCCATGACACTCACTGGGTGACCTTGTGTTTGGCAGTCACTGCCTCTCACAGCCTATCCAACCTCACAAGGTTGTTGTGCCACCTTGAACTCCATGGAGGAAAAAGTGAAATTGAAATGAAATGGAAGGAGCCTCCCTGGTGAATTGGTATAAATTGGTCTGGAAGTGGACACTTTGTTGAGAAATTCATCAATAAAGGTAGAATAGCACAAGGTGTAAAATGAAAGGGGTCCTTTATGGCAGAGTGGTAGAGTTTTATTATGCATACAGTGAAGCATGGCTGTAAAAGATTTCGTGCTTCACATAAGCCCTTTTGGTTGGTTTGATAATTGTTATCTTTGTGTTATCTTTTGCGGGCCTCAGGAACCTGGATATGCAATGTTTAGGGAAGCTTTTAATGTTTAATAGATTGTTGTATTTTAATATTCACTCGGAAGCCACCCAGAGTGGCTGGGGAAACCCAGCCAGATGGGTGGGGTATAAATAATATATTATTATTATTATTATTATTATTATTATTATTATTAGGACTTGAATGGACTCTTCAGATCTCGAAGGAGACTTCTTATCTCAGGGAGAGAGGGTTGGGAGATACATTTTTTTCATTGCCATTTTCAGTGCTTGTATCACTTTGTAATATAGTAATTAAATAAACAGAGAATTAAAAATAATTAACAGATCTCTCTCACACACACGTTTCCTGTAACTGTTGCATCAAGTAATGAAGACAGAGATTAAGCCTTTCAAGTAAGTTAAACCTTTCCAGTAATTTAATAATACACTGATCGGCTCATTGGAAATATTATATCCTGTGATCTGTTCGTTATAATGCAGAACTAATTTCCAAATCCTTTTAATTTTAATTTAGTGCTCATTTTCCCCCTAGAGAAAGGTTTCTTTCCTTCTTTGCTGGCTTTGCATGCAAACTTACTTGCTTATTTATTTATTCATTCATTCATTTACTCACTCGGCCCATTTCTGGCTCTCCTTTCAAAATGCCTGCGTGTGTTTGGGTTTGAATTTTGTGAGCTCTAACTACTCACCGTCATTTTACCACCACTCCCCTGGCTTTGAGCCTTCTTCCCTTGGGGGTTCCCCAGCTGGTGCCTCAACCCGTCCTCTGCACCCTCTGTCAGTCCAGAACAACATCCTGAATGGAATTCTGGGAAATGACTTTTTCGGGAGTCAAATCACGAACCGTTCCATGCTGCTCTGCCAATCTGCTTCACCCACCCAAGCCTTGGTGGTGTCAAAAGACCTTGAAAGACCTACATTGGCTCCCAGTACGTTTCCGAGCACAATTCAAAGTGTTGGTGCTGACCTTTAAAGCCCTAAACGGCCTCAAAGCCCCAGTAGACCTGAAGGAGTGTCTCCACCCCCATCGTTCTGCCCGGACGCTGAGGTCCAGCTCCGAGGGCCTTCTGGTGGTTCCCTCACTGCGAGAAGCCAAGTTACAGGGAACCAGGCAGAGGGCCTTCTTGGTACTGGCGCCCGCCCTATGGAACGCCCTCCCGCCAGATGTCAAGGAAATAAACAACTACCAGACTTTTAGAAGACATCTGAAGGCAGCCCTGTTCAGGGAAGCTTTTAATGTTTGATGCATTACTGTATTTAAATATTTTGTAGAAAGCCACCCAGAGTGGCTGGGGAAGCCCAGCCAGATGGGCAGGGTATAAATAATATATTATTTTTATTATTATTGAAGCCATTGACTTGACCAAAGTCGAAAGGCGCATCCTTCTCCTAACCGTGAACCCCACCCCTTTTTAGGAATCGTTTGGAAGGTGCCAATCTTAACAAAATGGCCAAGTTGCCCTCAGTGAGAAAGGAAGACAGCATTTTGTGGGAGCGAGTAGCCACAACGCCCATTTCCTTGTCCATGACCTGAAGCGCTACTAGACATGATGTAAACGCTCAATCATTGTTCCTGGGATTTGGGTTATGGTGAGTTGGGCTGTTTGTGTATCTGTGGGCGAGGGAGAGAGAGAGAAAAACAGAGAGTTTGCCAGTGGGCTGCAGGATGGATATTGGAAACAACAAGCAGTTGGGTGAGGTCTCTCCAGCTGATTTATGATACGCAAGATGGTTTCATGGTCACGTACCGAGGTCGCTTTGTGGCACAAGTTATTCATAGATGCAGGATCATCGGAAAGTTGGGTTTCGGAAAACAAAACTTTTGCTAATGGGTTCAGAGGCTGCGCTTGATTCTACATAGGTCAGCCTTCCCCAAGCTGATTCTCCCATCATCCCTGACATGGTGGCTGGGGCAGATGGGAGCTGGAGTCCCATACCATTTGAAGGGTCAAATGTTGGCACTGACTAAGAGTCCCAGTCCCTCCCCCCAATTATTAACTGATTTAAATCTTAGAATCAGAGTTGTAGAGTTGGAAGAGCTCCAAAGCGTCATCTAGTTCGACCCCCTGCAATGGAGGAATAATTTGATAAATTCAACCAATTGTTTTGTTAATTCCTGGTTGTCAGTCTGTTCCTCCACCCTCAACCACTTTTGAGATTTTGGTGCTCTTGCAGGAGGAATGTCCACCATCAGATCAGAGGTATGGTTCCTTAAGGCCATGTTCTCCCTCAGTGTTTGGAGGCAGGAATGCTTCTGAAGACCAGTTGCTGGAAACCACAGGATGGGAGAATGTTGCTGTTCTTCTCAGCTCTTTCTTCTGGTTGGACACTTTGAGAACAGGATGTTGGACTAAATAGGCCATTGGCCTGATCTGTGATGGCCTGGGACTTGGGCTCGGACTCAGGACCAGAGGAGACTCGGTCTCCACCGGATCCTTTGCCTCAGGCATCATCTGAACCAAGTCTGGGGCCTGATCCTGAAGAGTCCCAGTCTGCACAGGTTCCCCTGAAACAAGCACCAGCTGGGCCGAGTCAGGGGCCTGAGCCTGCCCTGGCTCCAGATGTGGGGATGACCTCGTTGCCTCCAGCTGGGCCATCACTTACAGCTGCTCCACTACCGGTTGGGTCAGGGGAGGCTAAGGCGGCCCCTGGGTCTGGTAACCCACCAACATCTCCTGAGCTGCAGAGACTGAGATCTGAGAGAAGGAGAGACCTGCGTACTCGCAGCAGGAGTGCTCGCCTTCAGGCCAGACAAGGAGGTGAGTTGCTGGGGGATCAGGACCGGCCATTACTCCGACAGAGATAAAAGGCTGTTGGACCTCATCCCAGGTTGCAGGAGCAACATTGCTGTTTGCCAGAACCTGCCTGAGATCCTGTACCTCTCCTTGCCTGGTTTCCTGCCTCGTGTCCTGCCTTAGCCCTGTCTGTCTGACTCCCAGCGGAACCTTTGGATTCTGGACCAGTCCTGGACTGCATTTCATGGGTTACCCCCGGGCCCAGGACATGATCCAGCAGGCTCTATTTTCTTATGATCTAAGGTCCCCACAAGGGGGTATAGCCTGGGAGAGGTAGTATGAGAGGCAAAAGCTTTCTAAGGCCCTGTTTGCTTTCCATATTTGTTGGAGCAGGTCTCTCACTTGGAGCTCTCCATGGTGCTGACATGCCCTGTGGACTCCAATACGAGGACATCGCTTTGTTGTGCATTGCTCAAGATTGCCAGAAAACAGGGCTGGCGCCAAGGGTCTGCCCCCCAGCCAAGGGCCTGCTGAAAAGAGCCCCCTCGGCCCTTCTTCACCATTGCAACCTACTTGCTCTCTGGCCTCTTGCTCTGGCAAGCAAATCAACAACAGCAGCAGCAGTAGTGGGCAGTAGTTAGTTTGCTCATTGGCTCTGCCTGGCATGAGCAAGCAGGTGGCAGTAACAGGTAGAGGAGAGGGAGAGCGGTTGGCAAGCATGGCAGGAAGGCAGGAGAGCAGGGATTGGGAACCCAAGAGTCAAATGCACCCACCCATTTTCTGGCCCTTTGTATTATAATAATAATAATAATAATAATAATAATAATAATAATAATATATTATTTATACCCTGCCCATTTGGCTGGGTTTCCCCAGCCACTCTGGGTGGCTTCCAACAAAATATTAAAATACTGTAATACATCATACATTTAAAGCTTCCCTAAAGGTATGGGATGTTCTCCTTTTGAAAGGCTATTCCATAGAAAACCTGGGCTGCATCAATAGGAGTATAGCATCTAGATCAAGGGAAGTAATAGTGCCACTGTATTCTGCTCTGGTCAGACCTCACCTGGAGTACTGTGTCCAGTTCTGGGCACCACAGTTCAAGAAGGACACTGACAAACTGGAACGTGTCCAGAGGAGGGCAACCAAAATGGTCAAAGGCCTGGAAACGATGCCTTATGAGGAACGGCTAAGGGAGCTGGGCATGTTTAGCCTGGAGAAGAGGAGGTTAAGGGGTGATATGATAGCTATGTTCAAATATATAAAAGGATGTCACATAGAGGAGGGAGAAAGGTTGTTTTCTGCTGCTCCAGAGAAGCGGACACGGAGCAATGGATCCAAACTACAAGAAAGAAGATTCCACCTAAACATTAGGAAGAGCTGTTCGACAGTGGAATTTGCTGCCAAGGAGTGTGGTGGAGTCTCCTTCTTTGGAGGTCTTTAAGCAGAGGCTTGACGGCCATATGTCAGGAGTGCTCTGATGGTGTTTCCTGCTTGGCAGGGGGTTGGACTCGATGGCCCTTGTGGTCTCTTCCAACTCTATGATTCTATGATTCTATGATTCTAAACAGGGCTGCCTTCAGATATTATTATTATTATGCTCACAATGTTCAGTAAATAAACCAGAAAATAACACTTGCAACTGTATCTTATTTTCCCCTTTAATAATTTCATTGTGGGGGGCGGGGTGACGAGAAATCTTCCGCACCGGGGACCACCTGACCTTGCTACACCTCTGGATGGAGAGGAAGAGAGCAGCTCGAAGCATCTTTGAGATTATACCCCAATTGGGACTCTCAAGATGCATTTGTGACATTTGAGATGTCCGGCGATCCCTTCTCCCTGCAATCGTTTTCCCATATGCACCCAGTCAATTGTCTTCAGGACTTGAAAGGAGATGTCCTAGGATAGTGTTTGACTCACGCCAAGGACAGATCTGGCGATTATTTTTAGCTTCTTGGAAGAGCAACTGTGTCCAGGACAATTCCTCCTCTGGAGAGTCCTTTGTTCTGGAGAGAGAGGCATGAATTGATTGCTGGAGACAGTTGCGGCTTCCTGAACTTTAGCACCGGCAGGGCACTCGCTCCTGTTCCTGTCAGTCACGAGTTCGAAACACCTGCGTGGTTGGGCGATTTGGGTTAGCGGCAGCTCATGCTATGGGCTTTGTTTCCTTGTGAAGCAGTCGTGGCTCTCTTTGTGGCAGCCGGACAGGTGTTGTGTCATAAAACACGCAAAGACTGACAAACACAAAAGGCAATACTGGGAGGGGAGAGAGAGATATGCTTAACCCCCACAGAACAAAGGAGCTCTAAATAGCTCAAAAATAGCCGGGTGAAGAAACTGATATGACCCGTCATGCTCTCCAGAGAAGTCCTGAGGGCATAAATTTATGTCTTCTCAGGTTACTAGACCCCATAAGGGTCTGGGAATGCAAACAAGGCTTCCATGAGATGAAAAAAAAAATTAAAATAAACGAAACGCAGATAGGTCTGGTCTGATCTGAGACAGGCCATTCTTTAAAAAAAAATGTTCTCCCAATTTAAATCTGCTTGCAAACATCTTGGATAGCTAAATATAGGCTGCATTCATCCCCTTTCCTCAAGCTTTCCCTAACAGTTAATTTCCTCACTCTTTGAGTTTCCACACAATGTAAAATCGACTTCCAGAAATACAGTAGTACCTCGGGTTACATATGCTTCAGGTTACATACACTTCAGGTTACAGATTCCGCTAACCCAGAAATAGTGCTTCAGGTTAAGGACTTTGCTTCAGGATGAGAACAGAAATCGTGCTCCGGCGGCGCGGCAGCAGCAGGAGGCCCCATTAGCTAAAGTGGTACCTCAGGTTAAGAACAGTTTCAGGTTAAGTACGGACCTCCGGAACGAATTAAGTACTTAACCCGAGGTACCACTGTATAGCAAAATACAGTCTTCTACAGATTTATTTCCAAGTTCTTTGCAAACTGTTTTTTGGTTTTTTTTCCTGGAAGCAGATAACAAGCGCTAAACTTGTGCTATGTTCTGCTTTATTTCCTGAAGTATACATAATAGACAATCTTTATAGAATTCCTTCAAATCATAAAAAGTTCAAAATGAAATCTTTAGTCTCAAAGTCTCTGAAAATCTTTAAATGAAGCGAGGTGCCAAACTCTGTATGGTGGAAGACAAGCTGTGAAGCTTTGTGTATTCAACAACGATGTCCAACACTGAACAGTAATTCCGGATATTGACTACTGTTTCATAGAATTCTTCGTCAGCGTGGTGGGTGGATATAGAATGCTTCATAAACCTATCTTGTTTTGAATGAATGTATATAAATGAAAATATCAAATGGTGTGGAACAGTGCTCATTCGAAATAAGAGAAGCATTCTATATCCACCCACCACGCTGATGAAGAATTCATTTTGAACTTTTTATGATTTGAAGGAATTCTATAAAGATTGTCTATTACGTATACATATGGTCAGTGTGTTGCCTAGACATTGTTGACGTTCTCTTTGCAAAACGGGGCTTGTTTAGATACTTATTTCCAGAAGTGGCTTTTGCGTCACATGAAAGCTCAAATATAATGTGGAAATAAACAGTATGGGAAACCTCAGGAAAATGGAATAGATGGTTGTGTGGATGCAGCCACAGAGTTGCGTGAAGATCATAGAATCATAGAGTTTGAAGGGACCCTGAGGATCATCTAGTCCAGGGGTCTGCAAGCCGCGGCTCCGGAGCCGCATGTGGCTCTTTTACACCTTTGCCGCGGCTCCGGGGCAGATACTAGCGAGGGGAGGAGGCGCATTGTGCGCCCCGACACTCCCCACTGTGGCGGGCGCTGTACTGGCTGTGACGTCGCATGGGGGCGGTGCGTGCATTAGTCACGCACCGTCCCGACGTCACCTTCCCGCCTGCACGCCCGCTACATTGTAAGGGGCATGTATGCTGGTCACTGCATTGAAAGGGGCATGTACGCTGGTCACTGTTTTGAAGGGGAGTGAAGAACACACACACACACAAAAAGGTAACTTGTTAATTTAACGTTTATTTCTATGAGGAGGAGCAATTCTGAGGGGTCAAACAAAGAAATAATAAAAAAGTGACAAAAAAGTTATTTTTATAATGACGAGTTTTGCGGCTCCCAGTTTTTTTTCTCTTCGGAAACGGGTCCAAGTGGTTCTTTTTGTCTTAAAGGTTGCAGACCTTTAACCCTCTACAATGTACATGCAACTGTCCCATATGAGAACCGAACCCGCAACCTTGGCGTTACCATGCTCTAACCAACCGAGCTATGGAAAGGTGTGGTTTCCCCTACCAATCCAAATAAAGTGTGAGATGCATTAAAAAATCTGAGCCCTGCAGATTAACTGTTCGAGGAGGAAGGAGTGCTGTCAGCAGGTGGGAATTCAGAAATAATAATAATAATAATAATAATAATAATAATAATAATTCAGCCCCCCCCATTCACCTCCCAAGCAGCTGACCATTGTATCACTGTCTATTTTATTGTGTTTAAAATATATTGCAAACCTCCTCGAAAACTTTGAGTAAAGCATTCTGGGAAACAATTTATAATGAGTTGAAAAAAATGTTTAAAATAATGTTTGTAAAAACAAACAAACCCAGAGGCTTTTTTTTTTTTTTCCTATTAGGAATCTTAGGTGCAGAGATACCAAAGGAACAGAAACTATTATTTGTGTATGCGATGACAGAAGCACGGATACTACTGGCCCAGAGATGGAAAGAAGATTAAGTCCAAACCAGAGATGAATGGTTGATGAAGATGATGGACTATGCCAAAACGGCAAAATTGACCCGGAAAATCAGAAAGCAGGAAGAGAAGAACTTTAAGAAGGAATGGGGGAAATTTACAACGTACTTAAGAGAACACTGTAAACAACTAAAACAGTTGGCAGGCTTTGAGTAATGCTTGTAATGTACAAAAAATTATGGTTAAAATGGACTATTTTTAAAAAAAGAGAGAAAAAATAAGAGAAGCAGTTGAAAAAAGATTGATAATGGTAACCAGGGAAGGGCAGAGGGGAGTCGCAGAATTCAGGAAATCCTAAATCATGGGTAGGCAAACTAAGGCCCGGGGGCCGGGCCGGATCTGGCCCAATTGCCTTCTAAATCCAGCCTGCGGACGATGTGTTTTTACATGAGTAGTGTTTTTACATGAGTAGAATGTGTGCTTTTATTTAAAATGCATCTCTGGGTTATTTGTGGGGCATAGGAATTCGTTCATTCCCCCCCCCCCAAAAAAAAATAGTCTGGTCCCCCACGAGGTCTGAGGGACAGTGGACCGGCCCATGGCTAAAAAAGGTTGCTGACCCCTATCGTAAACGAGGATCTTTGAATTTTAATTTGCAACGTAAAGGTAAAGGTAAAGGGACCCCTGACCATTAGGTCCAGTCGTGACCGACTCTGGGGTTGCGGTGCTCATCTCGCTTTATTGGCCGAGGGAGCCGGCATACAGCTTCCGGGTCATGTGGCCAGCAGGACTAAGCCGCTTCTGGCGAACCAGAGCAGCGCACGGAAACGCCGTTTACCTTCCCGCTGCAGCGGTACCTATTTATCTACTTGCACTTTTGATGCGCTTTCGAACTGCTAGGTTGGCAGGAGCAGGGACTGAGCAACGGGAGCTCACTCCGTCGCAGGGATTCGAGCCGCCGACCTTCTGATCGGCAAGTCCTAGGCTCAGTGGTTTAGACCACAGCGCCACCCGTGTCCCTTAATTTGCAATGTAACACTTAATAAAAAAAAGATTTGACAAAAGAAAGAGAGAAAACTTTGAGTAGTAGTCAGCGTATAAATACTCCTAAGTAAGTCAGCAAGCAAATAAATAGATAAATGACGATGCAAATATTTATTATCCAGGTACCAGGCAGCAAAAATGGACAACTGTTAGTCATCAACAGATCGCTCGATGGAGGGGACCTTTCTCCTTCTGCTCCCAGGTTCCCAGACAGACAAGGAGAAAGTGTGAAGGTGTTTGTTTGATGTCTTCTTCTTCTTTACCTGCAGAAAGTGTGAGGTTCGATCTTTGTTGGCATCTTCCAGTGGTTCCCTGGAATCCCTTGACTGAAGTCCAGGAGAGCCACTGTTTTTGTTCAGTGAGGAGAACACTGAGTTAGGTGGAGCAATGGTGTGACTGAGTATAAAAGCAGAGTCCTCTTTTTCTTTCTGGCAAGCTTTGTTTGGCTTTGTTGAGGTTGAATCCTGACAAGACAGAAGTACTGTTTTTGGGGGACAGGAGGCAGGCGGGTGTGGAGGACTCCCTGGTCCTGAATGGGGTAACTATGCCCCTGAAGGACCAGGTGTGCAGCCTGGGAGTCATTTTGGACTCACAGCTGTCCATGGAGGTGCAGGTCAATTCTGTGTCCAGGGCAGCTGTCTACCAGCTCCATCTGGTACGCAGGATGAGACCCTCCCTGCCTGCAGACTGTCTCGCCAGAGTGGTGCATGCTCTGGTTATCTTCCGCTTGGACTACTGCAATGCGCTCTACGTGGGGCTACCTTTCAAGGTGACCTGGAAACTACAACTAATTCAGAATGCGGCAGCTAGACTGGTGACTGGGAGCGGCCGCCGAGACCATATAACACCAGTCTTGAAAGACCTACAGTGGCTCCCAGTACGTTTCTGAGCACAATTCAAAGTGATGGTGCTGACCTTTAAAGCCCTAAACGGCCTCAAAGGCCCAGTATACTTGAAGGAGTGTCTCCACCACCATCGTTCTGCCCGGACACTGAGGTCCAGCTGCAAGGGCCTTCTGGCAGTTCCCTCCCTGCGAGAAGCCAAGTTACAGGGAACCAGGTACAGGGCCTTCTCGGTGGTGGCGCCCGCCCCGTGGAACGCCCTCCCACCAGATTGTAAGGAAATAAACAGCTATCTGACTTTTAGAAGACATCTGAAGGCAGCCCTGTATAGGGAAGTTTTTAATGTTTGATGTTTTATCATATTTTTAATATTCTGTTGGGAGCCACCCAGAGTGGATGGGGAAACCCAGCTGGATGGGTAGGGTACAAATAATAAATTATCATCATTATTGTTATTATTATTTAACATCCCAATAACCATTTTTGTGAAATGGCTAACTTCTCTGCAACATGAGGTAGCTTTGCTAGCTATAACCATTTTAGCACAGCTACATACAGGAGCCAAAGATTAATGCTTTTGTGTGTGTCAGCAAGAGAGGCCTAATAGTGCTTAGTTGCCAGGACTATCTCTAATAGTAGTAAATAACTATTTTGTTACTACTAGTAGTAAATTACTATTATGTTACTACTAGTAGTAGACGAGGACTACAATTTCAAGCTAATCGAGTGCCAGCATTGGTCTTTGCCTAGAACAATGAGTCGCAGCATCCAAGCTCAGAGATCTGTAGTCTTTATTACAGGATAAAGACAGGGATAAGGTGGAGGTGCCCCAAAGAATTAAGGGGATGGAGAGAAACCAGTGGAAGTGGGTCTGTGGAGAGGGTTGGGCTCATTCGGGAGAAGGAAGCGGAGGTGGCTGTTCCAAGCAGAGGGAACGACATGGCGGAGGATGTGAGGAATAGGGTAGCTGGTGGCCAGACAGAGTGAAAAAGACCCCATTCCAGAGGGACAGAGACAAACACAAGACAGTTGATGGAATCTGAGCATCGATTCCAACTAGAAATACTAATTCCAATCCACGGGTTCGGTTGAAATCCAATCTCGGTATCCAGTTCTGGTTGACGTGGCCTAAAAACAAATTTGGAAACAAAGTTTTATTCATTTGCTACTGCAGTTCAGAAACACTTGGGGATTGACCATATAACACCAGTCTTGAAAGACCTTACATTGGCTCCCAGTACATTTCCGAGCACAATTCAAAGTGTTGGTGTTGACCTTTCAAGCCCTCAACAGCCTTGGCCCAGTATACCTGAAGGAGTGTCTCCACCCCCACCGTTCTACCCGGACACTGAGGTCCAGCGCCGAGGGCCTTCTGGCGGTTCCCTCACTGCGAGAAGCCAAGTTACAGGGAACCAGGCAGAGGGCCTTCTTGGTAGTGGCACCCGCCCTGTGGAACGCCCTCCCACCAGATGTCAAAGAGAAAAACAACTACCAGACTTTTCAAAGGCACCTGAAGGCAGCCCTCTTTAGGGAAGCTTTTAATGTTTGATGCATTACTGTATTTTAATATTTTGTTGGATGCCGCCCAGAGTGGGTGGGGAGGCCCGGCCTGATGGGTGGGGTATAAATAAATTATTATTATTATTATTATTATTATTATTATTATTATTATTATTAGCAAAAAAAGAGAAGAAATTAAAACAAGATGGGGGGAGAGATCGATCGATGGATCGGTCGATGAGATAGATAGATGAGATAGATGATAGATAGATAGATAGATAGATAGATAGATAGATAGATAGATATAGATATAGATGATAGATAGATAGATGATAGATGATAGATAGATAGATAGATGATAGATGATAGATGATAGATGATAGATGATAGATAGATAGATAGATGATAGATAGATAGATAGATAGATGATAGATAGATAGATGATAGATAGATAGATAGATAGATATAGATAGATAGATATAGATAGATAGATGATAGATAGATAGATAGATAGATAGATAGATAGATAGATATAGATAGATAGATAGATAGATAGATGATAGATAGATGATAGATAGATAGATAGATAGATAGATAGATAGATGATATAGATGATAGATAGATAGATATAGATGATAGATAGATAGATGATAGATAGATAGATAGATAGATAGATAGATAGATAGATAGATAGATGATAGATAGATGATAGATAGATGATAGATAGATTAGATAGATATAGAAAACAGTAAATATGGCATAATGACTAGGCTGTTGGACTACAACCTGAGAGATGAGAGTTGAAATCTTAATTCAGCTATGAAGCTCACTGAGTGGCCATAGGCCAATTGTTGTCTCTCAGGCTAACCTGTGATATGTGAGGATAAAATGGTGATGGGGAGAAGTCTGTTTGCTACCTTGAGCTCCTTGTAGAAAAGGTGGAATATACTTATAATAATGGTAATACATCGATGCTTGGTAGCTACCTAACTAGATATAGAGGAATTAGTTCAGTGTTAACCTCTAATTCACACTTCCCAAACCAAGAAGCAATGCAAAAAATCTATTCTTTTTTTTTTAAATTGAATCTCGTGGTGCAGTTCTTCCACAGCCAAAAAAAAAAAAGTGTCCACAAAACTGCAAATATTAGTGAAAAATAAAAAAGTAAGTGCAAGATTGCATGCAGGAATGTGAATGCCGGGCAAAATTATTTACAATAATTCCCAAGCAAGGGAAATGTGCATGTAAAGGCCCGTGGCTTTCTCTGCAATCTGTTTGGAAAGGAAGATTTGCAAATTCTGTGGAAATGCAGCCAGCTGAAGTTTTTTTTTTGGGGGGGGAGAATATTCTGCCCGTATTGATCTGTCCATTGCTATATATAGATTTGCAGATAAGCAAAAAAACTCAACTCAATGTGCCATTAATTGTTTCTGCTTTGAATTTTATCGTGTTGTTATCTTCCTTTGTGGGTCATGCAAACCGCTCTTCTGAATAATGCTTTTTATAGGGTAGGTCAGGGGGTGCTGGGGATGAATTTATGGAACAAGGGGGGCAGTGGGACCCCCCAAAAAAGTATGGGAACTTTAAAAACTGACTCAGAATAAATTGCTACTGTAAAGATCCCGATACACCTCAAGATATCAAACCCCCAAAAAGGATTAGAATTGCCCAAAAAAGATGTTAGATTATTTTTGTACGCCACTACAGCGGCAAGACTGCTATTAGCAAAAAAATGGAAATCCCAAGAAATACCAAGGGTAGAAGAATGGCAGTTGAAGATGTTGGAGTTTTTGGAGCTGGCTGAACTGACTGGGAGAATCAGAAAGAAGAGGAGACCAAGAAGACTGGAAGAAATTTAAAGACTATTTAGCTAAATATTGTAATATAAGATAATTAGAAGATACTTGAAAGTATCTGATAGGCCTAGGATTAGAATAATAATGTTGTAGAGTAATATGGATTTAAATCAAAAAGAAAAGAGATGAAGATAGTTAGTTGAAGAGGAGTTAATTGTATTAGAAAGAGGATTTTGGAGACCTGTTGTTATGTAGTGTAGTTTCACCCTGGGCCAACAGGGGGATACTGTATATAGTTTTCACTCAGGTCTGTAGATAGTTTTCACTCAGGTCCGCGGCAGTTATTTTAGGCGGGAACTCTGGGCTGTTGTGGTTACAATGTTGACAGCCGGCTGCCTATAAATACAGGCCGGCTGAGCTGTTCGCAGTTAGTTCTATTCCAGCTTACCATAATAAAGAGCTACTTGAAGAAATCGCTGTGCCGGCTGCTATGTCAACCCACCACCTAACACTGGCGACGAGGATGGGATTGATGGACATCAGAGCACAGCCAGATGCGGCCAGCCTCTGAACTGAGCTGAATCACTGAGCTGAATCACAGAGCGAAATCACTGAGCGAAATCACTGGGCAGAACCAATTCAGAGCTGACTGTTCTGGCTAGAGCACTGTGTTCCATCCATCGCCCTTCACGCCGGCATCGGAATCATGGCTTCACTTGTGCCTCTACCGCCGTTTGCGCCAGCCTCTGAATCATGGGACTCCTACCTCGCTCGGTTCGACTGCTACCTCCAAGCCAACGAGCTGACAGAAGTATCACAGGAGCGGAAGCGGGGCCTATTCCTCAGCCTCTGTGGGCCTGAGGTGTTTGAGACGGCCCGAGCGTTGGTTGCGCCTGAAGCAGTCCAGGCAACACCATGGGACACGATCCAAGAGAAGCTCCGCAACCACTACGCACCAAAGCCGTCCAAGATTGCTGCCCGCCATGCGTTCTACCACCGGAACCAGGCAGAGGGGGAGTCAATCAACAACTACACCACCGCCCTGCGACAGGCTGCAATGCACTGTGAGTTCCGAGACTTAGACGATGCCCTGATGGATCGAATCGTCTGCGGGGTCCGGGACATCCATCTGCAACGGCGCCTCCTAGCCAAGCCAGACCTCACGCTACAGAAAGCCATTGAGGAGGCTGTGGCCTCAGAAGCTGCTGAACACTCCGCCCAGGAGATCCGCAAGTCCAGCAGCCCGCGTCTTGCTAGGGAGCCAGTTCCGGTGCATCATGAAAAGGCCAGCAGTGAGGAGGCATCCTCCAGTGAAGACGATGACGTGCACCAGACAAAGCGGGAGCGCAGGAAGTTCCAACAGAAGTCCAAGGGCCAACCGGAATGTGCTGGCTGCGGAGGCAACCATTCCCGTGCCAAGTGTCGATTCAGAGACGCCATCTGTAGGAAGTGTTCCAGAAGGGGCCACATCGCTAAGGTCTGCCGATCGGCTCCGTCTGACACCCCCCCTTCATCGATTCGCAAGTCCAAGTCTTCACTCCAGTCTGCCAAGGAAAGTTGTTTCGCTCTCACCAACTGCCGCTGCCCGTCTGGAACCACGATTGGCCAAACCGACTCACCTACGCGACGCAAGCTGAACGTCACGGTGCTCATTGAAGGAGCTCCATGTGACATGGAGATCGACACCGGGTCTGCCCTGTCCATCGTGTCATGGAGCACCATCAAAAGACTGGTACCCAGAGTGTCCAAAAGGCAACTCGACTCTCACCGCGTACACCTGAGAGACTACCAGGGAAACGACATTCCCGTGGTAGGCGTTGGCCGGTTCCGGATCGCCTTCAAGGATTTTTCGGGCCTGCTCCGGTTGGTGGTGGTCGAAGGTCAGCGGCCAAGCCTCCTAGGGCTAGACTGGTTTGATGCCCTCGGCCTGGAAGTCACCGGCATCAACTGCATCTCTAACGCAGAGACTGAGGGTCTGGTCAAAGACTTTGCCGAGGTTTTTGACGGCACCTTGGGCCAATATACAGGTACGCCCATCTCCTTTAGCCTTGATCCACAAGTCGCCCCCATCAAGCTAAAGCCACGCCGGGTTCCCTTTGCTCTCAAGGCTAAGGTGGATGAACAACTGGACAAACTGATCGCCCAAGGAGTTTTGGAGCCGGTTGACCACGCAAAGTGGGAAACCCCCATCGTCACGCCTGTCAAGCCAGATGGGTCGGTGAGAATCTGCGCTGACTACAAGTGCACGATCAACAAGGCACTTCAGCAGCACGCTTATCCGGTTCCTGTTGTCCAACACCTGCTGCATTCCCTGGGTGAGGGTAAGGTCTTCGCTAAGCTGGACCTTGCCCAAGCCTATCAACAACTGCCAGTCGATGATGCCACTGCTGAAGCCCAGACGATCGTCACCCACCGGGGGGCTTTCCGTTGCCGCCGGTTGCAGTTCGGGGTGAGTGTGGCTCCTGGCATCTTCCAAAGCCTTATGGAGCGTCTCCTGCAAGGGCTTCCGGGCGTGGTACCATATTTTGATGACGTCTTGGTGTCTGCAGACTCACACCAGCAGCTGTTCGAGCGCCTCCGTGCCGTGCTGACCAGGTTCGAGGAGGCCGGGCTCAAGGTAAAGAGGGACAAGTGCCAGATCGCCGTTCCACAGGTAGAGTTCCTGGGCTATCTTATCGATGCCTCCGGTCTTCATCCAACCACATCCAAGATCCGCGCTATCCAGCAGGCCCCCACCCCAAAGAACAAAACGGAGTTGCAGGCATTCCTGGGGCTGCTGAACTTTTATAACATGTTCCTGCCCCACAAAGCCACAGTGGCTGAGCCTCTTCACCGACTCCTTAGCACTAAGACGCCTTGGGCCTGGGGTCATCGGGAGACGGCGGCCTTCAACGCGGTCAAGGATCTCCTTTCTTCAGACAGTGTGCTGGTACAGTACAGTGAATCCAGGCCGCTGGTCCTTGCCTGCGACGCCTCACCTTTTGGCATCGGTGCTGTCCTTAGTCACTGTTTTCCAGATGGAAGAGAAGCACCGCTCGCCTACTTTTCCAGGACACTATCTCCGACGGAACGGAATTACAGCCAGCTCGACAAGGAGGCATTGGCACTTGTGGCTGGAGTGAAGAGGTTCCATGAATACCTCTATGGCAGGACTTTTGACCTCATCACTGACCACAAGCCACTCCTGGGCCTCCTCGCCGGTGATCGTCCAACTCCACCGGTCCTCTCACCACGCATGCTGCGATGGACTGTTTTCCTGGCTGCCTACCACTACCGGCTCATCCATCGCCCGGGGAAATCGATGGGCCATGCCGACGCCCTCAGCCGTTGCCCTCTTCCAGCATTTGTGGAAGACCCGGCTCCAGCTTCATCGCTCCTTCTGATTGAGGATCTTCCGGCAGCGCCTGTATCGGCTGCCACTGTGGCCTCCGCATCTGCCCAGGATCGCACCATCAGCCGGGTGCTCAACTGGGTGTGGAGGGGGTGGCCACAAGGGCCTTTTGCATCGGAGTTCCAGCCCTTCGCAACCAGACAACATGAACTCTCAGCTCATCGTGGCTGCCTGCTGTGGGGAGACCGCGTCGTGATTCCCCAGGGACTCCGTCAGCGCGTCCTGGAGGCTCTGCACGTTGGCCACCCGGGAATTGTCAAAATGAAGGCGTTGGCTCGGTGTTACGTCTGGTGGCCTAATATGGACGATGCCATCACTGCCTGGGTGTCCGCCTGTCAAGCGTGCCAGGAGTCGAGGCCTGCACCACCAGCAGCTAAGGGACACACCTGGGAGACGCCAAAGACACCCTGGTCGAGGGTGCACATCGATCTGGCTGGCCCCTTTCACGGCCGGACCTTTATGGTAGTGGTGGACGCCTATTCCAAATGGCTGGAGGTCGCCCTGATGCCCTCCCCCACTACCGAAGCTGTCATCCGGGTGCTGCGAGGCCTGTTTGCAACGCATGGGTGTCCTGATGTCCTTGTCTCTGACAACGGACCGCAGTTCACGTCAGGCACATTTGAGCGGTATCTTTTGGGACTGGGCATCCGCCATGCCCTAACGGCACCTTTTCATCCATCCAGCAACGGGCAAGCGGAAAGAATGGTGCGCTCGACAAAGGGGGAAAAGATATCAAACCACCAAGGGAGATAGATATAGATATAGATGATATAGATATGGATATAGATATAGATGCAATGGGCAACGTTGGCTACAACTTCGCTGAATTACTCAAGGCAAGAAGTCGCAGAAGAAGGAATCTGGGAAAAGTGCCTATATAGGAGCTGTAAGTTATCTGACGAGAACGGGCCGCGAGCCAGGCAAGTACTTGACCCCCGGGGGTCAAAAAAATAAGCCGCGGCCGGATGTAACAAATTGCTCCAGATTATCGAGATTTCGCAGCCTGTGCAAGAAAAGGAGCCAGCAAAGGAGGCTGCTCTGTGTGTGGGCTGAGAATTAAACAACATCCCACATGGGAAAAGGTATCGGAAGAGACGGAGAGTGACTCACGAGCTCTGGGATAAGGAAGGAGCAAAGGTTTCCACGTGGTGGGTTTTGCTGCTGCCCGGCGAGATGGGGGCTTGGATGGTTTTAGATAGGCTTACCGGGATGTGGGTGGCGCTGTGGGTTAAACCACAGAGCCTAGGACTTGCCGGTCAGAAGGTCGGCAGTTCGAATCCCCGCAACGGGGTGAGCTCCCGTTGCTCGGTCCCTTCTCCTGCCAACCTAGCAGTTCGAAAGCACGTCAAAGTGCAAGTAGATAAATAGATACTGCTCCGGCGGGAAGGTAAACAGCATTTCCGTGCGCTGCTCTGGTTCGCCAGTAGCGGCTTAGTCATGCTGGCCACATGACCCGGCTCCCTCGGCCAAGAAAGCGAGATGAGCGCCGCAACCCCAGAGTCGTCCATGACTGGACCTAATGGTCAGGGGTCCCTTTACCTTTTAAGGAGGCAGCTACCAATTAGCAGAGCTTCCATATTCAGGGGCAGTGTATCTCTCTCGGTACTAGCTGCTGGGATTGGCAATCTGTTTTCTTTATGCCCTGCTTGGGAGCTTCCTATTTTGAACTCACAGCTGTCCATGGAGGCGCAGATCCATTCTGTGTCCAGGGCAGCTGTTTATCAGCTCCATTTGATACACAGGATGAGACCCTACCTGCCTGTGGACTGTCTCACCAGAGTGGTGCATGCTCTGGTTATCTCCCGCTTGGACTACTGCCATGCGCTCTATGTGGGGCTACCTTTGAAGGTGACCTGGAAACTACAACTAATCCAGAATGCGGCAGCTAGACTGGTGACTGGGGGTGGCTGCCAAAACCACATA
This sequence comes from Podarcis pityusensis, assembly GCF_964106645.2. Taxonomy (NCBI): domain Eukaryota; kingdom Metazoa; phylum Chordata; class Lepidosauria; order Squamata; family Lacertidae; genus Podarcis; species Podarcis pityusensis. The sequence goes on along the minus strand of NC_138037.1, from coordinate 5,294,150 downwards.
ACACTGGTCCTGAAAGACCTACATTGGCTCCCAGTACGTTTCCGAGCACAATTCAATGTGTTGGTGCTGACCTTTAAAGCCCTAAACGGCCTCGGTCCAGTATATCTGAAGGAGCGTCTCCACCCCCATCGTTCTGCCCGGACACTGAGGTCCAGCTCCGAGGGCCTTCTGGCAGTTCCCTCCCTGCGAGAAATAAGGTTACAGGGAACCAGGCAGAGGGCCTTCTCGGTGGTGGTGCCCGCCCTGTGGAACGCCAGATGTCAAAGAGAAGAACAACTACCAGACTTTTAGAAGACATCTGAAGGCAGCCCTGTTTAGGGAAGTTTTTAATGACTGATGTTTTAATGTATTTTTAATCTTTTGTTAGAAGCCGCCCAGAGTGGCTGGGGAAACCCAGCCAGATGGGCGGGGTACAAATAATAAATTATTATTATTATTATTATTATTATTATTATTATTCCCCAAAGCAACATTTTTTTAAAAAAAATAATAATTGAGGAACAGCCCACATTAGGAAGTCCCCCGTATTTTCCTTAATACAGTGGTACCTTGGTTCTCAAACGCCTTGGTTCCCAAATGTCTAAAACCCAGAAGTAAGTGTTCCGGTTTTCGAACGTTTTTCGGAACCCGAACGTCCGATGTGGCTGTCAGCTATTGTTTCCAGGACACCTGCACCAATCACAAGCCCTGCCTTGGTTTTCGAACATTTCAGAAGTCAAACGGACTTCAGGAATGGATTAAGTTCAAGAACCAAAGTATCACTGTATTTGGCACTTTTGTTATTGCTGTTTATTTTGCGTTTTTGTTTTTGAGGCTTTTTCAGTTAATTTGTTTTTGTGACTGTGTGGAACCCAGTTCAGCTACTGATCGATTGATTGACTGTGTGACTGTGGAAATGGATCAAAGCCCCCCCATCCAAACAAGGACTATCATCAGTGCAGCTAAGAAAATAATAATAAATTTAATTTTTATCATCTACTGTCTTATTTATTTTATAGTAAATTGCTCTTTTAGGGGTTGCTTTAAAAAATCTGGAACAGATTAATCTGTTTTGCATTACTTTCTATGGGAAAGCACGCCTTGGTTTTGAAACGCTTTGGTTTTGGAACGGACTTCTGGAATGAACTAAGTTTGAGAAGCAAGGTACACCATAAGTGAGTCTGTCTGAGCGACTCAACTCACAAGGCGGGATGGACTGTAAAGATCCACAGAGAGTGTACAGGGATCCAGCAGGTTCCTTCACAAATTACTTGCTGTGGTCTACTCTGTGGGGTCCATATATTAGAGATGGACAGAGTAGCCAATTCTGTCCTGTTTCATTTCACTGGAGCTCAGTTGCAGATCTGTTGCTTTGCGTGCAGATTCTGTGATTTTTTTTTTTTTAAAAAGATGTGTGCATGCAAAAGTTGTGCACACATTTAAAATGTGCTCATTTGCAATGTAAACTACACATTTCTAAAAATGTAAAATAAGAATCCTTCGGTGCTTTTCAATTCTTTCATACTTTTTTCTATTAGATTTTAACATAAAATACCGGTATATATTTTCTGTGTTCATCTTTTGCACACTACCAACTGCTACATTAAATGCTGCTTCAGCAAATCCAGAGAAATGTGCATCTCACAGGGTCTTGAGCAAGTTTGAAAGCCTCAAATCTGATTGGTCCACTGTGGAAAGCAGACCAAACAATTTTTTCTGGTCTCTATCCCGTACTTCCAAAAGGAAGATCAGAATAATACAGTAATTTGCTGTGATGAAAGGAAAAGAAGGAAGGACGAGGGAAAACATTTTCGTTTTCTTTCTGCTCCTTATTTTTCCAGCCTTAGGTTCAGTCAAAATTTCCACATCAGTTTCCGATTTTTTTAAAAAAAGTCCTTTTGAGTAATTTTCAGTTCAGCATCATGCAGCAATTTTCTCCTTATGCACACATTCTTATATTCCATCTTGTCCAGAGTACACATCTTGCCAGCAAATCGCCCCAATTGGCGATGCATTTTGTATATTCTTCTGCATGCATTACCCTAGTACAGTGGTACCTCGGGTTAAGTACTTAATTCATTCCGGAGGTCCGTTCTTAACCTGAAACTGTTCTTAACCTGAAGCACCACTTTAGCTAATGGGGCCTCCTGCTGCTGCTGTGCCGCCGGAGCCCGATTTCTGTTCTCATCCTGATGCAAAGTTCTTAACCCGAGGTACTATATTTCTGGGTTAGCGGAGTCTGTAACCTGAAGCGTCTGTAACCCGAGGTACCACTGTATAGACATTTTTGGGGGGTAGGTTTTCCTTAGCAAGAAAACAACCTTGCAAAATTCAGGGAAGTGCTTTTTTTTTTTTTTTAGTTTATGGTTTGTGTATTGTTTTCGAGGAGGTAGGTGTGCCTTCAGGTGTGAACAGAACCAAATTTCTCCCCCCACATCCATCCCAGGGAAGGTGGGGGGTTGAGACAGGGAAGCTGATACAAACAGAAAAGAATCATAGAATCATAGAGTTGGAAGAGACCACAAGGGCCATCGAGTCCAACCCCCTGCCAAGCAGGAAACACCATCAGAGCACTCCTGACATATGGTTGTCAAGCCTCTGCTTAAAGACCTCCAAAGAAGGAGACTCCACCACACTCCTTGGCAGCAAATTCCACTGTCAAACAGCTCTTACTGTCAGGAAGTTCTTCCTAATGTTTAGGTGGAATCTTCTTTCTTGTAGTTTGGCTCCATTGCTCCGTGTCCGCTTCTCTGGAGCAGCAGAAAACAACCTTTCTCCCTCCTCTATGTGACATCCTTTTATATCTTTGAACATGGCTATCATATCACCCCTTAACCTCCTCTTCTCCAGGCTAAACATGCCCAGCTCCCTTAGCCGTTCCTCATAAGGCATCGTTTCCAGGCCTTTGACCATTTTGGTTGCCCTCCTCTGGACACGTTCCAGTTTGTCAGTGTCCTTCTTGAACTGTGGTGCCCAGAACTGGACACAGTACTCCAGGTGAGGTCTGAACAGAGCAGAATACAGTGGCACTATTACTTCCCTTGATCTAGATGCTATACTCCTATTGATGCAGCCCAGAATTGCATTGGCTTTTTTTGCTGCCGCGTCACACTGTTGGCTCATGTCAAGTTTGTGGTCAACCAAGACTCCTAGATCCTTTTCACATGTACTGCTCTCAAGCCAGGTGTCCCCCATCTTGTATTTGTGCCTCTCATTTTTTTTGCCCAAGTGCAATACTTTACATTTCTCCCCGTTAAAGTTCATCTTGTTTGTTTTGGCCCAGTTCTCTAATCTGTCAAGGTCGTTTTGAAGTGTGATCCTGTCCTCTGGGGTGTTAGCCACCCCTCCCAGTTTGGTGTCATCTGCAAATTTGATCAGGATGCCCTTGAGTCCATCATCCAAGTCGTTGATAAAGATGTTGAATAAGACCGGGCCCAAGACAGAACCCTGTGGCACCCCACTAGTCACTCTTCTAAGAATATGCTTTGACGATGGATTAGCTATTGCAGGGCAAAGAGTCTAAGAACATCAGTGTGATGCCCTGGGACTCGGGCTCAGACTCGGAACCAGGGCGGGTCTCAATCCACACTGTATTCAGAAGGATTTCCTGGCTCTGTGAAAGCTCAGCATAGCCCTCCTGGCTACAAGTCATCGATGGCCCTTCTCTCTTCCTCCACAAATTTGCCCAATCCTCTGTTAAAGCCACCCACATTGGCGGCTGTCCCTGCCTCCTGTGAGAGTTCCATAGCTTAACTCTGTGGTACGTGAATAAGTCCATCGTTTATCTGCCCAAATCTTCCAGCTCTCAGCTGTGTTCCATGCCCTTGAGAAGAGAGGGAGGAAAACTGTCCTCTGTCCTCTTTCTCCTTGCCATTCACTCAAACTCAGCATCCTGACTTTATCTTCTCCTCTGGTTTGCTCTCTCCCTGGGGTTTTGCTGACCGGATGAAAGCCCATGTTTTAAAGAGCTTCGGCCCCACAAGCTGGGATAATTTCATATCTCCCTGAGCAAACAAGATCAGGAGGCAACGACAGATAAATAAACCAGAGCAGCGGGAAAACAGGAACTGATAGTACAGCGTTTGGATTGTTTTCTAATCTATCTAAGACACACAGATTGTTTTTTTCCCCCTTTGCCCACCAAGTTGTGGTTGCATCCTAGGTCACCCCCACCAAAGAGCCTAAAAGAGATCAGCAGAGGTTCTGAGAAATCAGATGTTTCTGTTGCTGTTCTGTGTGTGTTTTTCTTCCAGGAAGAAATATGGACTCAGTGAATGTGGAAGAGCTGATCGGAGCTCCTTTGCAATGGCAAAATGGGCTGCGTTCTACATTTAAGGCTATAGGATATCACTTTAAACAGCTCTCGTTTGCCCCAAAGAATCCTGGGAGCTGTAGTTTGTTCAGGGGGCTGAGAGTTGTTTGGAGGTCCCTATTCTCTGCCCACAGTGACAAACCTAGACATCCTTCCTTAAAAGCAGAGACATCACCTTGCCGACAAAGGTCCGTATAGTTAAAGCTAAGGTTTTCCCAGTAGTGATGTATGGAAGTGAGAGCTGGACCATAAAGAAGGCTGATCGCCAAAGAATGGATGCTTTTGAATTCTGGTGCTGGAGGAGACTCTTGAGAGTCCCATGGACTGCAAGAAGATCAAACCTCTCCATTCTGAAGGAAATCAGCCCTGAGTGCTCACTGGAAGGACAGATCCTGAAGCTGAGGCTCCAGTACTTTGGCCACCTCATGAGAAGAGAAGACTCCCTGGAAAAGACCCTGATGCTGGGAAAGATGGAGGGCACAAGGAGAAGGGGACGACAGAGGACAAGGTGGTTGGACAGTGTTCTCGAAGCTACCAGCATGAGTTTGACCAAACTGTGGGAGGCAGTGGAGGACAGGAGTGCCTGGCGTGCTCTGGTCCATGGGGTCATGAAGAGTCGGACACAACTAAACAACAACAACAACAATTCTCTGCCCAAAGCCACAATTCCCAGAGTTCCCTAGGAACAGGGATTGATAGTTAAACCACTCTGAGAATGGCAGCTCTTCGAGGGGTACAGGGTCATCTAGTCCAACCCCCTGCAATGCAGGCATCACAGCTCAAGAATCCGTGACAGATTATGTGGAGGACTCCTTGGTCCTGAGTGGGGTGACTGTGCCGCTGAAGGACCCGGTGCACAGCCTGGGAGTCATTTTGGACTCACAGCTGTTCATGGAGACGCAGGTCAGTGCTGTGTCCAGGGCAGTTGTCTACCAGCTCCATCTGGTATGCAGGATGAGACCCTACCTGCCTGTGGACTGTCTCACCAGAGTGGTGCATGCTCTGGTTATCTCCCGCTTGGACTACTGCAATGCGCTCTACATGGGGCTACCTTTGAAGGTGACCAGGAAACTACAACTAATCCAGAATGCGGCAGCTAGACTGGTAACTGGGAGTGGCTGCCGGTCCTGAAAGACCTACATTGGCTCCCAGTACGTTTCTGAGCACAATTCAAAGTGATGGTGCTGACCTTTAAAGCCCTAAACGGCCTCAGCCCAGTATGCCTGAAGGAAAGTCTCCACCCCCATCGTTCTGCCCAGACACTGAGGTCCAGCTCCGAGGGCCTTCTGGCAGTTCCCTCATTGCGAGAAGCCAAGTTACAGGGAAGCAGGCAGAGGGTCTTCTCAGTAGTGGTGCCCACCCTGTGGAACGCCCTTCCATCAGATGTCAAAGAGAAAAACAACTACCAGACTTTTAGAAGACATCTGAAGGCAGCCCTGTTTAGGGAAGCTTTTAATGTTTAATAGACTATTGTATTTTAATATTCTGTTGTAAGCCACCCAGAGTGGTTGGGGAAACCCAGCCAGATGGGTAGAGTATAAATAATAAATTATTATTATTATTATTATTATTATTATTATTATTATTATTATTAATTATCCAACCTCCATTGAAAAATCTCCAAGGAAGGAGAGTCCACCACCTTCCAAGGAAATCTGTTCTGCTGTTGAACAGTTCTTACCATCAGGAAGTTCCTCCCAATGCGTACTTGAAACCCAAACCACTTGATTCTTGTCGTTTGACTCAGTTGGTTTGGTTCCTACCCTCAGGAGCAGCAGAAAGCAAGCTTGCTCCATCTTCCATGGACAGCCCTTCCAGATATTGGAAGATGGCCTTTCATATCTCCTCTTCTCCAGGCTACACATACCCATCTCGCTCAACCATTCCTCAAAAGTTTTGGTTTCCAGACCCTTGATCATCTTGGTCTTCTTCCTCTGCGCCCATTCCAGCTTGTCAAATAAAGCCCTTCATTTTGGATAATCAGCAAGGGCCCTTCACTGAAATTATCTAATAATGGAAAGCTACATAAATATAGTCCCATTCATCCCAAAACCAAACCTTTTGTGAATAACTGTAGCTCTCCAGATGTTCTAGATGCAAGCCAACTCCCATCACTTCACAACATCTGGAGAATCACAGTTTCCTCACCCTTTTGCTGTATATGGATCGATCTATTGAAGATCTCTTTCAGCTTCTGCCTTCTGGAAGAAGGTACAGGGTTATAAAGACTAGGACTAGCCGCCTGAGAAACAGTTTCTATCCAAATGCAATTTTGGTTTTATACGCAGTGTAAGGTAGTCTCTATGTGAGTATATTGTATTCAATTATGGGGTATCAGAATTTTTAGGGGCCAATCAGGTTGGGATAGCAGGCTTGTTGGTTTTTGAATGTCTGATGTAGATTTTTCAATTTTGTTGTTCTGTATGGGACAATGACAATAAACATTTTCTTATCGTATCTGGGGTGGTGGGTGGGGTGGGGCTTCAAAAACAAAAGAATGATGACCTTGTTCTGCTTACCTGCCATTCAACTTGCCATGATATGCTTCACAAACGCTGGGGGGGGAAAGGAAGAGAGTCATTACTGTCTCAGAGGTGGTGTTGTGTAATGGTTAGAGTGTTGGGCTAGAGCTTGGCATATGAGGGTCTGAATCCTGACTCAGTCATGAATCTCACTGGGTGTCAAAGACCAGGCTGAGGAGTACTGCTCTGATGAGTAGATGAGTGATGGTGGGAACGTCTCCCTCCCGCTGCTCCTGACCAGAATCCTGAAGTTGCCCAGGAACAATGGAGCAGTATAGATATGGAGCAGTGGTTTGCAGAGGGGCATAGTTCTGAAGGCAAAAGTTGAGACTGTGGGATGTGATACATAAGTAGCAGTCAAGTACAACATTCCTTGTTTTCCTAGAGTGGACATGCGGGGGAATGTTTGGTCCAGCCAGTCGAAAACTTCCTGTTTCCTCCTGGCTGGGACATACTTCCTTTGCATGTGACTAGAGGTGGGCGTGACCTCACCTGTCCAGGTAACAAAAGGACAGGGCATGTAGCACTCTCTCTCTCTCTTTGACTTCCTCCATCGTCGGAGCAGCTTTTTAGCTAGAGACGCTCTGTTAGCTTCCAGCCAACAGAGGACACTGGGATTATCCCCATATGGCAGCCTTTCTCAACCTGCGGGTCCCCAGATGTTGTTGAACTACAACTCCCATCAGCCCTAGCTAGCAAGGCCAGAGCTCAGGGATGATGGGAGTTGTAGTCCAACAACATCTGGGGACCCACAGGTTGAGAACCACTGCCCTATGGGATAGCTCCACATGTATATACTAAGTAAGTAAGTCTGCCTTCAGGGATCCATCTGTGAACTGATGTTGTAAGTAAACTTCTTTTATTGACTTTACATAAGATTGTGGCATCTTTATTCTTTGAAGAGGGATATAAGGGGACTTACCAGGAACATACAATTCGTATGATAGTGAGAGGCTTACAGAAGCCTGCAACCAGCTACCCGCTGTGCGTTTAAAAGGGGAATATAAAACTCTGCTAAGTAAAGGAACTTGCTAGCGTAAGTTAGGAAGGATATTAATAAACAATATATCCTCTCCTGCCTCCCTGAACATTCCCACAGAGACAAACTGGGGGGTGAACAGCAAAGTGAAGAATAACTGGAAGAGAGAGCTAACTGGAAAGTGTCCAGCCTATCAGTCCAAGGTCACGTAGAGCAGATAAGGTACCTACACGAAAAGCACAGTGGTTGCGAGATCGGGTTGCAAGGCACAGAAGTGATTGGGGTGGAAACCTTAACTGGGAGCACCTTCATTCCGAGAAAGGCTGCTCTGTCTCCTGGACTAGCCTACCTCGCAGGCATGTTATGAGGGTAAAATGGCGTAAAAGGAGAATCACGTTGAGCTCAGAGGTGGGTTTAGGGCAGTGCGAACAGCAGTTGTGGTTGCACCGGGTGCAAAGCCAAGGAGGGCAGCTTCTCAAAGCCCAGGAAGCGCTTATCCGGCTTTGGGAAGGAGGCATGAGGACTCTGACAAGATAGCCAGTGTGAGAGCCAGTGTGGTGTAGTGGTTAAGAGCGGTAGTCTCGTAATCTGGGGAACCGGGTTCGCGTCTCCGCTCCTCCACATGCAGCTGCTGGGTGACCTTGGGCCAGTCACACTTCTCTGACGTCTCTCAGCCTCACTCACCTCACAGAGTGTTTATTGTGGGGGAGGAAGGGAAAGGAGAATGTTAGCTGCTTTGAGACTCCTTTGGGTAGTGATAAAGCGGGATATCAAATCCAAACCCTTCTTCTTCTCCTTCCCAAAACTTGGCAAGCGCTTACCAGGCTTTGGGAAAGAGATAGGAGGGCTCTAGGACCCTGCCAGAGCCTCACACCTCCTTCCCAAAGTCCACCTTAAGTCTGTGCTATAAGGGTTATTTATTTTGTGTTTTTGTTTTTGAGGCCTTTTCAGTTAATTTGTTTTTGTGACTGTGCTCAGCTACCGATTGATTGATTGATTGATTGATTGATTGATTGTGTGACTGCAGAAATGGATAAAAGCCCCCCCATCCAAACAATGACTATCATCAGTTTAGGTAAGAAAAAAAATTTAGTTTTAATTTTTATCATCTACAATTCTGTCTTATTTTATAGTACAGTACATTGATTGTTGCTTTCATTTTATGGATCAGTGGTCTCGTTAGATAGTAAAATTCATAAAAACCACCCCTGTTTTAGGGGTGGTTTTTAAAAGTCTGGAACGGATTAATCCGTTTTGCATTACTTTCTATGGGAAAACGCGCCTTGGTTTTGGAACGCTTTGGTTTTGGAACAGACTTCTGGAACGGGTTAAGTTTGAGAACCAAGGCACCACTGTACCTTCGTAGCTGATGCAACCATTGGAGTCTTCCTGGCCGGCCATTAGCTTATCGACCTCCTCCTCTGTCAGCCTTTCACCTGGAACAGAAAAAAAGATTAAATTAATTAAATACTCAAATTTTCAGGGTTAAGAGCCCAAAGCAAATTACAAGTAAGGCTATGTGATTCGGTCAAAGCTCGAATCGCTAACTGATTTGGGGGGGCAAGATTCCAGTTTTGGCCAAGTCAGGCCAAAAAAGTTTGTTAAAATGTATCTGTATACAGTGGTGCCCTGCAAGACGAATGCCTCGCAAGACGGAAAACCCGCTAGACGAAAGGGTTTTCCGTTTTTGAGTTGCTTCGCAGGACGAATTTCCCTATGGGCTTGCTTCGCAAGACGAAAATGTCTTGCGAGTCTTGAGATATTTTTTTTTGCTCCCCCCCCTTTTTCTAAGCCGCTAAGCCGCTAATAGCCTTTTAGCAGCTAAGCCGCTAAGCCGCTAAGCCTTTAATAGCCGCTAAACCGCTAATAGAGCTAATCCGCTAAGCCGCTAATAGGGTTGCTTCGCAAGACGAAAAAACCGCTAGACGAAGACACTCGCGGAATGGATTAATTTCGTCTTGCGAGGCACCACTGTATTATGGTATGTCCGCAGCCAGAATTCTGTATGCCCAGAAATGGAAAGAAGTTGTTGTTCCAACAAGAAAGGAGTGGACTTTTAAAACTACTGGACTATATTGAGATGGTGAAATTAACAGCAAAAACAAGAGACAAGATAAAATGTTTGTGGAAGAGCGGAGATCCTTTTTGGAGATAATATTATAGTCAAATGAAATTGCAGGCAGGAAGGGAAATATAAACAAAGGAATGAGAATGATAAAGGAATGTAATATGGAAAGAAGCAGAAGTCCCAGCAAAGGAGGAATGGATGCAAAAACTTGTGGAATATGCAGAAATGGCGAAACTTACCGGAAGAATAAGAAATCAGGATAACAAACTTTTAATAAAAGAATGGAAATGGTTTGTTGAATATTTAAAGATGAATTGTAAACAGATAAGAACATTGGCATGATTATGGTAATATGTTTAAAGTACATATTTAAAGTAGATGAATAAATGAGCAAATTAAGTTAATTTGGATATGCAGAAGATATTAAAAATAAATTTAGAGAGGGGAGGAAGTCAAGTTTTGAAATGTCAAAAAGGATTGTAAAATCAGTGAAATGTAGAAACCTGAAAAGTATAAATAATTTTTAAATAGATAAAGGAATGTAATATGTATGTTACAGAAATCAGTATTATGTTTAAGGCAGTAGAAAAAGGATTTGAAGAGAAACATCATGAAAGGAAGGATGGATGTCAAAATGGCTCAGAGACTTTTTATCTGACTGTCTACCATGGCATTCCCTCTTCAATCAAAATTAGGAATTTCAGAGTGCTTAGAGCAACATCTTCCAGCTCACAGTCTTTGGTCCCTCAAGATTAACTGTGATCTCCAAGCAGAAACAAAGCCGGAAAATTCAGAAACCCTGAAGTCATCATTTGTCCCGCTCGACTTTGATCACAGCATCCGGCTGGAGAATTCCTTATCCCAATAACTTCATTTTTTGCAAAGAAAAGGGAAATGAAGGACAAGTTTTTCTAGCCCTCAAGACTGCACAGAGAGCTGTTTGCATATATTTTATTTTTAACCAATTAAACTTTTTATTGCACTAGCAGTAGGCCATGGCATCATTCAGAAGGAGAACAAAAAGGGGGGGAAGGGAAAAAACAATAACAATAACCATAAAAATAATCAGGCACAGACATACAATAAAACCGCAGTCACGGCTACTAAAATTATTTGTTGCATTAAATAGAATAGAATAGTTGTTGCATTAAATAGAATAGAATAGTTGTTGCATTAAATAGAATAGAATAGCAGAAGATTCTCAGGGGAGATGTGCCAAATTAAATATCCCCTTTGCAGGACCAGAGATTCTTGGAGGACTGGAGTAAATATTTGAACTATTTGAAAAGCAATTGCAATAAACAGGTTACGCTAGTAGGACTGCAAGACGTTTTGTAAGGGGGACTGTGCGAAATATTGCAGAGAAGATTATGAGGAGAGTTATTAGTTGAGGACAATTAAAAGTAATAGAAAAATTAAGAAATGTAGATAAAGTGATAAAGATTGAAAAATCTTCAGAGGTGGCCGATGGAAGTCCAAAACATTGTATAAGATAAGAAAATATGTTAAATGATGGTTGAAAATGATATGTGTGTGTGTGTGTGTGTGTGTGTGTGTATGGATGCGGCTGGCGCTGTGGGTTAAACCACAGAGCCTAGGACTTGCCGATCAGAAGGTCAGTGGTTCGAATCCCCATGACGGGGTGAGCTCCCATTGCTCAGTCCTGGCTCCTGCCAACCTAGCAGTTCGAAAGCACGTCAAAGTGCAACTAGATAAATAGGTACCACTCTGGCGGGAAGGTAAGCGGCGTTTCCGTGCGCTGCTCTGGTTCACCAGAAGCGGCTTAGTCATGCTGGCCACATGACCTGGAAGCTGTACGCCGGCTCCCTCAGCCAATAAAGCGAGATGAGCGCCGCAACCCTAGAGTCGGTCAAGACTGGACCTAATGGTCAGGGGTCCCTTTACACACACACACACAGATTAAGACACATGGCAACCTTCTACATATCTGGATATGCCTTACAGGGTCTCTCTCCTGTCAGCAATTGCGCTGCAGCATTCTGCACTAACGGCAGGGTCTGAACAACAACGAGGAGAGCCTTGCCTAATGATCACAAGAAAGGCATATCCTGGCATAAATTGTGCATGAAAATATATATATTGGAGACAGTAACATGCAAAAAATGCACTCTGTTAGGGAACAAACACTTTGCGAAAGTGTGCGAATTCGGCAAAAATTGCACGTGAACGCGTGTATATTTTTGCACCCAATTGCTGGTGTGTTTTTTTGTGGGGGCTTTGAAAATGTCAACCATAAATTGACACGGAAATGTGAAGAACTTAACAGAAGACTGGGGGGGGGGGGGGAGAGAAACCAAAATTGACCGATTCTCACATCCCTATGCATGATCAAATCCATAATCTTTCAATGTGGGTGAGGGACGTGTGACCCCCCCTCCTCTCAAATGTTGGAACAAAGTGGAGAAGGTGTTGTGACAGTCCTGCCCCTCCATCGTTACACTGTAATTCACAGTGCCACCTGTCTGTGGCCAAGTGAACTTCAGCGTGACGACACCCTTACATGCTTGTTATACGTTACGATTAGATCAATATATATCACAAAATGTATACTGCTAGTTTACATTGTGAACTGCTCTGAGATCTTGTGTTGAATGGCGGTATATACCATATTTTTCGCCCCATAGGACTCACCACCCCATAGGATGCACCTAGGTTTTTTTGGGGGGGGAATAAAGGGGAAACAAATTATTTCCCCCCCAGGCACGGGCTGGCCCGGGGGAAGCCCAAGCTTCCCCCGACCCCAGCCCCCAGAACAGCCTGCTATCCGCAAGCCTAGGGAGCCGCGCTGGTCTCCCCAGGCTTGCGGAGAGCTGCGCGAAGCCCGGGCGCGCTCTTCAGCGTGCCCGAGGCTTCAGAATACACGCAGCTCCGTGCAACCCTCCAGAGCCTGGCACGGCTTCGCGCCGGGCTCTCGAGGGTTGCGCAGAGCTTCCTGAAGCCTGTATTCGCCCCGTAGGACGCACACACATTTCCCCTTCATTTTTGGAGGGGAAAAAGTGCATCCTATAGGGCGAAAAATAAGGTAAATCTTAATGATGATAATGATCCTTCCAACTATGTATTTATTTTATTTCTTAAATCTATATACCACCCTTCATCTGAAAATCTCAAGGCAGTTCACAAGATAAAAAATACAGAACAAAAGCCACAGTTCTGTGAGTCTACGATTCCAGCAAAATCGGCTTAGAGGGCCGTGTTGTAGGACTATAGATCCGCTCACCCAGAGTGGCCAAAACATGGCGAAGTTCGGCTCCCATGACCTTGCCGTTCCCTTCCTTGTCGAAAACCCGCAGGCCTTCCACGAAATCCTCATAGGTCCCGGTGTCTTTGGCTTTGGAGATGTGCTGGAGCATGGGCAGGAAGGTGTCGAAGTCTAACATCTTGTTGTTCATTTCTGAGGATGGACAAACAGGAAACCGGGTTAGAGCTGGCCATCGGTTTCAAATACAAGTTAAGGATGCAAACGATAAGGAACGAGGGGAACACCCAAAATATAACAGGAAGGCTCTGAGATCACGGTAAGGGCTACATCATCACCACTGCCGCCACCACCATCTTATTTTATTATTTATACCCCACCCATCTGGCTGGGTTTCCCCAACCCCTCTGGGCAGCTCCTAACAGAAAATTAAAAACACAATAACACATCAAACATGAAAAAATTCCCTAAACAGGGCTGCCTTCAGATGTCTTCTAAAAGTCAGATAGTTGTTTATTTCCTTGACATATGGTGGGAGGGTGTTCCACAAGGTGGGCGCCACCACAGAGAAGGCCCTCTGCCTGGCTCCCTGTAACCTCACTTCTCACAGGGAGGGAACCACCAGAAGGCCCTTGGAGTTGGACGTCAGTGCATAGCTGTCAACTTTTCCCTTTTTTTAAGGAAAATTCCCTTATTCCGAATAGGATTCCTCACAAGAAAAGGAAAAAGTTGACAGCTATGCCTCAGTGTCCAGGCGTTCCACAGGGCGGGCGCCACCACCAAGAAGGCCCTCTGCCTGGTTCCCTGTAACCTCACTCATCTCAGGGAGGGAACCGCCAGAAGGCCCTCAGAGCTGGACCTCAGTGTCCGGGCAGAACGATGGGGGTGGAGACGCTCCTTCAGATATACTGGGCCAAGGCCATTTAGGGCTTTCAGCGTCAGCACCAACACTTTGAATTGTGCTCAGGAACGTACTGGGAGCCAATGAAGGTCTTTCAGGACTGGTGTTATACATAGATGGTGTGTGATGGAATAAAATGTCAGAGTGAGACCCCTCCTCAATAGCCTGTAGCTCATTGGCACCAACACTCCTAAGACAGATCCGAGAAGTGAAACCTGTCCGGTGAAGTTGCCGTCACGAAAACAGGACAAGAAGTCTCTCACCATCAGGTTTGGGCCGGCCGAGGACCTTGAGAACTTCCGCCTGGGTGGGATTTGTCCCGCAAGCCCTCAAGACGTCTCCGCACTGCGCGTACGTGATTTTCCCTTCCCCTTTTGGGGTTCTGTCGAAGAGCATGAAGACTTCCTTGAATTCTGTATAGGAGAGGGGAAACACACAAAATGCTTGTTGAAGAAGTGGGAGAGAAGAAAGGAAGGGAAAGGTAACAAGGAATGGATGCGATCGTGGAAAAAGTTGTTTATGAAAAAGACAAGCCTTCATTAAGCATTATTATTTTCAAGGGATCCTGACCCCCTGTGTTTTGTTTTTATTTTATTTTTATTTTTTTATGAACTTCGCTGTTGATCTGGATATCAGAGATGTTTACATTCCATCTCCTGTGGACATCCTGGAGGAACTGCAACGGAGAATTGCTCAGAAACCCATGTTAGAGATTGACCCCTGAGGCGTTCCAGGGCAGGACAGCAGTCCTCAGTGCAAAAAAATAAATAAAATGAAAACACCACAAGCACATCCCACTTCGTCTCTAACATCTCTATAATTAAATAGGCATTGTGGGCGTCTGTGACAATGAGGGTTCATAAGCCAACGGCTAGTGAGGTGATGCTGTGGGTTAAACCACAGAGCCCAGGACTTGCCGATCAGAAGGTCGGCAGTTCGAATCCCCACGACGGGGTGAGCTCCCATTGCTCGGTCCCTGCTGCTGCCCACCTAGCAGTTTGAAAGCACGACAAAGTGCAAGTAGATAAGTAGGTACCACTCCGGCGGGAAGCTAAACGGCGTTTCCGTGCGCTGCTCTGGTTCACCAGAAGCGGCTTAGTCATGCTGGCCACATGACCCGGAAGCTGTACGCCAGCTCCCTCAGCCAGTAAAGCGAGATGAGTGCTGCAACCCCAGAGTCAGTCACGACTGGACCTAATGGCCAGGGGTCCGTTTACCTTTACCTAGTGAGGCGGTCTGTCTTTGTCTTGGTTTTATCACTTCATGCCACAACATTTCTGAATGCCCCCCCCCAAAAAAATCACCGCACATAGAAATGTAGCACATAAGAGTAAAGACTTCAAGCTAGCCTTTGGCTTCCATGCTACTTTTTTCAATGCAGGGAATGATTCATAGCAGAAGTCTTTGAGAGGCCGCATATTCACTCTGAGGTCTTTAAGCAGAGGCTTGACAACCATATGTCAGGAGTGCTCTGATGGTGTTTCCTGCTTGGCAGGGGGTTGGACTTGATGGCCCTTGTGGTCTCTTCCAACTCTATGATTCTATGATTCTATGATTCTAAGTGGTACGGAGGGCAGATCATCTGGGAACCTGGACACAATTCTAGGTTGGGCTTACAGGATTGGAGGTTCCTGACCTCGTATGCCAGTTGGTTAGAGCATGATGCTGATACAGTGGAACCTCGGGTTGCGGATGTAATCTGTGACGGAGGCACGTCCACAACCTGCAGCATTCGCATCCTGAAGCGCCGCGTCTGCGGTGGCACTATTTGGCACTTCTGCGCATGCGCGAGTGGCGAAACCCGGAAGTAACCCGTTCTGGTACTTCTGGGTTTCCCGCGGTCCACAACCCTTAAACACGTAACCTGAAGCATCTGTAAATGAGGTATGACTGTAATGCCAAAGTTGTTGTTGTTGTTATTGTTGTTGTTGTTAATGCTACTACTACTACTACAGTCATACCTCGGGTTACAGACACTTCGGGTTGCATGATTTCAGGTTGCGCACTGTGCCGAACCTGGAAGTACTGAAATGGGTTACTTCTGGGTTTCGGTGCTTGCACATGCACAGAAGCGCTAAATTGCACTTTGCGCATGCACAGAAGTGCTGAATCGCAACCCGCGCGTGAGCAGACGCGGCACTGTGGGTTGCGAATGTACTTCCCGCACGCATCACGTTCGCAACCCGAGCATCCACTGTATTAGTATTTATAAGCTGTTTGTCCCCTTCATGGATCACTGCCTTGTTGTGGCGAAGGGGCTTGAACAACTCAGAGAAGCTATGAACTATGCCATGCAGGGCACCCAAGATGGACAAGTCATAGTGGAGAGTTTTGACCAAACGTGATCCACCTGGAGCAGGAACCGGCAAGCCAATCCAGTATCCCTGCCAAGAAAACTCCATGGACAAAGACAACAGGCGTATAAAAGTTATGACGCTAGAAGATGAGCCCCTCAGGTCGGAAGGCGTCAAACATGCTACTGAGGAAGAGTGGAGGACAAGTACAAGTAGATTCAGAGCTGATGAAGCGGCTGGGCCAAAGCCGAAAGGTCGCTCAGTTCGAGAGCTGGACCATAAAGAAGGCTGATAGCCGAAGAATTGATGCTTTTGAATTCTGGTGCTGGAGGAGACTCTGGAGAGTCCCATGGACTGCAAGAAGATCAAACCTCTCCATTCTGAAGGAAATCAGCCCTGAGCGCTCACTGGAAGGACAGATCCTGAAGCTGAGGCTCCAAGACTTTGGCCACCTCATGAGAAGAGAAGACTCCCTGGAAAAGACCCTGATGTTGGGAAAGATGGAGGGCACAAGGAGAAGGGGACGACAGAGGACGAGATGGTTGGACAGTGTTCTCGAAGCTACCAACATGAGTTTGACCAAACTGCGGGAGGCAGTGGAAGACGGGAGTGCCGGGCGTGCTCTGGCCCATGGGGTCACGAAGAGTCGGACACGACTAAACGACTAAACAACAACAACAACAACAAAGCTGTTTGTAGAGCCATCTCTCAGCACACCATAAAACCCGCTGAACAACTTTGGGTTCATTATAGGGCGGTTGGGTTTGTTTTGTTTCGAAGCTTAACCTACCTCACAGGGCTATTGTGAAGACAGAAAGAGTGGGTGAGTAGAGAAACAAAAGGACTCGGAGCTCATTCTAACAGCTTGCCTAGAGCGTGGTGCTGATAATGCCAAGGTTGGTCGATCCCCTTAAGGGACAGATGTATATTCCTGCATTGCAGGGGATTGGACTAGATGATCGCCAGGGTCCCCTTCCAACTCTATGATTCTATGGCCTACTGCTGTTTAGCGATGGGGGAGAAATCCTAATTCACACTCCCTGTAACAAAATACGATTAGCTTGCAGCTGTTGCTCTTCGTCAATTGCTACGCACTGCTGTGCGTTGAATTTCGTTTGGAGGGGTATTATGTTACAGATTTATACTTTAATTGTATGTTTTGGTAAACCGTCCCCTGGCTTGTGCAAAGGGGCAGTCTATGAATCGCCTCTAATTTAAGCTTCCCCAACCCGGCACTTTCCAAACGGCTACAGCTCCAAGCCAGTTTGCACTGAGGGAACAAATTTGTGAACTGAAGCAGGGCTGTCCTTTGAAATCCGCCATTTCCCAAATTTTGTGATGCAATTCTCCAATTCAAAACGTGTGTGCAAAAATGCATATATATAATTTTATTATTGTATTTTAATATTCTGTTGGAAGCCACCCAAAGTGGCTGGGGAAACCCAGCCAGATGGGTGGGGTATAAATATATTATTATTAGAACTGTTAGAATCCAAAACTAAAAATTTGTCAAGAATGTATAACTTGCTGTTGAAATGGAATACTCAGGATGAAACGGTGAAATCTGCTATGATTAAATGGGCACAAGATGTTGCACATAACATAATGATGGCTGACTGGGAACAGTTATGGACCACAGGTATGAAGTTTACGGCATGTAATGCCTTAAGACAGAATATTATGAAAATGATATACAGGTGGTACATGACCCCAGTCAAGCTTGCAAAAATCTATCATTTGCCCGATAATAAATGTTGGAAATGTAAAGAAACTGAAGGCACATTCCTTCACCTTTGGTGGACGTGCCCAAGGATTAAGGCTTTCTGGGAGATGATTTATAATGAAATAAAAAAGGTATTTAAATATACCTTTCTGAAGAAACCAGAGGCCTTTCTTCTGGGCATTGTCGGCCAATTGGTGCCAAAGAAAGATAGAACTTTTTTTATGTATGCCACAACAGCAGCAAGAATACTCATTGCAAAGTATTGGAAGACACAAGATCTACCCACTCTGGAAGAATGGCAGATGAAGGTGATTGACTACATGGAATTGGCGGAAATGACTGGCAGAATCCGAGACCAGGGAGAAGAGTCAGTGAAAGAAGACTGGAAGAAATTTAAAGATTATTTACAGAAATATTGTAAAATTAAGGAATTTTAGAAGGATGTTGGATAGAAATTAAGTGGTTTCCAGCTGTAATGCTTTAAGAGATACGAAAAAAGGTTTACAAATGGGTAAAAGCCTAATGGTAAGGATTTGCTGAACTAACAAATTGAACTGGAATACAAAAAAGGGAGGTACGAGGAGGTCCGGGGAAACAAGTGCAAGGAAGATAGGTTATGGAAAATTAACGTGTTTTTAACTGTTTTATTTTGTATGTTTCTTTTTATTTTTTACTTTTTTGTTATATCTTAAAAACTTTATACTTTTTTTTCTGTATTCTGTATTTTCCTGTATTTTTTGAAACTTTAATAAATATCATTTAAATATATATATATATAAATATATTATTATTATTATTATTATTATTATTATTATTATTATTAGAGAAAAGTGTGCATTAAAATGCACATACTAATGAAAATAAGCCCAAACGCACTGTTTGCTTGAATAGCTTTGTACGTTAGGTAAAACTGCATGCAGGAATATTGGGAGAAGTACAAACTAAGATGCTGATAAAATTTTTATGAAAACCTCTTTGTAAAAAAAAAACAGAAATCAATGATGAAATGGAATGAACTCAACTTAGCCTGGAAAAAATGAGGAACTGAAAGCAAAAATTGACAGGCCCTCTCGTCACGATGCGTGTTATGGATCTATTTTTTGATGTGTTTTGCTTCTTGAAATCTGTGCAGCAAGCATCTGCTTGACATCTGCTTTTCCTGTCTATTTTTTCACATGCAAAATACGCATTTCAAATTCATTTCAGCCGAGATGAAATGCAACGTATCGTTTTGCCTGATAGCTTGACAGACAAGGCTTAAATTGCAGAGTGTGTGTGTGGCAGCAATGATTTTTCTTCCTTTCCCGACATGTTTCCCACAGTATTTTGCACACAGCCCTGGCTTACTCTCACACTTAATGGACTTCCCTTGCTGCCACTGAGGTCATCATGCTGCAAGACCTGACAGGCACCTTTGTGATGTAATCCTGATCAATACGAGACCCCCGTTGGCTGGGATCACCTATCTCATTGCTCCGAGAAAGAGAAAGGAATAGCAGCCAGGGACCAGTGGGAGAATGATGCACAACAGACACTGCCACCAATTGAAACAGGGACAAATCGTAGAATCGTAATAATAATAATAATAATAATAATAATAATAATAATAATAATTTATACCCCGCCATTCCCGGTTCAGAAAACCAGGCTCAGGGTGGCTAACAACAAATTTAAAACACTTAATTGATGCAACAAAAAAACCAGCATAAAATACAGTATAAAACGTGAATAACAATAAATTCAGAATTTAAAAATCAATTTAGGGGGAAAATCCATCCAATAAACATTAGATGATCACCAGGGCTAGCTGGCTAAATTAGTCCTATTTGGGCCAGCGAGGAGACAAGCAGAGAATTAGATGTGGGATCCCAGAGCGGGTGATCTTCATAAAAAGGGGAAGGGGAGGGAAGGAAGGGGAATAAAAGATCAGGCTAAGTTCAAATTGAAAGCCAGGCGGAATAGCTCTGTCTTACAGGTCCTGAGGAAGGAAGTTAAATCCTGCAAGGCCCTGGTGTCATGGGACGGAGCATTCCACCAGGTTGGAGCCACCACCGAGAAGGCCCTGGCCCTGGTGGAGGATAGGGATCAATTAGTCCAACTCCCTGCAATGCAGGAATCTCAATGGAAGCATCCATGACTGATGGCCATCCAACCTCTACTTAAAAACCCCCAAGGAAGGAGCGCCTGCCACCTTCCAAAGGAGCAAAGGAGTCCGTTCCACCATCAAACAGCTCTTATTGCCAGAAAGTTCTTTCTGATCTTGAGTCGGAATCTCCTTTCTTGTAACTTGAAGCCATGGGTTCGAGTCCTACCCTCCAGGAGCAGGAAAAAGCAAGCTTGCATCCTCTTCCATGGGACAGCCCTTGAGATATTTGAAGGTGCCTATCACATCTCCTTCCAGTCCGCTCATTTGCAGGCAAAACATACCCAAATCCCTCAGCTGTTCCTCATAAGGCTCAGTCTCAGTGCTGGGCCTGGGGGTAACCCGAGCAACGCAGTCCAGGTCTGGTCCCAAATCCAAGGGTTCCGCAAGGAGTCAGTCCAACAGGGCCAAGGCAGGACACGAGGCAGGAAACCAGGCAAGGACAGGCATCGGATCTCAGGCAGGTTCTGGCAAACAGCAATGTTGCTCCCACAACCTGGGGCAGGGTCCGACAGGCTTTTATCTTTGTTGGGGAGACAGCCGGTCCTGATCCCCCAGCGACTCACCTCCCTGTCTTGCCCGAAGGCGAGCACTCCTCCTGCGAGTACTCAGGTCTCTCCTTCTCTCAGACCGTAGTCTCTGCAGCTCAGGGGACGTCGGTGGGTTACTAGACCCAGGGGCCGCCTCAGCCTCCCCTGACCCAACTGGAAGTGGAGCAGCTGTAAGTGATGGTCCAGCTGGAGGCAACGAGGTCATCCCCACATCTGGAACCAGGGCAGGCTCAAGCCCCTGACTCGGCCCAGATGGGGTTTGTTGCAGGGGAACCTGTGCAGACTGGGACTCTTCAGGATCAGGCCCCAGACTAGGTTCAAATGCTGCCTGAGGCAAAGGATTCGGTGCAGACTGAGTCTCGTATGGTTCCAAGTCCGATCCCAAGTCCCAGGCCATCACACTTGGTCATCACACTTGTCTTAGCCTTCTTAAACTGTGGTGCCCAGAATTGGGCTCAGGACTCTAGGTGTCCAAGACAGAATAGAGCAGGACTATTACTTCCCTTGAATGGGACACTAGGTAAAGGTAAAGGGACCCCTGACCATTAGGTCCAGTCGTGGCTGACTCTGGGGTTGCGGCGCTCATCTCGCTTTATTGGCCAAGGGAGCCGGCGTACAGCTTCCGGGTCATGTGGCCAGGATGACTAAGCCACTTCTGGCGAACGAGAGCAGTGCACAGAAACTCTGTTTACCTTCCTGCCGGAGTGGTACCTATTTATCTACTTGCACTTTTGATGTGCTTTCAAACTGCTAGGTTGGCAGGAGCTGGGACCGAGCAACGGGAGCTCACCCCGTCGTGGGGATTCGAACCGCCGACCTTCTGATCAGCAAGTCCTAGGCTCTGTGGTTTAACCCACAGCGCCACCCACGTCCCCAGTAAAAAATCTACAACACTTAAAATACAAATCCGGGGACATTAAATGAAATCCGGGGACATTCCGGAGACGGATTTTGTCCGGGAACAGATTTGTAAATCTGGGGACTGTCCCCAGGAAAACGGGGACATCTGGTAACCATACCATACAGCTCAATATTGTCTATCCGGCTTGGCTGGATGGGAGGTTTTTAAGCAGACGTTAGGTGGCCATCTGTCATGGATACTTCAACTGAGATTCCTGAATTGCAGGAGGTTGAATGAGATAACCCTTGGAATCTCTTCCAACTCTTCAATTCAACAATTCTGTGATTTCTACCCGCCACAATTGCCATTTCGACCCTGAAATTGCAACACCAGACTCTTTGATGCAGCCTCCCTCGCAGAGTTTGCCCAATGAAAGCTTCTATTTCCACCCTGTTGTCGGCAAAGAATCCCAGACGCAAGGCCTGTTATTTCATTTTTTAAACAAGGGAACATGATGGCAGCAGCGGCAGCAGCTCCCACTCTGTGGCAGCTGAACAAACATGGAAACTTTTCAAAAGAATAATAATGAAAAATAAAAATATCAGCCTCTTCTTCTGCTTTCATTTGGGCCTATCATTATCTAAACTCCTTGTCAGCAGGATCCACTGGGTTCATGGAGAAGCCATTGAGAAAAAGGTCTGGCTTTGCTGACCACAGATAGTGGGATGGGGTTGTGGGGAACGGCTTCCCAAGAGAAGGAGAAAAGGCTTCGGGAAGGCAATCTGGGTCAAATCCCCCAGAAGCCCCAGAGCAATGACCATAGAATCATAGAATCATAGAATCATAGAGTTGGAAGAGACCACAAGGGCCATCGAGTCCAACCCCCTGCCAAGCAGGAAACACCATCAGAGCACTCCTGACATATGGTTGTCAAGCCTCTGCTTAAAGACCTCCAAAGAAGGAGACTCCACCACACTCCTTGGCAGCAAATTCCACTGTCGAACAGCTCTTACTGTCAGGAAGTTCTTCCTAATGTTTAGGTGGAATCTTCTTTCTTGTAGTTTGGATCCATTGCTCCGTGTCCACTTCTCTGGAGCAGCAGAAAACAACCTTTCTCCCTCCTCTATGTGACATCCTTTTATATATTTGAACATGGCTATCATATCACCCCTTAACCTCCTCTTCTCCAGGCTAAACATGCCCAGCTCCCTTAGCCGTTCCTCCTAAGGCATCGTTTCCAGGCCTTTGACCATTTTGGTTGCCCTCCTCTGGACACGTTCCAGTTTGTCAGTGTCCTTCTTGAACTGTGGTGCCCAGAAGTGGACACAGTACTCCAGGTGAGGTGTGACCAGAGCAGAATACAGTGGCACTATTACTTCCCTTGATCTAGATGCTATACTCCTATTGATGCAGCCCAGAATTGCATTGGCTTTTTTAGCTGCCGCGTCACACTGTTGGCTCATGTCAAGTTTGTGGTCAACCAAGACTCCTAGATCCTTTTCACATGTACTGCTCTCAAGCCAGGTGTCACCCATCTTGTATTTGTGCCTCTCATTTTTTTTGCCCAAGTGCAATACTTTACATTTCTCCCTGTTAAAATTCATCTTGTTTGTTTTTGCCCAGTTCTCTAATCTGTCAAGGCCGTTTTGAAGTGTGATCCTGTCCTCTGGGGTGTTAGCCACCCCTCCCAGTTTGGTGTCATCTGCAAATTTGATCAGGATGCCCTTGAGTCCATCATCCAAGTCGTTGATAAAGATGTGGAATAAGACCGGGCCCAAGACAGAACCCTGTGGCACCCCACTAGTCACCATATCCAATTTGTCTCGCCTAGAAGCTTTTGCTTTCTTAAGGTTTCAAAATGATGGGTTGTATCCAGTGCTCAGCAAGAAGTATATTAATAGTGAAATAATTATTAAGCTCTAACTTAAAATGATTTTCTATTCATAACAAACTTAATAATGCAAACACATTGGCATTTGGCAATTACAAAAACTCCTTTAGAAACAGAATTTACACGAAGAGTTGGACATGACAAAACGACTATACAACAACAACAAACAGTTGTTTGAAGCCACAGAAGGGAAGAGTGGCTCTTCGGCTTAAATCCTGCTTCTTGCATGTTCCCCAAAGGCATCTGCTTGGCCACTGTGGGAACAGGATGCTGGAATAAAGCGGTCCTTGGCCTGTGGGAAACCCACAAGCAGGATACGAATTCAAGATCCTTCTCCCTTCCCGTGGCTTCCAGCAAATCTTAGAATCTTAGAATTGGAAGGGGCCTAAGGATCATCTAGTCCAGTGTTTCCCAACCTTGGGTCTTCAACTGTTTTTGGACTACAACTCCCATCATCCCTAGCTAGCAAGACCAGTGGTCAGGGATGATGGGAATTGTAGTCCGAAAACAGCTGGAGACCCAAGGTTGGGAAACACTGATCTAGTCCAACCCTCTGAAATCTCAGCTAAAGCATCCATGAGAGATGGCCATCCAACATCTGCTTTAATACCTCCAGGGAAGGAGAGTCCACAACTTCTCATGGGAGTCTTTCCCACTTTTCCAACAGCTCAGAAAGTTTCCCCAAATGTTTCGTCAGAATCTCCTTCCTTGTCACTTGAAGCCATGGGTTCGAGTTCTACCCTCCAGAACAGGAGAAAACAAGCTTGCTCCATCTTCCATGTCACAGCCCTTGAGATATTTGAAGATGGCTCTCATATATCTCCTCTCAGTCTCCTCTTTTCCAGGCTAAACATACCCAGCTCCTTCAACCATTCCTCATAAGGCTTCATTTCCAGACCCTTCATGCCTATAGGTCATTGAGAGACTTCTCCTCCACGGAAGGTCTGCCTTTGCAACAAGCCGAAAGCAGGAGAAAGAAAACAGGAGTCTTTTGAGAGGCGCTGCATCCTTGTGACACAGCCATGCCAGATTTTGCAAAGGGGCGGGGGGGGGGGAGCCAAAATATTTTAATCTAAAGAGCGTATGGAAACAGATGAGGTTGTTGTTTGGGCTGTCAAACGCTGGGGAGGAAAGCTGTACAGAACGGGGGTGGGCTGCCATGTGGCAAATGTGCTTAACACATGAGAGAGTGGGGTGCTGAACCAACCCTTTGGGCTTCCCTGGTTTGCAAACTTAAATGCGACCAAGATGATCGAGGCTCCTATGATGCAAGTCATGGGCCCCGCCTGGACTCACAGCTGTCCATTTTAGGTAAATTCTGTATCCAGGGCAGCTGTTTATCAGCTCCATCTGGTACGCAGGCTGAGACCCTCCCTGCCTGCGTACTGTCTCACCAGAGTGGTGCATGCTCTGGTTATCTCTCGCTTGGACTACTGCAATGTGCTCTACGTGGGGCTACCTGTGAAGGTGACCTGGAAACAACAACTAATCCACAATGTGGCAGCTAGACTGGTGACTGGGAGCGGCCACAGGGCCACATAACACTGGTCTTGAAAGATCTACATTGACTCCCAGTACATTTCTGAGCACAATTCAAAGTGTTGGTGCTGACCTTTAAAGCCCTAAACGGCCTTGGTCCAGTATACCTGAAGGAGCATCTCCACCTCCATCGTTCTGCCCGGATACTGAGGTCCAGCACCAAGGGCCTTCTGGCAGTTCCCTCGCTACGAGAAGCCAAGTTACAGGGAACCAGGCAGAGGGCCTTCTTGGTAGTGGCACCCACCCTGTGGAACGCCCTCCCACCAGATGTCAAAGAGAAAAATAACTACCAAACTTTTAGAAGACATCTGAAGGCAGCCCTGTTTAGGGAAGCTTTTATTGTTTAATAGGTTATTGTATTTTAGTGTTTTGTTGGAAGCCACCCAGAGTGGCTGGGGAAACCCAGCCAGATGGGTGGGGTATTTATTATTATTATTATTATTATTATTATTATTATTATTACTCTGCTCCCTAAAATATCACTGGTTTGCTCATTTCTATATATAGGGTGCCTACATTCTGCATGGCCTGGTTGCAGACAACATGTGCAAATGGCTTGAGATACCTATCAGGTCCATAAATTACCATATAGCATATAGTCAACACAGTGACAATTTGCTGTTGATGAAGGACAGCTGGACATATAAAGGGCCCCATTACTTTCAGTAGCTTAGGGCCACATCAAACTTAAATCCGGCCCTGATCCAGATCAAGATCAAGGAAAGTCATAGTCCTACTCTTTTCTGCCTTGGTCAGACCACACCTGGAATACTGTGTCTAATTCTGGGCACCTCAGTTTAAGAAGAATGTTGACAAGCTGGAAGGTGTGCAGATGAGGGTGACCAAGATGGTCAAGTGTCTGGAAACCAAGCCTGATGAGGAACGGTTGAAGGAATTGGGTATGTTCAGCCTGGAGAAGAGGCAGAGATATGAGAGCCATCTTGAAATATCGCAAAGGCTGTCTCATGGAAGATGGAGCAAACATCTCTTCAATTCTATGATTCTCTCTCTCCCTCTCTCTCTTTCTCTCTCTCTCTCTCTCTCTCTCTCTCTCTCTCTCTCTCTCTCTCTGGAATAACTGTTAACATTGCTTCAGAGAACAGGAGGATTTGTGAAAGACAGAAAAGTTACTAACCTTCAAGCTGTTCATTGCTGAATTCAACCTGAAAGCAAAGAGAGAGAGATTATTCACTATGATTCTTCTCCCTGATGTCCCATGACATTGACAAGGCTGACACTTTTTGGTGCGCTCATTTTGCTTCTCTTACTTGAAACAAGTGCTGTGTTGCTTATGCATCAATGACTCCCAAGCTGCGCACCTGGTCCTTCAGGGGCACAGTTACCCCATTCAGGAGCAGGAGTCCTCCACACCTGCCTGCCCCCTGTCCCCCCCAAAACAGTACTTCTGTCTCATCAGGATTCAACCTCAATCTGTCCACCACCATCCATCCTCCAACCGCCTCCAGACACTCACGCAGGACTAAAATGCAGGGCCTAAAATGAAGGTGCTACAACCCTCAACCAAACTAATACAGTGATACCTCAGGTTAAGAATTGAATTTGTTCTGGAGTTCCGTTCTTAACCTGAAACTGTTTTTAATCTGGGTACCACTTTAGCTAATGGGGCCTCCTGCTGCTGCCGCGCCATTTCTTGTTCCATTATCTCAGTGGATGGAGGCAGAAAGCTCAGCTTTGGAAAAGGAGATGAGGACTCCACTCTTCAGGGATTTTGACACAAAGGCAGCATGTTTGCATGCCCAGGCACACATACAAAGAAAATCTTGTCTCATAAAGACACCACAGTCTCTGCTGTGTCTCATTATCCTAAAAGGGAACAGAGACCCTGTAAAGTGTGTCCTCAAACCCTTAAATCTTGCTCTGGGGGTCTTGTGTAACATTTATTTGTCTCAGCAGTTTAAGCAGGTTTCATCGGGAGGTGGAGTTTTAATTTCATTTTACAAACAGCAGCAGGTTTTATATTTAAAAAATAAAATACTCAGGAGAAATGCGGTTCCTTTTGCTAGGACAATTTCCTGGCACAACACCAAGCGAAGAGAATGGGACCCTGGCATTCCCAAATGTTCCTGGTGCTATTGCAACATGTTTTTGGGAGTCTAATGAGGACTGGCACCTTGAGCGTGTGGTTCTCTGTCTTGTTCCTTTGACTCCTAAACTGAGTTGATGCAAAGCCTCCATCCTTTGATTGAGAACATGCCTCCATCCTCTTCCACAGCCTGGCAGGAATTAGTGCAAAACACTGGCAAAGGAGAGGTGCAGACTTTTCGGAGAAATGACGTGGTCTTTTGGCAAGGGCCACAGCCAAAAATATAAAGCATTTCACAGACTGGCTGTCCCCCCTGCTAATGGACTTCAGAAACATGATTTCAGATTCCATGCCCTCCCACATTTCTCTGATGAAAATAGGGATGCCCCATTCCATAATGAAAATTTTACTAATTATACCCTGCCCATCTGACTGGGCACTCTGGGCAGCTTCCAACATACCGTATTTTTAGCTCTATAAGACGCACTTTTCCCCTCCTAAAAAGTAAGGGGAAATGTGTGTGTGTTATGAAGCGAATGCAGGCTACGCAGCTATCACTGAATCCAGCAGAGCGAGAGGGATCGGTGCGCACCGATCCCTTTTCTGGATTCAGGGATAGCCGCGCGAAGCCCTAAACGGCCTCGATCCTGTATACCTGAAGGAGTGTCTCCACCCCCATCGTTCAGCCCGGACACTGAGATCCAGCGCCGAGGGCCTTCTGGCGGTTCCCTCATTGTGAGAAGTAAGGTTACAGGGAACCAGGCAGAGGGCCTTCTCGGTAGTGGCGCCCGCCCTGTGGAATGCCCTCCCAGCAGATGTCAAGGCAATAAACAACTATTTTACTTTTAAAAGACAACTGAAGGCAGCCTTCTTAGGGAAGTTTTTAATGTCTGGTGCTGTGTTGTTTTTAATATTCAGTTGGAAGCCGCCCAGAGTGGCTGGGGAAACCCAGCCAGATGGGCGGGGTATAAATAATAAATTATTATTATTATTATTATTATTATTATTAGCCTCTTCAGGGCAATGGGAGGAACGCTCCCCCTGCCCTGAAGAGGCTTAGCACAGCTATCCCAGAAGCCAGAACAACAAGAGGGATCGCTGCTTTCACTGCGCAGTGATCCCTCTTGCTGTTCTGACTTCGTTTCGCTGGAGAGGCGCTGCGCAGAGAAGGAGAGAATTTTTTTTTCTTGTTCTCCTCCTCTTAAACTAGGTGCATCTTATGGTCGGGTGTGTCTTATAGCGTGAAAAAATACGGTATATAAAAACACAATGAAACATTAAACATTTAAAAAACAACCTTCCGTATACAGGATTGCCTTCAGATGGCTTGGGGGTCAAATAGCTCCATACCCTCCAACATTTATCCAATGAAAATAGGGACATCCTAAGGAAAAGTGGGACATTCCGGGGTCAAATCAGAAACCGTGATGCCTTCTCTAAATCAGGGATATCCCTGGAAAATAGGGATACTCGCAGGGGCTGAAATTCTCAATTTCTTGTGTTTTCCTGAGGCTTACCAAAAGCAGGCGTGGGCAGTTGTTGTTTTTGTTGTTTGTTTGTTTATCTTTTGCTTTTAGACAATCTACACTATCTGCAAGTCACGCTACAGCTTTCCAGCACCCCCTCAATTTTGGAGTCTGGAAGTTGAAAGTACTATTTCTGGGTTAGCGGAGTCTGTAACCTGAAGGATCTGTAACCTGAAGCATCTGTAACCCGAAGTACCACTGTAGTGATGTATGGAAGTGAGAGCTGGACCATCAAGAAGGCTGATCGTCGAAGAATGGATGCTTTTGAATTCTGGTGCTGGAGGAGACTCTTGAGAGTCCCATGGACTGCAAGAAGATCAAACCTCTCCATTCTGAAGGAAATCAGCCCCGGGTGCTCACTGGAAGGACAGATCCTGAAGTTGAGGCTCCAATACTTTGGCCACCTCATGAGAAGAGAAGACTCCCTGGAAAAGACCCTGATGTTGGGAAAGATGGGGGGCACCAGGAGAAGGGGACGACAGAGGGCGAGATGGTTGGATGGTGTTCTCGAAGCTACCAACATGAGTTTGACCAAACTGCGGGAGGCAGTGGAAGACAGGAGTGCCTGGCGTGCTCTGGTCCATGGGGTCACGAAGAGGCGGACACGACTAAAGACTAAACAACAACACCCCACTTATCTGGCTGGGTTTTCCCAGCCACTCTGGGCAGCTCACAACAGAAAATTAAAAACACGA
Organism: Podarcis pityusensis; assembly: GCF_964106645.2. Taxonomy (NCBI): domain Eukaryota; kingdom Metazoa; phylum Chordata; class Lepidosauria; order Squamata; family Lacertidae; genus Podarcis; species Podarcis pityusensis. The sequence continues at coordinate 5,264,922 of NC_138037.1, read as the reverse complement.
CTAAACAACAACAGCAATCTAGCTCAATATTGCCTGCAGCCCTCCAGGGTTCAGGCAGGGGGTCTCTCCTAGCCCTATGTGAGTATGCCCTTGAGGGCTAAAACACCATCCTTGCAAGCGAAAAACCTTTACTAGCAGGGAGATGCAGCGGCGGAAGAAGAGCTTCTCTCTGCCGTCCTTTCCTCGAGCTGGACAGCTGCAAAAGGCGATGGGAATTGAGCCAGGAAAAAGCATGCCCGCCACTCACTCTCCACCTTCCTTTTACGTTCGCAAACAAGTGATTCTATTTTGGACGGTGACAAAGGGTGAGCTCAACAGGAGCCAGGTAAATGGGAGAGGAGGCAGGCGCAGTTGTCCGGCTATTAAAAGCCTGATGGATCATCCCTGTTCCTGCTACCTCTGCCCTTCTCAAGCCCAGGCAAAGAACAGACTGTGCTCATCGCATGAAATAAAAGCAAGAGATAGAGCACAGGTGAAAAGCCCGAAACATCTCACTTATTATGGCTTTATTTCATCATCATCAATCTTTATTACGGTCCAGAGACCCAACAAATCATTACAAAGCAGTACCCAATTCATACAGCCTACCTCTAGGTTAAACAAGCATTTTGTTTAGAATATAGGGATCATTTGTTCTTGCAACCACCGATAAAAATTTTGCCACTGCTAATGTTCTAGCAATTGTCCGGTCTTCCAGTAGGAACCTGACATAGTGAGCCTCTGATTTTCCCGGGGAAGGTACCAGCATGGGTAGTATCAGTTCAGCCCTGGCTTGCTCATATTTTGCACAATGCAACAAAATATGTTTTATGGAATCGATGTCTTGAGCACATGGGCAAAGTCTGTCCTGGTAGGGAACTCCTCTCAACCTACCATCCAACACTGCAGAAGGAAAGACATTTAGTCTGGCTTTGGTGAAAAGCCTTCGATAGTTTGGTACTGTCAGATTTTTAATGTAAGATGTTAACTTAAAGACATACCCATATTGTACTCCTACTGCCAGCGGACTACAGACTGCGTGTGATCGAGATGGCAAGTCACTGTGTACGTTATCCCATATTATGGCTTTATTTGTTTGTTGCACAATCACGGGACGACTCAACTCTGTATTAGTTAGAATCACTATACGCAGCATTTTTTCAAAATAATGTAAGAAAGGGGCATGTAGATGTGGAATGTGGGGAAATCTGCCTTGGTAGCTCAGTTGGTAGAGCATGAGACTCTTAATCTTCAGATCATGGGTTTGAGCCCCAGGTTCGGCAAAAGATTCCTGCATTGCAGGAATGACACTTGTTGTCCCTTCTGATACTACAATTCAATGATTCTCTGACAACAGAAAGGAAGGGATTAGGGTGAAGTTACTCAATGAAAGGGACACGGGTGGCGCTGTGGGTTAAACCACAGAGCCTAGGACTTGCCGATCAGAAGGTCAGCGGTTCGAATCCCCGCAACGGGGTGAGCTCCCGTTGCTCAGTCCCTGCTCCTGCCAACCTAGCAGTTCGAAAGCACGTCAAAGTGCAAGTAGATAAATAGGTACTGCTCCGGCGGGAAGGTAAACGGCGTTTCCGTGTGCTGCTCTGGTTCGCCAGAAGCGGTTTAGTCCTGCTGGCCACATGACCCGGAAGCTGTACGCCGGCTCCCTCGGCCAGTAAAGCGAGATGAGCGCCGCAACCCCAGAGTCGGTCATGACTGGACCAGGGGTCCCTTTACCCTTTACCTTTTTTACTCAATGAAACAGACATACATTTAATGTGCAAACTTCACAACCGTCCCTCGCTGAGGTCCCCAAAGGAACGGGGCGTTGTTCTTAAAAGTCTGAGATGACTTAACCGTGTAAACAAACCACCGTTGCTGTTCTTTGTGGGCAGGAAATGGCCGTCTTTAATATTTTCTTTCTCATCAAATTTAGAAACACATAATACAGACTATCCTTTTTACTGCAAGGACGTTAAAGGGACCTGCAGGATGAGGCCATGAGTCCATTAGGGCATGTTGAATTTCCAACTTTCAGATTCCAAACATGAGGGGTGCTAAAATGTTGGCAAATGACTTGGGAATCCAAGAGATATTTTGATTAAATTAATATCATTTAGTTTTGCTTGGTTAAGCAAAATGGATGTGAAATTGCATAGAAACCATTCAAAATGATTTCTAAGTATTTGCAGATTGTGTGTGAGAGAGAAAGAGTGTGTGTGTGATATTTATTTCTTTATTTCTTTATTCATTCATTCATTCATTCATTTAGCATTACCTGACATTTTCGGAAGGTAAAATTACAATTCTTTGGTTTTCCGAAAGCCGTCTTTCATTGAAGGCAGACTTACGGAGATAAATGTTGTGAAGTCGTAACAATAATAGCCTCACACCCCTAAACATATTTTAAAGACCGCTCGCTGAAGAAATTTGCAAAAGTTCCCCCCTGAAAATGACACACCCTAATGGCGTCCCAGCATCCTGTTCTCTCATTGGCTGACGAGATGCCTTCAGGAAACCTGCAAGCAGGATTCGAACACAGGACCAACTCTCCCTACCAGCAATTCCTGCTGTTCAATAACACCCGACACAGCCAAAATGGCTCAAAATGTATGGAGAGGGAAAAATCCACAATCATTTGCCTCCACCATGTCAGCGGGGTGGCGGTTGCATGGTGAGTTTCCGCCCCCTCCCAGTGGAGATAAAAACACGTGACACAATTATTAAGGTTAATGGGCTAAATAAGGCCACAACTTTATTGGTTACAGGTGATGAGCGGTATTGGCTTAGGCATTGGTCCTAACCGACTATATCTGGCTTCAGCCTGTCTGCTTGAAGTCCGGGAAGGGTTAACCACCAGTAGGGTGAGTCCTGCTGATGCACATCAACTAGGAACTCCCCTGGGGTCACCGATAGGAATTTCTTGGGAATTTCCATCTTAATTATCCTCAACAAAAAGGACTCTGGGGTTTTTATTGGGGGGGGGGGGGTTTGCTATTAAACATTTTTTTCAATTCATTATAAATCATTTCCCAATACTCTTTTACCCTTTTACACGTTTGAGATCCTTAATCTTAAGGAAAGGAACATATAAGAACACAAGTAGAACTCTACTGGATGAGGCCAATGGCCCGTCTTGCCCAGCATCCTGCTCTCACAGCAGCCAAGCTCAAGTAGGATTCGAACACAAGACCACATCTCCTCTCCTGTGCTTTCCAGCAACCGACCTTCCGAAGTCAGTGGACACTGTGGGGATACTTAAACCTATCTGCAACCTGGTCATAGGATAGAGGGGCTCACAGCAGTAACATCCCAGCAGATCTCACTTCTCCATTCATCACATATTGGATCCAGCACATCACAAGCAGGTCTCTGTGTCTCCAGCTTCCAGCCTGCTTTTAGCTCAGCTCACGCCCAAAACTCTGTTTCTCCTATTTAGCAGCTAGGTGAAGCAGAGAGAGCTTCACCCATTAGCCTGGAGGGTACCACCCCTTAGCTGTGGCTCATACAACTGAGGTCATTATTTTGGGATGCGAACGAGGGTACTTAAAGTGACCGGCTGAGCTCCTTGTCTTACAAATAAACTTGTCTGAGCAGTTCAGCAACCGTCTAGATTCCAACTCTCGCTGGGCACAGGAACCCAAGACTTGGAAGGGACTCAGGGCATCATCCAAACTGACCCCCCCCAAAAAACTCACAACACTGTCCTTAGTTCCAGTTGATTTACTTGTGGTGCTTTCAAAGCTATCGTACTTGTTTTTGTGTCAATCACCTTGTAGCGAAGGAGGAGGAGGAGGCGGAAGAAGAGGAGGAGGAGGAGGAAGGAGAAGGTGAAGGAGGAAGGAGGAAGGAGAAGAAGAAGAGGAGGAGAAGGGAGGAGAAGAAGGAGAAGAGGAAGGAGGAAGGAGGAAGATGAAGGAGAAGGAGAAGGAGAGGAGGAGGAAGAAGGAGAAGAAGAGGAGGAAGGAATCATAGAATCATAGAATCATAGAGTTGGAAGAGACCACAAGGGCCATCGAGTCCAACCCCCTGCCAAGCAGGAAACACCATCAGAGCACTCCTGACATATGGTTGTCAAGCCTCTGCTTAAAGACCTCCAAAGAAGGAGACTCCACCACACTTCTTGGCAGCAATTTCCACTGTCAGCTCTTACTGTCAGGAAGAGGAGGAGAAGGAGGAGGAAAAAGAAGAAACTTCACCCAGTACCCAAGAAGGGAACAGTCCTCCCCTACCCTGTTAATGCACAATTTACGGATGTCAAAAAAGACACTTACTTTGATGTTCGCCGGGTTAAACTCCACTTCCTTGCGGACTTCTGGCTCGGGTGGGGGTGCTGGTTTAGGGGCTGCCTTGGGCTCCTCTTTCTTAGGTTCTGCTTTCTTGGGTTCTGGTTTCTTGGGGGCCATGGCGGTGGTTCTGCACCGGGATGAAGGAGGAGAGGCTGGTCGCTCAGGGGGTGATCCAACAGAGCGAAGGATGTCTCTCCTGGCAGAGGCCTTTATCCACCTCCCGGTCCTTGAGTGTCACACGCCGTGTCACTTGGCTTCCAAATCAACCCCCACCCCCCACCTCAGCCATCGCCCCCTCCCCAGCCACACATACCATGTCTCACAATAGGGCCATTCCTATAAAAGGAGAAGATATCTGGCCCGGCTATTTTGGAGCGTCCGCTTAGGGCATTGTTCTGAATTAGCGTTGAAATGGAATGATGGTTGGAGAGTATCAGATACAGAGCCTGGAGAGAGAGGTCAGAACAGCCCATCTTGGGACGAGGTGGGGGGGCAGGAACGTGGCCAGCTGTATCGATTTCATCCCCTGAGGTGCAGAGAGGACGGCTGTTCCCCAGTGGCACTCCAGGCTCAACATTTGCATCCGAGGGAAAAAGGAGGGAGGCTGGAGCTGGTTTCATCGCAAAGCTGTCCGGAACGAATCGGTTTGGAGGAAATTAACCGGCGAGGAGTGATCAAAGAAAGAGGTGGCAGGTTGCAGTTGGGTTTCATAGAATTGTAGAGTTGAAAGGGAGTCTTCTAATCCAACCCCTGCAGCAATTATTATTAATTATTATTAATTATTATTATTATTATTATTATTATTATTATTATTATTATTATGCCACCCATCTGACTGGGTTTCTCCAGACACTCTGGGCGGTTTCCAACAAATTAAAACCCAATAAGACATCAAACATTAAAAACTTCCCTATACAGTGGTACCTGTTACATACGCTTCAGGTTACAGACTCCGCTAACCCAGAAATAGTGCTTCAGGTTAGGAACTTTGCTTCAGGATGAGAACTCGACTTAACCTTTGACTCGACTTAACCGTCCAGGGGTCCTTTACAAAGTTTGTCCTCATTGAGGGGCAGTATTTCAATATGAGTAGGAAAATGAGAGCACCCCTAAATATATTTTTAGGAAAAAAGTACTGGGCAGCATTAAATCAAGGCAACTTCCATTTGAATCACCTCTAAAACATGCGACTCAAGTTGACTTCCCTATGAAGAAATGTTGCATTGTTTGGGACTTTCCAGTTTGGAGACAAGGCAAGCAATGCCTGTTGCTTGATGTTTGTTGCTTTTCTTTGGACAGCTAGGTGCTTCAGAGGCAGAAATGTTTGGCAAAGCTTTGGCGATCCTCTGCTGCGCAGTATATTCTTCAGACTCGAGCGAGAGTCTCAGATTCCAGCAGGGCAGGGATGGACAGTGGACATTTAGCCTGAGATATCCTCTGACTTTTCTTTTCACTGGATCTTCTGAGATATAAGATCTGCTTTTCCCCTTTCCCTCTCCTCTAGCTCACCCCCTCCACACCTCCTCTTCAAATCCCCACCTTAATATATTTTAAACTTTCGAATGTTAGAGCCGCAACACTACTGTCCTTTTAATTCTGCCTTATGTGGACAGCATTGTTCTACTGAGGCCTGCCGTGCTTCACAGACCACAAATCTCTGGGAAATGTACATATATAAATAAGTTGGCTGTGACTGACAGCTATTTATATCCTGCTCTCTGGTTGGCAGAGTGGCTTACAAATGCCAGCGATGAGGCAGTCCTTGTGCTCGGGCTCACCTGTCTAAAAGACATGGCACAAAAGGAAAAGGCGTCTGGAGGGAAGAAAAGAAAAGCAAGCTCGGGCACTAGTCCTCCGTTGCAAAGTTCTTGTAATGTAGGGGTGCCATATTTTGAAGAGCAAAAAAGAGGCTCTCATTCTAAATGCCCCAACTATATAGAAGCTGTGATATATTGCTGAGGGCGGCAGGAGAAGAGAAAAGGAAAGCAAGTCTTCAACCACCAGTTATGTCTATGTCGCATCCAGAAAGTTTAGCCAGTATGGCAACTTTTAAAAATCCACTTGGACAGAAATTTAACCCTGAAAAAAGAGGACATGTCCTGGAAATAGAGGACACATGGCAAGCCTACAATGACTGGAGCTGTGGCCGAATCACAGATCCCAAACCCAGTCAGGCTGATTCAGGTAGCCCAGGATTTCCCCAGGGTGGTTTGGGTCCACTTTGGGGCTCTGAAAGGTGGGGGGCAGTCTGGTGGCAAGGCGATCGGGGAGGAAGGAGACAGACAGGTATCTCATCCCCTCCAACATTTCTTAAGTGGAAACAGGGACATCCTATTTCCAAACCCCTCCATTTCTCTTGATGAGACGGGCGACATCCTATTCTATCTCCTCCAACGTTTCTCCAGTGAAAATAGGGACATCCAAAAGTGGAACCTTCCGGGATGGAGTCAGATACCAGGATGGCTTCTGTAATTCCAGGACTGTCCCTGGAAAATCAGGACACTTAGAGGGTATCTGGCATCTCTCACTCAGAGGTAGAGTTCCTCTGGCTATGGAGGTTCTCTTCTGAGCTCCTTGCAGCTCCTAGCTTGACTGCATCCCTGGGTGAGCCTTGCCATAGTGTTTCATTACAACAACAACAACAACAATTTATTATTTATACCCTGCCCATCTGGCTGGGTTTCCCCAGCCACTTTGGGCGGCTTCCAACAAAATATTAAAATACAGTAATGCATCAAACATTAAAAGCTTCCCTGAACAGGGCTGCCTTCAGATGTCTTCTAAAAGTCTGGTAGTTGTTCTTCTCTTTGACATCTGGTGGGAGGGCGTTCCACAGGGCGGGCGCCACTACCGAGAAGGCCCTCTGCCTGGTTCCCTGTAACTTGGCTTCTCTCAGTGATGGAACCACCAGAAGGCCCTCAGCACTGGACCTCAGCATCCGGGCAGAACGATGGAGGTGGAGACGCTCCTTCAGGTATACTGGACCAAGGCCTTTTAGGGCTTTAAAGGTCAGCACCAACACTTTGAATTGTGCTCGGAAACGTACTGGGAGCCAGTGTAGGTCTTTCAAGACCGGTGTTATGTGGTCTTGGCGGCCACTCCCAGTCACCAGTCTATCTGCCGCATTCTGGATTAGTTGTAGTTTCCGGGTCACCTTCAAAGGTAGTCCCACATAGAGTGCATTGCAGTAGTCCAAGCAAACAGTGAACAGATTCTTTTGTTAAGGCTAGCGGCCTGCAGGCACGTTGCATTCCTTTTTAAAGCGCAACTTTCCACCAGAGCTTGGCACCCCGAGCCAGAATCTTGCCCCGTGATGTCATGCGTATACAGTAAAGCCACTTCCCAAAAATACGACCTCCCTTTTCGCATTTGGCGGAATTCGGCGGGGAAACCCGATCTGGCTTTCGAGCACTGAAACGCAACACCCCGGCGAGAGCTTAGAACAATACTTGGGAGGTGAAGTTTTGCCTGCGCAGACGGTCTGCTCCTGCCCACCGGCTCAGCGAGGGAATATGGAGCGAAGCCAGTGGTGTCTCGCTCCAGGGAACAGCACAAAACCTTCCTAAAGTCTGAGGATCTGGGGTTAACCATGTGGCTAACCACTGCCTCAAAGGCTCATCTCAAAATGGAGAAACACCCTCTCCGGATTCTGCCGTCCCATTTAAATGTTGAAAATCCACGGTGAAATCTGTACATCCATCCAAGCGGGAGTGTGTGTGTTCCCCCTTCAAAATATGTGGAGTCCCCTATTCCAGATGGAAAATGGTCCCTGCGATCTCTGAGAAGTGATAAGAAATTTTTTATTTTTAGGAGGGGAGCTGCTGGCATTTTGAGGAGGCTAAGAAAGTGAGGCCTGAGCCAGGGACTCTCCTAGGTCTGATCAGCATCATACAGCTTTCTCCAATTGAAGCGCAGAGTGTTTGAGGACCGGGACATTCACAGGGAAATCAAAATGCTTGTTTACAAAGTTATTGTACTACCAACCTTGCTGTATGCTTGTGAAACACGAACCACTTATAAACGCCATCTCCAACTCCTCGAAAGATTCCATCAACGATGTCTCCGAAAAATTTTACGCATCACTTGGGAAGGCAAGGGAACTGATACCAGTGTACTGGAAGAAGCACAGATCACCAGTGTGGAAGCAATGATTCTTCAACACCAACTTCGTTGGACTGGTCATGTTGTGCGGATGCCTGATGATCGTCTTCCAAAGCAACTACTCTACTCCGAACTTAAAAATGGAAAGCGTAATGCTGGTGGTCAACAAAAGAGGTTCAAAGACTCTCTCAAGGCAAATCTTTAAAAATGTATTATAAATAATGACAACTGGGAAACACTGGCCTGCGAGCGCTCCAGTTGGAGAACAGCCTTTCCCAAAGGTGTCGTGGGCTTTGAAGACACTCGAACTCAGGACGCAAGGGAGAAACGTGCTAAGAGGAAGGCATGCTTGACAAATCCACACCGTGATCAACTCCCGCCCGGAAACCAATGTCCCCACTGTGGAAGGATGTGTGGATCCAGAATTGGCCTCCACAGTCACTTACGGACTCATTGTTAAAACCGTGTTTATGGAAGACAATCTTACTCGGCTACGAGGGATCGTACTGAGTTGAATAGGATCCAAACTGTAGCAGTCTGATTGGTCCTAGAACAATAGGATCCAAAAGGCAGCAGTCTGATTGGTCCTAGAACAATAGGATTCAGAATGCAGCAGTCTGATTGGTCCTAGAACGATGCAGCAGTATGATTGGTTGGCAGGAACCACCCAATCCTGCTCCAGATAGAAGTGAATCCACAACCTGATTGGCTTACAGTAGAATTCCAGAATTAGCCAATCATGTGCAGCCCATTGTGTAAATAATGTATATAAAGCAGATACTGTGAGGGGACATTTATTCATTCCTCCTCACCACTATGAGCTGAATAAAGAGCATGAAATCACTTTGCGACTCTGAGTATATTTCACTGGCGACGAAGGTGGGATCCCGCTGAGCTGACTGCCACACACAGCACCGCAGCACCGCCAACTGCCGCACCGCTGCCTCGCACCGTGTATCCAGGCTTCAGCTCCGGGGCACAAGGAACTCAGAATGGCAGCCAACAGCAGCTTCTCGCCATTCAACCCAGCATCTGGAGACTGGGAAGCGTACGCCTCCCGTTTCACCTTCCTCCTAGAAGCCAAAGGGGTCACCGACGAAGAAGACGCCAAGAAGAGGGCGATATTCTTCAGCGTCTGCGGAGAGGAGACGTTTGAAATCGCCCGGGCTCTCCTTGCGCCTGAAGACGTCGCTACTGTTCCATACAAAACAATAATGGAACAGCTGAAGGGGCACTTTTCGCCGCAGCCCTCAGTGGTGGCTCGTCGAAATGCCTTCTACGCAAAGCGGCAAGCCCCTGGGGAAACCATAACTGGGTTTGTGACCTCTCTCCGCCAAGCCGCCCGGTTCTGCAACTTCTCAGAGCTGGAGAACATGCTTCGTGACCGCCTCGTCGGTGGCCTGAAGGATGAGAAGCTGCAACGGCGCCTCTACGCTAAGAAGGACCTAACGTTCCAGGTCGCTCTGGAGGAGGCCCTGGCAACAGAAGCTGCCGAGAGGTCGACCCAAGAGGCACGGCCGAGCCTGCCATCCCAACCGAGGGTCCACCATGAAGACCTCACCGACGACTCAGGATCCGACAGGGAGGAGGTGCACCGAGTACAGCAGCGCACTCAAGCAGCGCACAGACCACAGCTGCCTCGACGAGAAGGAGGGAACTGCGCAAGCTGCGGGGAGAGTCACGAGAGGAGGACCTGCCGTTTCCGCAACGCAGAGTGCAGGCAGTGCAGAAAATCGGGACACATCGCCCGGGTGTGTCGGGCTCGGCCCACCCGACACCAGGCATCAGATGACCAATCCAAGAGCCCCAGGTCCCGGGGCCCAACGCACCAAGGCAACTCGACGGAGCTCACGGACTTCCAGGTATACCAGTTGCCCCACCCCAACGTAGAGAAAATTTATGTAGAGGTACAGATAGAGGGGGCCCCATGCCGCATGGAGCTTGACACGGGTTCAACTCTATCCATAATCTCGGCAAGGACCTTAAGGAAACTGTGTCCCACTGGGGGTCCCAAACTCAGGCCGGCCCCATTCACCCTCCGGGACTTCCAGAAACGTAAGGTCCCCACAATGGGGGTGGGGACCTTCAGGGTGCAATACCGAGGGCGGACGCGGCAACTGGACTTGCTTGTGGTCAAGGGCCCCTACATTAGCTTACTGGGATTGGCATGGTTTGGACCACTGGGGCTAGCTGTCACCGGGGTGAACCACACTAGCTTACAAGTGGACGTGGACGCCATATGCAAGGAATTTCCAGGGGTTTTCGATGGGAAATTGGGACAGTATACGGGCCCCCCCATTGCGCTACAGCTTGACCCCGCAGTACGACCGGTCAGGCTCAAGGCCCGCCGGGTCCCGTTCGCCTTGAAACCCCGTATAGACGAGGAATTGGACCGACTCGTAGAGCAAGGAGTGCTGGAGCCGGTGCCTAATGCTCCCTGGGAAACCCCAATCGTCACACCCGTCAAGCCTAATGGTTCGGTCCGCATCTGCGCAGACTACAAATGTACCATAAACAAGGCCCTCACGGCCCACGCATACCCAGTGCCAGTGGTCAGCCATGTCCTTGCCACCCTGGCTGGGTCGAAAATTTTTGGCAAGCTGGACTTGGCCCAAGCATATCAACAGCTGCCAGTAGATGAGGCCACAGCAGAGGCACAGACGATTGTGACGCACAGAGGAGCGTTCAGGGTAAAGCGGCTGCAATTCGGTGTCAGCGTGGCACCAGGCATATTCCAGAATATAATGGACTCTCTCCTTAAAGGGATTCCTGGCGTCACCCCCTTCTTCGATGATGTGTTGATTGCCGGCCCCACACCAGAGGAGTTTGAGGACCGCCTCCGCACCGTTCTGCACCGTTTCCAGACGGCGGGTCTCAAGGTGAAGCGGGAAAAATGTCTACTAGGAGTGCCTCAGGTGGACTTTCTGGGATTTATGGTGGACGCAGAAGGGGTCCACCCGACTGGGGACAAGGTACGGGCCATTTGTGATGCCCCAGCGCCCAAGAGCAAGACTGAACTTCAGGCCTTCTTGGGACTATTGAACTTTTACCATTCCTTCCTTCCCCACAAGGCGGCGGTAGCGGAGCCCCTACACAGACTCCTGGACAAGCGGGCCCCTTGGGTGTGGGGCCAGCGCCAGGAGGCCGCATTCCAGGCAGTCAAGGACTTGCTTGTCTCAAACTCGGTCTTGGCACACTTCGACGAGAGGCTGCCGGTGGTGCTAGCATGCGACGCCTCACCCTATGGCATTGGAGCTGTCCTGGGGCACCAACTCCCGGATGGAAGAGAGGTACCGGTGGCGTACTTTTCCCAGACACTCAACACAACCGAGCAGAACTACTCGCAAATCGACAAGGAGGGTCTGGCAATCGTAAAGGGAGTAAAAAAATTCCATGATTTCTTGTACGGGCGGCCCTTCACCGTGGTGACTGACCACAAGCCGTTGCTTGGCTTGTTTGCCCCCGAAAAGCAGACCCCCCAAGTGCTGTCTCCTCGCGTCCTCAGGTGGTCAATTTTCCTAGCCAGCTACCAGTATGCACTGATTCACCGACCTGGGAAGGCGATGGGCCATGCGGACGCCCTCAGCAGGCTACCACTACCGGAAACAGGCCCTGACCCAGCACCTGCACAAGAGGTTATGAGCCTGGAGCTGCTTCCCGACCGCCCCATTCAGGCACAAGAAGTTGCACACCATTCCAAGAAAGATAGGGTCATCTCCCGGGTCCTGGACTGGGTGTGGAGGGGATGGCCCAGCAGCAGCCCCGGGCCAGAATTCGCCGGCTACACAACCCGCAAACATGAACTGTCGGCCCACAAGGGGTGCCTGTTATGGGGAAGCAGAGTCGTTGTTCCCCAGCCCCTCTGCAAAAGGGTCCTCACAGCCCTACACGAGACACATCCAGGGGTAGTAAGAATGAAGGCCCTTGCCAGGAGTTATGTGTGGTGGCCGGGGATCGATGGAGAGATAGAGGCCTGGGTCAAACACTGCCAGGCCTGCCAAGAATCCCGCCCAGATCCCCCAAGGGCCCCAGTCCAGTCCTGGGAGTCCGCCCGAGCACCATGGTCACGCCTGCATGTGGATTTCGCTGGCCCCTTTCAGGGGAAAACATTCTTCATAGTGGTGGACTCCTACACCAAATGGCTGGAAGTCGCACTGGTACCGTCCACTTCCACGTCCGCAGCCATCCGGGTACTACGCAGGCTGTTTGCAACCCACGGGCTCCCTGACACTCTCGTCTCAGACAACGGGACTGCATTTACGTCAGGAGAATTCCAAACCTTCACAGCGCAGAACGCCATCCGCCACATCCGTTCGGCGCCGTTCCACCCTGCCACCAATGGCCAAGCAGAACGCATGGTGCGGACCACCAAGGACACCCTTCGCCGCATGACGCAAGGGGACTGGGAGTACCGCCTTGCCACATTCCTTCTAGCACAGCACAGCACCCCCAGCTCAACGACTGGCCGGAGCCCCGCTGAACTACTAATGGGTCGGCGCCTTGCAATCAGATTGGACCGCCTTCACCCCGATAGAGCTCAGGATGAGGTAGTGGTGGGGGAAGGCAGGAACCCCCGGACCTTCGAGGCCCAGGACCCAGTGTACGCAAAGAATTTTGGGGCAGGCCCAGCATGGGTACCCGCCACAATCACCAGGGTCACTGGCCCCGTGTCGTACGAGGTGCTAACGGATGGGGGGCAATGCTGGCGCCGCCACTGCGACCAGATACGGCGACGATTCCCGGGAGAAAACCAGGAGGAGGACAGGTCAGAGGAGTCCCAAGGGAACAGCGGGGCAGTGAGGCCCATAGAGCAGGAGGGGCCAGCAGGTGAGGCAGAATCAGTAAATACAGAGAGGACCCGTGAGGCCGAAAGGACACCGGAACCAGAACCACGACTGAGCGAGCCGGTTGCACCAGACCAAACAGCCGCATCACAGCCAGCATCCTTGGAACACGAGCCAGAACCCGGAGCCCGGACCAGGGAACACCCCAGGCCACAACGCACACGTAGGCCGCCGGCATACCTTGAGGACTATGAATGCGACCTCCCGGGCAGGACTGGAACTTAGAGGGGAGGGGTGTTATGTACTGAGTTGAATAGGATCCAAACTGTAGCAGTCTGATTGGTCCTAGAACAATAGGATCCAAAAGGCAGCAGTCTGATTGGTCCTAGAACAATAGGATTCAGAATGCAGCAGTCTGATTGGTCCTAGAACGATGCAGCAGTATGATTGGTTGGCAGGAACCACCCAATCCTGCTCCAGATAGAAGTGAATCCACAACCTGATTGGCTTACAGTAGAATTCCAGAATTAGCCAATCATGTGCAGCCCATTGTGTAAATAATGTATATAAAGCAGATACTGTGAGGGGACATTTATTCATTCCTCCTCACCACTATGAGCTGAATAAAGAGCATGAAATCACTTTGCGACTCTGAGTATATTTCAGAAGACAATCTTACTCGGCTACGAGGGATCGCCAAAGAGGACATTTAAAGCTCAGTTAGACCTCTTTAAATCACCACGAGTTCACCCAAAGGAATCCTGGGAACTGTAGTTTATAAAGGGCACTGAGCGTGGTTAGGAGATCTCCTATTCCCCTGGCAGAGTGACAATTCTCAGAGTGGTTTAGCAACCAATCCCTTGTCCCCAGGGAACAGGGGCAAATCTCAGCAATGCTAGAGGCATCACATGAAAGCCTTACCTGGCGCACTCATTTTTTTTTCAAAGGAGAAACAAAGGCAACCTCTTATGTCACAGTTTGGTGGGATTTTATTGAAAACATTTAAAAAAATAAAAATGCATTCACCTGTTCCACAGCTCTCTCAAGATATTTGGGCTAGGCAACATCTAATTGGTTGAAAAAATATTTGATGTCAGATGGAGCCTTTTATTATTGCTGCCCCTTGTGCCTCTGATATTTTCAGCTTATGTTTCTGTATACATCAGGATCACAGAATTGTGGAATTCAAAGGGACCCGGGGGGTCATCTAGTCTAACCCCACACAAGGCAGGAATTTTAACACGCAGTACCCCATCCGATCTAAAACCATACCAGATCCGGCTTAGCTTTGCAAATGTTCTCACAGTTTTATTGCCGCACCACTAGGTAAAATACACCTCTTGTATTTTATTTTATTTTTTTTTTCCTCTCGTTTCTTATCTTATGATGGTACTCTCCGCTTACCTGTCTTTATCATATTTCAAGTATCCTGATAATCAGCTCTATCTTATGAATGTAGCATCCCAAGCCAACCTGGGTTCAATTTGGTTTATTCTTTAGGTGTTTGTCTCTGGAAGTTCTGTTTTGCTATTCAGGTTAGATGGGTAAAATTTATTTTTTAAAAAAATGCTTTTTAAAAAAAAGAGAGAGAGAGGGAAGAAATTCCAGACACCAAGGCAAAACAGTGGGAGACAGCCACTTGGCCATGGTCTTCATGACATAGATCTGTAGAGTTGGAAAGGACCCTAAGAGTTATCTAGTCCAACCCCCAGCGAGGCAGGAATGTCCTGCCTGTAAACTTGGGGTGACTAACCTGCCACCCTCCAGATATTGCTAGCCACAACTCTCCTGCTCCCCCCCACACACATTGAAATTATTATTATTATTATTAGGTAAAGGTAAAGGTACCCCTGCCAGTACGGGCCAGTCGTGTCCGACTCTAGGGTTGTGCGCCCATCTCGCTTAAGAGGCCGGGGGCCAGCGCTGTCCGCAGACACTTCCTGTTCACGTGGCCAGCGTGACAAGCTGCATCTGGCGAGCCAGCGCAGCACACGGAAACGCCGTTTACCTTCCCGCTAGTAAGCGGTCCCTATTTATCTACTTGCACCCGGGGGTGCTTTCGAACTGCTAGGTTGGCAGGCGCTGGGACCGAGCAACGGGAGCGCACCCCGCCGCAGGGATTCGAACCGCCGACCTGACGATCGGCAAGTCCTAGGCGCTGAGGTTTTACCCACAGCGCCACCCGCGTCCCTATTATTATTATTATTTGCCTGCAAAAATGGTTTGACTTTATTTCATATTCTCTTACAAAGGAATGTGGATTCTGGGCCTCTGATAACAAGTAGGTGACTGCGGACAGATACTTAAATCTACAGGGTGGATTGTGTTTTGGCTTGTGTTATTTTATTGATATTTATTTTATTTAATAAAATTTATTTCAAAAACAACAACCTGCAAAGTGGTTTACCAAAACAAACAAAACACCACAGCAGTAAAATCAAGAAAAATTAACAACCCTACGTTAAAACATACAAAAGCTAAAATATTAAAACTGATTAAAATTACTTCAACTTCCTAAGCAGCTGGGAATGTTTTCCTAAACAAGAATGCTTTTAGCAGGTGCCTGAAAAGAGTCTAGCAAAGGCACGTGCTTTATTGCAATGCGGTACAGATATTATGGGGAACCTGTAGTAGTACTTGAAACTACTGAAAGGGAGTTTTAATTTATTGTGATTTCACCATGCTCTGCATTACCTGAAAAGGAAAACATTGATTTAAAAAGCAGGACTGAAAAGCAGCAATCTGCTCGCCTGTGAATTTCATCGTGATCAGCGGGACTTGTTCCCAAGCCGACGGTGCATAAAATTGGTTGCAATTCTATGCACCCCTTGCATCCAAAAAAGGTAATGGTACCCCTGACTGTTAGGTCCAGTCGCGGATGACTCTGGGGTTGCGGCGCTCATCTCGCTCTATAAGCCGACGTTTGTCCGCAGACAGAATTTCAGGGTCATGTGGCCAGCATGACTAAACCGCTTCTGGCGAACCAGATCAGCGCACGGAAATGCCATTTACCTTCCCGCTGGAGCAGTACCTACCGTATTTTTCGTTCTATAGGACGCACCGGTCCATAGGACGCACCTCGTTTTTTTGGGGGGGAAATGAATAAAAAAAATTATTCCCCCCCCCCCCGCGGCTGCCGCCCCAAGCCTCGCGTGCTTCGGGCTGCAGGCTACCGCCCCAAGCCTCGCGCGCTCGGCGGGACCTCCCACCGGGCGCGCGAGGCTTGCAGACACTCGCCCGAAGCAAGGGGAGCCCTCCAGAGGGCTCCCCGTGCTTCGGGCGACAAGCTGCAGCCCCAAGCCTTGCGCGCTGGGCGGGACCTCCTGCCGGGCGCGCAAGGCTTGCAGACACTCGCCCGAAGCACGGGGAGCCCTCCGGAGGGCTCCCCGTGCTTCGGGCGACAAGCTGCAGCCCCAAGCCTTGCGCGCTGGGCGGGACCTCCTGCCGGGCGCGCAAGGCTTGCAGACACTCGTCCGAAGCACGGGGAGCCCTCCGGAGGGCTCCCCGTGCTTCGGGCGACAAGCTGCCGCCCCAAGCCTTGCGCGCTGGGCGGGACCTCCTGCCGGGCGCGCAAGGCTTGCAGACACTCGCCCGAAGCATGGGGAGCCCTCCGGAGGGCTCCCCGTGCTTCGGGCGACAGGCTGCTGCCCCAAGCCTCGCGCGCTCGGCGGGACCTCCTGCCGGGCGCGCAAGGCTTGCGGACACTCGCCGGGGCTGCAGGCTGCTGCCTGCAAGCCTTGTGAGCCCGCGGGAACTCCCACCGGGCTTGCAAGGCTTGGGGATAGCTTCCTGAAGCCTGGAGAGCGAGAGGGGTCGGTGCGCACCGATGCCTCTCGCTCTCCAGGCTTCAGCGAAAGCCTGCATTCGCTCCATAGGACGCACACACATTTCCCCTTCATTTTTGGAGGGGAAAAAGTGCGTCCTATGGAGCGAAAAATACGGTATTTATCTCTTTGCACTTTGACGTGCTTTCGAACTGCTAGGTGGGCAGGAGCAGGGACCGAGCAACGGGAGCTCACCCCATTGCGGGGATTCGAACCGCCAAACATCAAATCTTCACCAAATATCCAGACTGGTCCTACGTGGGCCAGAAAAAAGCCAGGGAAGTCCCCAAATAGGAGTTTCATCACAGAAGGAGAAAGGAAAAAAGAAAGAGGGGGAGGGAATCAAGTTGATTCCAAGCCAAAGGCCAGGCGGAGCAACTCTGTCTTGCAGGCCCTGTAATCAGATCCTGCAGGGCCCTGGTCTCTTGAGACGGAGCGTTCCACCAGGCTGGAGCCATCACTGAAAAGGCCCTGGCTCTGGTTGAGGCTAATCTGACTTCCTTAGGGCCTGGGACCTCTAGGGTGTTGCTATTTATGGACCTTAAGGTCCTCCGTGGGGCATATCGGGAGAAGCGGTCCCATAGGTACGAGGGTCCCAGGCCATGAAGGGCTTTAAAGGTCAAAACCTTTAGAACACCCAGGGCGGCCCGCACCCCCCTTCCTATGCCACTGCAGAGGAGGCACCCCTAGCATAAATCTTTGGAAGGCATCTGGCAGAATTCGAATCTTGGCCTCATATTGCAAAAGCAGTTCTTCTCTTCTCCTGCTCTTAGCTGACTCCTCCCTTTGAACAAAACAGAACTCACACAATGAGACACTGTTTCATATATATATATATATATATATATATATATATATATATATATATATATCACACAGCTGCAGAGACAGGCTTTTACTTCTTTATTTAGAAGTTCCCCCCCCCGCCCCACCCGTCAGTCTCACTCACTTAATTTACTTTTTTAACAGAATGCTCCAAAACACAATGGGGACTGCGTATAAATAGCAGAAGCTGGTCTCAATTAAAACATCCATAGTCTGCACGTGCCTCCGAGAATTCTTGCTCGCACTGCGTTGGGGGGGGGCGGGCTAGATACGGTTCCCCTTTCTCCCTCACTCCCCCGCCTTCCTTCCTTCCTTCCTTCCTTCCTTCCTTTCTTTCTTTCTTTCTTTCTTTCTTTCTTTCTTTCCTTTTTCATTTCCCTAAATTAATCCATTCTCTGATGGGGCATGGTATAAATGCATTCCAGACATATTTATTTTTCTGCTGACAGCCAATGTTTTGGGGGGAAAGAGGGGAGGGGGGTTTTAAGAGAGCCACATGATACCCTGGGTGGAAGTTTGGAAAGAACTGCAACTCAGATCGAATTCTCCAGCGGGAATCGGGGATTGAAGCCCTAATGCAAAGCAGAATGGCATTGTGAAAAACTGAAATCTCCTCAGCTGAAGTAATATGGGACACTTAGCAAGCTGGAATGAAGGGTATTGCGCAAATTCAACTGGTTTCATTTTGTGGAAACCACTCCCCCCCCCCCCAGGTGGTGAAGATCACTTCAGACAAAATACTCACCTTCCTCCTTTGCTGCCCACTTTGCAGAACCTCTCCACCACCCCCCAGCAGTTTTCCAAGGGGCAGCGAAAATAGGTGAAGCCATTGCTCTGCGTGGCAAACCTAGACAGCATCTTAAAAAGCAGAGACATCACCTTGCCAACAAAGGTCAGTATAGTTAAAGCTATGGTTTCCCCAGTAGTGATGTATGGAAGTGAGAGCTGGACCATAAAGAAGGCTGATCGCTGAAGAATGGAGGCTTTTGAATTCTGGTGCTGGAGGAGACTCTTGAGAGTCCCATGGACTGCAAGAAGATCCAACCTCTCCATTCTGAAGGAAATCAGCCCTGAGTGCTCACTGGAAGGACGGATCCTGAAGCTGAGGCTCCAAGACTTTGGCCACCTCATGAGAAGAGAAGACTCCCTGGAAAAGACCCTGATGTTGGGAAAGATGGAGGGCACAAGGAGAAGGGAACAACAGAGGACGAGATGGTGGGACAGTGTTCTCGAAGCTACCAGCATGAGTTTGACCAAACTGCGGGAGGCAGTGGAAGACAGGAGTGCCTGGCGTGCTCTGGTCCATGGGGTCACGAAGAGTTGGTCACGACTAAACGACTAAACAACACCCAGTCAATATCAGAAAGTGGAAGGCAGGGAGCCTTGTGGCCCTCACTCCTCTCTCCCTGTATCAGGTGTGGGGCAGGTGGGTGTGGCTTGGGGGAGGCAGTGGCATATGAAACCCATTCTGGGCCTAAGGAGGCATGGGGTCCAGAACCTGCCCACCCTTTCTCTTGAGGTTGCCGCCAGACAATTCCCTCCCCTGCTCTTTCTTGGAGCCGAGTGCGAAATCACACGACGCAGAGAGGCTCACGCAAAGACCTGCTGGACTTTGGAAAAGCTGGGGAACTTTTGAACTCAGAGTGCACTTTCAGTATCCCAGATCGACGGCGGAGGGGGGGGGATGCTATAAAGGTTTTTATTGCTGTTTATTTGGGAAATGGCTGGCTAGGAGGGCGAGAGGCCATGTTGCCTGTAAACGGGTCATATTGTTGATCCCAAACTCCGAGCCAAACTTTATGGCTCTCAGGATCATCGTAATCGACTAGACCGGGGAAGGTTATTGGGAAGCCAGGAGTGAAATCGGCTGTGGCAGGCGGGAAGGCTGCCGAGGAAACAAGCAGCAGCGATTTATACTGCGACCTTCCGCACCCAAAGCATATGTTCTGCCGCTGAGCTATATGGACTTCTACATGCCAAGCATGTGCTCCACCACTGAACTATGTGGCCCTTCGCACACTGACCTGCGCCGGCCCACAAGGAAGCATCTCAGAGCAGCAAGAAGGTGCTATAATGGTTTTATTGCTGCATTTTGGGGAGGGATGACTCAGTGGGTGAGTGTGAAGCCATATTGCAGCAGACAAGAGGAGTTTTTGCTCCCAGACTCCTATCATAGGAGATATGACAGCCATCTTCCAGTATCTAAAGGGCCGTCACATGGAAGAGCGAGCTTGTTTTCTCCTGGTATTATAGGACCACAAGTTTCACATGAGTCCACAGTGTGATGCTGCAGCAAAAAAGGCCAATGCTATTCTATTTTTTTTTTAAATGATATTTATTCAAAATTACATCAATACATAAACACAAAAACAAAAAAAGAGGGGGGGAAACAAGACACACAGGAAAAAAATATATATATACAGCAAGAGATAAAACAAAAGGAAAAAACCCAAAAAAAGAAAAAAGAAAAATACAAATCTCAGATTGCAACTTTTCATTTGCTTAATTCTTGAACCTCCTCGCACCTCCCTTTTTGTATTCTAATTTAATTCGTTATTTCAGCAAATTCTTCCCCTGTTTCTCAATTTTAATTTAAATGATTAATCTTCACAATCTCTCTTATTTATTAATCAAGGCCAATGCTATTCTAGGCTGCATCAACAGAAGTATTGTGTCCAGATCAAAGGAAGTACAGTGGTACCTCAGGTTACATACGCTTCAGGTTACATACGCTTCAGGTTAAAGACTCTGCTAAACCAGAAATAGCACCTCGGGTTATGAACTTTGCTTCAGGGTGAGAACAGAAATCATGCGGTGGCAGCGGGAGGCCCCATTAGCTAAAGTGGTGCTTCAGGTTAAGAACAGTTTCAGGTTAAGAATGGACCTCTGGAACGAATTAAGTACTTAACCTGAGGTACCACTGTAATAGGACCATTGCCTTGGTCAGACCACACTTGGAATACTGCGTCCAGTTCTGGGCACCAGAAGTTAAGAAGGATGTTGACAAGCTGGAACATGTGCAGAGGAGGGCGACCAAAGTGATCAAGGGTCTGGAAACCAAGCCTGATGAGGAACAGTTGAAGGAGCTGGGTATGTTTAGCCTGGAAAAGAGGAGACTGAGAGGTGATATGAGAGCCATTTTCAAATACTTCAAGGGAAGTAATAGTGCCACTGTATTCTGCTCTGGTCAGACCTCACCTGGAGTACTGTGTCCAGTTCTGGGCACCACAGTTCAAGAAGGACACTGACAAACTGGAACGTGTCCAGAGGAGGGCAACCAAAATGGTCAAAGGCCTGGAAACGATGCCTTAGGAGGAACGGCTAAGGGAGCTGGGCATGTTTAGCCTGGAGAAGAGGAGGTTAAGGGGTGATATGATAGCCATGTTCAAATATATAAAAGGATGTCACATAGAGGAGGGAGAAAGGTTGTTTTCTGCTGCTCCAGAGAAGCGGACACGGAGCAATGGATCCAAACTACAAGAAAGAAGATTCCACCTAAACATTAGGAAGAACTTCCTGACAGTAAGAGCTGTTCGACAGTGGGATTTGCTGCCAAGGAGTGTGGTGGAGTCTCCTTCTTTGGAGGTCTTTAAGCAGAGGCTTGACAACCATATGTCAGGAGTGCTCTGGTGGTGTTTCCTGCTTGGCAGGGGGTTGGACTCGATGGCCCTTGTGGTCTCTTCCAACTCTATGATTCTATGATTCTATGAAATATTTCAAGGACTGTCACATGGAAGTTGGAGCATGCTTGTTTTCTGCTGCTGTGGAGGGTAGGACCCGAACCAATGGATTCAAGTTACACAAAAAAAGGAGATTCTGACAAAATACCCGGAAGGACTATGGTAGCAAGAGCTGTTTGACAGTGAAATAGACTCCCAGCAGAGATGGTGGACTCTCCTTCCTTTTAAAGCACGGGTTGGGTAGCCATCTGTCATGTATAAGTTGAGATTCCTGCTTTGCAGGGGTTTGGACTGGATGAAACCTTGGGGTTCATTCTCTGGTTGCGACAGCTGCTACAGGCAACCAGAAAAAGCTTGATTCCAGGTCTCTCTCAGCGTCACCCACCAGTGATTCATTCTCTGGCAGTGCTCAGTGGAAACCAATGCGGGAGAAAGCCGGCCCATTGAAGGACACAGCTAGGGGCAAAGTCTACAACCTGCCATCAGTCCTGGCGACCTCTTCAATCCCAGCCAACACAGGCAACCCGAGGCTTTATCAGGCCTGTGATTAAAACTGATTGCAGAGCCAAGCTTGGCTCAAAGAAAGGCACGGGCCCTGGAATCTTAATCGAAGCCTTATGTACATTCTCCAAAGCACTTCAAGACCCACAACATCATAGGGTTGGAATCCAGCGTTCCCTGGCAATAACTTAAAAAAAAAAAAAATTCTCATTCCCTAACCCCTGCTTGGCAGCTTCTTTGAAATAAACCAATTGCTGTGAGCCACACGATTGGGTAGCCACATCAAAACGAAACCGCAGGTACTGTAAGCAACCTCAATCGCAGCTGCGGAACACTGAAATTCAGAAAATATTAATGCTGTTCACAGAGGTAGCAGACGGCCAGGGTTTTCGTTTGCTTGTTGATGTTCGTAAAGCAACCGGAGCTCCGATCGGGAGATCAACAGCCAAGCATTGTCCCCTTGTGCTGCAATGGTTGTTCCCCAGAAGAGGACGCTGCTGGCTTGGTGTTCGCTGCACCTGATCGCTACCAGTGCAGGTGGCCAGAAGGAGTATTGCACCTTATGGACTCGATAGTTGTCAGGTGATGCAAAAGGGGGTGTGGCAACCAAACTTCCTTACACAATGGTACCTTGGTTCTCAAACTTGATCCGTTCCGGAAGTCCGTTCCAAAACCAAAGCGTTCCAAAACCAAGGCGCGCTTTCCCATGGAAAGTAATGCAAAACGGATTAATCCGTTCCAGACGTTAAAAACAACCCCTAAAGCAGCAATTTAACGTGGATTTTACGATCTTACGAGACCTTTGATCCATAAAATGAAAGCAATAAACAATGTACTGTACAGTGGTATCTCTCATTACGAGCTTAATTCGTTCCAGAGGTCCGTTCTTAACCTGAAACCGTTGTTAACCTGAGACGCGCTTTCGCTAATGGGGCCTTCCGCTTGCACACAACTTCCGCTTGCACCCTGGGGCAAAGTTTGCTACCAGGAGCACCTACTTTCGGGTTAGTGGGTTAGCTTTTCTTTTTGCTATTTATTTTGTGTTTTTTTGTTTTGAGGCTCTTTCGGTTAATTTCTTTTGGTGACTGTGTGGAACCCCGTTCAGCTACTGACTGCTTGATTGTGTGACTGTGGAAATGGATAAAAAAAACCCCATGCAAACAATGGCTATCATCAGTGCAGGTAAGAAAAAAATTATTTTTTATCATCTGCAATACTATCTTATTTATTTTATAGTACACTGCATTGATTATTGCTTTCATTTTATGAATCTGTGGTCTCATTAGATAGCAAACTTCATGTTAAATTGCTGTTTTAGGGGTTGTTTTTAAAAGTCTGGAACGGATTAATCCGTTTTGCATTACTTTCCATGGGAAAGCGCGCCTTGGTTTTGGAATGCTTTGGTTTTGGAATGGACTTCCGGAACGGATTAAGTTTGAGAACCAAGGTACCACTCTAGGAAAAGGCTGCATGTGAAAAGATCTGAGTAGAAACATGCAAGCATCTTTAAGTGCAGAATCTCCCAAACCCCAAAGCCCTGAAAGTCAAGTTATATTTTTTAATAAGATAAGGGGGGGAAATAGCATGTTAGAAAGAGAAAACACTTAAGTAGATGTTTGGATCCGTCCTACTCGAGAGTAGGACCCTGGCAGAGACACATGCCCGACTGGCATGTTCTCTCCCTCCTGGTCGATCGTTCGGGAACTTAAAAAGCTTTCTTCAGCCCGAACATCACAGCGACCGATGCCCACAGACACCGGCACATTTAGGGATCCGCAGAGTCTTCGCAGCTCGCATAACAGACCTCAGCAACTCAGCATTTTGGCTAATCTACTTTATTTACATATAAACACACACGGTGCACTGCAACATGGCTCCCTCTCTCTCTAGCATCAGACAGCAAAGAGAGAAAGAACAAAGGACGATAGTCCCCCTTCACGGAACACAGTAACACAAGCATCCCGTCTCCATCACTTCCCACTCTGTGGAATGAAAACATACACCATCACCTGATAGACAACAATCCCATGACTGCAATCACGGAGCGGGAATTCTAACAGTAGAAACACCTTTGCAGTTTTAAATGCAGAAATATTTGATGGAGCGATTTGCATAGCAAATTTTTGCTATCCTAAAAAGCACCAGCAATTCCCTCCCTCGCTCATTCCAGCCCCTCAAGGGCCAAAATGTACTCAGTTATGGTTTCCGTAATTCGTCCCTGCCTTACTGGTTGTGGTCATATTCTTAAAACAAAGAATTGTCCTTGGGGAATCTGAAGGAACAATGCAAGAGTCTTTCGTATCTGAGACCAAGTTTAGAATCTGAGCGGAACATGAGAAGCGCCTGCCAGGATGTTATTAAGGATTTGCCAGACCCAATATCAGGTTTCCACAGAGGCCATTCAAATGCCCATAGGAGGCATGGAAGAGGATGCAGGAACTTAAGCATTTGTCCCTAGCATCTTGGGAACTGGGTGTTCTGGCCAAGTATGAAGATCAGCTATGGGGAGTCATTAAAATCAGCTATTTGCTCCACAAGTAGGAGAGACTAGGCAGACATGCATCTTAAGAACTTAAGAAGATTAGGCCAATGGCTCTTCAAGCCCAACATCTGTTCTCCCAGGGCCCAGCCATTGGCCTTTGGGAAACCCAGAATCAGGATTCGAACACAAGACCCCTCTCCCCTCCTGTTCTTTCCAGCAACTTGTCTTCAGAAGCATTGCTTTTCAGCCAATTGCTTTCTATTGATTTTCCAAATTTAAACCCAATTACATTGGTACCTTGGTTCTCAAACTTGATCCATTCCGGAAGTCCGTTCCAAAACCAAAGCGTTCCAAAACCAGGGCACGCTTTCCCGTAGAAAGCAATGCAAAAGGGATTAATCCGTTCCAAACTTTAAAAAACAACCCCTAAAACAGCAATTTAACGTGAATTTTACTATCTAACGAGACCATTGATCCATAAAATGAAAGCAATAAACAATGTACTGCAGTCACACAATCAATCAATCAATCAATCAGTAGCTGAACTGGGTTCTACACAGTCACAAAAACAAAAAAGAGCCACAAAAATGAAAAATAAGTAGCAAAAACAGACAGGCCTCAGCGTCACACTCAAATCGGAAGTGTAACACTCAAAATGGAGCATGTTCGGCTTCAGAAAAAAGTTCGCAAACCGGAACACTTACTTCCGGGTTTGCAGTGTTTGGGTTCCAAGTTGTTTGAGTACCAAGGCATTTGAGAACCAAGGTACCACTGTATAAAAATTAATTCCAAATTAATGAAATTGTGCATAAGTGGTCTCTCGCACACCGATCTTGATGCATCCTTGACATCTGATTATTTCCGCTTCCCATATTCTTATTTCCTTCCAGTTACATTCCATTTTACAAAATGATCACTTAGCCAACAGCTGCCCTCCTAACGATTTCCGATCGTGCTATTATATTATTTGACATTTCGTAAAACGTCAAGCGAGGAACTAAAATTCTTTTCTTTTCAGTCTGCGTGGGCCCAATCTGATAAATCCAGTTGTTGACTTCATTGGCCTTATATCTCTGCCGCTGATGGTTTTTCCTACAGCGACCTTGGACTGCATTCTTCTCTCAATGTTGTTCCTCCAGTGTGGTTCGGGGGTGGTGCTGAAGTCTCAATATTAAATCCCATCCTCCTTCAGAAGCATTGCTTCCAACAATTTTGGGAGCAAAGCATAGCCATCGAGACTAGTAGCCTCCATGAATCTGTCTAATCCTCTTTTTGTTGTTGTTTAGTCGTGTCCGCCTCTTCGTGACCCCCTGGACCAGAGCACGCCAGGCACTCCTGTCTTCCACTGCCTCCCGCAGTTTGGTCAAACTCATGCTGGTAGCTTCAAGAACACTGTCCCACCATCTCGTCCTCTGTCGTCCCCTTCTCCTTGTGCCCTCCATCTTTCCCAGCATCAGGGTCTTTTCCAGGGAGTCTTCTCTTCTCATGAGGTGGCCAAAGTATTGGAGCCTCAGCTTCAAGATCTGTCCTTCCAGTGAGCACTCAGGGCTGATTTCCTTCAGAATGGAGTGGTTTGATCTTCTTGCAGTCCATGGGACTCTCAAGAGTCTACTCCAGCACCAGAATTCAAAAGCATCCATTCTTCTGTGATCAGCCTTCATGGTCCAGCTCTCACTTCCATACATCACTACTGAGAAAACCATAGCTTTTACTATACAGACCTTTGTCGGCAAGGTGATGTCTCTACTTTTTAAGACATCCAAATTGGCGGTTATCCTGTGGCAATGAGTTCCATAGGTTAACTCTGCACTGAATGAAGGACTTGGTTTCCTCTGGCCTGAATCTGCTTCATTGGATGTCCACAGGTTCTAATTTTAAGAGAAAGGGTGGAGAAATTGAAATTGAAATACTTTATTGTTACTTTTACAACTTGTATACAGTGAGATTACACGAGCACCCCCCACTCAGCTCAATAATAATAATAATAATAATAATAATAATAATAATAATAGCCAAGGCACAGCTTGACCCCCTCCTTTGGTAATCCTCACAGAACTCTAACCCAATGGTTGCCATTAATTTGATTTGAATTGATTTTATAATGAATTCATTTTAGAACGCTGTATTTTCTGTTGTTAGCCGCTCTGAGCCCAGCTTCGGCTGGGGAGGGCGGGCTATAAATAAATTAATAATAAGAATAATAAGAATAATTACCCTGCCCATCTGGCTGGGTTTCCCCAGCCACTCTGGGCGGCTGACCACACAATATTAAAATACAGTAATGCATCAAACATTAAAAGCTTCCCTAAAAAGGGCTGCCTTCAGGTGTTGTCTAAAAGTTTTGTATAGTCTTAATTCCCCTCGTTTACTGACGCACACCCACCAAACCCGAAAGTCAGTTGCCCTGTTGTTATTTTTTCCTTCAGCAGCCTAACAGCCCACGGATAGAAGCTGTTCTTTACCCTGTTGGTGCGACTAATCCTGCTTCTATATCTTCTGCACGAGCACAGGAGATCAAGAAAGTGCCGGCCAGGGTGTGAATCATCCCTGAGAAGCTTCCTCACTCTCCTGAGGCAACGTTCTTCCGCTATTTCATCCAGCGAATTCATGGGACAGCCCATAATTTACCACCCTCCGTAGGCACTTCCTATCAGTTGATGTCAAACCAGCGTACCACACAGTGATGCAGTATAAAAGGACACTTTCTATTGTAGACCGGTAGAAGGAGATAATCAAAGGTTGATTGACATCGTTCTTTCGCAATACAGTGGTACCTCGGGTTACATACGCTTCAGGTTACAGACACTTCAGGTTACAGACTCCGCTAACCCAGAAATAGTACCTTGGGTTAAGAACTTTGCTTCAGGATGAGAACAGAAAGCGTGCTCCAGTGGCGTAGCGGCAACAGGAGGCCCCATTAGCTAAAGTGGTGCTTCAGGTTAAGAACAGTTTCAGGTTAAGAACGGACCTCCGGAACGAATTAAGTGTGGAGTTTGGAACTGACAGGGTTAAAACTCACTGGTGTCCTGTATCTGGATCTGGGAGGAGCTGGGAGGAGCTCCATGCAGAGAAGTGCGTCACAGGATGTTGTTCTGATGCTCTTCAGATCTGTCTCTGCAACGGACAGAGAAGCAGCTCAACTTAGAAGCTGCTGTGAGAGTGCTTTTGGAAAGCACAAAGATGCCGGAATGCTCCGATGGTGTCTGATGGAATTTATTGCTCTGTAAATAAAGCTACTAGAGATAAGGACGGACTGTCTCTGGACTGATTTATCCCTTTTTCTCACACGGAAGCAGGACCGCTGCTACTCTGCAATTTCTTTGGCCAGGTCAGGGGAGAGCAGAGCCTACGCCGAGGAAGCGCTGCCTGGACCCAAAGATTTATTTCTCCAAAGGTTATGGAAGTTACGTGTTTCCTGACAAGTGTGAGAAGGGAGGAAGGCTGCCAGCTTTGAGTTGCTGTGATCTCCTGCCAGGACAGGCAGTGAGGAATGCTGGTGATCGGAGCCAAGAGCCAAGAGGTAACGGCTGCTGCTTCGGACGACCAGTCTTGCTGGCAGAGTGAGTACGCTTAAAGCCCCAGGGGGGAGGAGATGGCTGCTCAGGCACAGCAAGGCCATGAGAGCTACCCCGGTGAAAGGCTGCATGGGGCCAATTGGGAGGCCTGGAGTAAGAGCATGCACCGCTGGCTGGCAGAAAGGAAGCTGTGGGACTGCACCCAGGCCGATCCAGTCTTTGCCCAGTTCAGTGAGAGGTCTGCAAAAGCTTCTGAAGCAGACGTGGCTGCTCTGGAGAGAGAGCAAAGGGTGCTAGCCGTTTTAAGGGCCAGCGTTGATACTTGGCTGTTGCCAAAGCTCCAAGGGAGGAAGCCCTGGGTCGCGTGGCAGGCACTGAAGATGGCATGTCAAGCCTTAGTGGGAGCCACACCAGAGGGGGCTGAGAGTTGCCCAGAGAATGCCCTATGTCTAGAGGGGGCTGGAGCTGTTTTGGGAAGCTGTGTCCATGCTTCACCACATCTGTGTGATGGACTGTGTGCTGGAGAGAAGCTGAGAGCTGGGAAGAGGAACGAAGTTGCAGGCTGTTCCTTAGGCAGCAGAGCACCCAAGAGTGGGGGTGCAGGCCAGGCAAGCCGTTCCAAGAGCTCTGCGAAAGCGAAAGTCTCCAAGAGTTGTTTGTGCTTTGAGGCGACGTCCAACAGCGCTGGGAAGCATCCGCTAGAGGCCCAGGCTGCCAAGGACACCAGCTGGCATGGAATGTCAACAAAGCAGGTTCCCAGAGCCGGTTCTCAGCAGAGACGTGAGAAAGCAGCAGGCCAGGAGGAAGACAAGGTGCCTTATCACCTCACAGCTGCGTTGGTCTCCCTGGGAAGCAGCGAAAGCCCTAGTCGGGGGGAGGCTGTGGCCATGGCAACCAGGAAGGACACTGACAGTGGGGGTGCAACCAACGCCATGGCATCTTTGGAAAACAGCCAAAGAGACACTTTTTCTTTTGTTGTCGACAGTGGAGCGTCGCATTGCCTCGTTAACTCCAGAGAGCTCCTGAGGAACTGCAAGACAGTTAAAACTGCACGCTCTGTTATCTTAGCAGATGGGTCGAAAAGACCGCTGACTGAATCTGGGTCTTTGTTTTGCTCTTTTCTAGGTTGTGAAGTGCCAGCTTATTTTGTCCCAGAACTTGCCCATTCTCTTTTGAGTGTGTCAGCATTAATGGCTATTGGAATTGATGTTTTGTTCTCTAATAATTTGTGCTCTTTTTACAGGGATGGGAAGAAGATCTACAGTGTTGAGAGGAAAGACAGGCTCTTTCTGGTGGAGATGCCCATTGAAAATGGGGCTGGTGGGAAAATGGGGCTGGTGGAAAATGGGGCTTGTGGAGAGTCCATTGATGATGCCCAAGTGCAGTGTGCTAATGTCCCACCACACCATGATTGTATTCACTTATGGCACAGGAAATTTGGACACGCTGGGTGGTCACTTGTGCGGAAAGCAGCAATGAACACAATTGGGTGTAGGTTCAAGGCATGTGACAGATACCTAGATTGTCAAGCCTGTAAGCAATCAAAGGTCACAACATGCACATACCCCAGGTCAGAGAGAAGGACCAGTAAACCTTTTGAACTTGTGCATGCAGATTTGTCAGGTCCCATGCCAACACCTTCTTTAGCTGGGTCTAAATGGGTTCTGATTCTGATTGATGATTTTTCGAAACACACTTGGCTGTTTACGCTTAGATGCAAGTCAGAAGCAGCTGCATTGATCAGAGATTGGATCACAGCGGTAGAGCTGCGTTTCTCTACCAGGGTGGTTTCCTTTCAATCTGATCGCGGGGGGGAATTCACAGGTTCTGAGCTGCAATCGTTTTTCAGGCAGAAAGGTATCACTCATCGATTGACTGCCCCCTACTCTCCGCAACAGAACGGGGTGGCGGAGAGGAAGTTTCGCACTTTACAGGAATCAGCGAATGCTATGTTGGCAGACTCGGGTTTGCCACAGCGCTTTTGGGCTGAAAGTTATAAGACAGCATGCTTTGTGCAGAACAGGGTGTTCAATTCAAGTGTAGGAGACACACCGTATTTTCTGCTTCATGGGAAGAAACCGAAGGTGGACTTTTTCCACATTTTCGGTTTGCAGGCTTGGGTTTTGGTTCCAAAGGCCATGCGCAGAAAGGGTGAACCAAGGTCTAGGAAGATGATCTTTGTAGGCTATGAGCCGAGTTCAAAGGCGTGGCGTTTCGCATACCCTACTGGCAACCAGTCTAAGCTGCTTATTAGCGGCAGTGCTGAGTTTTGCGAGCAGAGTGGGTGGAAACGTCTTCACGGGAACCCAGATGTTCTGTTAGACTCAGGTGATGAGGAGGAGGAGGACGAAGCTGAACCTGTTGCTGAGGCACAGAGTCCAGAGCAGGGATCTCCAAGGCAGAGGCCCCAAACCTCTCCAAAAGGGAGTCCCAAGACCCCTCCACAGGTCTCTGTCAAGTCTGAGCCGAGGAGTGAGCCATCCTCGCCAGCAGAACTAGCTGTACACCACAAACGGCGCAGCAGGTCAGAGGGGGAGGTTTCTGACACAGGAGATGGTAGGGCTGATCCAGGTGAATCAGGCGCAGGTCCAGAATTCGCGCTGAGGAGGTCAGCTAGATCAACCAAGGGTAAGCCTCCTGAAAGGTATGAAGCCACTAGTGTTTGGGTTGGTGTGGCTAGGTGTGAGCCTGAATCCTTTGAGGATGTTCAGAAGTTGCCTCAGGAAGAAGCTAGCAAATGGCGTGAGGCGATGCAGAAGGAGATGAACTCAATGGAGTCTCTTGGTGTGTTCTCACTCACTCAACTGCCGGCTAACCAGCGAGCTGTTAGTTGTAGGTGGATTTACCGCTTGAAACCCACAGAAACGGGAGAACCACAGTACAAAGCGAGATTAGTGGCACGTGGATTCACACAGAAAAAGGGTGTCCACTTCACAGAGGTCTATTCGCCGACCTCAAGAGCGGAGACTTTGAGAATGCTTTTGGCGATAGCAGCACAGAGAGGTTGGAAGGTGAGTCATTTTGATGTAGATGTTGCCTACCTGAATTCAGATCTCCAGGAGGAGTTATACATGCTTCCTCCTCCAGGGTTTGAAGTCAGTGAGCAAGGCAGCGTGTGGCGGTTGCACAAATCCATCTATGGGTTACGCCAATCTGCCAGGAATTGGAATATGTGCCTACATGAAGCCTTAGAAGAGCTAGGTTTTAAGAGGTCTGTTGCAGACAGTTGCCTGTACCTGAAGGGGTCAGGAGAGACACAGGAAGTGATTCTTGTTTTTGTTGATGATATCTTAATGATGTCACAGACTAGTAAACAGGTGCAGAAGTTTGCTAGGGAGCTTGGAAAGCGGTTCAAGTTGAAGCAGCTTGGGGATGTCAAATCCTACTTAGGTGTTCAAATAGCGAAGACTGAGGATGGTAGCTTTTTGCTTTGCCAGAAAGGTAAGATTGAACAGTTGCTTGAGAAGTTCAGGATGTCCGATTGTGCAGGTGCCAGGTCACCCATGGAGGCTGGATACGCGAAAGAATGTCAGCAAGCAGAACGCGTTGTGTTCGAAAATACTGAAGTGTTTCAGTCAGCCCTAGGGAGTTTGTTGTACTTGTCTCAGTGGAGCAGACCAGACATTGCGTTTGCTGTCAATCTGCTCAGCAGGGAAGCATCAAACCCCAGTGTGCAAGCCTGGAATGGCATCAAGAGAGTTCTGAGGTATTTGCAGGAAACCAAAGACTTTTGTCTTAGGTTGCCAGCTCAAGGAGAAGTAAAGCTGACTTGCTTTGTGGATTCGGATTGGGCTAACTCTGAAGACCGCAAATCAGTGTCAGGCCTAGTGGTGAAGTTTGGGGACTCAGTAGTTGGGTGGAGGTCCCGAAAGCAAAGTCTCATAGCGCTTTCATCTACTGAAGCCGAGTTCAGTGCGCTATCAGATGCTTGCAGAGAGCTGGAGTTCTATGTGTGTTTGGTCAAGGAAATCTGTGGAGAGAATTGTCTGCCCGTTGTGGTGCATGAGGACAATCAACCTTGCCTCAAATTGGCTGAGACGGGGCAATTCAAGGCGAGGACCAAACATTTGGACATACGTTTCCGGAATGTATGTCAGAGCGTTCATGAGGGGCTAGTTGCTCTGAAATACTGTCCCTCAACAAAGAACCTCGCTGATGGTTTCACAAAACCATTAACCTTCCAGAAGCACGAGGAGTTCTGTGAGGGTCTGTGTATGGGGAAAGCATTGTTGACTGTTGTCTCCAGATGCAGGACAAGAGGGGGTGTGGAGTTTGGAACTGACAGGGTTAAAACTCACTGGTGTCCTGTATCTGGATCTGGGAGGAGCTGGGAGGAGCTCCATGCAGAGAAGTGCGTCACAGGATGTTGTTCTGATGCTCTTCAGATCTGTCTCTGCAACGGACAGAGAAGCAGCTCAACTTAGAAGCTGCTGTGAGAGTGCTTTTGGAAAGCACAAAGATGCCGGAATGCTCCGATGGTGTCTGATGGAATTTATTGCTCTGTAAATAAAGCTACTAGAGATAAGGACGGACTGTCTCTGGACTGATTTATCCCTTTTTCTCACACGGAAGCAGGACCGCTGCTACTCTGCAATTTCTTTGGCCAGGTCAGGGGAGAGCAGAGCCTACGCCGAGGAAGCGCTGCCTGGACCCAAAGATTTATTTCTCCAAATTAAGTACTTAACCCAAGGTACCACTGTAATTTGTTTTTGTTGCAGTGTGGAACCCAGTTCAGCTACTGATTGATTGATTGATTGATTGATTGTGTGACTGTGGAAACATTGTTTATTGCTTTCATTTTATGGATCAATGGTCTTGCTACAGAGTAAAATTGATGTTAAATTGCTGTTTTAAGTGTTGCTTTTCAAAGTCTGGAATGTATTAATCCATTCTGTATTACTTTCTATGGGAAAGCACGCCTTGGTTTTGGAACGCCTTGGTTTTGGAACGGACTTCCAGAACGTGTTAAGTTTGAGAACTAAGGTACCACTGTAGTTAAAACTACAGAATTTGCTCCCACAAGAGCTAATGATGGCTACCAACTCTGATGGGTTTAAAAGAAGGTTAGACAAATTCACGGACGATAAGTCTCTCAATGGCCACATTCTGCCTGTCCAAGAACAACTGTATTTGGCTTATCAGCCACAGCAGACTAGCCACTTAGGTTACCTGAGCTTACAGCAGCAGAAATGGATCCAGGGCATAGCTGCCAACCGTCCCTTATTTGGTGGGAAACTCCCTTATCCCAGCGCTGTGTCCCGCTGCTGTCCCTTATTGAAGATGTCCCTTAAATTTCCCAGATTTCAAAGGAAGCAGCTCCTCTCCCTCCCTCCCTGCCGGCCAGAGAGGAGGGAGGCTCCAACTGTGTTGCTTGGCTGCGTTGCTCACCCAATAAGGAGTCTAAGAACGACTGGGGGGTGGAGCTTGCATGCCTTGTGCCGATCAAATCGGCCACGTTGCCTGGGGACTCGCCTTTGCTCAGCGCTTCCCAGCGGAGAGGTGACGGTGGTTTTCCTTGCTGCATCCCCTTTGCCGGGTTGCTGCGCTGTGGGAACCACCACTTGAGGCTTTGTTTGGCTGCTGGCTGGGCTTTCTGCCTTTGGCTCGGAGGGGCTCAGAAGTTGAACATACCTGTGCCTGGAAAATCCCTTATTTTGGCTGCTGGTCCTTTATTTTCGAGGCTGCTGGTCCCTTATTTTCAAATCTGTAAGTTGACAGCTATGATCCGGGGGCATCTTGGATAGCTCAGACAGAAACGCATGAGACTGTCCATTTCAGGGCTGTGGGTTCAAATCACATATTGGGCAAAAGATTCCTGCATTGCAGGGGGTTGGACTAGATGACCCTCAGGGTCCCTTCCAACTTTCCAATTCTATGATTTATGGACCTGTTCTTTCAGAGGGAGCCCAACGCTGTCCAGAAGAGGAAGCTACCCAGTCTCCTGGACACAGGAACCACCCACCCACCGGTTCTTAAGGTTGAGTAACTGAGTGACAGGCTTGCAGCCTGATTTGGCACCCAAAGAAGGAGCGGAGGGGGGACATATTGCCTCTGGAGTTCTTTGGCATTGGCGTGACGGCCAAGATCATATTCTCTGTTTGCGCTTTGCCAAAAGTCTGGCATGGCAGGGCATCAGGGAGCTCAAAATATCAGAGCAGATTTCTCTGTGTGTAGACAGGCGCCCTGCCAGCTACTTGGCAGGAAAGTCAACAGTTTCTTTTTTTTTCTTTTTCTTGTGCCCACTTTTGGTTCTGCTGAAATGCTCAGTTCCTGGAAGATGGTGCTGGGAGTCTTCCCCTTCAGAAACCTGTCTTGCTCTTTAAGGTACGAAATATGGAGCATTTACAGCTCAGTTAAGGAATGACAGCTCTGCTCAGAACACATAGGAGTAAAAAATCTGCCCTGAATCTGCCAACACTCAGTTCAGCACGCAGCCTGGAGACTAACATAGGAACGCAAGAAAAGCCTGCTGGATGAGGCCAACAGCCCATCTCGTCCGGCATCCTGTTCTCACAGTGGCCAACCACATGCTTGGGTAGAACCCGCAAGCGGGATTCGAACCCAAGAGCAACTCACCCCTCCTGCAGTTTCAAGCAACCTGCATTCAGAATCCTTGGTGCCTTCAGCTCAGAAGCACACTGTTGTCTGACAGCCCTTTTAAGAGAGGACGTTCTTCCGAAAAATACGACACGTTTCAGCAAAGGGCAACCGAAATGCCCAAGGGGATGGAATGATGTGCGGCAGCGTTCGGGACGTCTCAGAAAAGACGAGTAAGGGGTGATATGGTAGAAGATATTTGGAGAGAGTCTCTTCCTTTAAATTCCTAGGAGTTTATCTCGGTGAAGATCTTACCGTATTTTACGCCCTATAGGACGCACTTTTCCCCTTCCAAAAATGAAGGGGAAATGTGTGTGCATCCTATGGGGCGAATGCAGGCTTTCGCTGAAGCCTGGAGAGCGAGAGGGGTTGGTGCGCACCGACCCCTCTCGCTCTCCAGGCTTCGCGGACCTCTCCGCAAGCAGCGGGAGCGCTCCCACTGCTTGCGGAGAGTTGCCTGCATGCCGAAGCCTGCGCACGCTGAGATCAGCATGTCCAGGCTTCGCGGACCTCTCCGCAAGCAGCAGGAGCCAGCGCTGGGCTCCCACGGCTTGCAGAGAGCTGCCTGTTTGGGGGCTGGGGTCGGGGGAAGCTCGGGCTCCCCCGCCCCAGCCCCGCGCCTGGGGGGGGGGAATAATTTTTTCCCCTTTATTTCCCCCCCAAAAAACTAGGTGCGCCTTATGGGATGGTGCGTCCTATAGGGCGAAAAATACGGTACTTGAAAAATCAATACAACCCAGGTGGTTAAGAAAGCCCAACAGAGACTCCATCTCCTCAGAATACAGTAGTACCTTGGGTTAAGAACTTAATTCGTTCCGGAGGTCCGTTCTTAACCTGAAACTGTTCTTAACCTGAAGCACCACTTTAGCTAATGGGGCCTCCCGCTGCCACCGTGCAATTTCTGTTCTCATCCTGAAGCAAAGTTCTTAACCTGAGGTACTATTTCTGGGTTAGTGGAGTCTGTAATCTGAAGCATATGTTACCTGAAGCGTCTGTAACCCAAGGTACCACTGTAACTGAAAAAGCCTCAAAAACAAAAATGCAAAATAAATAGCAAAAACAAGAGCACCAAACCTAATCCGTTCTGGAAGTCCGTTTGACTTCCGAAATGTTCGAAAACCAAGGCGCAGCTTCTGATTGGCGCAGGTGCCCCAGAAACAACAGCCAACAGCTGCATCAGACATTCAGCTTCCAAAAAACGTTCAAGGACCAGAACACTTACTTCCGGGTTTTTGGCATTTGGGAACCAAGGTGTTTGAGTAATAAGGCGTTTGAGAACCAAGGTACCACTGTACAAGCTAAGTTAGATAGTAAAATTCATGTTAAATTGCTGTTCTAGGGGTGGTTTTTAAAAGTCTGGAACGGATTAATCTGTTTTTCATTACTTTCTATGGGAAAGTGTGCCTTGGTTTAGGAACGCTTTGGTTTTGGAACGGACTTCCGGAACGGATTAAATTTGAGAATAAAAGTACCACTGTACATTGATGCTGCAACTGCAGACGACCCTGATTTTTCTCTCTTCCTCTGAGAGAGTCCTCCGGTCTCCAAAACCTTTCCCCACCAGACTCCAGAATTCCGAGGGAAATCCAGATTTTCGAAACCTGACCTCTTTCCAGCGGACAAGTTATCGCTGTCTCTCCCCCGGCGCCCTCCCCACCTCAGTGGCAAGCGCCGTCCTTTTTAATTTCCTGCAATCCAATTACGACGGGGACCTGCGTTCGTTCGCAGCTTTATCTGCTCTGTAGCTCTTTATGCGGCCGAGTCCATGGGAGTGAATGGAGGGTCTGTGGCCGCTCCGTGGGATTCCAAAATAACCTGTCTTTCGGGCGGCATCCCTGGGATTTGCTAAACAAACAGACGTGGCTACCCCCATGGCTGCCCTAGATCCTTCGGGGCCTGCGCTCCTTATGAAAGATGGGTTTATTCTGAGGTCAAATGGTACAGTATGAGTGGACCTAATTAGCCGTTGCTGCTCCGGACGGTGTGTGCTATTTTGTGGACGGCTCCCGATTATGCATTGATTATATTTTTGCAAAATGTCACAAGGCTCCTTCAAAGCCTCTATTTAGGGCCAGAACACACGATGAGGTCAACATTCTTGCCTGCCACTAACTACCACTTAGACGGAGCTCTCGACCACACCTTCGAAATAGCCCCAGAAAGCAAAGGCGTTATTCTCTCTTTGGGAATGTGTCATGGGAACACAGGAAGGTGCCTTGGGACACGACGCTGGCCCAGCCGTCTCAATATCGTCCGCACTGACTCGCAGAATCTATTTCTTTCCCCCCTCCGCCAATAATATTTTTATTGAATTTCTAATTTTTTTACAAATTAACTTCAAATGAGTTGCATTATTTCATGTATTGACTTCCCACTGCCACCTCCGCAGTGTTTTTATTCAAAACCTTAGATACCGCATTATATATTAAATTTTCATCTATTACCTAAATCCCTCTAATAGAATTATTTTGCATCTGTGCAGGGTTTCAGGTGAGGGATAATTATTGCTCCTGATGAATACAGTGGTACCTTGGTTCCCAAACTTAATCCCTTCCGGGAGTCCATTCCAAAACCAAAGCGTTCCAAAACCAAGGTGCGCTTTCCCATAGAAAGTACAGTGGACGCTTGGGTTGCGAACCTGTTCTGTGCAGGAAGCACTTTCGCAACCCACAGCATTCTGCACATGCACGGATCACGATTCAGTGCTTCTGTGCATGCGCAAAGTGCAATTTAACACTTCCGCACATGCGCAAGTGCCGAAACCTGGAAGTAACCCGTTCTGGTACTTCCGAGTTAGGCACGGTGTACAACCGAAAATCACGCAACCCAAAGCATCTGTAACCCGAGGTATGACTGTAATGCAAAAGGGATTAATCTGCTCCAGACTTTTAAAAACAACCCCTAGAACAGCAATTTAACATGAATTTTACTATCTAACTTAGAGACCCTGGATCCATAAAATGAAAGCAATAAACAATGTACTGCAGTTACTCAATCAATCAATCACTAGCTGTACTGGGTTCCACACAGTCACAAAAACAAAACAAAAAAGAGCCACAAAGACAAAAACGCCAAATAGTTAGCCAAAACAGACAGACCTCAGCGTAACACTCAAAACGGAGCACGTTCAGCTTCCAAAAAAGGTTCACAAACCAGAACACTTACTTCCTGGTTTGCAGTGTTTGGGTTCCAACTTGTTTGAGTACCAAGGCGTTTGAGAACCAAGGTACCACTGTACTTGATATGTTTTGCACAAATATGAACCTTGGGTCTCATCATGGGATAATTTTATGATAGTCATTCCTTGTTAAGATGATGATGATGGTGATGATTACCATCTTGGATTTCTATTCATTTTGCCTTGAAGATGCATTTTAATTTGATATCTTGCTTGTTGTGTTTGCGAATCTTATTTAGAAAATCATAATTTAAATGAAAAAGAAATTGGGGAGGGGGGTAGATTACGGTAGGGGACGCGCGTAGCGCTGTGGTCTAAACCACAGAGCCTAGAGCTTGCCGATCAGAAGGTCGGCGGTTCGAATCCCCGATGGGGTGAGCTCCTGTTGCTCGGTCCCTGCTCCTGCCAACCTAGCAGTTCGAAAGCACGTCAAAGTGCAAGTAGATTGTGCTGGTCCAGGGGGGAGATTACCGTGGGGCGAGGTCCAGGACCTGAGTTGAGGGTCGGCAGACAGTCCTCCATGGGCGAAGCGGGGTCCACAGCGAGAAGCCGGGCAAGGACAGGAACTCTGGGGGAACAGGACTGGATGCTGGCCGAAACAGCTCTTCAACGACGTTGCTCCCGCAACCTGGGACCGGGCTGACTGGCCTTTATCTTCTCTGAGGCCAGGGGCGGTCCCGGCCCACAGGTGACCCGCCTCTCCTGGCCTTAAGGCGAGCACTCCTCCTGGGAGAAACCAGTTCCCTTCGCCTCTCTGCCCTGAGCCTCTGCAGTTCAGGAGAGGCTGAAGGGTTACTGGACCCAGGGGGAGACTCACCTGTAGGCACTGAGTCCTCAACCACCTCCTGAGCCAGAGTGAATTCACCTGGTGCCTGCTCCTGAGGATCCGGCACAGGTGCAGGCGCTTCAGAATCAAGGCCCTGCCCAAGCTCAGCCAGCCCTGGAGGCGGGGACTCCTGTGCAGGCTGGGATCCCTCCAGTTCAGCCTCTGAATCGGATTCCCAGGCCATCATATAGATAAATAGGTACCGCTCTGGCGGGAAGGTCAATGGCTTTTCTGTGCACTGCTCTGGTTTGCCAGTAGCGGCTTAGTCATGCTGGCCACATGACCCAGAAGCTGTACGCAGGCTCCCTCGGCCAGTAAAGCAAGATGAGCGCCGCAACCCCAGAGTCGGCCATGACTAGACCTAACGGTCAGGGGTCCCTTAACCTTTACCTATAAGGGAGCCTGCCCTTTGCCTGCCCATCAGAGCCGGTGCGTCATGTGAGGCTGGGCCTCGGTGGTGGCACCCTCTCTTCCTCCTCTCCCGTAGCTGCTATAAGCTGTGGGTTAAACCATAGAGCCTAGGACTTGCTGATCAGAAGGTCGGTGGTTCGAATCCCTGCGACGGGGTGAGCCCCCGTTGCTCGGTCCCTGCTCCTGCCAACCTAGCAGTTCGAAAGCACGTCAAAGTGCAAGTAGATAAATAGGTACCACTCCAGCGGGAAGGTAAACGGCATTTCTGTGCGCTGCTCTGGTTCGTCAGAAGCAGCTTAGTCCTGCTGGCCACATGACCCGGAAGCTGTACGCAGGCTCCCTCGGCCAGTAAAGTGAGATGAGCGCCACAACCACAGAGTCGTCCGCGACCGGACCTAATGGTCAGGGGTCCCTTTACCTTTACCTAGATTCCAGTAGAGCTCTGCTGCATTGGGCAATTCCTCGTGGCAATTCTGCTAGAGAGCTGGAAGGATATCGGAAGCTTTGGGAAGCTGCATGTCTGCTGTGATCAGAAGGCATCTTTAGAGGGACAGAGGGACAGCTGCCCCAAATGAACCATCATGGCTTCCAGCCGCTCCTCTAAACCACGTATACCAGCCTTTTTTTACGGTTGTGTCCTCTTTTCCAATTTCGTTTCCAGGGACTCAAAAAGGACCTGTGTGTGAGCTCAGCCTGTGCCTCCCGTCTCTCCTTCCCACAAACCACACAGGCCGACCCAGCAGGACATCAGGTGAATCCAATATTTGGGCTTTATTTGACCACGGCCAAACCTAGGATTTTTGCGAGGTGTTCCAAGAAATAGTGAAGGCCCTTGTGGTTTTGCGGGTTTTTATTTTTAAAAGAAGAAGCTTCTAGAATTTTCTGTTCTTCCCAAATTGCTTATCCTGGATGGATGGACAGAAAGAGAAGGGGGTTGATACGTCCTCTATAAGAAGCTTGCAGAGGAGGAATGTCGAAAACAGCAACCCAGGTTGTGAGCATTTGAGATATATGTTCCACTTCTGTGCCTGTTTAGGAGGGAAAGTTGCTGGGGAATATGGAATAGGGCTTTCCTAGGGTTGCCATATGTCCTCCTTTT
Organism: Podarcis pityusensis; assembly: GCF_964106645.2. Classification (NCBI taxonomy): domain Eukaryota; kingdom Metazoa; phylum Chordata; class Lepidosauria; order Squamata; family Lacertidae; genus Podarcis; species Podarcis pityusensis. The sequence continues at coordinate 5,224,837 of NC_138037.1, read as the reverse complement.
CCAGGACATGTCCTCCTTTTTAAGGCTATGTAAAATGAGAGTCGTCATAGCAATCCATAGTTAAAAGTTGTTGTTGTTTAGTCGTTTAGTCGTGTCGGACTCTTCGTGACCCCCTGGACTAGAGCATGCCAGGCACTCCTGTCTTCCATGGTCAAACTCATCTCGTCCTCTGTCGTCCCCTTCTCTTCCATCTTTCCCAACACCAGGGTCTTTTCCAGGGAGTCTTCTCTTCTCATGAGGTGGCCAAAGTATTGGAGCCTCAGCTTCATACCATGTGTGTGGTACAAATAGTAAAATTATCATTATGGAATGGGACGTCCCTATTTTCATCTGAGAAATGTTAGAGGGTATGAGAATGTCTTTGCTTGGCACAGGACCGGATTTAGATTTGATGAGGCCCTAAGCTAATAAAGGTAATGGGGCCCTTTATATGTCCCGCTGTCCTTTGTCAACAACAAATTGTTGCTGTTTTTTGTGTTGAATATATGCTATATGGTAATTTATGGACCTAATGGGTATCTAAAGCCATTTGCACATAACAGTCCATGCAGAATGTAGGCACTCTATATATAGTAACGGTAAAGGGACCCTGACCATTAGGTCCAGTCGTGACCGACTCTGGGGTTGCGGCGCTCATCTTGCTTTATTGGCCGAGGGAGCCGGCGTACAGCTTCCAGGTCATGTGGCCAGCATGACTAAGCTGCTTCTGGCAAAACCAGAGCAGCGCACGGAAACACCATTTACCTTCCCGCCGGAGTGATACCTATTTATCTACTTGCACTTTGACATGCTTTCGAACTGCTAGGTGGGCAGGAGCTGGGACCGAGCAACGGGAGCTCACCCCGTCGTGGGGATTCGAACTGCCGACCTTCTGATCGGCAAGCCCTAGGCTCTGTGGTTTAACCCACAGCACCACCCGTGTCCCCAAAACACCATAAAATACAACATAAAATGCAGCAGCAATATCATATAGAAATGCGCAAACCAGTGATATTTTAGGGAACAGGCTAGCAGGCGGGGACCATTAGTTACACTATAGGAGCCTACACAACACAAAACACTGTTGCTGTATGGAGGTTTTATTTTATTTCTTTTTCATCTTATATTTTGGAAATGTACATCCAGTTGTTTTTTCCCTTTAAATTTTTTTTGGGGGGGCTCCAAGAGAGTGGGGTCTTAAGCTATAGCTTCTTTAGCTTATACATAAATCCGGCACTGTCTTAGCGCCTAACTAACCTTCCAAAGTTCAGCCTCTTCTGATGTCCACGTTCTACATTTGCTACAAAATATGCCCGTGCTCTCAGTAAACAAGTGATGCAGGCCCAGCTAAAGGATGTGACCAGCCAACATCTCTCCCCACAACCTCACCTGTGCAAACAGCAAAGCCATCCCTGTGGGAACCCGGGCGGGGTTTGTTTGTTCGAGTTAAAAACAGAGGCTGCAATTTGGAGACATCTGGTCTTCCAGCCGGCAGGTAAAGGTGGTGTCGTGGGTTTCAGAAATAACCCCCCGGCCTTGTCCGAAACAGACGCTTTGGTTCTTGATGCTCTCTGGTCCTGGTTTGGCTTGACAGGGCTCCAAAGCCTAATATATAACCCCTTGGAAAGAGACCATGGCCGCTGGGGAAGATCTGGCAAGAAATAAGGCAAGTGGAGAATGCAGGCTATTGACGGCGTTCTGAAATAGACGGCTGTGGAAGTTGAGGCCGTCGGTTGGAAAGGGGACCATCTCAACTCAGAGCACACAAACGGTGCTTTAAAAAAGATCATTGTTGTTTAGTCGTTTAGTTGTGTCCGCCTCTTTGTGACCCCCTGGACCAGAGCACGCCAGGCACTCCTGTCTTCCACTGCCTCCCGCAGTTTGGTCAAACTCATGCTGGTAGCTTCCAGAACACTGTCCAACCATCTCTTCCTCTGCCGTCCCCTTCTCCTTGTGCCCTCAATCTTTCCCAACATCAGGGTCTTTTCCAGGGAGTCTTCTCTTCTCATAAGGTGGCCAAAGTATTGGAGCCTCAGCCTCAGGATCTGTCCTTCCAGTGAGCACTCAGGGCTGATTTCCTTCAGAATGGAGAGGTTTGATCTTCTTGCAGTCCATGGGACTCTCAAGAGTCTCCTCCAGCACCATAATTCAAAAGCATCCATTCTTCAGCGATCAGCCTTCTTTATGGTCCAGCTCTCACTTCCATACATCACTACTGGGAGGAAAACCATAGCTTTAACTAGACGGGTCTTTGTTGGCAAGGTGATGTCTCTACTTTTTAAGATGCTGTGTAGGTTTGTCATTGCTTTAAAAAAACACAAAGACGACAGGCATATAAAACTCCATGGACAAAAAAGATCATTAGAACCCCAGATTCCGCCCCTCCCCCAAATGGAACAGTTTTCTGTTGAAAAATGGTGATTAAAAATGGTGGTAAAGCTGAAAAACATCTTCATGTATGCGACAATGGCCGCGAGAGTTTTAATAGCACAAGGATGGAAGACTGAAGAAACCCCAAAGAAAGAATCATGGCAAGAAAAATTGATGGACTATGCAGAACTGGCAAAACTGACATACAAGCTACAGGACAAGGATAACTGTGACTTTAAAGATGAATGGGAACCCTTTACAAAGTATCTGAAGACGCAACAAAGCGAACTGGACTCCTTGGCTGGCTTAAATAAACATTCACACACTTTTTATTGATTATAATAAGCTAAATAGTTTGAGGATCTATACAGCTGTGTAACATGCAGAAAACAGCATTTTTAGAGAATTCAAAGACTGGAACTGAGGGAAGTTGGGGGGTGGGGGTGGGGGTGTTTTGTGTGGGAGGGTGGGGAGAGGGAGGAAAATGGGGGGGGAATAAGGATGATATGTTTCTGGATAATATGTTTTGTTTTAATTTTGAATAAAAAAGTTATTAAAAAAAGAAAAAATGGTGGTTAAGAAGCTAAACTAGATGTAACACAAAGGTGAATGGAGGAGAAATTCAAAATCCTTTTGTATTTCACAGAATCATAGAATTGGGAGGAGAGGAAAGCCTTAAATGGCTCAGGACCACAATACCTCAAGGACCGCCTCTTCCCATATGAACCTACCTGGACCCTGAGATCATCTTCTGAGGCCCTTCTTTGTGTGCCGCCTCCTTGAGAGGTCAGGAGGGTGTCAACACGCGAGCGGGGCCTTCTCTGCAGTGGCTCCCTGTCTGTGGAATGCTCTCCCCAGGGAAGTTCGCCTGGCCCCTTCATTATACACCTTTAGGCACCAGGCAAAGACATTGCTGTCAACCGTCCCTTATTTGGCGGGAAAGTCCCTTATCCCAGTGCCATGTCCCACTGCTGTCCCTTATTGAAGATGTCCCTTAAATTTCCCAGGTTTCAAAGGAAGCAGCTCCTCTCCCTCCCTCCCTGCCAGCCAGGGAGGAGAGAGGCTCCAACTGTGTTGCTTGGCAGCGTTGCTCACCCAATAAGGAGTCTAAGAACGACGGGGGGGGGTGGAGCTTGCATGCCTTGTGCCGATCAAATCGGCCACGTTGCCTGGGGACTCGCCTTTGCTCAGCGCTTCCCAGCGGAGAGGTGACGGTGGTTTTCCTTGCTGCATCCCCTTTGCCGGGTTGCTGCGCTGTGGGAACCACCGCTTGAGGCTTCGTTTGGCTGCTGGCTGAGCTTTCCACTTTTGGCTTGGAGGGGCTCAGAAGTTGAACACACCTGTGCTTCGAAAATCCCTTATTTTGGCTGCTGATCCCTTATTTTCGAGGCTGCTGGTCCCTTATTTTCAAATCTGTAAGTTGACAGCTATGGGCAAAGAGATTCCTTTTTAACCAGGCCTTTGGTTGACCTGATGTACATCCTATGTCCTTTAAAAATCTGGTTCTTTTGGGGGGGGGGTTATTGCAGGGGTCGGCAACCTAAGGCCCATGGCCCACAAGCAGCCCACAGGGGTCATTTAACCGGCCCCCGAGCTACCTCCAAACCGAGTTGCCCGGTCGGCGAGTCCCTGCGCGCTGCGGTAAACTGGCGCAGCGTAGCACAGGGACTCGCTTCCTCAGCACCGGAAATTGCCCATCTAAGGCCATCTTCCCAGATCTGAAAGTCTGATGCAAGACGCCTCTTTCATTCTCTCCCAGGTTTCCCATAAATCCTCAATTGCAATCCTGATAAATCACTTTAGCTTTCTGATAAAGGGGGGATTAAGTAAAACCCATGCCGCTCACCAAGCTGCCATTTGCTGAGTAAACGAGAGAAAAGGCTCCCAGGTCTTCGGAATAATGGAATCAATACTCCATCTGCTCATTCGCGGAGATATTAATAGGCTTCAGTTTTAGCTCGCGAAGCGGAATAAGGCGGGGGGCGAGAGAGAAAATGTGTGCTTTAGAATAATAATTGCCTTTATCATAAAACTTGAGGATAACGGACACGTTGTTAATCTTTAATAGCTAGATTAGAAGGGAGAGGTAAAGAGTTGGGGGGAAAGTCATGTGCATTTGAAAGTTTGCAGGGAAAATTTTCTGAGTATTTGAAGAGTGTATGTGATGAGCAAACAACGCTAGTGGGTTTTAAAGAAGCTTTGTGAAAGAATAAGGAATATTGCAAAAATGCAAACATGTTGGTAAAGGTATATTAAAAGGCGATATTAACTTTGGAGAATGCGTAGATAATAAATTTAAGTACGGATGATTGTCAGAGAAGCTGAGGGAAGTCCTAAAGATGAAAATATGTTAATTGGGAAATTGTTAATCGGAGATATTTGTGTAAAACTTAATAAAAATTTATTTAAAAAAAAGAAAGAAAGAAAGTTTGCAGTAATAGTTTGGGGGCGGTGGCGGGGTCTGGATTTCAAGTTATTGGCTAATTGAGGGAGAATGTGATTCCTTTGTGGCAGGCTGCAAGATTTGCTTTATCTATACACACACACACACACACACACACACACACACACACACCACCATCACCATATCATACAAAATATCAAAATGCTTTATAGTCTATAGCCTATTTTATTCCATAGTATTCTTCCTGTAATCCCTCTCCGGTTGTACCAGTTACTCAAAGCCCCATATATTATCTTTCTAGAGGTTCTATCTATTTAAATCAGATTCATTCAAATTGATTTATAGAACAAAGGAGGCTCTCGTGACAATAAAGAGTCTCATTTACATAATAAATAATTGAGAACATTTTTTTATTCATTTCCATTTTCATAAGTGTCTGCAGTGGAACGTCTAGTCTAGCAAGAGCGTGACTCAATTTTAGCTGAAATGCTAATTTTCCCTTGGAGGCACCAAGAATGACTGGCAAATGAGCTCTCCGAAATACTCTGTTGAGCAATTTTCAGCAAAAGAATCGTAAGTTATATAGGCCCGAGCCACACACAAAGCTAAGTCATGCTTTATGAAACTATAAATTGTGGCTTAGCTTTATGGGTGAACCCTGACCAGGGTCTCAACTATGGTTTGTTACTGCCATGGTTTGCTGTTGGCTTACAGACCTCGATTTTCTTTTTTTAACCATGGTTTGGCATTATGTGAGTCCCACCCCCTTCCTTAACCACGGTTTCTTTCTCCACCCCAATCCCAGATCATCACCCAGCTACTGGAAAACAAACCAAGTTTCAGAAGAACAAACCATGGTTTCTTGGATAGTCTCTGGAACAACTCAAAGTTATGTTTATTATGTTTAATAGTTTGTTGTGTTTTATCATGTTTTGATATGTGTTGCAAACTGCTCAGAGTATACCACCCAGGTATTATCCTTATTATCATCAACAACAACCTATGGTTTCTTGAAGAAATCATGGTGTAACAGTTTGTGTGAGCTAAACCATTCTGAGTTCTTTAGATAGCATTTAGTTCCTTAGGAAAGAAACCTAGTAAAGACTAGGACTGTGAGCATTGCGTTTAGAAAATATAATAAATTATTATTATTATTATTATTATTATTATTTATTAATACATAATATTTATACCCCACCCACCTGGCTGGGTTTCCTGAGCCTCAAAAGATTAAAAATACATTAAAGCATCAGTCATTAAAAACTAAACAGGACTGCCTTCAGATATCTTCTAAACGTCAGATACCGGTAGTTGTTTTTTTTCCTTTGACATCTGATGGGAGGGCGTTCACAGGGCGGGTGCCACCACCGAGAAGGCCCTCTGCCTGGTTCCCTGTAACCTCACTTCTCGCAGTGAGGGAACTGCCAGAAGGCCCTCGGAGCTGGACCTCAGTGTCTGGGCTGAACAATGGGGATGGAGACGCTCCTTCAGGTATACTGGGCCAAGGCTGTTTAGGGCTTGAAACACTATTATTGTATGTAGGTTTTATTTTATTTGTTTTTTATGTTATATTTTGGAAATGTACATCCAGTTTTTCTCCTTTAAATTCACCCCCCTGCAAGGTAGTGTGGCCCTAAGCTATAGCTTCTTTAGCTTATATGTAAATCTGGTACTGCGACTCACAGCCGGGGATGATGCCAGGCCATAATAGAGACAGGACAGAACAGCAGCTTGATTGACACACCGAATTGAGAACAGAGGCCCTTACATAACCGACTGCCCAACACCGCCACCTATGGCCGGAACAGCAGCATTACAACGACGTTTCCCCATGACATCAGCATCCTCTCGTTCCATTAGCTCAAGACCCATTCACTAACGAATCTCCCATCTCCCCTGCAGGAACACTTTTCCCGTCTCTCCCTTTTCGCAAAATTTAATTAAACATTTTGACACTTTCAATGATCTGGCCGTAATAACTGTGAGCCTTTAGAAAAGCTATTAAAGGGAAAGGGTTTTGTATGTGTGCGTTTTTTTTGCATTGGCATTGCACACACACAAAAGGCAGAGGGGGCGGGAGGTGAAACTTTCGTTAATTACAACTTTTTGGAAACTGGATGGGAAAAAATGCTTTGGCACTGTCCTCCCATCTGAAAGGGGTATAACGTTGCCTCCATCTGAGTGTCCTCAATTGACACAGCTGTTAACAAGTTGTTCAGCCAGAAACCACGGTAACTTAACACATCGCTTTTCGCATTCCATGCTGAGACATTTATTAACTTCTCTCAAGTCAAGGCACTCAGCGATGCTTGTTCTTTCCCTCCTGCCTGGGCTAACCGGCTTCTGTTAATAAGGCAGAAGGAGCTCGCTTTGCTCCCATTAAGGAATGTTTTAGGGTGGCGATGGAATGCACATAGAACCATAGACTTGGAAGGGACCCCATGGTTCATCTAGTCTGACCCTCTACAGTGCACAAATCTCAGCTGAAGAATCCCTGGCAGATGGCCGTCCGTTTCGAAAATCCAATGGAGGGCAGTCCACCACCTTCTGAGGAAGTCCTTTCCACTGCTGACCAGCTTTTACCATCAGGAAGTGCTTCCTAATCTCTTCTCTTAAGGTCCGTATAGCTAAAGCTATGGTTTTTCCAGTAGTGATGTATGGAAGTGAGAGCTGCACCATAAAGAAGGCCGAAGAATGGATGCTTTTGAATGATGGTGCTGGAGGAGACTCTTGAGAGTCCCATGGACTGCAAGAAGATCAAACCTCTCCATTCTGAAGGAAATCAGCCCGGTGTGCTCACTGGAAGGACAGATCCTGAAGCTGAGACTCCAATACTTTGGCCACCTCATGAGAAGAGAAGACTCTCTGGAAAAGACCCTGATGTTGGGAAAGATGGAGGGCACAAGGAGAAGGGGACGACAGAGGATGAGATGGTTGGACAGTGTTCTCGAAGCTAGCAGCATGAGTTTGACCAAACTGTGGGAGGCAGTGGAAGACAGGAGTGCCTGGCGTGCTCTGGTCCATGGAGTCACGAAGAGTCGGACATGACTGAATGACTAAACAACAACAACAATCTCTTCCCTTGTCATTTGAATCCATTAGTTCAGATCCTGCACTCCAGAGCAGCAGAAAACAAGCTTGCTCCATCTTCCATGGGACAGCCCTTCAGATATTTGAAGATGCCTGTCATATCTCCTCTCAGCCTCTGCTTTTCCAGGCTAAACATACCTAGCTCCTTCAACCATTCCTCATCAGGCTTGGTTTCCAGACCCTTGATTATCTTGGTCATCCTCCTCTGCACACCTTCCAGCTAATAATAATAATAATAGTAATAATAATAATTTATTATTTATACACCGCCCATCTGGCTGGGTTTCCCCAGCCACTCTTGGTGGCTTCCAACAGAACACTAAAATACAATAACCTATTAAACATTGTCAAGCTTGTCAACATCTTTCTTAAACTGAGGTGCCCAGAATTAGACACAATATTCCAGGTATGGTCTGATCAACGCAGAATAGAGTAGGACTATGACTTTCCTTGATCTTGATCTGGATCAATGCCAGATTTAGGTTTGATGAGGCCCTAAGCTACTGAAGGTAATGGGGCCCTTTATCTGTCCAGCTATCCTTTGTCAACAATAAATTGTCGCTGTTTTTTGTGTTGAATATATGCTATATGAAAATTTATGGACCTAATAGGTATCTAAAACCCATATATAGCACCCCATATATAGAAATGAGCAAACCAGTGATATTTCAGGGAGCAGGCTAGCAGGCATCATAGGAGCCTACACAACACAAAACACTGTTGCTGTATGTAGGTTTTATTTTATTTCCCCCCCCCCCCTTATATTTTGGAAGTGTACATCCAGGTTTTTTCCTTTAAATTTTTTGGGGCCCCCAAGAGATTAGGGCCCTAAGCTATAGCTTGTTTAGCTTATACGTAAATTCCGCACTGATCTGGGTGCTATACTTCTGTTGATGCAGCCTAGAATAACATTTGCCGTTTTTGCTGCTGCATCACACTATGGACTCATGTTAATCTTGTTGTCCACCAAGATCCCTAGACCCCTTTCACCTGTAGCCAGGTGTCCCCCATCCTAAATTTGTGCATATGGGGCTCTCTGGATGGTGGACTACAGCTCTTCTAAACCTAAACCCTGACCATCAGCCAACATGGCCAGGACTGATATCTGACAACATAGGTAAAGGTAAAGGGACCCCTGACCATTAGGTCCAGTCGTGGCCAACTCTGGGGCTGCGGCGCTTATCTAAGCCAGCATGACTAAGCCGCTTCTGGCGAACCAGAGCAGTGCACGGAAACGCCATTGACCTTCCCGCCAGAGTGATACCTATTTATCTACTTGCACTTTGATGTGCTTTCGAACTGCTAGGTTAGCAGGAGCAGGGACCGAGCAACGGGAGCTCACCCCGTAGCGGGGATTCGAACCGCCGACCTTCTGATCAGCAAGTCCTAGGCTGTGTGGTTTAACCCACAGCACCACCCGCGTCCGTCGTCCGACAACATACACAGGACCAAATTTTCATAAGGGAAGATGCTAAGCTAAGCTGATTTCGTAGGAAGCGATTTAGTACGTGTGAAGGATGTTGCCCGTATTACTGAAATTCTGGGTTCCTCTGAAATCACTGAAGGTCCATCGTCCAACATCTTACATCCCACAATTGGTTAGCCAGATACTTCTTGGAAGTCCCAGAGCAGAGACGGGAAGGAATGGACCTCCCACTTTGTGTATTCCCAGAAACAGCCTTCAGTTAGAAGTTCCACATTAGAAGCATCGATGGACCTCTCCTCTCTCAATGTGTCGAATCCCCTTTTAAAGCCATCTAAGATATCGGCCGTCACTGCGTCTCGTGGCAGCTAATTCAATAAAAGTATAATGTATTTTGTGAGAGAGGCCTTTTCTTTTCTTTTTTGCTTGCTTGAGAATCTGCTGTTGATCAATCCCGCTGGATGCCTTCCCCACCCAGGAAGAACTTCCAGTTCTTCGTTTGGGTGAGATAATAACGCAAACAGACAGAGAAATTATTAGACTTCTATTGGGGCTCTTCTGTCAACTCTTGAAAATCCCTGGGGGAAAACCTCCACATTTGCTTTGCATTTCAACTGAAGGACAAGTCAGTGGGAAGGCAGCATGGTGCAATGGTTAGAGTGTTGGACTAGAACCTGGGAGTAAGGTAAAGGGACCCCTGACCATTAGGTCGAGTCGTGGCCGACTCTGGGGTTGCGGTGCTCATCTCGCTTTACTGGCCGAGGGAGCCGGCGTACAGCTTCCGGGTCATGTGGCCAACATGACTAAGCCGCTTCTGGTGAACCAGAGCAGCGCACGGAAACGCCGTTTACCTTCCTGCTGGAGCAGTACCTATTTATCTACTTGCACTGGTGTGCTTTCGAACTGCTAGGTTGGCAGGAGCAGGAACCGAGCAACGGGAGCTCACCCCATCATGGGGATTCGAACCGCCAACCTTCCGATCGGCAAGTCCTAGGCTCTGTGGTTTAACCCACAGCGCCACCCGAACCTAGGACATCAAGGTTCAAATCCTCACTCGGTGATCTTGGGCCAGTCGCTGTCTCTACACCCAGACTACCTTGCAGGGTTGGTGTGGGGGATTGAATGGGGAGGGGGGAGTCCTGTACACTCCCCCGAGTTCCTTGGTGAGATATATATGCAGTGAGTGAACAAATAAATAAAATAATTAACTTCAGCCTGAACAGAACTCCGAGAAATATTGCTAATGTTCTCGAAACGTTATTTGGCTTCCCTCAAGGAGGCTTGCGGGGGGAACCACAAATTTATTTCACATTTCACATTGGGCTACATTTTGGTGGCAACTGTTGTGGTGTGGTCGGTCCTCAGCAATGGTGACAATTTCTTGGCTCGGAATACCCCTAACCTCAGTTCATGCATTGCTGACTGCCTGGCAGGCCGTCCCCGTGAGAACAGGATGTTCCCTGCCTAACAGAAACCAGAAAAATGTCTGAAGAGGATTTTAATTAAACCAGAATTCGGGAGGAGTGGAATGGCCAGCAAAGGCATTGCATGCAGAAATGTAGCATCTCAAGGAGAAGGCTAAATTAGATTCCTTATCCTTTTTAAAAAAATATTTTTATTGGAAATTTTATTTACAACATAACATAAACCCCACCCGCACCCCCCAATATAGAAATCCACCCTCATTAAACACAAACATAACAAACAATAATCATAACATACAACAATACAAACAACCAAATAAAAGACTTCCTTTATCCTGTATCTGGACTCCTTATTTTATGAATAACGATTAAGACTTTTCTAATTATAACTTAAATATCCACAAAATCTCCTGCAGACATTAACTGAAACAGGTCCAGGTATGAATTTTAGGGCACTGTTTTGTGAAGTATTCTCTGCATTTCCCCCATGCTTTTTGAAATTCTTGTCTGTTGTGATCTCTAATTGCCTCTGTTAATCTAGCCAGTTCAATATACTCTTACAGTTTGTCTTGTCGTTCCTTTTTTGTTGGCACAATTTCTTTTTTCCAGTTTTTAGCAGTTAGGATCCTTGCCGCTCCTGTGGCATAGAGGAATATTTTCTGATCTTCTCTTGCTATACCTGCGTCCATTATCCCTAGTAGAAAAGCTTCTGTGTTTTTTATAAAGTTATACTTAAACATTTTTTTAAGCTCGTCATATACTATGTTCCATAGAACATAGATTCCTTATCTTTGACATACTAGCTTTTCACAGACAGGGCTTAAAAAAAATGTGTAGGGAGAGCGTTCAAACACGCATTCTCCAGCGCCCGATCTTATTTCCAAAGTGTTCCTGTCCAGGTAAGACTTTACCTGACCATGTAGTTCAACCATCAATATGAATTTAAAGAGTTAAAGCCTGTTCAATAAGAATTCAACTACGCATAGTAAAAAGAGGAAAGTGTTTCTGTGGAAGAGAAAAAAAGGGGTTGTGTGAGATTCTTCTGGGCCACAACGTTTAGCTTCCTAATAGCCTCATCAGCTTTCATTTATGAAAACAAACTAAGTTTCTAGACCTTATGACATGGAATATATTATTAATTTGTTCATTTATGAATTGCCTTTTATTTATGTCGCAAGGTGGTTTACAAATGCAAACAGCTAAAAAATATTTTTTAAACAGTATAAAAAGCAGCTGAGCATCGCAAAATGAACAACGGAAACTTGCTGGGGAGAAAATGGATTTCTGCTAAGTCCAGGTAGTAAATATCTGCTGTATCTTAAAAGGGAAGCTGTACACAGAAAACCCTGAGTTACTGTATTTTTTGCTGTATAAGACTCACTTTCTCCCTCCTAAAAAGTAAGGGGAAATGTGTGTGCGTCTTATGGAGCGAATGCAGGCTGCGCAGCTATCCCAGAAGCCAGAACAGCAAGAGGGATTGCTGCTTTCGCTGCGCAGCGATCCCTCTTGCTGTTCTGAGATTCAGAATATATTTTTTTCTTGTTTTCCTCCTCCAAAAACTAGGTGCGTCTTGTGGTCTGGTGCATCTTATAGAGCGAAAAATATGGTACTTGAAATGGTGTGTAGACAATGGCTGTGGAAATATCAGAAACCAGAGACTGAGATTTTCATGGAGGTTTCTTCTGTTCCCTGCTAACCTCCTTCTCCCTTCCCATCACTTGCAAGCAAGATAATTTTTGCAGTTCTTCTTCCTTTCCTTTTCTGTTTAAAAAAGGCAGCACCGTGCAAAATAAGGGACATGTATCTGTTCCGTTTGCATAACGTACGCAGGTTTCAAAACCCTTGCATGCCTCTGTTCTTGCTTCAACTTTCGCCTTTCCTCAGCACGGTAGTTGTGCAACCTTGGGGCGAAATCTGGACCAGTTTGCAGGCCAGAGAAACTGAGCAGCAGCAAACGCCAGCGCTGGAAAGTTTTCCCCTTGGCGAGGGAGGTGTCTAAATATTTTGCTGCCCATCAGTAATGACTGAATCGTTCACTGTTGGAATCAGGGTTGCCCAGGAACGTTGAAACGGTGGTCAAGGGAGAGGGGAAGAGACAAACTAAGAAGAAGGGTAGAGGGAGGAATTTGGTTGGGTTGCTTTGCTATGTGAGCTTACTGAATTATTGGTACATCCAGGAAAAGAGGAAGGCTAAAAAAGAGGAGATATAAGAGACATCTTCAAATATCTCAAGGGCTGCCGCATGGAAGATGGAGCAAACTTGTTTACTCCTGCTCTGGAGAGTAGAACCTGAATCAATAGATTTGAATGAAAAGAAAGGAGATTCTGACTAAACATTGTAATAGAAAAAAATTTAAGGTCTTATATACAGTGGTACCTCAGGTTACATACGCTTCAGGTTACAGACGCTTCAGATTACAGACTCAGCTAACCCAGAAATAAAAGGGACGCGGGTGGCACTGTGGGTTAAACCACAGAGCCTTGACTTGCCGATCAAAAAGTCGGTGGTTCAAATCCCCGCGACGGGGTGAGCTCCCATTGCTCGGTCCCTGCTCCTGCCAACCTAGCAGTTCGAAAGCACGTCAAAGTGCAAGTAGATAAATAGGTACCACTCTGGTGGGAAGGTAAACGGCGTTTCCGTGCCCTGCTCTGGTTCACCAGAAGCGACTTAGTCATGGTGGCCACATGACCCGGAAGCTGTATGCCGGCCCTTCAGCCAATAAAGCAAGATGAGCGCCGCAACCCCAGAGTCGGCCACGACTGGACCTAATGGTCAGGGGTCCCTTTACCTTTACCTTAACCCAGAAATAGTTCAGGATGAGAACAGAAATCGTGCTCCGGCAGCAGCAGGAGGCCCCATTAGCTAAAGTGGTGCTTCAGGTTAAGAACAGTTTCAGGTTAAGAACGAACCTCCAGAACGAATTAAGTACTTAACCCGAGGTACCACTGTATATACTAAATGTTCATAAATGTACCAACCAAGCACAATCATAGATATGTGGACCACATGTCTGGAGCAGCACATGATGACCACCCTGAAACCATGTTGACTCCCAAACTAACCACATGTTTTCTCCGCAAGAAGGGAATGGGTGAGGGAACCTTCCCATTGTCTCAGGAATTTGGTAATCACCATCTCAAAGGAATGGCCAGACTACCAGGAAAGGCAATCAGATAAGGCATGATCAGATAACCTGGCAGACAGGAAAAACAACAGCATTCAAATTTCTGTTGTAGACCGCCTTTTCTGTGATGTAGGTATGATGTCTGTGGGGGGTGGCCTTGGGTTACACCCCTTCTGTGATGTATGTATGATGTATGGAGGGGCGGTCTGGAGCTCCAGGGCAGGGAATTTAAAATGTCTATATAAGGGCAGGCACACCTTTGTTCTGGGTCCTCCTCCTTTCCTGCGTGTGAGGGGAGCACCCTGTTGCAACAGATCAATAAAGATCAGGCTTACTAGCTGCTTTGCTTCTCTATATTCTCTGGTTGGCCTCTGTTATTTTCTCCTACCAATAGGGAACCCACTTAAGGACTCTATACGGGGTCTTGGATACCCCATAAGGGAAAAGGGACAGAATTGTTTACAACAGCATCAAGAAGTACTTTCTGACAGTAAGAGCTGTTCAGCAGTGGAACAGTCTCCCTTGGGAGGTGGAGAGATATATTGTTATGTTTTATTAGTGTGGGTTTGGGGGGTTCCATCTAGATCAGGTGTCGGCAAGGTTTACCGGCCACAGAGATCGTCCGTGGGCCAGACTGGTGCAGCGCGACGCCGGAAATTGCGTCTGCGCACGTCTGAGTGCCGGAAATCAATCCTGCACACGTCCAGGTGCCAGAAATCATGCCAGCACAGGAGCAATTTTCAGCATCTGGACATGCGCAGGCGCAATTTCCGGTATCAGCACGTGCACAGATGCGATTTCTGGTACCGCTCAGCAACTCCCCGCACCACACTGCGCTGGTTTAGCGCAGGGCGCGGGGGACTCACCGAGTGGGCGGTTTGATTCAGGGGCGGCTCGGGGGCCGGTAAAACGGTTGTCGGGGCCGCATCTGGCCCATGGGCCGCACGTTGCCTACCCCTGATCTAGATGATGCCCTGAATCCCTTCCAATTTGGGGGGGTCCTGTGCCCAGGGACCCTAAGAATCTAACACAGGATTCTGTTGCTGAACTGGTCAGACAAGTTTCTTTGCAAGGCAATGACCTTAGCTGGCCATCCAAGTGTCCTCATTAGCATCCCAAAAGAATGAACTCAGTTGCAAGAGCTACAGCTAAGTTATGGTGTCATCCAGGGTAATGTGTGGACCTTTCCTTCCCACCCAACCCCCCAATAGCTATCTGCTATGTAGGAAGGAGAACAATTGCCAGAAAGTTGTGTGTAAGCCAAGCTGGTAGTAGGTGGAAGTTGGAGACACAGAGACCTGCTTGCTTCGACTAATGGAGAAGCGAGATCTGCTGGGGGTGGCTAATGCACTGAGACCCTCCATCCTACGGTCTGGCTGTTGTTGTTGTTTAGTCGTTTACTCGTGTCCGACTCTGGTGACCCCATGGACCAGAGCATGCCAGGCACTCCTGTCTTCCACTGCCTCCTGCAGTTTGGTCAAACTCATGTACACTTCTTCTCATATCTGAAGAAGTCTGCATGCATACAAAAGCTCATACCAATAACAAACTTAGTTGGTCTCTAAGGTGCTACTAAGGGACGCGGGTGGCGCTGTGGGTTAAACCACAGAGCCTTGACTTGCCGATCAAAAAGTCGGTGGTTCGAATCCCCGCAATGGGGTGAGCTCCCATTGCTCGGTCCCTGCTCCTGCCAACCTAGCAGTTCGAAAGCACGTGAAAGTGCAAGTAGATAAATAGGTACCGCTCTGGCGGGAAGATAAACGGCGTTTCCGTGCACTGCTCTGGTTCGCCAGAAGCGACTTAGTCATGCTGGCCACATGACCCGGAAGCTGTATGCCGGCTCCTTCAGCCAATAAAGCAAGATGAGCGCCGCAAACCCAGAGTCGGCCACGACTGGACCTAATGGTCAGGGGTCCCTTTACCTTTACCTTTAAGGTGCTACTGGAAGGAATTTTTTTAATTTTTATTTTGTTTTGACTACGGCAGACCAACACGGCTACCTACCTGTAAAGGGAAACTAGTGGTCAGAGAGATATCTATGCAGATTTCAGGTATTCTTAACTGAGAAGCTTTTGCCTGCGGGTCGAATTTTCACCAGATGGGGGCCCTGTACACAGAGCCAGCAGTCCACAGAGTCAGCAGTCCCTGGCAGTACCCTGTACCGCTAGTTGTGGAGATGAAGCAATGCACAGCATTGTTACAAGGAAGAGCATCAAAGCCTGTTGGTCTCTCTCTGTCTCTTTGCTGAGCCCTAAACAAATCTGTGTGGGATTAGGTAACACGATTAACTTATTGTACACAATATGATAACTGCTTTTATGGAACAAACGTTTGCAGTCTGGAGTCAACATTTACATCTCCCCAATTCCCAGGCAATGATTGTGTAACTATCAGATTGGGAATGTGCTGCCAAGGAGCAAAAACAACACAATTGACCCTCTCTCACAAAAGCTCTCTTGGTATGCAGTTGGGAAGCAAGCTTTCAGTTGCAAAACCTTGTGTAGGGAGGGGCTAGAATAACGGATAGCTTTATCAATACTGGATAATCAAATGGTGCAGCTTTTCCTGGAGTACTTGAAGCAGATAGGAGGTGTGTGTCGAGGTCTAAAAGTTCTTCTGTTGTTGTTGTTGTTGTTTAGTCGTTTAGTCATGTCCGCCTCTTCGTGACCCCATGGACCAGAGCACGCCAGGCACTCCTGTCTTCCACTGCCTCCCGCAGTTTGGTCAAACTCCTGCTGGTAGCTATCCAACCATCTCATCCTCTGTCGTCCCCTTCTCCTTGTGCCCTCCATCTTTCCCAACATCAGGGTCTTTTCCAGGGAGTCTTCTCTTCTCATGAGGTGGCCAAAGTATTGGAGCCTCAGCTTCAGGATCTGTCCTTCCAGTGAGCACTCAGAGCTGCTTTCCTTCAGAATGGAGAGGTTTGATCTTCTTGCAGTCCATGAGACTCTCAAGAGTCTCCTCCAGCACCATCATTCAAAAGCATCCATTCTTTGGCGATCAGCCTTCTTTATGGTCCAGCTCTCACTTCCATACATCACTACTGGGAAAACCATAGCTTGAACTATACGGACCTTTGTCGGCAAGGTGATGTCTCTGCTTTTGAAGATTCTCCTATGTGAAAATAAAAACGGGGACAAAACTAGAATCCATTGACTCTTATCTGTCATTAGCTCTAGCGCCACCTACTTTTGGACTCCCTGCCTGTTCCCCTGTCCCTAGTTTTTCCCACCTGGAATCGTAAAATTGTAGAGTTGGAAGGGACCTTGAGTTCTTCTTGATGTTTAGTCAGAATCTCTTTTCTTGAAGGCTGATGCTGATGGTTCGAGGGAGTAGGGTATGTCTAATCTTGAAAAGAGGAGAATGAGAGGAGATATGATAGCCATCTTCAGCTTGTTTTCTCCTGCTCTGGTCTCCTTTTTTCCAGGCTAAACATGCCCAACTCCCTCATAAGGCTTAGTTTCCAGACCCTCGATCTTCTTGGTTTTCCTCTACACACTTTCCAGCTGGTCAATATCCTTCTTAAATTGTGGTGCTGGAATTAGACACAGTATTCCAGATGTGGTCTGACCAAGGCAGAAGAGAAAAGTATTATTATTATTATTATTATTATTATTATTATTATTAAAATTTATACACCGCCCTATACCCGTAGGTCTCAGGGCGGTTTACAAGGTAAAAGTACTATTACTTCGGTTGATTTGGGACACTATATAGTGGTACCTCTGATTATGAAGTTAATTCGTTCCAGAGGTCCATTCTTAACCTGAAACCATTCTTAACCTGAGGTACCACTTTAGCTAATGGGGCCTCCAGTTGGTGCCGCACGATTTCTGTTCTCATCCTGAGGTAAAGTTCTTAACCCGAGGTACTACTTCCGGGTTAGTGGAGTCTGTAACCTGAAGCGTTTGTAACCTGAGGTGTTTGTAACCCGAGGTACCACTGTACTTTGGTTGATGCAGCCTAGAATAGCATTAGCTTTCTGTTTTTGCTACTCCATCACACTGTGGACACATTCATTACTGGCAAACCAGGTGTCCCCCATCTTATATTTGTGCAGCTGTGTAGAATCTTAGATTTGTCCCTATTGAAATTTATTTTGTTACTTCTCCAATCTGTTAAGGTTTCTCAAATCCCTGTCTTCAGTGGCACTGGCTACCCCGGCCATCTTGGTGTCCCAGTTTGGTGTCATCTGTGTGTGATCCCAGGATTGTACAAACAAGAGTACAATTTGGGGAAAGTCAGGAGATCTTTTTTCCAGGCTCAAATCAATTCGTTCTGTTTTGTACAGAAAACTGACATATACTAAGGAACATCTTCTCCGTTGTGGAGAATCCATTTGTGAGAAACAGAAGTCCAACTCATAGCTGGTCTCTTGGGATAAGGCTATTTTAAATCTCTGGTCACTGGCTCGAAACCTCTTTTGACAATCTATACTGCCACCTTGTGTGGTTTTAACTTTTTTTAAAAAAGAGCAAAGCCAATCTCATCACACTGATTTCATCTCTGCTGTTTTTAAAAGATGGGGCTTGGCTCTCTGGCAGATGACATGCGAAAGGCCTGCGGTGGCAAAGACTAGCCACCATGGTTAAAAGTAAAGGTAAAGGGGCCCCTGACCATCAGTAATAATAATAATAATAATAATAATAATAATAATAATAATAATAATTTATTTGTACCCCGCCCATCTGACTGGGTTTTCCCAGCCACTCTGGGTGCCTTCAAACAAAGAGTAAAAATATATTAGAATGTCACACATTAAAAACAGGACTACCTTCAGATGTTCAGGTCCAGTCACAGATGACTCTGGGGTTGTGGCGCTCATCTCGCTTTACTGGCCGAGGGAGCCGGCGTACAGCTTCCGGGTCATGTGGCAGCATGACTAACCCGCTTCCGGCGAACCAGAGCAGCGCACGGAAACGCCGTTTACCTTCCCGCCAGAGTGGTACCTATTTATCTACTTGCACTTTGATGCGCTTTCGAACTGCTAGGTTGGCAGGAGCAGGGACCGAGCAATGGGAGCTCACCCCGTCGCGGGAATTCGAACCGCCAACCTTCCGATCAGCAAGCCCTAGGCTCTGTGGTTTAACCCACAGCACTGCCATCAACAGTTCCCTCTTGCATGAATTTGTCCAATCCTTTTTGAAAGCCATCTCAGCTGGTGGCCATCATGTGGCAGCGAGTTCCATAGTTTAATTACATGATGCGTGGAGGAGGGCTTTGCTCTATCAGTCCTGAATCTCCCAACATTCACTTCTCTGAAGTGCACTCCTCCAGGCAAAATAATAGTAGATAAACATGCAGTGAAATGTGCCTTATTAGGGGAAAGTATGTCTAAAGATTCCTTGCACGTGGGAGCCGTGTGTCTGAGCAATGCAGAAGAGGCCCAGATACTGTGTCCTCTAAGCCACAATTACTCAACTTTAAGAAGGGGCAATGTGAAGAAATGTTCAGCAAGGGAGGCCTGCAATGTTCGCCTTCCCCAAAAGGCTGCAGCTTGTCATTCAAAAGGAACTCGGAAACTTCTCTGACACCTTTGTCAACATGCCCCTCGATTTCCCAATGCTAAGGTACCTGGGTTTCTTCCACCACCCCATACGCAAGAAGCTAGTTCTCCTGCTTCCACCCGCGTTTCCTTTCTGTGCTCACATATCTCTTGCTACATGGACCCCAGTGAATTCTGCGCTCTCATGTTGCAACAGTGACAGCAGTCCTTGAACATCCTTCCTCATCAGCCGGCAAGATTGGGTTGGTGACCAATGGAAAGACTGTATCTCAGTGGCAGGGCTTGTGATTTGGACATGGAAAGTCCCCAGTCCAAGTTGAAAGGAGAGGGTGAAAGGTGCTATCTTTCTAGAAAAAGAAGTGCCAGAACTCACCCTAAACGCCTCTCTTTTTTTCTTAGAATGGCGCACACCTGAAAGGTGCCAGAACGCAACTGAGAGGGGCTAGAACAGCCTGCCCCTGATGGGAGGGATGTGGGTGGCGCTGTTTACCTTCCCGTCACAGTGGTACCTATTTATCTACTTGCACTGGCGTGCTTTCGAACTGCTAGGTTGGCAGGAGCTGGGACAGAGCAACACTCCGTCGCGGGGATTCGAACTTCCCACCTTCCAATCGGCAAGCCCTAGGCTCTGTGGTTTAGACCACAACACCACCCGAGCCCCAGAAAACCATAGAGTGGTAAGGTACCCCAAAATGTCATGCAGTCCAACCTGCAATGCAGAGAATGCCAGTTTCATCAATGTAACACAAGTCAACTGAGATGTTTTTTCCAACTTATGTTTGTTTCCAGTCTCCTCCAACAGCTCACAAAGTTAATGGCGCCAATCTAAGATGCAACGGTTTCTTCTTCCCACATTCCTGTGCCTGTTTTAGCTGTGCAGAGGAAACATTTAATTAAAAATAACTTTTACTATGGATTTATGCAGCACATTTATTCATTTGGTGATGACCCAGATAGTGAGATTATCTCTCCTCTCACCACAAGTCTAAAAAACTGATTTGTGTTTCCTAGAATTCCTTCCAACTGCCTCACAGTGACTCTTAGGTTTTCTTTTGACTTTCTCGGAATCATATCCATTTGGTGGTCTCTTCAAATTTAGATGGATTTCCTTTCTGGTTCCCGCCAGAGATATCTCAAGAGGTCAGAGCGAAAGGGCCTAACTCAAGGTTTCCATTATGTGGATGCTGTCCCGACCTCTGAAGTTTTGAAAGCCTGCCAGTCTCTGTCAAAACTGGCCAGGAAGTGTCTTTCAGTGGTGCAACTTTTGTGAGCTCAAGAGTCATACAGAAACTTCATCACCTAAGAAACATGAGCAAAAATACACACAGTAGAGGAAACTGTGAGTGAAAATGCATCTATTTGTGAACATAGCATACACAAATGCATCGTATTAGGGGGAATTGCTTGCAAAAAATATATGTATATTTGGGAGATGCATACATTAAAATGCTAATAAGCTATCATGAGGAGATGATAGATGATAGATAGATGATAGATGATAGATAGATGATGATGATAGATAGATAGATAGATAGATAGATAGATAGATAGATAGATAGATAGATATAGATGATAGATAGATGATAGATTAGATAGATAGATAGATAGATGATAGATAGATAGATAGATAGATAGATGATAGATGATAGATATAGAGATAGATAGATGATAGATGATAGATAGATAGATGATAGATAGATAGATAGATAGATAGATAGATAGATAGATGATAGATATAGATGATAGATAGATAGATAGATAGATAGATAGATAGATAGATGATAGATAGATAGATAGATGGTAGATAGATAGATAGATGATAGATAGATGATAGATAGATGATAGATTAGATAGATAGATAGATAGATAGATAGATAGATAGATAGACAGATAGAAATATAGATCGATAGATGATATATAGATAGATGATAGATAGATAGATAGATAGATAGATAGATAGATAGATGATAGATAGATAGGTAGATGATAGATAGATAGATAGATAGATAGATAGATAGACAGACAGACAGATGATAGATAGATAGATAGATGAGATAGATAGATAGATAGATAGATAGATAGATAGATAGATAGATGATAGATAGATAGATGATAGATAGATAGATAGATAGATAGATAGATGATAGATAGATAGATAGATAGATAGACAGACAGATGATAGATAGATGATAGATAGATGATATAGATAGATGATAGATAGATAGATAGATAGATGATAGATGATAGATAGATAGATAGATGATAGATAGATAGATAGATAGATAGATAGATAGATAGATAGACTCTCTCGCTCGCTCTCTGTATTTCATGAATTGCTGTGGAATTGTGGAGAACTGAACTTAAGAGCGGAAATATGAAAAGCTGAAAGAAACCAAAATTGTCAGGTCCGTCCATCCTCAGTTACATTATTCAGCAGGCATTGGGTCATACAGAAAATGTATTTCTTTGGACTTAGAATGACAGAACCATAGAATTGTAGAGTTGGAAAGGAGCACAAGAGTGATCTAGTCCAACCCCTTGCAATATGGGAATCTCAGCTAAAGCATCCATGACAGACACCCATCCAACCTCTCAGTGCTTTTTTCCCGGGGGGACGCAGGGGTACACATACCCCTAAACATTTTGTGAATCTTTGAACTTTTGTCCATTTATTGTATTTATTTTTCCTGATTTGAACTGTAAAATAGTGATTTTCTTGAGTCAAAGTGAGAGTACTCCTAAATTTTTTTTTTTAAGAAAAAAGCACTGCAACCTCTGCTTAAAAACCTACAATGGAGGAGCGGCCACAGTCTCCCGAGGGAGTCCATTCCACTGTCCAACAGCTCTTGAGGAAACTGATTTCGGATGGGGAATTTCGCTTTGTTTCATACTTGCATTGGAACCTTCTGATGGCACCTTGTGCCTAGTTCCAAACGGAGACCTTCAGTTGACAGGGTGGATTATAAATACTGCTACGTATCACGTCAATCTCTGAGCGGTGAGACATCTCAAGGGTCCCAGGGACTTAGCCAGGCTCAGATTCCTTGGTCAGCAGAGACTGTGGTGTCTTCAGGATATATGGTTTTATTTACACATATCTACAGCCTGTATGTATGGAAATGAGAATGTATGGAAGTGAGAGCTGGATCATGAAGAAGGCTGATCACCGAAGAATTGATACTTATACTCGGCCCATCTGACTGGCTTTCCCCAGCCACTCAGAGTGGATCCCAACAGGATATTAAAAACACGATAAAACACCAAACATTAAAAAACATTCCCTAGACAGGGCTGCCTTCAGATGTCTTCTAAAAGTCAGGTAGCTGTTTATTTCCTTGACATCTGATGGGAGGGCGTTCCACAGGGCGGGCGCCACCACTGAGAAGGCCCTCATTGGCGACCACCTTCTGTCGGTGCCTTATTTTGCCCTTATTAAGACACAAGGGACATGGAGATCAGTAGGTGAGAAGTAAGGAAAGGGACACTGTGTGACTAATAGCGGATGAGCTTTTTTGCACAGCCAATAAAAAAGAAAAAGAAACAGTCCTGAAGAAAAGGAATGTGGCAATGCCTTTTTTATATATATAATGAACCCGGCTCATTCTAGGTCTTCTGGGTTAAGATTAACCAGACCGGATGAGCTGTGGTTAAAGGAAAACATAATGAGCACCGGGCTGTGTGACTTGGCACCAAAAAAGCTTGCCGGATATGGTCTCCCCTGCAAGCTAATGGTTGACTACTTGGGGGGGGGGCGCAGAGTTAACCATTTTGAAAAGCCTTGGGTGCATTTTCTTTCTGGGCAAAGTCCAGCAGCCGTAGAACAGAATAATGAGCAAAAAACCCCAAAGCCCACAAAACCCACATCTCATGAGGTCAGCAGGATGTTTAGCACCACGAGTCCCAGGACTCGCTTCCCCCAATGTCGTATTCTCAAGAAGGAAGCTGAAGTCTTGGGCAAGATCCTGCAGAGACCCAACGATTCTCACGCAACCAAAGAGGAAGTCAGGAAGCCAACGGAAGAGGGGCGAGGGATAGAAATCGATTGTTATTATTTATTAGAAGTATTAGTGTGGATTGGGGGTGTTCCATCTAGATGATGCCCTGAATCCCTTCCAATTTGGGGGGTCCTGTGCCCAGGGACCATTAGAATCTAACACAGGATTCTGTTGCTGAGCTGGTGAGACAATTTTCTTTCTGAGGAAATGACCTTAGCTGACCATCCAAGTGTCCTCATCAGTGTCCCAAAAGAATGAACTTGGTTGCAAGAGCTACAGCTAAGTTATGGTGTCATCCAGGGTAATGTGTGGACCTTTCCTTCCCACCCAACCCCCCAATACCTAGCTGCTAGGTAGTAAGGAGAACAATTGCCAGAAAGTTGTGTGTAAGCCAAGCTGGTAGCAGGTGGAAGTTGGAGACACAGAGACCTGCTTGCTTTGACTAATGGAGAAGCGAGATCTGCTGGGGTGGGGGTAGTTAATGCACTGAGACTCTCCATCCTACAGTCAGGCTGTTGTTGTTGTTTAGTTGTTTAGTTGTATTCAACTCTTCATGACACCACCTTCTTGTGCCCTTGTGCCCTCAATCTTTCCCAGCATCAGGGTCTCTTCTCATGAGGTGGCCAAAGTATTGGAGCCTCAGCTTCAGGATCTGTCCTTCCAGTGAGCACTCAGGGCTGATTTCTTTCAGAATGGAGAGGTTTGATCTTCTTGCAGTCCATGGGACCATTGTTGTTGTTGTTTAGTCATGTCCGACTCTTCGTGACCCCATGGACCAGAGCACGCCAGGCACTCCTGTCTTCCACTGCCTCCCGCAGTTTGGTCAAACTCATGTTGGTAGCTTCAAGAACACTGTCCAACCATCTCGTCCTCTGTCGTCTCCTTCTCCTTGTGCCCTCCATCTTTCCCAACATCAGGGTCTTTTCCAGGGAGTCTTCTCTTCTCATGAGGTGGCCAAGGCTTGGAGCCTCAGCTTCAGGATCTGTCCTTCCAGTGAGCACTCAGGGCTGATTTCCTTCAGAATGGATAGTTTTGATCTTCTTGCAGTCCATGGGACTCTCAAGAGTCTCCTCTAGCACCAGAATTCAAAAACACCCATTCTTTGGCGATCAGCCTTCTTTATGGTCCAGCTCTCACTTCCATACATCACTACTGGGAAATAGCTTTAACTATACGGACCTTTGTCGGCAAGGTGATGTCTCTGCTTTTTAAGATGCTGTCTAGGTTTGTCATTGCTTTTCTCCCAAGAAGCAGGCATCTTTTAATTTCGTGACTGCTGTCACCATCTGCAGTGATCACCTCTTACTCACCTTTTATTCAAACTAAAAAGTCCCAGACGCCACGACCTTTCTTCACAAGGGAGGCGCTCCATCCTCCACCAAGTATTTCGGTTGCCCTTTCCCGAACCCTTTCCTGCTCTTATTTATGCGTATACAAGCCCAGCACAACGGCAGGTATTAAATTCCTTGCAAGGTGAGGAACATTAATCAAAGAGAGCCAGCCTTTCCCAGCTGCATTCATGCCACAATCTCTTATTACACAGAATCTCAACACAATTGTTTCCCGGTGAGTCTCACCTTGATATCTGTTGAGATAGCAGAGTAGGGAGAAAAAGACAGACACCTTCATTGTTCCAATGGCATGTTTTGCGGACTCTAAATTCCTCCCCAGGTGACAAACTGGCAACGCTTTCTGCCAAGGCAGCACTTGATGGATTTCCAATTTATCTTGGCTTTCCTGTTCTGTGTTTTTCCTCCATTGTCCACTCTGAATATGTTTGTTTCTTTTGTCCTTTGCGGTGTTGATGCTTTGCAAGAGGTGGAACGGTGATAGCCATTATTATTATCATTATTGCTAATATTGTTATTATTCTTGTATGATTGGGCCTTTCGACCATTGAGGCGTATCAGGTACAATCAACAATGTTATCTGCAGCCATCCGTTTGCATAAATAAAAGCCCCACTGTGCATTTCCGGAAAATTGCCAGTGGAATCCCCGTGCAGCTCATTTAGCAAGCTGAACCAATGAGCTGTCATATCATGAATGCTTTAGAGTCACAAAAAAAGCCTTCCTTGGCATCTGCTTTTCGATCACCCTTGAGAGGTCTGCATGATGGGTGTTATGTACTGAGTTGAATAGGATCCATAATGCAGCAGTCTGATTGGTCCTAGAACAATAGGATCCAGAATGCAGCAGTCTGATTGGTCCACAAGAGCAGTGGCGTAGCGTGGGGGGTGCAGGGGGGGCCGGCCGCACCGGGCGCAACATCTGGGGGGGGGCGCGCTCGCACTCGCAGCTCTCTGCCCCTACCTGGCTCACTCACTCTCTCTCACTGCAGTGCTGGCTGTGCGAATCCGATCCGAGCCGCTGGGTCGCCGCCCACTGTGGAGGGGGTGGGTGCCAGGCGTGCGGTGCGGAGAGAGAGCGAGGGACTATCTGGGGGAGGCACAGTGCAGCGGCCGCCCAGCGCAGCGCTGAGCGCGGGAGAGAACCACACCAGACCAGCCCAGGCAGCAGCAAGAAGAAGCTGGCAGCGGCGGCAGGTTAGGGGTTAGGGGGCGCAAATTACTTGCCTTGCCCCGGGTTAGGGGGCGCAAATTACTTGCCTTGCCCCGGGTGCTGACAACCCACGCTACGCCGCTGCACAGGAGTCACCCAATCCAGCTCCAGGTGGAAGTAAATCCACAACCTGATTGGCCTACAGGAGAATCCCGGAATTAGCCAATCACATGGTACCCATTGTGTAAATAATGTATATAAAGCAGATACTTTGGGGGAACATTCATTCCTCCTCACCACCATGAGCTGAATAAAGAGCATGAAATCCACTCTCGACTCTGAGTATATTTCAATGGATATCTATCTTTGCAACTGGGAAAGGCTTGGGGCATTGCAAAACATGCTTTGAACAGAAAGTCTGCGTGAAAACGCCTGTGACCATGGGACTCGGCGGGCACCTTTAGCGCCCCCCCAACTCGCTAAGGAATCCACTAATGGGCTCCGAAGTGAAGAGGGGGAAGTGGCGCGGTGCTGTGAGTCAACTGCTATTTCCGTGGAGCGAAGCCGCATAGCCGTTGCCGGAGAGCGCTGCCTTTTTCCTGGGACAATTTGGACTCTAAAATAAGCACCCGTGAGTACTTAGATTTTGAACAACTGGACATTAAATGGGGACTTGTGAGCAGAAAGGAATTGGATCTTAAAAATCTATTTCAATTCGGTACGGAACGGGAAGGTCTAAACAGGAAGTCAGCCTTCCGTTCTTTTGTAGACAGAATATAGCAAAGACAACGTAAACTAGAGCTCAGGAAATCGCCTTTAAAGGATTGGATTTCATCATTTAAAACTGTGGAACCCCCCTTCGACAGCAGGAGAAGAAGGGGGATCTTTTTCGGACTGTTTAAAGCGAGTTTAAAGTAAAGCAACTTTCCTCCGTCCTGATCCTGGAGCGGGGTGTCAGGACTAACGTTTGAAGTTCATTGACCAGAGACAAACGTTTTTGACAGATAGCTAAAAGAATGAGAAACATAGTGATTCCACTGTTCCCTTTCGCATTTTAAAGGAATAAATATTGACAAAGTATCTCAAAAAGGGAAACTTTGTTGCAAGAACAAATAGAAGTTTTCCCCCTAGAGGGAGACTGTGAAACTGTAAACAACTCCAGGGAGCCGGCAGCTGTTACAGATTACAATCGTGGGAATAGGCATTTGACCTTGCAGGACAATGTATTCAGAAGCTTTGTTGTGTGCTTTCTATAAAACAAATGCCCTACTGGAACAGTTACATGAGAAGGTGAATTTGATTGCGACTTCGACTAGAAACTTTGAACAGGCAGTGGGAAATTTTGAACAGACAGTGGGAAAATATGTGGAGCCCACCCAGGAATTAAATCAGGAGTGTGTCCTGACAGAACAGGCCCAACAGGAATATGAGTTTTCGGACTTGACAAATGAACTTGGAAAAAGCCAGATTTGGAAAGAAAAAGTTTGGTTTGGCTTGGAAATGGGGGGCTGGATTGACCCCCCTATGCTGGGATGTTTGGACTTCTCAAATCTGGCAATGGGCCGTGAGATGTTTGGGATTGTGGGGGCTCTTAATTTTGGAGGGTCTTTGAAACATGCTTTTAAATACCACATGGAATTCAGTGCTGAATATGGAAAGGGGGCTGATCTGTCGAGAAGGGTTAAAAATATTGCCAAGCTGGAGTTATCACGAGCAGGAGACAAGGGAAAATACAGTTACAAATATGAAGAAGAGCTGCGGAAGGGACATGGAAGAGACTTGAGGGCCTCGGATATAAGGTTGCCAGGTTAATGGGCTAGATCGATGGGATAATGACTGACAAAACCCGGAACCAGGAGGAAGGGACGTTGGATGAAGATTGGATCTGTTTGCATTTTTTTTTCTACCATTAGAACTGTTTTATAAAATTGATGAATGTTAGAAAAATGTTGGAATAAAATTAATCAGCTTTAGTAAAGATGTTTAAAGAATTATGAAAGAATATTATGGCTATGAGAAGTTGGTAAGGATAAGATTTAAGTTTTAAGCTTTAAGGTTTATTTTCTTATAGAAAGATAAGATTAAAATAGTTTAGAGTAATGTAATGACAGAATATTATGAAATATGGAAAGGATTTGCTGGGATAATTAATAACTAGGATACAAAGAAAGGGAGGAGGAGGAGGTCAAAGAAAGAAGGTAATGACAGTTGAGGATTCGAGAATAATGAATTTGTTTTTAAATGTTCTTAATTGTCTGTGGTGTATTTTTGTATTTTTTTTCTGTCTCTTTTTCTTATTTTTGAATTTGTATTCGTATGTTTGGAAGGGGTTTGTTTTTTTCTTTTCCTACTTTGTTAACTGTCTTTATTTTGTATTTTCTTCTGCTTTTATTTTACTTTGTAACACTTTGAAAATTTTAATAAATATCTTATAAAAAAAAAAGAAAGTCTGCGTGAAAACGAGCGAGGGAAAGGCAGGCAAGGCAGGCAAGAACCATGGGGACAGTGCAGGGCAAGTAGTAGGAGAGCTGTGAAGGTATGGTTCAGTCATAATCTTAAAGACTGACATGAAAACATCAGAAGAGACCTGCTGAATCAAGACAAGACCCATCGAGTCCAGCATCCTGTTCTCACAGTGGCCAGCCTGTGGAAAGCATGCAAGGAGGATGTGGGCGCAACAGCATTCTCCCTGCTTGTGATTCCCAGCATTTGGAAACTCACTGGAGTTTCCAGTGGAGTCTCCTTCTTTGGAGGTCTTTAAGCAGAGGCTTGACAACCATATGTCAGGAGTGCTCTGATGGTGTTTCCTGCTTGGCAGGGGGTTGGACTCGATGGCCCTTGTGGTCTCTTCCAACTCTATGATTCTATGATTCACTGCTTCCAGCAGTGGAGATGGAACATCGCCACCCTTTCTTCTTCTCTGGCGATCCCTCGTAGTCGGGTAAGATTGTCTTCCATAAACATGGTTTTAACAGTGAGTCCGTAAGTGACTGTGGAGGCCAATTCTGGATCCACACGTCCTTCCACAGTGGGGACACAGGTTTCTGGGCAGGAGTTGATCACGGTGTGGATGTGCCAAGCGTGCCTTCCTCTTAGCACCTTTCTCCCTTGCATCCTGAGTTTGAGTGTCTTCAAAGCCCATGACACCTTTGGTAAAGGCTGTTCTCCAACTGGGGCACTCGCAGGCCAGTGTTTCCCAGTTGTCGGTGTTTATACTACATTTTTAAAGATTTGCCTTGAGACAGTCTTTAAACCTCTTTTGATGACCACCAGCATTACGCTTCCCATTTTAAGTTCGGAATAGAGTACAGTGGTACCTCAGATTACGAACTTAATTCGTTCCAGAGGTCCGTACTTAACCCGAAACTGTTCTTAACCTGAGGTGTGCTTTCGCTAATGGGGCCTCCCGCTGCTGCTGTGCCACTGGCGCGTGATTTCCATTCTGGGGCAAAGTTCGTAACCCGAGGTACTACTTCCATGTTAGCGGAGTTTGTAACCCGAAGCGTTTGTAACTGCAGGTACCATTGTAGTTGCTTTGGAAGACAATAATCAAGCATCCGCACATGACCGGTCCAATGAAGTTGATGTTGAAGAATCATTGCTTTGACACTGGTGATCTTTGCTTCTTCCAGTCAGAGGCGTAGGAAGGTCAGGTGGTACCCGGTGCAGAAAATTTCTTGTCGCCCCCCCCACACCTTAATTTATATATATATATATTTTCCTGCAAAAATGGTTTTACGTTATTTCATATTTTCTTACAAAGAAATGTGGATTCTGAGCCTCTGATAACAAGTAGGCGACTGCGGACAGATACTTAAATCTACAGGATGGATTGTGTTTTGCTTGTGTTATTTTATTTATATTTATTGTTTATTTATTTAATAAAAATTGTTTTAAACAACCTGCAAAGTGGTTTACCAAAACAAACACAAAAAACCACCACAGCAGTAAAATCAAGAAAAATTAACAACCCTAAATTAAAGCATACAAAAACTAAAATATTAAGATTAAAATGACTTCAACTTCCTAAGCATCTAGGTACGCTTGCCTAAAGAAGAGTGCTTTTAGCATGTGCTCAAAAAGAGTCTAGCACATGCTCTGTTGAAATTTCAGCCT
The DNA here is from genome assembly GCF_964106645.2 of Podarcis pityusensis. Classification (NCBI taxonomy): domain Eukaryota; kingdom Metazoa; phylum Chordata; class Lepidosauria; order Squamata; family Lacertidae; genus Podarcis; species Podarcis pityusensis. The sequence continues at coordinate 5,194,905 of NC_138037.1, read as the reverse complement.
TCGCGACATAGGAAGTTTTCATGGAGGAGGGTCAAGATATTAACTGATATGCATGAAATTTCATATGTAGCTATATAATCCCTAGTGTAGTAAGATAATAATAATAATAATAATAATAATAATAATAATAATAATAATTTATTATTTGTACCCCGCCCATCTGGCTGGGTTTCCCCAGCCACTCTGGGCGGCTTCCATAGAAACAAAAAATACAGTAAAATATCACAGATTAAAAGCTTCCCTGAACAGGGCTGCCTTAAGATGCCCTCTAAATGTCAGGTAGTTATTTATTGCTTTGACATCTGATGGGAGGGCGTTCCACAGGGCGGGCGCCACTACCGAGAAGGCCCTCTGCCTGGTTCCCTGTAACCTCACTTCTCGCAGTGAGGGAACCGCCAGAAGGCCCTCAGAGCTGGACCTCAGCGTCCGGGCAGAACGATGGGGGTGGAGACGCTCCTTCAGGTATACTGGGCCGAGGCCGTTTAGGGCTTTAAAGGTCAACACCAACACTTTGAATTGTGCTCGGAAACGTACTGGGAGCCAATGTAGGTCTTTCAAGACCGGTGTTATGTGGTCTTGGCGGCCGCCCCCAGTCACCAGTCTAGCTGCCGCATTCTGGATTAATTGTAGTTTCCGGGTCACCTTCAAAGGCAGCCCCATGTAAAGCGCATTGCAGTAGTCCAAGCGGGAGATAACCAGAGCATGCACCACTCTGGCGAGACAGATAAGACCTTTGGAGCAGGCATTTTCAAAAAAAAAGTTTTTAATGAACCACCCTAGTAGGGCAGTAATTGTTCCTTGATAAATTGTCACCCCCCCCCCATGATGGCACCTGGGGCGACCTGCCCCCCCCTTCCTATGCCCCTGCTTCCAGTACACTGGCTTTAGTTTGTCTGTCTTCCCAAGTGATGTGATCGCTCTGTGGGCCAGATCGCGATTGCATAGACACAATTTCTGGCGTCTGCGCAGATGCGACTTCCAGCGCTGCGAAAGCGAGTCCCCGTCTGCACTGCACCGGTTTAGCGCAGCTCGCGGGGACTTACCAAGCGGGCGGCTCGGTTCGGGGGCGGCTCGTGGGCCGTTTAAACGACCTCCTTGGACCATTTGTGGCTCATGGGCCGCAGGTTGCCGACCCCTGGCATAGCCAATCAGCAACTTGCACTCCTTCCTAAAGAGCTGTTCCACAAAGAACAAACAGTGAGGGATCCTAGCTGCCAACTTTTTTCTACCAAACTTCCCGTTTCTACAAATCGTTATTGCTCCTCTGCCTCGCAGCCTCTTTGACATAAGCATGTTCAGTCATAACAAGACTGATTTGGCTTAATATATGAAGAAAATGTTCCATTTAACATTTGTTAAAAAACCTGAAGCATTTTTGTTAGGGATTGTAGGGGAACATCTGCCAAAAAAGCTGAAAAGACTGAAGAAACCCCAACGAAAGAATCATGGCAAGCAAAATTAACGGACTATGCAGAACTGGCAAAATTGACACACAAGCTACGGGACAAGGATAACTGTGACTTTAAAGATGAATGGGAACCCTTTACAAAGCATTTGAAGACGCAACAAAGCGAACTGGACTCCTTGGCTGGCTTTTAATAAACATTCACAAACTTTTTATTGATAATAATCAGCTAAATAGTTTGAGGAGCTATACAACTGTGTAAGATGCAGAAAACAGCATTCTTAGAGAAATCAAAGACTGGAACTGAGGGAAGTCAGGGGATGGGGGTGGGTGGGTTTTGTGTGGGAGGGTGGGGGGAGGGAGGGAGGGAGGGAAAATGGGGGGGGAATAAGGATGATATGTTTCTGGATGTTATGTTTTGTTTTAATTTTGAATTAAAAAGTTTTTTTAAAAAAAAGCCAATGCAAAAAAGAAAAAAAAGACTGATTTGGACAGCAGCGGAGCACAAACTGAGTTGTTTGGGGAAGGGGTGGAAACACGCAGATTTTTCAAGCCCGTGGACAGATTCCCCCGGGAATCAGATGGAACGTTGGAAGGCGGTGTGCTGCAAAACGGATCAGAGTTGACTTTCAAGCATGTATCAAAGCAATGGCTGGTGTTCAGAGGGCCTGGAAAACCTACTGTGAACCCAAATCGTCCCCCTTACAGTTCCTGCTCCGCATTTCCCCTTCTCTGCACTGTGCCAAGCCAGCCAGTGCTCAAAGGCAGATTCACAGCCCATGAATGTTTCTTCATGCAGTGCATCGTTAACCTTTGGAACTCCTTGCCACAGGAGGCAGTGATGGGAAGTGTTCTAAACAAAAATCTGCCCTTTTTCCCTTATGGGGTATCCAAAAGCCCGTATAGAGTCCTTACGTAGGTTCCCTATTGGTAGGAGAAAATAACAGAGAATATTGAGAAGCAAAGCAGCTAGTAAGCCTGATCTTTATTGATCTGTTGCAACAGGGTGCTCCCCTCACACGCAGGAAAGGAAGAGGACCCCGAACCAAGGTGTGCCTGCCCTTATATAGACATTTTAAATTTCCTGCCCTGGAGCTCAAGACCACCCCCCCATACACCATACATACATTACAGAAAGGGTGTAACCCAAGACCACCACCCCCCAGACATATCATACCTACATCACAGAAAGGGTGTTCTACAGCAGAAATCTGAGTGCGTTGTTTATCTCCTGTCTGGCAAGTTACCTGTTAATGCTTGTTTGATTGGATACCCTGGGGAGCCTGGCCAGTCTTTTGTACAGTGGTACCTTGGGTTAAGTACTTAATTCGTCCCGGAGGTCTGTTCTTAACCTGAAACTGTTCTTAACCTGAAGCACCACTTTAGCTAATGGGGTCTCCTGCTGCTGCCGCACCGCCGGAGCATGATTTGTGCTCTCATCCTGAAGCACAGTTATTAACCCGAGGTACTATTTCTGGGTTAGCGGAGTCTGTAACCTGAAGCGTCTGTAACCTGAAGCGTCTGTAACCCGAGGTACCACTGTAATGATAAATACTTAGTTCCTGAGTCAGTCACAGGCTCACCCTGTTCAAACACAGACATACCCTTAAGACAGGATTTGTGAAGGAAAAGACAATGGGGAGGCTTTTCCATTTTCCTTTGACCTTGCAGAGAAAACATTTGGTCACTTTGGGAGCCAAAAATGGTTTCAGGTTGGTCTTCCTGTGCTGATCTATGTACGTGCTTGGTTGGTACATTTATGAACATTGAATATATATCTAGCAGGACACGGGTGGCGCTGTGGGTTAAACCACAGAGCCTAGGACTTGCCGATCAGAAGGTCAGTGGTTCGAATCCCTGCAACGGGGTGAGCTCCCGTTGCTCGGTCCCTGCTCCTGCCAACCTAGCAGTTCGAAAGCACGTCAAAGTGCAAGTAGATAAATAGGTACCACTCCGGCAGGAAGGTAAACAGTGTTTCCGTGTGCTGCTCTGGTTCGCCAGAAGTGGCTTAGTCATGCTGGCCACATGACCAGGAAGCTGTACGCCGGCTCCCTCGGCCAATAAGGCGAGATGAGCACCGCAACCCCAGAGTCGTCTATGACTGGACCTAATGGTCAGGGGTCCCTTTACCTTTACTATAATATATATCTAAGACCTTAAAATTCTTATCACAGAAGCAACTTGGATGGCTTTCAAAGAGGGTTAGACAAATTCATGGAGGAGAGGGCGATCTCAGTGGCTACTAGCAATGATGCCCGGTTCGAGACAGCAACGCTTCTGAACATCAGTTGCTGGAAAGTACAGGAGGGAAGAGCTGCTCTCGTGTTCGAATCCTGCTGGCTGGTTGGGGTTGTGAGAAGACGGTGCTAGACTAGACGAGCCATTGGTCCGATCCACCAGCTTCTTCTGACATTCCTGTGTCCCTGGCCTGCCTGTTTCTCCACTGTAGTTGTTGTGCATCAGATAAGCCGGCTTCTCTGTTCTCTCACTTCGCTCTCTCACCCGAGAGCGACCTACCAGCAAACGGACTCCAACATTCCCACGGGCTCTCTGTGTAAACATTTCTCCGCTGTCAGCAGTGAGGGGCCTGGGATGGTGATGGAAGAGATAACAGCTAAGCTGTGCCAGGCCTGGAGATCGGAACCAGCTGCCTCTCGCTGTGTGTTTCCGTGGTTGTTGTTTTTTTAAATGTAGAAGTCAGTAAATGGATCAAAAGCCAAGGTGCCTCGAGGGGAGAAGCCGCTCCAACTGCGCCATGCCGCCAAAGGACAATAAGAAGAAGGATGTGGGCAAGCCAGCCAAGAAGGACAAGACAGAAGTACTGTTTTGGGGGGACAGGGGGCAGGTGGGTGTGGAGGACTCCCTGGTCCTGAATGGGGTAACTGTGCCCCTGAAGGACCAGGTGCGCAGCCTGGGAGTCATTCTGGACTCACAGCTGTCCATGGAGGCGCAGGTCAAGTCTGTATCCAGGGCAGCTGTCTACCAGCTCCAACTGGTACACAGGATGAGACCCTCCCTGCCCGCAAACTGTCTCGCCAGAGTGGTGGATGCTCTAGTTATCTCCCGCTTGGACTACTGCAATGCGCTCTATGTGGGGCTACCTTTGAAGGTGAAGGTGACTCGGAAACTGCAATTAATTCAGAATGCGACAGCTAGACTGGTGACTGGGACTGGCCGCCGAGACCACATAACACTGGTCCTGAAAGACCTACATTGGCTCCCAGTACGTTTCTGAGCACAATACAAAGTGTTGGTGCTCACCTTTAAAGCCTTAACGGCCTCGGCCCAGTATACCTGAAGGAGCGTCTACACCCCCATCGTCCAGCCCAGACATTGAGGTCCAGCTCCAAGGGCCTTCTGGCAGTTCGCTCATTGCGAGAAGTGAGGTTACAGGGAACCAGACAGAGGGCCTTTTCGGTGGTGGCGCCCGCCCTGTGGAACGCCCTCCCATCAGATGTCAAGGCAATAAACAACTATTTTACTTTTAGAAGACAACTGAAGGCGGCCCTGTTTAGGGAGGCGCTCGCTGCCGGTGCTCTCCACGCAAACAGAACAGGGATGAGGAAACCTCTGGCGCTGCCGAACTATAACTCCCGGCAGCACCTGCCAGAATGCTCAGTGGTTGGGGATGGTGGGTGATGCAGCCCAGCAATAGCTGAAGAGCCACAGATTCCCCAATCCCTAAAAGATTGCTATCTGTAAAGTAGGGTGCTAAAGGTAAAGGTAAAGGGTCCCCTGACCGTTAGGTCCAGTCGTGACCGACTCTGGGGTTGAGCACTCATCTCACTCTATAGGAGGGAGCCAGCATTTGTCCGCAGACAGCTTCCGGGTCATGTGGCCAGCATGACTAAGCTGCTTCTGGCGAACCAGAGCAGCACACGGAAACGCCGTTTACCTTCCCGCTTGAGTGGTACCTATTTATCTACTTGCACTTTGACGTGCTTTCGAACTGCTAGGTTGGCAGGAGCAGGGACCGAGCAACGGGAGCTCACCCCATTGTGGGGATTCGAACCACCAACCTTCTGATCGGCAAGCCCTATGCTCTGTGGTTTAACCCACAGCGCCACCCGCGTCCCTAAAAAGTAGGGTGCTAGCAGCTGGCAAACCCCTACTGACATCAGAGTCAAAATGAATGGAAATAGGATCTTGCTATCATATGTGGTGGACTTGTATGGTTATAAGCTTTGGAATAAAATATAAATTGGAGTTTTGGAATAAAATGTATGATGAATTTAAGAAATTATTTAAACTTACTTTTTAAAAGAGGCCAGAGATTTTCCTTCTAGGAATACTGCCAATAGAAATAAAGCAAAATACAAGAATACAATTATGTATTCAATTCCAGCTGCAAGAATACTGATAGCCAGAAGTTGGAAATGGGAAACAACACTTACAATAATAGATTGTCAATCATTCATGCTAGAGTACTTTCAATAAGCAAAGCTGACCGGAAAAGTCAGAGGAGCCCCAAATCAAAAAATATCCAGAGAATGGAGACTATTCAAAGAATATATAAGATTATATTGTAATAATGACGTTATCCTAGCAGAACTGAATGATACTTGTACATAATAAACAAATGGAATAAATATACTAGATGAATACACAGGAAAAGTTACAAAACAAACTGTGCAATAAAATTAATACAATAGAAAAAGTACAACGAGAACGATTGGAAGTTTCTTTCAGAAGACTTTATTAGAAAAGACAGGATCTTATAATCAATATTCATTTCTTATTAACTCTTTTTTGCTTTTTATTTTTATTTTCTTTATCTTTTTTCTATTATATTTTTGTGTTTAATTTTGATGTAACTATCTGTAATATATACCGTATTTTTCGCTCTATAAGATGCACCAGACCATAAGACGCACCTAGTTTTTGGAGGAGGAAAACAAGAAAAAAATAGCAGCGATCCCTCTTGCTGTTCTGGCTTCTGGGATAGCTGCGCAGCTTGCATTCACTCCATAAGACGCACATACATTTCCCCTTACTTTTTAGGAGGGAAAAAGTGAGTCTTATACAGCAAAAAATACGGTATGTAAGATGATATTTTAAATCAATAAAGATGAATTAAAAAAAAAACAGTCAAAATGAATGGCGTTGGATGGCCATCTGTCATGGATGCTTGAGTTGAGAATCCTGCATTGCATGGGGTTGGTCTGGATGACCTTTGAGGTGCCTTCCAACTCTGCAATTCTATGATTCAAGGACCTCGAAATCCACTCTGCGCCAGGCTTCTCCCTATTCTCCAGAATGGAATGTTCCACTGGGAATTTCCTTTCTGCTGTGGTTTTATCCCTAAGAACATGACTTTCTTCCTTATTCTTACTTCTTTTTTTCAGTCTCCTCCCTTAAATTTTGGAGTTTCTCGCTCAAGGCCCTAAGTCCCACCCCCGCAGTTCATTAAGCAATTTTGGCAAATTTTCTAGCCTCCAAGAAGCAAGAATTGAGTTTGGTGCAGACTCTGTGCCCTTCGAAACCGCCCTTCCCCAAACTCCACCCCAGTCTATAATCGCTGGGACTTTTGAGGATAACTGAGAAGATTTGTGTACTTTGAAAATATCCCTGAATCTTCCAGCGCTTTTCAGCGTAATTATAGAGTGGGAGCAGGCAGAACATCGTGTGGCCACGGTTTGTGCTTCTGACTGCATTTTTTTATATCTCCTTTCCCCCCCTTAATTGTAATTCTGTTTTCTGGACTACGTTCTATTTTGGAAACTTTCCCTCGCGAGTAACTTTAGCCTTGTGGTTTGAGTCCATCGGGGACTCGGTTTCAGGCTTGCAAAGCACAGCTGTGTCCCACAAATATCCAAAGAGCTGGCAAAATCTGAGTCTGATGGAGACTGGTCCATCAGACTCGGGCATGTGGGGCGCTGCCCCACCAACCTCAGCCAGCCCCCTGAGAGTCTTCTTACTTACAACTGGTCCGGGAGGGCAGCCCTGGCTGTTAGCTTAGTGTTATGTACTGAGTTGAATAGGATCCAAATGCAGCAGTCTGATTGGTCCTAGAGCAATAGGATTCAGAATGTAGCAGCCTGATTGGTCCTAGAACAATAGGACCCAGAATGCAGCAGTCTGATTGGTCCTAGAACAATAGGACCCAGAATGCAGCAGTCTGATTGGTCCACAGGAGCCACCCAATCCAGCTCCAGGTGGAAGTGAGTCCACAACCTGATTGGCCTACAGGAGAATCCCGGAATTAGCCAATCACGTGGGGCCCATTGTGTAAATAATGTATATAAGGCAGACATTCTGGGGGAACTTCCATTCCTCCTCACCACTATGAGCTGAATAAAGAGCATGAAATCCACTCTCAACTCCGAGTATATTTCACTTAATCTCAGGGTTGCCCTTTGCAGAACTCGGAAATGAATGAATGAATGAATCTTTATTTGCGTCAGCCATCGGCCATAGCGATAAAACAACAATACGATATACAGTGGACGCTCGGGTTGCGAACGTGATCCGTGCGGGAAGCACATTCGCAACCCGCAGCGTCCACAGCTCACAGCGCCACGTCTGCGCACACGAGGGTCGCGATTCGGTGCTTCTGCGCATGCGCAAGCGCCGAAACCCGGAAGTAACCCTTTCCGGTACTTCCAGGTTCGGCACAGTGCGCAACCCAAAATCACACAACCCAAAGCATCTGTAACCCGAGGTATGACTGTACAAAGAATAGAAATAAAAAGTCAATTCTATAAAATACATTTCAGGGCTTTGAATCAATAGTCAAATACACCACAGTAGCGGCAAGGGTATTAATAGCCATGAATTGGGAAGGAGAGAAAACGCTGACAAAGCTGGAGTGGCAAAATAAAATGTTGGAACATGCAGAACTGGCTAAATTAACAGAAAAATTGAGGGGTCACATCGATCAAACATTTATTAGGAAATGGGATGTGTATAAAAAATATTTAAAGGATTATTGTAAAAACACGACATCTGTAGTAGCCTTCGAATGACTTTTGGGGTACGATAGATAATGAGGAGACTTCATAATTTTGATGAAATTTGACTAAAGAAAGCAGAAATACACAGTGTGCTAAATTGATCAAGAGACAGACACATGATGGGGTGACAGGAAGTTGATAGAAATCTAAGAAGAATGTATCATGATGTAATGTAATAAGTCTTTTTTTTTGGTGTTTATTTTGTGTCTTTTTTCTGTTTTAGTAAAGCATTAAAAAAAAAGAGAATCAACAGTCAAATACAGTGGTACCTCGGGTTAAGTACTTAATTCGTTCCGGAGGTCTGTTCTTAACCTGAAACTGTTCTTAACCTGAAGCACCGCGTTAGCTAATGGGGCCTCTTGCTGCCGCCGCACCGCTGGAGCACAATTTCTGTTCTCATCCTGAAGCAAAGTTCTTAACCTGAGGTACTATTTCTGGGTTAGCGGAGTCTGTAACCTGAAGCGTCTGTAACCCAAGGTACCACTGTAGTAGATATTATTCTGATTGCCCCAGCTAAAAACTTTGCAGCCTTTGCTGTCACCTGCTCATCTTGATCAGCCAAGAGAAAGGACACTGTGACGGCGGTTGGGCGACCCGGAATGCAGATAATAAAATGGAATAATAGAATTGCAGAGTTGGAAACGACCATGAGAATCATCTAGTCCAGTGGCTTCCAACCAGGGTGCCTCGAATTGTGGTCAGGGGTGTCACAGGTAACATTGGCCTCTGTCTCTCTTTCCTTCCCTCTCTCTTCTGATGCCCTCTTGCATCTCTGCCTCCCAAAGGCTTGTACAGCTGTTTGTTGCAGCAGCCCTGGCTACAAGCTCCACAGGCGAATGGTGCCTCTGGGACTAGTCAGGGGGTGCTAGTTCCCAGGAGATGAGGTGGCCTCAGAGTAAGCAAGCAGGCATTCGAGGGTGCCCAACCATTAGGGTCACAATGTTAAGTAAATAAACCAGAAAATAACACTAGCAACTGCAAGTATCTTATTTTTCCTTCTTTTAATAACTTCACTGTGGGGGGGGGGGCAAGAAATTTTCTACACCGGGTACCACCTCACCTTGCTATGCCACTGAGTGGGGGTCCTGTCCCAACACAAACACATAGAAAACTAGGAGGTTGGGGAGGCTGGGTCAAGGTAGGCATGGAAGAGGATTTCTATTCCCTCTGCAAATTGATGTGATGTCCAATTTTTTTTTTGCTCTGTTGAACCAGCTCTTAGAAAGGACTGTAGATCCATCTCTTGGGCTGCAGATACGCCATACATTAAAGCCCTCTCGCCTCCTGTGGTTTTACAGCAACTGGTCTTCAGAACCATCACTGCCTCCTGCTGTCATGGGTAGCTCTCTCCTCCTCTATGAATTTGTCCAATCCTCCTTTAAAGCCATCTAATTCAGTGGCCATGCCATCATTTATTAAATTTCTATACCGCCCTATATCCGTAGGTCAGGGCAGTCCATGAGAGAAGATCACAATATTAAAACATACATATGGCAGGGCTTACGCGAGAGTAACATTCCAGTAAATGCCATATGTGACAATTTAATGCCAAATGTGGAGGACACCTGATTCAGCCTAGGATAATTTGGGTCAAAGAGAAGTAATAAACAGAACGATTCTGCTATGTACTGAGTTCAATAGGATCCAAAATGCAGCAGTCTGATTGGTCCTAGAATGATAGGATTCAGAATGCAGCAGTCTGATTGGTCCTAGAACAATAGGATTCAGAATGCAGCAGTCTGATTGGTCCTAGAACAATAGGATCCAGAATTCAGCAGTCTGATTGGTCCACAGGAGCCACCCAATCCAGCTCCAGGTGGAAGTGAGTCCGCAACCTGATTGGCCTACAGGAGAATCCCAGAATTAGCCAATCACGTGGGGGCCAATTTGTAAATAATGTATATAAGGCAGACATTCTGAGGGAATTTCCCTTCCTCCTCACCACTATGAGCTGAATAAAGAGCATGAATCCACTCTCGACTCCGAGTATATTTCAAATTCCTTAAGGAGTAACGGGTGTGTGAGAGAGAGAGACACTGTTTTCATGGAATGAAGCCTCTGAATGTAGACATTGCTTGCAAGTCTGAAGTACAAAAATGCTACGCCTGATCCCTAAACCATGTTTCCCTTCCCCTCTTCCCTCCCCTCCTCTCAGATACTTCAACTGTGTGAAGATGCGTGAAACTGACGGGAACATTTTCTCCCAATAAAAAGGTAAAACGAGTCAACCCTCAGTCCTGTCTCTCTCATTCATCCTTCCTTTCCCATCAAAAGATCGATCTTGCCTGCTTTGTCACCAACAGAACTCCCATCCTTCCGGGAACCTCTTTCTGAAATGTGGAGCATTTCACAAATTTGAACAATGAAACGATGGACGAGTGAGGAGAATGCAAAACGCAAGGAGCTGCAATCACAAGAGCTGATGTTTTTCATGTTCCATCTCCCCTTCGTACCCCCGCAACCGTTCCATTTCGTCTTCTGCTAATTCATCAGTCTTTCCCCTCGAGTCTGGGTTCCTTTCATAGGCCGTAATGAGCCGTCTCTGTGTGGAATCCTTGGGGTCTTAAAAGCAGCTGCCTGGCTTTAGTGGAAATGTAAATAATAAGGGCCTTTTTAGCGGAGAAGAAAATGGTTCGTGGCATTCTGTGTAACCAGCTAATCCCACATCGCTGGCCCAGGATCTTCGCAAGCTCCTTTGATCGCTCCAGCCAGACCGCAACGTTCTCGGCCTGCCACAAAACCCCATTCCATCACGACGTATTATTTTACAGTAAACTCTGCAGCCATGATCCAAGACGATGTTTTACTCCATCTGCCCATGAGGTCCGCTAGAAACAACCTTCTGGACAAACTAGCAGCGAGCGCTAAGCTCACTTGTCGCTTGCAGGACTTTGCCTGGGGCTGCCTTCAGATGTCTTCTAAAAGTCAGATAGTTGTTTAGATCCTTGACATCTGATGGGAGGGCGTTCCACAGGGCGGGTGCCACCACCGAGAAGGCCCTCTGCCTGGTTCCCTGTAACCTCACTTCTCGCAATGAGGGAACCGCCAGAAGGCCCTCGGAGCTGGACCTCAGTGTCTGGGCTAAACGATGGGCATAGAGATACTCCTTCAGGTATACTGGGCCGAGGCCGTTTAGGGCTTTAAAGGTCAGCACCAACACTTTGAATTGTGCTCAGGAACGTACTGGGAGCCAATGTAGGTTTTTCAGGATCGGTGTTATGTGGTCTTGGCGGCCGCCCCCAGTCACCAGTCTGGCTGCCACATTCTGGATTAGTTGCAGTTTCTGGGTCACCTTCAAAGGTAGCCCCACATAGAGTGCATTGCAGTAGTGCAAGCGGGAGATAACCAGAGCATGCACCACTCTGGCAAGACAGTGCGCAGGCAGGTCAGGTTTCAGCCTGCGTACCAGATGGATGTGCAGAAATGTACTGGGTGCCAATGAAAGTCTTTCAGGACCAGTGTTATGAGCCAAGCAGCATTATTTGCAAGCCAATCTATTATTTAGCTGCATTAGACATTGGACTCTGGAGGACGGTATTGACTAGCCCCAGGACGCCCAGCAAACATTGTGGCAAAGCTGGTCCCATCACCTCTTGGCAAATAGAAGGGGAAGAAATGGAGGCAGTGAGAGATTTTACTTTCTAGGGCTCCATGATCATGGCGGATGGTGACAGCAGCCACGAAATTAAAAGACGCCTGCTTCTTGGGAGAAAAGCAATGACAAACCTAGACAGCATCTTAAAAAGCAGAGACATCACCTTGCCAACAAAGGTCCGTCTAGTTAAACCTAGAGTTTTCCCAGTAGTGATGTATGGAAGTGAGAGCTGGACCATAAAGAAGGCTGATCGCCGAAGAATTGATGCTTTTGAATTATGGTGCTGGAGGAGACTCTTGAGAGTCCCATGGACTGCAAGAAGATCAAACTGATCCATTCTGAAGGAAATCAGCCCTGAGTGCTCACTGGAAGGACAGATCCTGAAGCTGAGGCTCCAATACTTTGGCCACCTCATGAGAAGAGAAGACTCCCTGGAAAAGACCCTGATGTTGGGAAAGATGGAGGGCACAAGGAGAAGGGGATGACAGAGGACAAGATGGTTGGACAATGTTCTCAAAGCTACCAGCATGAGTTTGACCAAACTGCGGGAGGCAGTGGAAGACAGGAGTGCCTGGCGTGCTCTGGTCCAGGGGGTCATGAAGAGTCGGACACGACTAAACGACTAAACAACAGCAACAACAAGAAGGGATTTAAACTCCCTTTTCACAGACTGCAGCCCAGCGCTCCAACCACTAGGCTTGCAAAATGAAGTTGACATCCTCCAGCATAATTTGTCTGGATGTAGCGTCACCAGTTGCAGTCTCCATTCAGAATCGCAGGCATCGAAACTGTGGAAAATGTGCATAGCCCTACTATTTGGCCACACAGTTTGGCAGGACACATGAGTGGTTGAGAGAGTGAGAGAGAGATTGGCTGGGAGTGGAGGGTGGAACCAGGAAGAGAGGTCTCAGATGTCAATGGCTGCAGTCTAAAAGCTGGCCTGGTGGGGCATTTTCCATTTTCTCGCTTACTCCACCGTCAATCTTTAAGAACCTGCCCGGGTGCTAAGATCCTTGGGTGAGCACCTCCTCTGTGTCCCGTCACTATCAGAGGCACAGCTGATGATGACTTGAGATGGACCTCATTTCCCATGGCTGCACCCAGATTATGGAATTCCGGTCCTAAGAGAAGCTATTCTGGCTCCTTCCATGTTTTCTTTCCGCTAGCAAGCTAAGACCTTTCTGTTCAGGCAGGACTTTGAAAGCAAGGGTACAGACAACACAGATCACAGGGCAAACTCTAATTCAATTGCTGGCTCTGAATGGGTTTTAGCTACAGCGGTACCTTGGTTCTCAAACTTAATCCGTTCCGTAAGTCCATTCCAAAACCAAAGCTTTCCAAAAGCAAGGCACACTATCCCATAGAAAGTACCGTATTATTCGCTCTATAAGACGCACCAGACCATAAGACACACCTAGTTTTTGGAAGAGGAAAACAAGAAAAAAAATATTCTGAATCTCAGAAGCCAGAACAGCAAGAGGGATTGCTGCGCAGTGAAAGCAGTGATCCCTCTTCGTGTTCTGGCTTCTGGCATAGCTGAGGAGTCTGCATTTGCTCCATAAGACGCACACACATTTCCTCTTACTTTTTAGGAGGGAAAAAGTGTCTTATAGAGCAAAAAATATGGTAATGCAAAATGGATTAATCCATTCCAAACTTTTAAAAACAACCCCTGAAACAGAAATTTAAAAATAATTTTACTACCTAACGAGACCATTGATCCATAAAATGAAAACAATAAACAATGTACTGCTGTCACACAATCAATGGATCAGGAGCTGAACTGGGTTCCACACAGTCGCAGAAACAAACAAAAAAGCCGCAAAAACAAAAACGCAAAATCAATAGCAGAAACAGACAGAGCTCAGCGTCACACTCAAAATGGAAGCGTGCCACTCAAATCAGAAGCATAACACTCAAATCGTCAGCGTAACACTCAAAACAGAGCATGTCCAGGCTTCTGAAAAAAGTTCACAAACCAGAACACTTCCTTCCAGGTTTGCAGTGTCTGGATTCCAAGTTGTTTGAGTACCAAGGCATTTGAGAACCAAGGTACCACTGCATTGTGTTTGTACTTTGCATTGCACAATTGATGCCTTAAAATGTTGGAAGCCATCTCGAATATCAGCTTGGATGAGATACAAATACATTAAATAAAAGCAAAAGCAACTTCACCTTTGGTGGACGTGCCCAAGGATTAAGGCTTTCTGGGAGATGATCTATAATGAAATGAAAAAGGTATTTAAATATACCTTCCTGAAGAAACCAGAGGCCTTTCTCCTGGGCATAGTCGACCAATTGGTGCCAAAGAAGGACAGAACGTTCTTTATGTATGCCACAACAGCAGCAAGAATTCTTATTGCAAAGTACTGGAAGACACAAGATTTACCCACTCTGGAAGAATGGCAGATGAAGGTGATGGACTATATGGAACTGGCGGAAATGACTGGCAGAATCCGAGACCAGGGAGAAGAGTTGGTGGAAGAAGATTGGAAGAAATTTAAAGACTATCTACAGAAATACTGCAAAATTAATGAATGTTAGAATGATGTTGGATTGAAGTTAAATGGTTTCTAGCAGCAATGTTATAAAGGAATATGTAAAAATGGATTGTTAACAGGTGATAATCTAAAGTTACAATATATTAAGATAAAAGATTAAGATAGAATCAAAGAGGGAAAGGATTTGCTGAATTAACTAATTTGAACTGGAATACAAAAAAGGGAGGTGTGAGGAGGTTGGGGAAACAAGCAAATGAAAGATAAGATATGGAAAGACTAATCTGTTTTTTAACTGTTTTTATTTTGTATTTTCATTTTCTATTTTTTTCTATTTTTCTTTTTTCATTTTTTCGCTTATTTTTGTAATATGTTGAAACTTTAATAAATATCTTATAAAAATAAAAATACAAGCAAAAGCAACAGCTCTCCATTCAATGGGCCCCATATTCCTGCATCAAAAAATCACAAGCTGGTTTCTTGGACTGCCGAGGTAGACTGGTTGGACACAGAGGAATGGAGAAAGGACTACTAGCATTGATGGCCAAGTTTGGCTTCCAAGGTCACAGGCAGCAGTGCTTCTGAATCTCAGTTGCTGGAAACTGCACAAGAGGGCAGAGAGCTTTTGTGCTCGAATCCTGGTTCATAGGATCATAGAGTTGGAAGGAACCCAAACATCATCTAGTGCAACCTCCTGCAATGCAAAAATCTCAGCAAGAGCATCCATGACAGATGACCATCCACCCTCTGCTTAAAAACCCCCAACTAATAATAATAATAATAACTTATTATTTGTTCCCTGCCCATCTGGCTGGGTCACCCCAGCCACTCTGGGCGGCTTCCAACAAAGATTAAAAACACATTAAAACATCACACATTTAAAAATTCCCTGAACAGGGCTGCCTTCAGATGTCTTCTAAAAATCTGGTAGTTGTTGTTCTCTTTGACGTCTGGTGGGAGGGCGTTCCACAGGGTGGGTGCCACTACCGAGAAGGCCCTCTGCCTGGTTCCCTGTAACTTGGCCTCGCAGGGAGGGAACTGCCAGAAGGCCCTTGGCACTGGACGTCAGTGTGCGGGCAGAACGATGGGGGTGGAGACACTCCTTCAGGTATACTGGACCGAGGCCGTTTAAGGCTTTAAAGAAGGGTCCACAACCTCCTGAGGGAGATCATTCCACTGCTGAACAGCTCTTACTGTTCAACTTTTTCCGTATGCTTAGTCGAAATCTCCTTTCTTGCAACTTGGAGCAAGACATACTCAGGTGCTTCAACCGTTCCTCATAAGGCTTGGTTTCCGAACCCTTGATCGTCTTGGTCGCCCTACTCTGCACCCGTTCCAAATGGTCAACATCCTTCTTAAGTTGTGGTGCCCACAACTGGACACAACTGGTGGTTCTTCTGGTGTCATGGGCTGGCTGGACACCGAGGAATGGTGGGAGGAGCCAGTCTCCCCTCTGCATTGGGGAGGAGCTTCCATAACTGCTTATCTATTGAATTCAACAATTAAACCCCTGTGTTGCAAACAATTATCAGTGATATCCAAGGCAACACGATGACCAAGTACAACGATGCAATATCAACATAAATTCTTTATATAGTCTATATGGAACATAGAACAATATGAGAAACCAAATAAACAGAAATCTTACAGATTTCTCTGAAAGTCACTAAATGTTGGATTCTCTTGATGGATTCTCTTGAAAACATAGAACCAAATAAACATAAGTTTTATAAGTCTCTGAAAGTCTTTGTAGACTATGCAAGTCTCTGAAGGAAGCAATGGGTCAGATTCTTATCTGATGAAAGCAAGCTGTAAAGCTTTGTTTTATGACGTCCAACGCTTCCGAAGTGGTCCGCAAACAGACGTGGTGAACAGTGATTCCGGATATACCCACTGTTAGGTAGAATTCTTCTTCAGCACAGCAGAAGGATACAGAAATGCTTCATAAACCCATCTATATGGTGAATGGAATTGTATACCAACAATATCTATGGAGCAGTGGTCATAATGTTCCTTCCTACTATCTATTGAACTTAGGCAGGCAAGAAAGATGTCCTAGACTGAGTCAGTTCATTGGTCTATACTGATGGACAGCAGTTCTCCAGGGAAGGGGCTCGACTCTGTTTTCCTCAGAGTAGACCCACTGAAATAAATAAAAACGGCGAAGTTCGCTAATTTCAAAAAAGTTTACTTTAAAGCTTAAGTGAAAACCAAAACCCAGGATTTCAAGATCCCTCTGAGTGTCAGCCCCTGGGAAATCAGAAATGTGTTTCAAAAACAATTCTTTTCCCACACGTGATGGACTTGCTTGCATGTGCATAAATTTGGGGACTGTGTTTTACAAGGCTCACTCGCAGGGAAAACCTGCTCTTTACAGACCCGCCAACTGTCCCTATTTTCCAGGGCCAGTCCCAGATTTCCTGAAGCCGTCCCAGTTTCTGATTTGAATGTCCCACTTTTCCTGAGGACGTCCCTATTTCCACTGGAGAAAAGTTGGAGGGTATGGAGTTATGCGACCCCTGAGCCAAGGAGATAAGTAACTAGACAACCTTTAGAAGACAGCTGAAGGCAGCCCTGTACAGTGGTACCCCGGGGTAAGTACTTAATTCATTCCGGAGGTCCGTTCTTAACCTGAAACTGTTCTTCACCTGAAGCACCACTTTAGCTAATGGGGCCTCCTGCTACCGCCGCGCAATTTCTGTTCTCATCCTGAAGCAAAGTTCTTAACCCGAGGTACTATTTCTGGGTTAGCAGAGTCTGTAACCTGAAGCATATGTAACCTGAAGCGTATATAACCCGAGGTACCACTGTATAGGGAAGGTTTTTTTAATGTTTAATTTTATGTTTTTATATATTTTGGAAGCCGCCCTGAGTGGCTAGGGAAACCCAGTCAGATATGCAAGAAACAAATAATAAATTAATTGTTGTTGTTATGGAATAAAAAGGTAAAGGGACCCCTGACAGTTAAGTCCAGTCATGAACGACTCTGGGGTTGTGGCACTCAACTCACTTTACTGGCTGAGGGAGCCGACGTTTGTCCGCAGACAGTTTTTCCGGGTCATGTGGCCAGCATGACTAAGCCGCTTCTGGCGAACCAGAGCAGTGCACGGAAACACCGTTTACCTTCCCGCCAGAGTGGTACCTATTTATCTACTTGCACTTTGACGTGCTTCGAACTGCTAGGTTGGCAGGAGCTGGGACCGAGCAACAGGAGCTTCCGATCGGCAAGCCCTAGGCTCAGTGGTTTAGACCACAGCGCCACTCGCGTCCCTTGTTATGGAATAGGTCGTTCCTATTTTCATCGGAGAAATGTTGGAGGGTATGTCTTTAGCGCTATATTGGAGCAAATGTCAATCTGGAGAAAACTTGATTGATGTTTGCTTTGATTCAGTGGTGAAAATTGGGTTTCCACCTGCGGGGGAAGTCACAGGACAAGCATAGATGAGCACGGAGATAAGGAGATTAATCCCATTTTTTCAACCAGATGAAATACTCCTTTGGTGAAGTAGAACTGAAAAGCCCAGCCTGAAACGCACAGAGGCCTGGGATATAAGAGAAGCCTGCTTCCTCCTCATTCATCATTAAGGACAAGAAAACAGCTGTTTTGCACAGCGCTGGCAGGCTGACCACTCAGCGCCTTGACGTTTGCTACTCCATAACCGCCGGTCGGTGACTCACATCACAATGTACGGGCAGCCTCTTTTCCCCTCTTTTTCACAGAGCTTTGCATAATTTACAGCCGCCTCCTTGATGTGGTCCAAGCGGAATATTATTCCAAGGCATATTACAAATCTCAGCTAGCTTTAAGGAAAGGAAACGTTTGCCTTGGCCAAACCTCTGGAATAATAAATCAGAAACTCAACAATCTGTTTAAAACAATATCGATGGGAACCTGAAGGAGGGCTGGCCGGGTTGCGGCAGGACGGGGGGTGGGTTGGGGGGGGTAATTCCACGGCGATTGGCTCTTATTTATGGTGCGAGGAAATCTGCCTCGAGAGAAGGACAAGGAAGAAAGCTCCGGAACCTAATTACGTTACTTGTTTTTGAGGATGGCTTGCGAAGGAGGGCGGAAAGGAGAGATTGGGGGTTGCCAAACCTACTGTGCAGCTGTAGAGATGGAGAGAGGCTGAGCCAAAAGGGATTTACGTACTCAAGACATGTATGATTTCTGCAGGTCTCTCCCATCAGGGGAAGTGGCTGCCTTACCAGCTGCTTCCTCTAGGGGGCTGTGGAGAAGATGATTTACACCAGTGATGGCCCAACCTAGCCCTCCAGCTGTTTCCGGACTACAACTCCCATCATCCCTAGCTAACACGTCCACACGTCCTTCCACAGTGGGGACATTGGTTTCCGGGTGGGAGTTGATCACAGTGTGGATTTGCCAAGCATGCCTTCCTCTTAGCACATTTCTCCTTTGTGTCCTGAGTTCGAGTGTCTTCAAAGCCCATGACACCTTTGGTAAAGGCTGTTTTCCAATTGGAGCACTCACAGGCTAGTGTTTCCCAGTTGTCAGTGTTTATACTACTTTTTTTTAGATTTGCCTTGAGACAGTCTTTAAACCTCTTTTGTTGACCACCAGCATTACGCTTTCCATTTTTTAAAATGAAAAAATTCCTTCCTGTAGCACCTTAAAGACCAACTAAGTTAGTTCTTGGTATAAGCTTTCGTGTGCATGCACACTTCTTCAGATACACTGAAGATACACTTCCATTTTTTAAGTTCGGAATAGAGTAGTTGCTTTGGAAGACGATCATCAGGCATCCGCACAACATGACCAGTCCAACGAAGTTGATGTTGAAGAATCCTTGCTTCCACACTGGTGATCTTTGCTTCTTCCAGTACACTAGTATTAGTTTGCCTGTCTTCCCAAGTGATGTGTAAAATTTTCCAGAGACACCGTTGATGGAATCTTTTGAGGATTCGACTCCCGGAACGGATTAAATTCAAGAACTAAGGTGAAATATTCTCGGAGTCAAGAGTGGATTTCATGCTCTTTATTCAGCTCATAGTGGTGAGGAGGAATGGAAGTTCCCCCAGAATTTCTGCTTTATATACATTATTTACACAATGGGCCCCACGTGATTGGCTAATTCCAGGATTCTCCTGTAGGCCAATCAGGTTGCGGATTCACTTCCACCTGGAGCTGGATTGGGTGGCTCCTCTGGACCAATCAGACTGCTGCATTCTGGACCCTATTGTTCTAGGACCAATCAGACTGCTTCATTCTGAATCCTATTGTTCTAGGACCAATCAGACTGCTGCATTTTGGATCCTATTCAACTCAGTACATAACATAAGGTATGACTATATAGGGAAATTTTAAAAAAATGTTTAATGTTTTGTTATGCTTTTATATGTGTTGGAAGCTGCCCAGAGTGGCAGGGGCAACCCAGTAAGATGTGTGGGGTATAAATAGTAAAATTATCATTATGGAATAGGACGTACCTATTTTTATCGGAGAACAGGAACCTGGATTCGATGGGCCTTTGGCCTGATCAAGCGAGGCTCTTCAAATGTTCTGATCATCTCCTGCAGTTTCTGGCCTTAAAAGCACTGTATTAACATCGGTGATTCATTTTAGTCCAAATGCAATAAAATACTTCATTATGTTCTCTTTTGCTCCCAATGAAACCCTTCGCTCTTAATTGAAGCATCACTCAAAGGGGAAGCCATTAAAAATGTCGCTGGATAGATGGAAGCTGCTGAGCAGAAGGGGAAAGATGAATGTTGCCAGATACTAATCTGTGGAAGTGTGCATGGGAGAAGGTCAGTCGAAGGCAAAATTAATGATGTCACATTGATTTAATCTCCTGCTTTATTTTATTTATCATAACTCTACTTTCTCCACCACACTCCAACAAGAGAAAGGAGGATCTGTTCATTTTTGTTCTCTTCCATGTTGCCCATCTTAAAATTCTGTTCTCCCCGTTTCTGCAGCCATTTGCATTGACAAAAAAGCTTTCTGAAAATTCACCAGAATTTTAGTGTGATTCTTTCCTAATACAGAGGTACCTTGGTTCTCAAACACCTTGGTACTCAAACAACTTGGAACCCAAACACTGCAAACCCGGAAATGAGTGTTCCGGTTTGTGAACTTTTTTCGGAAGCTGAACGTGCTCCATTTTGAGTGCTACGCTTCCGATTCGAGTGCAACACTTCTGTTATATAAATTGTGGTATATAAATTTATATTAAGTGGTATATAAATTCAATGAATGAATGAATGAATGAATGAATGAAAAGTTTCTGACATTTCAACAAGGTTGCAGGACTTGATAGCCCATTGACCTGATGTAGCCGGTTCTTCTTAGGTTCTTAGGTTCTTGCGTTGGTTGTTTGTTTGAAGAATTGCATTGCAAACAGAGCCGGATTTAGGTTTGATGAGGCCCTAAGCTACTGAAGGTAATGGGACCCATTATATGTCAGCTGTCCTTTGTCAACAACAAATTGTCACTGGTTTGTTTTTTTAAATGATATTTATTGGGGGTTTGGAAAATACAGAAAAAGAAAAGGAACAATAAAAAAATTAAACAAATCAAACAATACCTTACAATACATCAAAAAAAGAAGGGAAAAAACCCTCCAAAAAAGAACAAAAAACAATACAATAAAACAGCAAAACAGCAAAAAAAGAACACAAACATTTAAAAACACATCCAACCTTTCCATGTCTTTACCTTTCATATACTTGTTTCATCGACCTCCTCACACCTCCCTTCTTTGTATTCTAGTTCAATTAGCTATTTCAGCAAGTCCTTTCCATCTTTCTCAATTTTCAATCTAAAATTTAACTTAAGACAGTCTAACCTTAGATTTTCCACTTTGGTCCATTAACAATCTATTTTTACTTGGTTCCTTATAACATTTCTGCTAATGCCATCAAATCCTTTCCATCTTTCACTATTTTCTGTCATTTAATTGTCTTAATTTATTTTAACCTTATCTTACCATTAAAATCCTAAAACTTATATTTACTTAGCTCCTTATAACATTTCTACTAAAGCCGTATAATTTCATTCCAACAAATTTTCTAACACTCATTAATTTAACAATATTTCTCTAAATAAATTTTTAAAACTTTTTTCCAATCTTCTTCCACCGTCTCTTCACCCTGGACTCGGATTCTGCCAGTCCTTTCTATCAATTCCATATAGTCCATCAACCTGGTGATCTTCTATCCAAGGCTCTTAACTCTTTTCCATGTCCCTTCTGCAGGTCTTCTTCATATCTAAGCATGAGCGTCGCTTTGTCTTCTGCTGATCTTGTTCTTAGTTTCCTTCCTTTGGCACTGAGGAGTAGATCTCGGGGAAACTCCAACCTAACAATATCATTATTCCTTCTCGACGGGTCAGCCCACTCTCCATAGTCCGAAGTAAAGTCCAAACGATATTTCTGAGCGTGTTTCAACGTCCCTCCAAAGCTAAAGGCCCCCACAGCTCCAATCTCCTCCTGACCCAAATCCAGATCCCAAACCTGCATAAGGGGATCTATCCAACTTTCCTTCTCCAATCCAAGCGGGACTCCATCCCTCCAAATCTGGCTTTCTCTGGATTCAATCGTAAATGGCAACAGCTTATATTCGTCAAATTGCCTCTGAAAGGCCAGGGCTCTATCCACTTGAATTACTTGAGGTTCCACAACAACTTTCTCCTTCTTCTTCTCCACAGCTTGCAATGTCAAAACAGATTCCTGAATCAGATCCTGAGTTATTTCTGTATAGGTATTCACTTTTAGACCCAGCTCAGTCATTTTTCGTCCCATATTGTCAATTTTAGTAATCATCACATCCGTCTTCTTATGAAGCTGTTCCAATAGAGCACTTGTTTTGCAAAATGCAATCACTAGGGCTTCTTCTGTCAACATTCTTGTCCAAGGTCAATTTCAGTTTCCCACGGTCTTTAATCTCTGCAGCTGGAAAATTCCCCAGATCCACTCCTGCAACAGTTTCAAGAACTCCCTCTAGAGGAAACAATTTCTGTTTGTATCCGTCCTTTTAAGTAAAGATCCAGCAGCAAAGTTAGATCAATTTTCAGTTACATTTGCTTCTTTTCAAGTGCAAAAGGAAACAATGGAAACAATATCTTTCTCTTGTTTAGCTGTCTGTCAGCATACGTTATTCACAGTCAATGAACTTTCTCAAAAAGTCAATCTTATTGACAGCCCGTTCCCAGGTTCAAGGCGATGGTAATTTATCTTCCTTCACTCTCTCTCCTGCAGGCTTAGGCAGTTTAAAATTTCCCCCCTCTTCTTCTGCTTCCAAGGGGGTTTTAGTAGTTTTAACCGATGGAGATTTAATCCTTTACAAAAGGCTTTCCAGACTTTAGTTTGCAACGTCTTTGCTTTAATCTATTTACAAAAAGGGAAGGCGGACTTCCTGTTTGAAACCTTCCTGTTTCGGTGCCAAATTACGATGTTTAAAAATCCAATTTTCCGTTCTACTCACGGGGAGTTGTTTAGAATCCAATTGTCCACAGGAAAAAGTCAGCGCTCTCCGGCAACAGCAATGCGGCTTCACTCCGTGAAAAAAGCAGTCGATTCAAAGCACCGTGCCGCTCACCCCACGTCGCTCCAGAGCCCCGAGACTGGGCTTCCCCGCGAGTAGGGGAGGCGCAAAAGGTGCCAGCCGAATCCCACGTCCACAGGCTTCTCCCGCCTGTGGTTTTTAGTGGGTCTCCGCCTCGCCGTGGCGGTCCAGACCCTGGTTTCCACGGAGCTGATTCCTCCCGGTCAGAGGAAATCCGCCATTGCCGGAGGCGCTAACCCGGAAGTCTCCAACTTGTCACTGGTTTTTGTGTTGAATATATGCTATATGGAAATTTATGGACCTAATAGGTATCTGAAGCTATTTGCACATGTTGCTGTGCAACCAGTCCATGCAGAATGTAGGCACCCTATATATAGAAATGAGCAAACCAGTGATATTTCAGGGAGCAGGCTAGCAGGCGGGGCCCATGACTTACATCACAGGAGCCTACACAACACAAAACACTGTTGCTGTATGTAGGTTTTATTTTATTTGTTTATTATCTTATACAGTGGTACCTCGGGTTACAGACGCTTCAGGTTACAGACGCTTCAGGTTACAGACTCTGCTAACCCAGAAATAGTACCTCAGGTTAAGAACTTTACTTCAGGATGAGAACAGAAATCGTGCTCTGGCGGTGCGGCAGCAGCAGGAGGCCCCACTAGCTAAAATGGTGCTTCAGGTTAAGAACAGTTTCAGGTTAAGAATGGACCTCCGGAATGAATTAAGTTCTTAACCTGAGGTACCACTGTATTTTGGAAATGTACATCCAGGTGTTTTTTTCTTTACAAAAATTTTGGGGCCCCCAAGAGAGTGGGGCCCTAAGCAATAGCTTCTTTAGCTTATACGTAAATCCGGCACTGATTGCAGACTGTGGAGAACTGAGAATTTGGAAAGATGGCTGCGTTTTCCTTCTTTTGGAAATTGCAAATGTGAACTGAGTCCAGTTCCCCCCCGCTTCCTAGCTGACATCCAAAATATCGGAAGGGAACAAGGTTGACGAAGGCTGTCTTCCGGCCGCGACAGCCACCCCAGGGAGGAAGTGGCCAAATGATGACAAACGAAGAGGCAAACATTTGCTGCATATCTTTTTGAGTCAATGAGGTGGGTGATGAGTGAAAAGGCCAATCAATTCTCCAAGAATGTGCTGGGTATAAATGTCTCTTGTGCGGCCAAAAGACACCAGCTATCAAAATGCGGCTTCCCTCCAAAGTCCAGCTTCTTTCTTATAAACTTTGCCTTAGATGTGTTTACAGCTCAAGCACTATAGAGCCTGACCTGAAACTGACATTGCACAAAGCCTCCCAGCTCTGTAAAAACATAGATTTTACTCGGAAAGCCCAAAGAGCAAGATAAAGCCTGCAACCAGTTGATTCAAGTGCCATCTGTGCACTCTGCAAACAGAAAATGGGTTGTTTTTGAGTTGCAGCCAAGTGTTTTCTAACAAGAAAGGCAATTTGTAGCAAAATATCAGCTATTTGGTTGGGGACATATTGTATTGTTACGTGCCAGCCCAATCTCTGAGTGGTGAGAGATTCTGGGGGTTCCAGCATTTGCCCAGAGTTTGGTTTCCATAGAACGAAGGTCTTTAGGATATATGTTGTTATCTGCGTGTTCAGACCCAGAAACCTCCCCCTAAATAAATTCACACTCAAATTTTAGTTTTGGTTTTTGGCAGAATTTGGGCCACAACTTCTTTGATTACAGAAGGTGACTGGTAGCATAGACTCTGGTTCAACTAGCTCCCTGCCATGCAGGTAGCACTGACCCAGGGCACCAGCATAGGTCAGCCAAGGGTGAACACCTGGATAAGCAAAAAGTCGGGAGCAGACTATGTCCGCCACCCAGATGTCTCCCTGGACTCAGGGGTTGACCAAACCATTTGAGTCCCTGGATTCCTTTAACGGAATACCCTTCGCATAGGGATGGCGAGAGCGTTCTCCCATCCCTATCACCTGAACCAGAGCCTATCCGCAACCTTACAAGTTGTGACGATTTGCTACACAGCTGGCGAAACCCAAGTGGCAACAGCCAAGTGGAGAAAATTCCTGCTGTGCCCCTGTCCCAACGACAGATGACACATGACGGCACAGCAAGGTCAAGCGCAAAAGCCCTAAAAGTAGGGAGGTGTTCCGAATGCATGCGCCGAAAGAGGAAGCTCTGGGTCACGTGTATGGGCGTATATAGGTCCCTAGATCCATTTGGACTGCGCCCCATTGGCCAGATTAAACCCAGCATTGAGGGACGTACCAATCGGGTGTTGTGGCTGACCAATCTTACCCACCCACAACACAGGGGATCAGTTTCCAGGTCTCACTGCAACACGTGCCCTCTTTAAGGGAGGACATGATATACAAATATATAAGAACATAGGATGCGGGTGGCACTGTAGTCTAAACAACTGAGCCTCTTGGGCTTGCTGATCGGAAGGTCGGTGGTTCGAATCCCCACAAAGGAGTGAGCTCCCGTTGCTCGGTCCCTGCTCCTGCCAACCTAGCAGTTCGAAAGCACACCAGTGCAAGTAGATAAATAGGTACCGCTGTGCCAGGAAGGTAAACGGCATTTCCATGCGCTCTGGCTTCCGTCACGGTGTTCTGTTGCACCAGAAACGATTTAGTCCTGCTGGCTACATGACCTGGAAAGCTGTCTGTAGACAAACACCGGCTCCCTCGGCCTGAAAGCGAGATGAGCGCCGCAACCCCATAGTCGCCTTTGACTGGACTTAACCGTCCAGGGGTCCTTTATCTTTTATCTTTTTTATATATAAGAATAGCCAGCTGGATCAGCCAGGTGGGAAAAGGCCTGCAGTGCAGGGAAAAGATCTTCCAGGACTCAGAAGATGGAGATGTTTTGAACTACATTTCCTATCAGTTTTCAGGCTCTTAGTGAACATTTCCTGGCAACTCATCCAAAGTCTTGACCAAGCAAGTTCCCTCGGATTTGCCAATAACTCTGTCCCGGTTCAATAAGACTTTATATCCATGCCCTGTTAACTTTGAGGCTGGATTACTACAATGTCCTTTTAGTGGGGCTGCCTTTGAAGACAGTTCGGAAACTGCAGCTTGTCCAGAAAACTGCCGCTATGTTGCCAACAGGGATTGGACAAAGAGATCATGGCTTGGACCGAAATCTTCTTTCTTCTTCTTCTTTGGCAATCACTCGTAGTCAAGTAAGATTGTATTCCATAAACACGGTTTTAACAATGAGTCCATAAGTGACTGTGGATTGGTCCATGTTTCACAAGCGTACAGTAAGGTTGGTAGTACAATAGCTTTGTAAACAAGCCTTTTGGTTTCCCTGCGAATGTCTTGGTCCTCAAACACTCTGCACTTCAGTCGGGAGGAAGCCGCACTCTCAGAGCTCAGGAAACATCCCCCCGCCTTTAAAAATGAAAGCACAGGTTCTCAGGCAGGGGGGTTTCTACTCAAGCAGATGCTCGATCTGGAAGAAAATGTCCAGAGTTGGTGGATGGTGTTTGTAAAAGCAGCCAGAGCCTCCTTGGACATAAGTGGATGGCCTCTTTGACACCGTCTGCCTTCTCGTCTGAGTCCAGCTATTACCAAGGCAGATAATCAATTGTTCCATAGCATACATTTCTCAGATAAGGATATTTTTATAGCCCTGGTAGCATCTCAGCCTGACCTTCTGGAATCATATAATGCTACTGTAGCATATATAGATATATCAGAAACTGGCTTCCACCAGTTGACAAGCAAGATTTATTTGCAGGAGGTGAAGGAATTCCTTGCACTTTTTGCCCTATACATCTCTGAGCTCTGTTATGCAGATCTTAAACTTCACAACGGGAGCCCACCCCGTCGCGGGGATTCGAACCGCCGACCTTCTGATCGGCAAGCCCTAGGCTCTGTGGTTTAACCCACAGCGCCACCCGCGTCCCTCAATGGAGCTTACTACCAGGTAAATGGGTCAAGATGGGGCCCAAAGCATTTTTACTCAGAACTAAGTCCTACTGGGTTCAACAGGATTTACATGCCGACCAGAAGGTCGGTGGTTCAAATCCCCGCGACGGGGTGAGCTCCCGTTGCTCAGTCCCTGCTCCTGCCAACCTAGCAGTTCGGAAGCACGTCAAAGTGCAAGTAGATAAATAGGTACCGCTCCAGAGGGAAGGTAAACGGCGTTTCCATGCGCTGCTCTGGTTCGCCAGAAGCGGCTTAGTCATGCTGGCCACATGACCCGGAAGTTGTACGCCGGCTCCCTCAGCCAGTAAAGTGAGATGAGCGCCGCAACCCCAGAGTCATCCGCAACTGGACCTAATGGTCAGAGGTCTCTTTATCTTTTACCTTTTTATGTGCCTGATCATTCTCAGAATTTCTCCTATTATTATTGTTGTTGTTGTTATTTCCCACCTTTTTCCTGACAGGGACTCAAGCCAGTTTACAGCTACAATTTTATTTCATTCCATTTATCTGTGGAAGGTGTTGTACATGATTCCTTCCCTTGCACATTTTTTCTTTACAACAATCCTGCGAGGTAGGTCAGGCAGAGAGGTAATCATTGGCTCAAGGTGACCAATGTTGATGTTGTTAACAGAGGAATCTTAGGGCTCCCCTGGACAAAAAACAAGGACACCAGCCAGGAATACCAGAGCAAAACAGCAGCCAGTAGGCTTGGTCTTTAATGAAGACTGTCGCGACAGGACTCCCACCTGCCACCAAGTGAAACAAGATGGAAGCCCCAAACAAAAGAGTCCCCAAACTTTTATTAGCTGCTAATCCCCATGTTACATTCCCCCCCAAACTACATCACTCAAACATCATGGTTACATCATGAAAGGGGAGGTCTGGTGGCAGTAATCTAAGCATCCTGGACCCTGCTCCATGGTTCTCATTGCCCTCCACCAAACACCCATCAAGTGTAACAAAAGAGATATTTATATCTCCCTGTTTCCCAGCCAAGTTAATCACACCCTTTTGTCTTCATCTGAGTTTGTTCTTTCTGGAATGGCTACCTGTCTGGCACTCAGGTATCGGGATGCCAGGAATTATCACTCAGGCAGAGGGGCTGCTGGGTAGCTGAGCTCACATGTCTATATGAATTTCTGAAGTTTTCCCAGTGAGCCAGTACATACATACATTTATCAGTGAATTGTTACATTTGGTACCATGCAGCAAAGGCCCTTTGAATAGATAGGAAGAAACTGATGAAGTGCTTTGTGGGGACAAAAGTGATTGTGCTGATTTTGGTAGTGGGCTGCATGTGCATGATATTGGCTGGAGGGGCAACCCCCCCCCACAACCTATACATAAATTCCTGCAACAATGTGTATACAATGTCTATGTGTGCAGGAGATCAAACACACGAGAAGCTTCCTGATGCAGAAGGGGATGTCCCTATTTTCATCAGAGAAACGTTGACTGGTTTAACAGCCATCCTGGCTGGTAGCCATTGCTAGCACTCTCCTCTATGAATTTATCTCGTCCTCAGGCTTACAATAGGGACACTGGTGGCGCTGTGGGTTAAACCACAGAGCCTAGGACTTGCCGACCAGAAGGTCGACGGTTCGAATCCCCGTGACGGGGTGAGCTCCCGTTGCTCGGTCCCTGCTCCTGCCAACCTAGCAGTTCGAAAGCACGTCAAAGTGCAAGTAGATAAATAGGTACCACTCTGGTGGGAAGGTAAATGGCGTTTCCGTGTGCTGCTCTGGTTCGCCAGAAGCAGCTTAGTCATGCTGGCCACATGACCCGGAAGCTGTATGCCGGCTCCCTCGGCCAATAAAGCAAGATGAGCACCACAACCCCAGAGTCGGTCACGACTGGACCTAATGGTCAGGGGTCCCTTTACAGGCTTACAATATGAAAAGACACGACACAAAAGGAAAAGGGGATTGGAACGGAAGAAGTGAAAAACAAACTCAGGCTCTATTTCTTAAGCTACAGATTTATTGTGCTCTCCCACTCGTTGGTGTAAATAGCTGAAGCAAGAGTCTGTCTGTCAGCAGAATGGGGCAGGGAGGTCAAAGCAATAATAATTTCAGACCTCAAGAAGCAATCTCCATTTCACACAAGACTTTGGAATCTGCCTTTGAAGTGCAAGTGCAAAGCAATAAAGCGGTCAGGGTGAGATTGAAGGGAAGCAGTGTCGTCCCCCCCAGTTCTGCCCGATTAATTATTGCTTAAAAATAGGGGAGGGCATTGTCCTCTGGGCATAAGTCACTTCTGTAACTAATGATCGGATTTGCTCAACTGTAACACCTTGCCGGTTGCAGGAAAACAGCTAGACCTTGTTCGGTGAGAGAGAAACCATGTTTTGCAAGCAAAAGGTCTCAGCTTCAGCCTTGGCGGCTTCAGGTCAGGCTGGAAAGAGGTTTGAAACCCCGGAGAGCCATGGCCAATCAGTGTGGATGATACTGAACTAGCTGGACCAATGTGCTGACACTGTATGAAGACAGCTTCTTATGTGATAGTAATAAGGCAGAATACATAAGGGACCTCCGAAATGAGCATAGAATTATTGGGTTGGAAGAAGCCACCAGTCAACCATGTATTCCAACCTTCTATCCCATGATCTGTCTGGTCAAGAGCCAGCAGGAGATATTCCAAGAATTGTAATAATAATAATAATAATAATAATAATAATAATAATAATAATTTATTTATACCCCGCCCATTTGACTGGGACTCCCCAGCCACTCTGGGCGGCTTCCAACAAAAGATTAAAAATACATTAAAACATCAGTCATTAAAAACACCAGATAGTTGTTAATTTCCTTGACATCTGATGGGAGGGTGTTCGACAGAGCGCCACCACCAAGAAGGCCCTCTGCCTGGTTCCCTGTAACCTCGCTTCTTGCAGTGAGGGAACTGCCAGAAGGCCCTCAGAGCTGGACCTCAGTGTCGGGGCTGGATGATGGGGGTGGAGACGCTCCTTCAGGTCTACTGGGCCGAGGCCATTTAGGGCTTGCAAGGTCAGCACCAAGAGTATCAACAGGCAGAGACAAGGTAGGTTTCCACTTCTGTTCTTGGTCCCACACTCTGGTGTGAGCCAACTGTTTCATGCCGCAGCGTGGAATGAAAATTGTCCATCTTTTGATCCCACATTCTGGCGTGTCCAGAGTGTGGGAGACAAATTGGGACATCTGGGATTGGGATCAGAAGTCGGGATAGCTTCTTTCAATCCAGGATGTTCTGCTTGAAACGGGACAGCTGTGCAGTATGCCTTATTTTTGTAACTGTGAGTTGTTTAAAATAGTTTTTCTATGGCGTTTTAATGCTGTAACCTGCCCCGCTGGGACCTTAGGGTGAAGGACAGCTGATAGCTAGATATGTTTGTCCTGGTCTACCATTCTAACAGTGCTTGCAGGAAGTTTGCATGCAGAACATGAAGGCAACAGCTGTATCTTATTTTGTCCAGACCTCCAGGTATTCGGGAGTTCTAAACACAGAGGTTCCAGTTACCTACCGCGGCTTAAGCTCTCCAGCTTGACATCACCCCACTAACACATATACAACCGACACAAATTAAAAACCTCTTCTTAGCGCAGCCACTGTTTGCCGTCACCCGCATGCGCCCAAATTAGAAGCGGGCAAATATATATCCCCTCTTTTGCGCAATTAGGGCTCTGTTTATCCCGACTCCTGCTGTTCTGAAAGGCAGATTGTGTTCCTCGGATCTCATGCACGGCTTAAATAAAATAAAAGTTTGTTTTCCCAGGACAGAAAAGCTATAATCATGGTGTGACAGGGTTCGCAAACACAAAGGTCCTCTTTCGGACCAGGGTATAAAAAGGGAAAAAAGGAAGAGGGGGGGGGGGAAGCAGGGAAGGATAGGATAAAATTAGAACATCTGATTTGAACAGTCAAATTCCTCTGCCGTGTCTTTCTTTGGCCCAAGTTTTTCTACATAAGAACATTAGGAGAGTTTGCAGGATCAGGCCAGTGGCCGTTCAGACCAGCATCCTGATCTCACGGGGGCCTGTGGGAATTCTGCAAGTACAGGATCCAAACCCTCTCCCCTCCTGTGCTTTATAGAAACTAGCATTCAGGAACTTCTTCTTCTTTGGCGATCCCTCGTAGCCGAGTAAGATTGTCTTCCACGAACACGGTTTTAACAGTGAGTCCGTAAGTGACTGTGGAGGCCAATTCTAGATCCACACGTCCTTCCACAGTGGGGACATTGGTTTCCAAGCAGGAGTTGATCACGGTGTGGATTTGCCAAGAGTGCCTTCCTCTTAGCATGTATCTCCCTCGGATTTGCCAATCACTCTGTCCCGATTCAGTAAGACTTTATATCCATGCCCTGTTAACTTTGAGGCTGGATTACTACAATGTCCTTTTAGTGGGGCTGCCTTTGAAGACAGTTTGGAAACTGCAGCTTGTCCAGAAAACTGCTGCTATGTTGCCAACAGGGATTGGACAAAGAGATCATAGCTTGGACTGAAATCTTCTTTCTTCTTCTTCTTTGGCAATCACTCGTAGTCAAGTAAGATTGTCTTCCATAAACACGGTTTTAAAAATGAGTCCGTAAGTGACTGTGGAGGCCAATTCTGGATCCACACGTGGGGACATTGGTTTCTGGGCGAAGGTTGATCATGGTGTGGATTTGCCAAGCATGCCTTCCTCTTAGCATGTTTCTCCCTTGCGTCCTGAGTTCGAGTGTCTTCAAAGCCCATGACACCTTTGGTAAAGGCTGTTCTCCAGCTGGAGCGCTCGCAGGCCAGTGTTTCCCAGTTGCTGGTTTTTATACTGCATTTTTTCAGATTTGCCTTGAGACAGTCTTTAAACCTCTTTTGTTGACCACCAGCATTACACTTTCCATTTTTAAGTTCAGAATATTGCTGTGTCCGACCTGGGAAGCAGAGCAAAACCCTCATAGGACCGCCCTACGGGACCGCCTCTCCTGGTATGCCCCACGGAGGACCTTAAGGTCCACAAATGACAACACTTTGGAGATCCCAAGTCGCAAGATGGTTAGGTTGGTCTCAACTAGGGCCAGGGCCTTTTCAGTACTGGCCCCGACTTGGTGGAACGCTCTGTCACAAGAGACCAGGGCCCTGCGGGACTTGACATCTTTCTGCAGGGCCTGCAAGATGGAGCTGTTCCGCCTGGCCTTTGCTTTGGACTCGGTCTGACCCTTATGTTTCCCTCCCTTTATGGTCTTGATCTATCAGCTACTTTTAAAATGAAGCTGCATTTTAAATTGCATTTTAACCTGTATTTTAAATTGGTTCCACCACCCCACCACCCCTATTATATTTTTACTGTGAGTTTATTGGTGTTAGCCGCCCTGAGTGCGGCTCTGGCCAGGAAGGGTGGGGTATAAATAAAAATTTTTATTATGGCTTGTAGCCGTCAAAAGCCTTCTCGTCGGTAAATTTGTCCAATTCTCTTTGAAAGCCATCTAGACTGGGGACCATCACTGCCTTCGGTGGGAGCAAAGTCCTGTGGTTGTCCACTGTGAGAACAGTACCGTATTTTTCACTCTATAAGACGCACCAGACCACAAAACGCACCTAGTTTTTGGAGGAGGAAAACAAGAAAAAAATTATTCTGAATCTAGAAGCCAGAACAGCAAGAGGGATCGCTGCGCAGTGAAAGCAGCAATCCCTCTTGCTGTTCTGGCTTCTGGGATAGCTGCGCAGCCTGCATTCGCTCCATAAGACGCACACACATTTCCCCTTACTTTTTACGAAGGAAAAAGTGAGTCTTATAGAGCAAAAAATACGGTATATTGGATCAGATCGGTCATTGCTCTGATACAATGGGCTCTCCCTATGGTTTCAGCTCCCTGTTACAACTTGTTCCAAAGATCACATGACACAGAGTCCTTTCTTAACTTTTCGCCAATTTCTTTTCTTTTCTTTTTTTTTAAATGATATTTATTACTTTTTCAAAATTTCCCACACAGCACTACAGAGAAAAAGAAAAAAGAAAAAGAAAACAATACAAATAACAAATCAAGCAAAAACAAACAAAAACAATTTAAAAACAGCTCAGACATTTTCAATATCTTATATTTCATTCTCTTATTTCCAGCGACTTCCTCACACCTCCCTTTTTGTATTCTACTTCTATTATTTGTTTCAGCAATTCCTTTCCATCTTACTCTGTTTTCTGTTCTATAATTATCTTAACACATTCCTGCCATACTTTTCCTTTAATTTTCTATTAATCTATTTATACTTAATTCCTTATGACATTTCTACTAAAGCCATGTAATTTCATTCCAACATTTTTCTAACAATCCTTATTTTTACAATATTTCTATAAATAGTCTTTAAACTTTTTCCAATCTTCTTCCACCGACTCTTCACCCTGGTCTCGGATCTTGCCAGTCATTTCCGCTAATTCCCTATAGTCCATCAACTTCGTCTGAACTTTTCGCCAATTTCTTAATGGGAAGAAATAAACTGCTGGAGGAAGCATGGGAGGGGACTGAGGGTCTGATGTCACTTGCGGATGCCACGGTGGGACAGAGGCACTCACCTCTCACCAGTTGGATGGCAGCCTGCTTACCAGCAGGGAAAGAAGAATGGGGGGGAGTAGTCAGTGTGGTGCAGCTTATTTTAATGCTGAAGACTTATCGCGCATTTTCAAAGTGATGGATCAGCAGTTAACGAGAAAAGAAAATGCATCTGGAAATTATCCAAGGGGAGAAAAGAAATCAGTTCAATTTTCATGGGTGCAGGTTGCAGTTTTTCTGCGGCACTTTTGAACTGGTTGAGCGGTGCTTGTGACTGCGCTTTCATTCTACAAATTATTTCACTAGTGGCCTGCATTCCTCAGCTCTCCTGGATGTCCATGGTTCAATTAAAGCCCGTAGGAGGACGTTGTTGTTTAGTCGTTTAGTCATATCCGACTCTTTGTGACCCCCTGGACCAGAGCACGCCAGGCACTCCTGTCTTCCACTGCCTCCCGCAGTTTGGTCAAACTCATGCTGGTAGCTTCGAGAACACTGTCCAGCCATCTCGTCCTCTGTCGTCCCCTTCTCCTTGTGCCCTTCATCTTTCCCAACATCTGGGTCTTTTCCAGGGAGTCTTCTCTTCTCATGAGGTGGCCAAAGTATTGGAGCCTCAGCTTCAGGATCTGTCCTTCCAGTGAGCACTCAGGGCTGATTTCCTTCAGAATGGAGAGGTTTGATCTTCTTGCAGTCCATGGGACTCTCAAGCACCAGAATTCAAAAGCATCATTTCTTTGGCGATCAGCCTTCTTTATGGTCCAGCTCTCACTTCCATACATCACTACTGGGAAAACCATGGCTTGAACTATACGGACCTTTGTTGGCAAGGTGAGAACAGAAATTGTGCTCCGGCGGCGCAACAGCAGCAGGAGGCCCCATTCGCTAAAGTGGTGCTTCAGGTTAAGAATGGACCTCCAGAACGAATTAAGTTCTTAACCCGAGGTACCACTGTATAGATTTGTTTAGATCGGGGTCGGCAAACTTTTCAGCAAACTGACCCTCAAATAAAAATGAACGAATTCCTATGCCCCCAAAATAACCCAGAGATGCATTTTAAATAAAAGGACACATTCTACTCATGTAAAAACACACTGATTCCCAGCCCGTCCATGGGCCAGATTTAGAATGTGATTGGGCCAGATCTGGCCCCCGGGCCTTAGTTTGCCTACCCATGGTTTAGCTCTCTTTTAAAGCCATACAAACCGGTGGCCGTCGCTACCCCTTGAGGGAAGTGAATCCAATAGTTTAACTCAGATAAGAGGAGCAAGCTGGCTGGATCAGGCCAAAGGCCATCTGATCTAGAATCCTGATCTCACAGCGACCCTTCCCAATTCCCCAATGGGAATTCCCCTTGGGGACCCAAGTCAATGTTTGACCTCTCCGCAATATGGAGCCAATCTTGTTTCTAATGTTTTTAGAGGGGAAGGTTCTCGCTGTTTTCTGAAGCACGAACTGCCTTCCTCTCACTCACCCCTGTTACAGGGTCATTCGCCTTGGTCCGTTAATCCTCAAGACTTACTTTGAACCCAAGAGCAAGTTTCTCCACGCAGTCATAAATCACAGCCTGCCATCTTGCTCGAAAACACAGGCCAAAGGTCTCCCCGCTATCATCTTCCTGGGACTCATTTATTACACTGGACTTCAGACATCTAATCAATGTGCAGAGTCTTTATCTTTCCTCTATCCCAGATGGCCAGGAGACTGCAGGTTGAGAACCTTCCAATTGAATGGACTTCCTGGGGATCAGTTGTGTGGCTGAATGTTTCCCCATGTTAAAGAGAGATAGGACCAAAAATAAGTGGAGACCCAGGTTGAAATATACTCAGAGTCGAGAGTAGATTTCATGCTCTTTATTCAGCTCATAGTGGTGAGGAGGAATGGAAGTTCCCCCAGAATGTCTGCTTTATATACATTATTTACACAATGGGCCCCACGTGATTGGCTAATTGTGGGATTCACCTGTAGGCCAATCAGGTTGTGGATTCACTTCCACCTGGAGCTGGATTGGGTGGCTCCTGTGGACCAATCAGACTGCTGCATTCTGGACCCTATTGTTCTAGGACCAATCAGACTGCTGCATTCTGAATCCTATTCAACTCAGTACATAACACAGGTCAAGGGAAATAATACAAAATTACTGTTGAAAATGTACAAAGTACTCTTGGAATAGCATACAAAAGATGAACAAGTTAAATCTGTAATGATACACTGGGTGAGAGATTTGGGGCATAATATTCAAGGCGGGTGGCACTGTGGGGAAGCGGGTGGCGCTGTGGGTTAAACCACTGAGCCTAAGGCTTGCTGATCGAAAGGTCGCGGTTCGAATCCTCCTGCCAACCTAGCAGTTCGAAAGCACGCCAGTGCAAGTAGATAAATAGGTACCACTCTGGCAGGAAGGTAAACGGCATTTCCGTGCGCTGCCCCGATTTTTGGGTTTGCTTGCTGAAGATCCAGGACAAAGCGCCACCTTTCGGAAATTCCCCCAGGATAATATTAGGCAGCCCTAATATTATTATGAGTCACAATGATATCAAAGAATCTTCACTTGTTCTCAAAACACATACTATAATGATAAAAAAAATCCTTCTTGTGGCACCTTAGAGACCAACTAAGTTTGTTATTGGTATGAGCTTTCATGTGTACGCACACTTCTTCAGATACCTTCTTCATGTGCATGCACACGAAAGCTCATACCAAGAACAAACTTAGCTGGTCTCTAAGGTGCTACAGTAAAAGCTATAGTAAAAGCCATGGTTTCCCCAGTAGTGATGTATGGAAGTGAGAGCTGGACCATCAAGAAGGCTGATCGCCAAAGAATGGATGCTTTTGAATTCTGGTGCTGGAGGAGACTCTTAAGAGTCCCATGGACTGCAAGAAGATCAAACCTCTCCATTCTGAAGGAAATCAGCCCTGAGTGCTCACTGGAAGGACAGATCCTGAAGCTGAGGCTTCAATACTTTGGCCACCTCATGAGAAGAGAAGACTCCCTGGAAAAGACCCAGATGTTGGGAAAGATGGAGGGCACAAGGAGAAGGGGACGACAGAGGATGAGATGGTTGGATAGTGTTCTCGAAGCTACCAGCATGAGTTTGACCAAACTGGGGGAGGCAGTGGAAGACAGGAGTGCCTGGTATGCTCTGGTCCAGGGGGTCATGAAGAGGCGGACACGACTAAACGACTAAACAACAACAAGGTGCTGCTGGAAGGAAT
This sequence comes from Podarcis pityusensis, assembly GCF_964106645.2. Classification (NCBI taxonomy): domain Eukaryota; kingdom Metazoa; phylum Chordata; class Lepidosauria; order Squamata; family Lacertidae; genus Podarcis; species Podarcis pityusensis. The sequence goes on along the minus strand of NC_138037.1, from coordinate 5,158,305 downwards.
TTTTTTATTCTGTTTCGACTACGGCAGAGCAACGCGACTACCTACCTGTAACTGTAATGACGGACAGATATCTGAATACTAAACAGTAAGTACGCACTTCTACAACTGTTATATAGCCATAGACTCATGCACCATGTTTTTCATGTTACTAAGCAACTGGGCCCAGATAGTGAAATAAGCCTCTCTCTTTTTGGAAAGAGTCTGAGACCGCCCCCCCTTAGTTTAAGAGGTTGCAGCCAACTCAGCCTACATGCAAATCTGCCACTGCTCCTAGGGAATTGCTACATTAACGAGCAATTACTTGCTGAGTTAATGAGCTCTGATGACAGAGATCAGCATAGCCACTTCCGAACTAGAGAAGAGGTGGGGGTGCGGGCTTCAAACCCACCCACGTGCGGGGGGGTGGTTTGCAGCCTCTGCGCGACTGAGGGAACTCCCGGCCGCGTCATCACCCGGCCAGCCAATCGGCTGGGTGGGTGGGTGTGGCTAGCACTATTTAGCGCTGGCGCGTCAGGGGGATCTCCCTCTTTGGCCGCTTCCAGCTGCTCCGGTTTCCCACCCTCCCGCCCTATAAGGTTTTCGTCTTTGACCTTGCTATGGACCTTGGCTGGTCGCTGTTGAGGGGCCTGGTAGGAATTTTTCCACTTGGCAAATTGGCACCAGCCACTTGGTTTTTGCCTGCCTCGTAGCAAATCATCACAACTTCCTCGGTATTGGCGGTTAGGCATTGGTATTGTTCTGTAGATGGAAGAGGGGAGGAATCGACATCACCTGCCCCGCATATTGAAGGGTAGTCCGATAAAGGATTCCAGGGGGCGTGGCCCTGTCCAAAGCCTAAGGAGGTGAGGGCCTAAGGCATGCCCCCTATCAGTGACCCCGGGGGAGTTCCTAGTTGATGTGCATCAGCAGGACTCCCCCTACTGGTGGTTAACCCTTCCCGGACTGCAAGTGGACGGGCTGAAGCTGGATAGATGGTTAGGACCAATGCCTAAGCCAATACCGCTCATTACCTGTAACCGATAAAGCTGTGGCCATTTTTAGCCCATTAACCTTAATAAGGGTGTCATGTGTCTTTATTTCCACTGGGGGGTTGGGAACTCGCCACGCAATTAATATTAAGAGCGGCAACGTATCTTGGAAAGGACACCAAGGGTCATCTAGTCCAACCCCCTGAAATGCAGGAATCACCGCTGAAGAATCCCTAATATGCAGTCGTCCAACCTCCCTGGAAGGAGATTCCATAACCTCCCGAGGGAGACCTTTCCATCGTCGAACAGTTCTTATTGTCAGAAAGTTCTTCCTGATCTTGAGTCGAGATCTCCTTTCTTATAATTTGAAGCCATTGATGGAAGGGATGCTTTTAGAAGAAGTTTAGGGAAGTTTTTAATGTTTAATACTGTATCATGTTTTCAATATTGGGTTGGCAGCCGCCCAAAGTGGCTGGGGAAACCCAGCTAGATGGGCAGGGTATAAATTAAAAAATATTATTATTATTATTATTATTATTATTATTATTATTATTAAAGTGGACGCTCGGGTTGTGAACCTGATCCATGTGGGAAGCACGTTCGCAACCCGCCGTGCCGCGTCTGTGCACACACGGGTTGTGATTCGGCACTTCTGCGCATGCGCAAAGTGCGATTTAGCGCTTCTGCGCATGCGCCACCACCGGAAGTAACCTGTTCCGGTACTTCCGGGTTTCGGCACGTCTGTAACCTCAAAAAACGCAATCTGAAGTGTCTGTAACCCGAGGTATGACTGTATTATTATGCCTAATTCAGGGGCAATTCATTACTGTTCCCCAGCAGTGAAGCAGTACAATGGCCAGAACCAGCAAACAGGAAGCTTTTAACTAACACTGCAAAGGAGACAGGCAATGCAATTCTGTACATGTTAACTCAAAAATAAGCCCTGCTAGGTCGATGGGACTTGCTTCCAGGCTGCACACACCCCACACCTTTAAGCAAATTCCTCGTCACCACCAAGAATCCTATATTTGTTTAAAATGCTGGAAATTGTAACAACAATAATACAGTGGTACCTCGGGTTACATACGCTTCAGGTTGCAGACTCCGCTAACCCAGAAAAAGTGCTTCAGGTTAAGAACTTTGCTTCAGGATGAGAACAGAAATCGTGCTCCGGTGGCGTGGCAGCAGCAGGAGGCCCCATTAGCTAAAGTGGTCTTCAGGTTAAGAATACTTTCAGGTTAAGAATGGACCTCTGGAACGAATTAAGTACTTAACCCGAGCTACCACTGTAATTTATTATTTATACCCTTCCCCTCCCATCTGGCTGGGTTTCCCCAGCCACTCTGTAGCTCTGTGGAGGGTAAACTACAGATCCCATTATCTTTTTTTTGGGGGGGGGGGTGAGTGCACTTTAAAAGTCAAGTGTGTACTCAGCCACAGGTGTGTCGAGGATTGCAACCTTCCTTGTGTAGCTAGATTTTGTGCAATAGGCACAAGTCAAAGAAAGCCCAGGTCACTGTTGAATAGCTCTTACTGTCAGAAAGTTCGTTAAGCTGTTGCTATTCTGTGGTGCTTTCAGGGAGACCTCTTAACTATTTCCCTTCCCAAAGGCTAGGACACATGCTTTTCTTTGCATTTGGCTATCTCCTCTTCCAGATTTCTAACCGCTTTTGCTGCTGCCCCCTGAGCATCCCTGAGTCCGTCGATGTCGTTCTTCGAATCACCAAATCCCAAATGCAAACTTGTTCACTCAGCTGTCGCCTAACCAGTGCTGAGGACAGCAAGATTTTAATTTCCTTTTACAAGTTGGGCCTTTGGTTAACTGCAGGGGTCAGCAAACTTTTTCAGCAGGGGGCCGGTCCACTGTCCCTCAGACCTTGTGGGGGGCCGTTCTATATTTTGGAAAAAAATAATGAACGAATTCCTATGCCCCACAAATAACCCAGAGATGCATTTTAAATAAAAGCACACATTCTACTCATGTAAAAACACCAGGCAGGCCCCACAAATAACCCAGATATGCATTTTAAATAAAAGGACACATTCTACTCATGTAAAAACACGCTGATTCCAGGACCATCTGTGGGCTGGATTTAGAAGGCAGTTGGGCCGGATCCGGCCCCTGGGCCTTAGTTTGCCTAAAGGTAAAGGTAAAGGGACCCCAGACCATTTGGTCCAGTCGTGACCGACTCTGGGGTTGCGGTGCTTATCTCGCTCTATAGGCCGAGGGAGCCGGCGTTTGTCCACAGACAGCTTCCAGGTCATGTGGCCAGCATGACTAAGCTGCTTCTGGCGAACCAGAGCAGCACACAGAAATGCTGTTTACCTTCCCGCCGGAGCGGTACCTATTTATCTACTTGCACTTTGACATGCTTTCGAACTGCTAGGTTGGCAGGAGCAGGGACTGAGCAACGGGAGCTCACCCCGTCGCGGGGATTCGAACCGCCAACCTTCTGATCGGCAAGTCCTAGGTTCTGTGGTTTAACCCACAGCGCCACCCGCGTCCCTGTTTGCCTACCCATGTTTGCCTACCCATGGGTTAACGCAACCGAATATCATAATCTATTGTTCTTCTTCCCTCTTTAAAGGAGATGGGTATCTTTCTCCCCCTTTCATTACACATTCCTTCAGAGATAATAACAATAACATGATCACTGCCAGAGGGAGGTTTTGCATTCTGCTGGTGTCCATGCAACGGAGGCTCGCGAAGACAGCATAGTAGCCACTTGAGACTCGCAGAATGTCGGGTTTATGAGCACGGACGTTCCATTTTAATCTTCTAATCTGTTTTGGAGTGATGTACAGTGGTGCCTCGCAAGACGAAATTAATCCGTTCCGCGAGTCTCTTCGTCTTGCGGTTTTTTCATCTTGCGAAGCACGGCTATTAGCGGCTTAGCGGCTTAGCGGCTATTAGCAGCTTAGTGGCTTAGCGGCTATTAACGGCTTAGCGGCTATTAACGGCTTAGCGGCTTTAAGAAAAAGGAAACAAACTCGCAAGAACTCGCAAGACGTTTCGTCTTGCAAAGCAAGCCCATAGGGAAATTCGTCTTGCGGAACAACTCAAAAAACGCAAAACCCTTTCGTCTAGCGAGTTTTTCGTCTTGCGAGGCATTCGTCTTGCGGGGCACCACTGTAAACGGTGAATAATTACCATACTCCTACAACAGCAGCGAGAAACATCAGAAGATGTAGTCGTCCTTGCACACTGCCGCAGCAACTTGTGTTGAATTTCTAGTGTGGGTTCCTGCCTCATATCCTCCAACATTTCACAGGTGAAAACAGGAACTTCCCAGTGTGCTCAGCCAGTGTGGTGTAGTGGTTAAGAGCGGTAGTCTCGTAATCTGGTGAACCGGGTTCGATTCCCCGCTCCTCCACATGCAGCTGCTGGGTGACCTTCGGCTAGTCACACTTCTCTGAAGTATCTCAGCCCCACTCACCTCACAGAGTGTTTGTTGTGGGGGAGATTGTGAGCCGCTTTGAGACTCCTTAAAGGGAGTGAAAGGCGGGATATCAAATCCAAACTCTTCTTCTTCTTCTTCTTCTTGGCCTCTCCATCTACAACGAGGACATGAAGGCAGTAGCCTATCCCGGTTACGCTGGACAAAGTACTCGGATGTCATTGGATCTCAGATTTCACGGACATCCAGTGGAGCTGAACTTTGGAAGGTAAAGGGACCCCTGACCATTAGGTCCAGTCATGGCCGACTCTGGGGTTGCGGCGCTCATCTCGCTTTATTGGCCGAGGAAGCCGGTGTACAGCTTCCGGGTCATGTGGCCAGCATGACTAAGCCGCTTCTGGCGAACCACAGCAGCGCACGGAAATGCCATTTCCCTTCCCGCCAGAGTGGTACCTATTTATATACTTGCACTTTGATGTGCTTTCGAACTGCTAGGTTGGCAGGAGCAGGGACCGAGCAACGGGAGCTCACCCCGTCACGGGGATTCGAACCGCCGACCTTCTGATTGGCAAGTCCTAGGCTCTGTGGTTTAACCCACAGCGCCACCCGTGTCCTGAACTTTGGAAGATTTGGGACAAATATAAGAAAATGCTTCTTCATGCAGTGTATAGTTAAACTACAGAACGCCCTCCCACAAGAGGCAGCGAAGGCGACCAAGCGAAATGGCTTAAAAAGTGTAGAAGCCAAGCCTTATGAGGAACAGTTGAAGGAGCTGGGTATGTTGAACCTGAAAAAGAGCAGACTGAACTGAGATATAATAGCCATCTTCAAATATCTCAAGGGCTGTGCCATGGAAGATGAAGCAAGCTTGTTTTCTTCTGCTCTGGAGGGTAGAACTCGAACCCATGGCTTCTGGTTATAAGATTCTGCCTAAGCATTAGGAAGAACTTTCTGACGGAGCTGTTCAACAGGGGAACGGTCTCCCTCAGGAGATTGTAGACCAGGCATAGGCAAACTCCAGCCCTCCAGATGTTTGGGACTGCAATTCCCATCATCCCTAGCTAACAGGACCAGTAGTCAGGGGTGATGGGAATTGTAGTCCCAAACATCTGGAGGGCTAGAGTTTGCCTATGCCTGTTGTAGACTCTTCTTCTTTGGAGGATTTTAAGCAGAGGTTGGCTGGCCATCTGTCATGGATGCTTTAGCTGAGATTCCTACCTTGTGGGGAGTTGGACTAGATAGGGTCCCTTCCAACTGCTTGAAATCTGGAGAGCTACAACACCAGTGCAGTTAGGGAAAATGTACAAAACTAGTTCAAATATATGTTGGAAGTGTAAGGAAAAGGAGGGGATACTTTATCATATGTGGTGGGGATTGTAACGTAATTTTAAAAAATTGGGAAATGATGTACAACGAATTGAAGAAAACGTTCCATTTAACATTTGTTAAAAAACCCGAGGCATTTTTGTTGGGGATTGTAGGGAAAGACCTGCCCAAAAAGTTGAAAAACATATTCATGTATGCGACAACGGCTGCGAGAGTTCTGGTAGCACAAGGATGGAAGACTGAAGAAACCCCAACTAAAGAATCATGGCAAGAAAAATTGATGGACTATGCAGAACTGGCAAAACTGACATATAAGCTATGGGACAAGGATAACTGTGACTTTAAGGATGAATGGGAACCCTTTACAAAGTATCTGAAGACACAACAAAGCGAACTGGACTCCTTGGCAGGTTTTGAATAAACATTCACAAACTTTTTATTGATAATAATCAGCTAAATAGTTTGAGGATCTATACAACTGTGTAAGATGCAGAAAACAGCATTCTTAGAGAAACCAAAGACTGGAACTGAGGGAAGTCGGGGGGTGGGGGTGGGGGGGGTTGTCTGGGAGGGAGGGAGGAAAAATGGGGGGGGACAAGGATGATATGTTTTTGGATAATATGTCTTGTTATAATTTTGAATAAAAAAATAAAAAAGAAAAGAAAACATAATAAAACATTAAGCATTTTAAAAAAAAAGAAATCTGGAAAAATCTTAGTTAGCTCCTCTGGTCCAGATCTCACCCTTCTCCCTACTTCAAAAAAAAACCGGTCTCCATCTACCAGAGCCTTTCCCTATCCCCTTCCATCTAGAGATATCACTTTCTGATCGGCTGCCCAAATCTTTCTTTGTGATAACTTTTCACCCAATACCTTGCCTTGGTGTTCCACCCCAATCAGCAAATCTGGTCACCGCGTCCTGACCCTAGATTCCTCATTTAGACATTTGGCACACAATCCTTCTCCAAAACCCTCGTGTTCTATTTAAAACTCTTGCCCAACTTGTGCCTTGCTTTACTTCTGCTTATCTTTTAAGTTCCCATCTGCATTGAGCTAAGCTAGGCAGTTAAGTCTCATGATTCCATAGCCACATCATGAGAAAAATATATCTTCCTATATACAGAAAAACGGAAGGCTGTCGTCACGCAGCTTCTTGGGGACTATTTGTAATACTGCAAATCACCATCCTGAAGGATCTGTGAGGATACCGGGGGCTGGGTAAGGCATAAAGGTAGGGGTTAGTGGGATTAGTGAGTGACAGAAGAAGAAGAAGAAGAAGAAGAAGAAGAAGAAGAAGAAGAAGAAGAAGAAGAATTTATTATTTATACCCCGCCCATCTGGGCAGCTTCCAACCAAATTTTGAAAACATGATACAGCATTAAACATTAAAAACTTCCCTAAACCGGGCTGCCTTCAGAGGTCTTCTAAAAGTCAGATAGTTGTTTTATCTCCTTGACACCTGATGGGAGGGCATTCCACATGGTGGGCACCACCACCAAGAAGGCCCTCTGCCTGGTTCCCTGTAACCTCACTTCTCACAGCGAAGAAACTGCCAGAAGCTTCTCGGTGTCCGGGCTGGATGATGGAGGTGGAGATGCTAAAGGGTCAAGGCTGTTTTTAAAGCTTAATAATAATAATAATAATAATAATAATAATAATAATTTATTTCTACCTCACCCATCTGGCTGGGTTTCCCCAGCCACTCTGGGCAGCTTCCAATAGAAGAATAAAAACACATTAAAACATCAGTCATTCAAAACCTCCCTAAACAGGGCTGCCTTCAGATGTCTTCTAAATACAGTGGTACCTCGGGTTAAGAACTTAATTCGTACTGAAGGTCCGTTCTTAACCTGAAACTGTTCTTAACCTGAGGTACCACTTTAGCTAATGGGGCCTCCCACTGCTGCCGCTGCACGATTTCTCTTCTCATCCTGAAGCAGAGTTCTTAACCCGAGGTACTATTTCTGGGTTCGCAGAGTCTGTAACCTGAAGCGTCTGTAACCTGAAGCATCTGTAACCTGAGGTACCACTGTAGTTATTTATTTCTTTGACATCTGCTGGGAGGGCGTTCCACAGGGCGGGCGCCACCACCGAGAAGGCCCTCTGCCTGGTTCCCTGCAACCTCACTTCTCACAGGGAGGGAACCTTGGCGCTGGACCTCAGTGTCCGGGCTGAACGATGGGGGTGGAGACGCTCATTTAAAGGTCAGCACACGATAAAACCAGCTCTTGGCATATCGTGTGACTCACCTGGCAGTGTGATTTGGCTCCTGTCCAATGCAGCCACTAAAACAGGGCTGGATAAGCTTTTGCTGCAGCTTCCTTTCCAGCCAGTGTGACTTGAGACGCGCTTTCGAAAGGTCTTATCGCAACTGAACTGTGAACCCCCTTCCCCGCTCCCTGGAATCTTATTCGTGGCCAACTGATAACACCTGAAGCTGGCATGGTTTGCCCACCTCTCTTGGCCTCTGCCAACCCAGTGGAAAGAAGGCAGAGGAGACAGAGATAAGGCTTTGCGAAGCTGGCTGGCGACGATACCTGCACCTGCAATTGAAAGGTATAATGATTTCACTTGCCGTGTTGCTTCAGACGCAGCAGGAGGCTTTCCTGCAGAGGGAGATAAGACAAAATGACACACACACCCCACCCAATTCTTAAGAAAAGAAAAGCACAGTTGGAGAAGTGGAAATTGGCTCAGCGGAGGCAATCGAGTCTGTTAGTTCCAACTCAGGTAGCATGAAAGCCCATCCACGATACGGTACCCCGGAAACTGACTAAGCGCTTCTTTGAAGTGGGCAACGCACAATTAATATTTACCCCTGCCAACGGCCGCTGGTGCTCTAATCATTGATTTCTTTTACTTTACAAGGGGTTGCAAGGTATAGGAGGCATATGGTTCGGAGAAGCTGAAACGATGGAAGGGTCGTAGAACTCGGAGCTCTTTGGCCTAGAAAGGAAGGTGCTGAAATAAAAAAAATTAAAGTCAGATAGATAGATAGATAGATAGATAGATAGATAGATAGATAGATAATTTATTATGGTCAGAGACCAACTTATAAAACACACTTGGGGGTACAACCCCAGAAAGGAAACAAACAATTAAAACAATGTACAACAATAAATTTAAAATTTATAATTGCGATAAGCATATAGGCACTTAAAATTTTAAGATAAGCTACAACATAAGTATGACCCAGAGTCACCCATGGAACCGAGTTTGGGGGTTTTCTTCATGAACTAGTTTGAGTTGGGGGATGGTTTTTGCCTACCGATCTGTACACAGAATCTGGCGACCATCCGGGTCGTCTTATGATCTTTGCCTAACAGGAAAAGGTCAAATTTTTGCTTTTCCGGGAGGTCTGTGAGCCTCACCAGCAGGGGATCAATGGTCTGACTACGTGCCTCTTCATAAAAGGGACATCTAAAGAACAAGTGCTCTGGGCTTCCTATCTCCCTCAATGAATGGGCGCAAAGTCTCTGAGCATATGGGACTTTTTTAAAGGCTCCTTCCAGGACCGGCAAAGGCAGAGCTGAGCTTCTGGCGAGTGTAAAGTCCCTTCTAGCATTTTTGGATACGAGCCAGAAGATATATGCTGCTGGTGCTGCTATATATCTCTTGATTTCTCCAATTTTATAGTCGGGGCACCTTGAGCAGTCCTGTTGTCTCTCGGTGTCTATGATTCTTTGCCTGACCGTAGCTTTTGCCTGGCCCAATCCCAGACTTAGAAGGGCTTGAGGGGCAAAACCCAGTTTCTGAAGGGTGTTCAGGACTGCTGCCAGCCAGAGTCTTATATATATCTATAATAAATGTTCATAAATGTACAAACCAAGCACGTACATAGATATGTGGACCACATGTCTGGAGCAGCACAGGAAGACCGCCCTGAAACCATTTTGACTCCCAAACTGACTAAATGTTTTCTCTGCAAGGAGGGAGGGCAGGAATTGGGAAATCACCATCTCAAAGGAATGGCCGGACTACCAGGAAAGGCAAACAGATAAGGCATTATCAGATAACCTGGCAGACAGGAAGAACAACAACATTCAAATTTCTGTTGTAGACCGCTTTTTCTGTGGTGTGGGGTATGATGTCTGTGAGGCGTGGTCTTGGGCTACACCCCTTCTGTGATGGATGGATGATGGATGGAGGGGTGGTCTGGAGCTCCAGGGCAGGGAATTAAAAATGTCTATATAAGGGCAGGTACATCTTTGTTCTGGGTCCTCCTCCTTTCCTGCGTGTGAGGGGAGCACCCTGTTGCAGCAGCTCAATAAAGATCAGGCTTACAAGCTGCTTTGCTTCTCAAAATTCTCTGGTTGGCCTCTGTTATTTTCTCCGACCGATGGAGAACCCACAAAAGACTCTATAAGGGCTCTTGTGTCCCCCATAAGGGAAGAAGGGCAGATTTTGTTTATTACAGTGCGCTGACATTATATACCTGGCATTTTGCAGAGTGGCCTATGGGAAAAGAGGGTTCCTGCCCCCAAAAGCCCTACATTCACATTCTAATTCTGTGATGCTGTGGGGGTTCTCAAGTGTACATGAGATAGGTCCCTAAATGTCATGTCTCAGCCAGTGGAGTCAAAGAACCATAGAATTGAGAGCTGGAGGGCACCCCAGGGGCCATCTAGTCTGACCCCCCCGCAATGCCAGAAGCAGAGCTAAAGAATCCCTAACAGATGGCCAGCCAGCCTCTGCTTGAAAACCTCCACTGAAGGAGAGTCCGCCATCTTTTGAGCTAGTTTGTTCCACATCTGAACAGCTCTTATCATCAGAAAGTTCTTCTAAATGTTTAGTTGGAACCTCATTTCTTGTCACTTGAAGCCATGGGTTCGAGTCCTATTTTCCAGAGCAGCAGAAAACAAGCTTGCTCCATCTTCCGTGGGACAGCCCTTCAGATATGTGAAGATGGCTAAACATAACCAACTCCCTCCTAAGGCTTTCGTTTCCAAGCCCTTTGTCATCTTTTTCACCCTTCTCTGCACATTTTCACCAGCCTCCCTGGGGAGAGTATTCCACAGACGGGGAGCCACTGCAGAGAAGGCCCCGCTCTCGTGTTGCCACTCTCCAGACCTCTCGTGGAGGAGGTACATGAAGAAGGGCCTCAGAAGATTATTGCAGGTCTGGGTCGGTGCATACATGGAGAGGCAATCCTTGAGGTATTGTGGTCCTGAGCTGTTTAAGGCTTTATAGGTCAAAACCAGCACTTTGAATCGGGCCCAGAGTTATCTGCCAGCGCAGTCAGGCCAGGATCGGCGTAATATGTTCAAACTATCTTGCCCCGATGAGCAATCCGGTTGCCAAATTCTGCGCCAGCTGAAGTTCCTGAACCGTCTGCAGAGGCAGCCCCACGTTTAACACCTTGCAAAACAGGCCCCACGGCAAAGGGGGCAGCCTAAACGCCAGATGAAACCTGATCCATCTTGAGAAGTGCCTGCCTACAGGTGAGGATTCCTCTGCAGTAAATGAGGCTGAGGGTATGTTTTATATGTGGTGGACTTGTAAAAGGGTAAAAGAATACAGTGGTACCTTGGGTTACATACGCTTCAGGTTACATACGCTTCAGGTTACATACACTTCAGGTTGCAGACTCTGCTAACCCAGAAATAGTGCTTCAGGTTAAGAACTTTGCTTCACTTTGCACGCTTCTTCAGATAACTTTAAAGAAATAATCTTTAAAAGTAGGAAAACAGGAAATGTTGTTTCCAGTAGCACCTTAGAGACCAACTAAGTTTGTTCTTGTTATAAGCTTTTGTGTGCATGCACACTTAGTATCTGAAGAAGTGTGCGTACACATGAAAGCTCATTCCAAGAACAAACTTAGTTGGTCTCTAAGGTGCTACTGGAAGGGGGAAAAATTGTTTTGATTTGACTATGGCAGACCAACACGGCTTTTGTTGTCATTTAGTCACGTCCGACTCTTTGTGACCCCCTGGACCAGAGCACGCCAGGCACTCCTGTCTTCCACTGCCTCCCGCAGTTTCGTCAAACTCATGCTGGTAGCTTCGAGAACACTGTCCCACCATCTCGTCCTCTGTCGTCCCCTTCTCCTTGTGCCCTCCATCTTCCCCAACATCAGGGTCTTTTCCAGGGAGTCTTCTCTTCTCATGAGGTGGCCCAAGTCTTGGAGCCTCAGCTTCACGATCTGTCCTTCCAGTGAGCACTCAGGGCTGGTTTCCTTCAGAATGGAGAGGTTTGATTTTCTTGCAGTCCATGGGACTCTCAAGAGTCTCCTCCAGCACCAGAATTCAAAAGCATCAATTTTTCTACCTACCTGTAACTAGGAAATGTTGTGTTTGACTGCTTCAGTGATGATACACCCCACAGGAGGAACCCTCTAGGAGGATGACAGGAAATGGCCAACAGCCTAGCTCTCTAGTTGGCCAGGTGGGGCTCACTAGCTCTGGGAGAAGGGGGCTCAGGACAGGTGAGGGTGCCAGACCCATCCAGCCCAGTTGCTGCAAGCAACATGCAAAGCACAAAAGGGAAACAGAGCTGAGGTGCTGTGTCTGCTCAACTGCCCATGTTGAGGGACCTTGGCTGAGATGCTCCTAGATCTCAGCTTTGGGCTGACTCTGGACTGTATCCTGACTGCTGGACTTTGGACATGGCCACTTGGCTTGAGTCTGGCCTGTGTCTCTCGAACCTTGGACCTCGGGCTTTGGATTTTGGACAGGGCATACCAACTTGCTGCCAGGTAGGCCAGATGTTCGGGACATTGGCTCAACTCTGTGCTCTTCCTGCTCTTGGAGTGCCTGCCTTTATCAAGCCTGGACATGGACTTGTCTGGATCTTGCCTCTTGCCTGACCCTTTGCCGTAGACTCCCTTTGCTTGGACTTGGACCTCAGATCAGCCCAGGATCTTCCTTTGGTTGCTGGCCCGTTGATGATGCTGATGCGGCCAAGTCCTCCGTTTACTCATGAGTCCAGTGAGGACACTGGCCTGGAAATGGCATCCGTCCAAGGGGAGAGATTCATCCTCATTTGGGATGGGCAGGCTGCCATTTCTGCTGTACTTTAGACTTCCCTCGGTGTCTGCTCTGTATCTCTTATGCAGAGAAGCATGGTGAGAGGTGAGTAATTTGGCTCAACACAGGTTGGTTAGGAATATAGAAAACTGCCTTACACTAGGGCTGTCATACGCCCTGTCATGGTCCGGTTTACGGGTGGTCGAAGTCCCGGCTGAGGACGTCAGGACCGGGGGCAAGACGGCGAGGTGGGAGCAGGAATGGGAGTCCGGAAGCCAGGAGTCAGGAGTCAGGAGGCCAAGGGTCCAAGGATCAGGAAGCAAGGAGTCAAGAAGCCCAAGGCAGGAAGCGTGTTGCTGTGGCAAAGAGCCAAAGGGAAATGCTAACCTTATATCCCTTCTGGCTCTTGCCACCAGGTGCTGTGAGTTACCAATTGGCCTCACCTGTGCGGCTGCACCTTGCCTCTCCAGAACAAACTTAGGAAGGCCCTAGTCCTGCGAAGCCCTACTGGTCACAGGGCCTGGCTCCTGCATGCACTCCTGACATGCCCAGATTGTCCCAGACTTTACCGGGATCTCAAAGGCAGAATTGACATCCCGGGAGGGATTTCCGAAATGTTGTGCTTTGTTGAAAAATACATTTTTTGCCTCTGTTAATCTAGCCACTTCAATATACTCTAACAGTTTGTCTTGCCATTCCTTTTTTGTTGGCACAATTTCTTTTTTCCAGTTTTTAGCAATTAGGATCCTTGCCGCTACGTCTAATATTTGTCGGGGGGGGGCGTGTCACCAGCTGTTCCTCCTTTCAAGGAGCAGTGCCTTGTTTCCGAAGCTGATTTATTTGTGACAAGTGTCATCAACTGCACAGGGCAACTTAGATTTACTACTGTACACAGATGGTGTCTTCTGACAAAGAACGGTGAGGATTCTGACAGCCGCAAGACAGTTTCTTACCATTTGACAATATGTTCCTTTATTTGGAGCTTCTTTGGTGACAGCCCAGTTATGAACCCCACGTGCCTTCCATCTAAGGGCCCCCCCAAAAAATAAAAAATACAGTATTAATCAGGTATTTTTGCATGTCTACAGGCATGTTCTTAAGCGCAAATAATCAGCAGTGCTAAATTTTGAAGTGCAGGAGGCTCCAAATGGGATCTGGAAGGCCACAGTGTCAGAGAAAGAGCTGGCCAGGAAATCACACAGTTGAAAGTTGGAGTTAGCTTTTAATTAGCAAAAACACAATCTCCACAGACTTGGCCTAACAGTCAGGCCTAACGAGCAGAGCAATTCCTTCCTGGTGGGTCTTCCTCATGAAATCAGTTGCTGAGACTGAACGTCCTCACCTCCCCGCAACCGCCAAAGTCGCCTCTTCTCTAGGGTTTTATTCCAAGCAATCGGAGACTGCGCCTGCTTGCAACCAATCTCTTCTCTGCCCTTTTCATGCCTCTCCTGGTTCTGGGAGACCGAGAGAAGGAGAGCTTGTTGCAGCAGGAGGAGGAGGAGACACCCGTGACTTTTCACCAGCCTGACTCATCTCTGCCTCCCTCCTCTCCTTCTGCTTCTGGACTTGTCTCTGCCGCCAACTCTCCCAGCTCACTAAGCCCTGTTACCCCTTCAGCTTCCACCACCTTCTCTTCCCAGTCCTCTCCCTCTTCTCCCTGTGACCACTCATCGTTGTCCCACCACCATTCCTCGGGCTCTGAGCCTTCTTCCCTCAATGACCCTTGGCTCACCTTCTAACTCTACAATAATATGAAATTCCTTCCGGAAAATTTTACATATCACTTGGGAAGACAGGCAAACTAAGGCCAGAGTACTGGAAGAATTATTATTATTATTATTAAATTTTTATTTATACCCCGCTCTTCCTGGTTCAAAAACTGGGCTCAGGGCAGCTAACAACAAATTCAAAACACTTTAAACACTTAATTATAAAAGCAGCATAAAATACAGAATAACAACATGAATAACAATAAAATTCAAAAATCAATTAGATAGCCCCCAGGGCTAGCTGGCTGAATTAGTCCTACTTGGGCCAGCAAGGAGGCCAGGGGAGAATTAGCTGTGGGGTCTCAGAGCGGGTGATCTTCATAAAAGGGGAGGGGTAGGGGAATGAAGAGAAATAAAAAATCAGGCTGAATTCAAATTAAAGGCCAGGCGGAATAGCTCTGTCTTACAGGCCCGATGGAAGGAGGTTAAATCCTGAAGGGCCGTAGTCTCATGGGACAGAGCATTCCACCAGGTTGGAGCCATCACTGAAAAGGCCCTGGCCCTGGTGGAGGATAGTCTGACTTCCTAAGGACCTGGGATCTCTAAACTATGGTTATTCATGGACCTTAAGGTCCTATGCAGGGCATACCAGGAGAGGCGGTCCCATAGATATGAGGGCCCTAAGCCACAAGAAGCAAAGATCACCCACATCAAAGCAATGATTCTTCAACATCAGCTTCATTGGACTGATCATGTTGTTCGGATGCCTGATTATTGTCTTCCAAAGCAACTACAGTACTCTACTCACAACTTAAGAATGGAAAGTGTAATGTTGGTGGTCAACAAAAGAGGTTTAAAGACTGTCAAAGGGAAACCTAAAAAAAGGTAGTGTAAGGTAAAAAGGTAAAGGACCCCTGGACAGTTAAGTCCAGTCAAAGGCGGCTATGGGGTTGTGGCGCTCATATCGCTTTCAGGCCGAGGGAGCTGGCGTTTGTCCGCAGACAGCTTTCCGGATATTGTGGCCAGCAGGACTAAACTGCTTCTGGCACAACGGGACACTGTAGCGGTAACCAGAGCACACAGAAATGCTGTTTACTTTCCCACCACAGTGGTACCTAATTATCTACTTGCACTGGCGTGCTTTTGAACTGCTAGGTTGGCAGGAACTGGGACAGAGCAATGGGAGCTCATCCTGTCGCGGGGATTCGAACCGCCGGCCTTCTGATCAGCAAGCCCAAGAGGCTCAGTGGTTTACACCACAGCGCCACCCATGCCTCTTCATAGTATAAACACCGGCAATTGGGAAACACTAGCCGGAAAGCACTCCAGTTGGAGAACAGCCTTTACCAAAGGTGTCATGGGCTTTGAAGACACTCGAACTCAGGACGCAAGGGAGAAATGTTCTAAGAGGAAGGCACGCTTGGCAAATCCACACCGTGATCAGCTCCCACCCAGAATCCTTTGTCCCCACTGTGGAAGGATGTGTGGATCCAGAACTGGCTTCTACAGTTACCACTTAACACACTGTTAAGGCCACATTCATAGAAGGTAATCTTACTCGGCTATGGTAAAGGTAAAGGGACCCCTGACTATTAGGTCCAGTCATGGCCGACTCTGGGGTTGCGGCGCTCATCTCACTTTACTGGCCGAGGGAGCCGGCATACAGCTTCCGGGTCATGTGGCCAGCATGACTAAGCCGCTTCTGGCGAACCAGAGCAGCGCACGGAAACGCCGTTTACCTTCCCACCAGAGCGGTACCTATTTATCTACTTGCACTTTGATGTGCTTTCGAACTGTTAGGTGGGCAGGAGCAGGGACCGAGCAACGGGAGCTCACCCCGTCATGGGGATTCAAACCACCGACCTTCTGATCAGCAAGTCCTAGGCTCTGTGGTTTAACCCACAGCACCACCCGCGTTCCCTGACTCGGCTACGCGTGATCGCCAAAGAAGAAGAAGTCTCCCAAAATCTCTAACATACATCAGCAGCCTCTGCTCCAGGGCTTCATCAGCTGACTGATTTGGGGAGACGCAAAAGGGCACATTCGCGTTCCTGATCTCTAACAGGTTGCAGCAGTCCCTGTTGCCAAAGTCCGAAGACCCAGACAACGCCCGAAACATGTCATCAAAATCAAATCTGCCGGCCGCCTCGGAAAGCTTTCCTCCCCGTGGTTTGCATTTTAGAGCCTTTTCCTCCAACTTGGAAGTGGAAGACGGAGGCAGAAGCTCAACATATGTGAGGCCCCATCATCCTGGAGGTCTCTTGTCTCCAAGAAGGGAGACAGTGCAGAAGAAAACTATTCCCAGAGCCACAGGTCCACCGCAGAGCATCTCTGCCTGTTTCCCGCCCTTCCCTCGGCCTCCACCCAACGCCTCCCTCCTTGGGGCCTTCTGCCGCTTCAGGTTCCTTGCCATTAACTGTCTAAAAATATACGAGTAAACACGTCCCAGATGCAGCGAAGGCCCCAGTGAGAGTGCGCGGCTCGTTTGCTACTGGAAAAAGAAAAATTTTCAAAACGCTATTTACCATAAAGGACTGATTGCTTTCAGCAGGATATGGGGATACGGTTCTATTTTTTTTTTTACTTCTTTCCCCTTTTAAAATAGCTCTCTCGTGCCTGCTGTGCCCCCAAGCCTGCAAGTTGTACAGTTGGAGGGTCTAGAAATCAATGTGTATATATGGGGCTATTGGGCTTTGGCGCCGAGATGAACGAAGCGGGGGTTGGTCTGGATGACCCTCAGGGTCCCTCCCAACTATGTAAACAGGGGGATGTAGACCTCTTTGACTTTGCTTCAGTTTGGAGGCCGTTTGTGATTTATATGCCCGAATTATCTCATGGTTGGCCCATTCCCACTAAATGTGAGTTTATTTGGCAACATTCGCAAATATTTATTCTTATTTTATTTGATTTACCGTATTTTTTGCTCTATAAGACTCACTTTTTCCCTCCTAAAAAGTAAGGGGGAATGTGTGTGCATCTTATGGAGCGAATGCAGGCTGTGCAGCTATCCCAGAAGCCAGAACAGCAAGAGGGATTGCTGCTTTCACTGCGCAGCGATCCCTCTTGCTGTTCTGGCTTCTGAGATTCAGAATATTTTTTTTCTTGTTTTCCTCCTCCAAAAACGAGGTGCGTCTTGTGGTCTGGTGCGTCTTATAGAGCGAAAAATACGGTATATGCCGCCCTTTATCCAAGGATCCCAGGGTGGTGTACAACATGAAGAACGTAATTTACGCAACATAGTAACACACAACATAATAATAAAATAATAATAATAAATAACAAGTCCCTCCCCTACACATTTAACAGGCCATAGATTGTTTAATGGCTGGGTAAAGAAGGATTTTGCCTAGTGCCTAAAGACATGTAATGATGGGACCAGGCGAGTCTCTCTGCAGAGAGTATTGCACAAATGAGGAGCCACCACAGAAAAGGCCCTCACCCCTAAAAGGACCTGGGGAGCCCCATTCTGAACCATCCGGTTGGCGTCGGTGGGAAACAGGACACGGGATTCTTCAGCCTGATCCTGCAACGCTCTTCTTGATGTTCATATGTCCATTATGCTGTCCGGCCTGTTGTTGTGCACCACCCCTTGTCCGTTACACACACACAAACACACACACACTGATAGCAAAACCTAATCTGCTGTCCCACTTGGTGGAGGATGGCTAGTTCTGTGCCTGAAGCCTTGGCATCAATGGGCCTACTCGAGAGCAAGTGGTTTGGAAGGCTGGGACACAGATCTATATCCCAGGTCTCTTATCTGAAGGAGCATTGGGTTCTTAAGTACATATTTATTTAGGTTGACCCATCCTGAAATAGACATGTTTGTGGTCGTTCAGGCCAAGCCAACACCCCCTCCGTCCGATGAATTCAGGACTCTGCAAAAAAAATGTTGGTTTATAAATACCCTGCTATCGATTTCAAAGCAAGCTAGCTTTAAAGGAAAAGAGGAGGAAAATTCCCACACATATAGATGTAGATCCCACTTTCCTTTGCATTCTGGTTGAGAGTTTTTATGCCTTGAATGAATGAATCGATTTATTTTGGTCACTGACCAGAGTGCCTTTTATGCCTCAAATATACATATATCCCCATTCTCACCCAAAGTGCAATGTCTATCAGAACTCTTCAAATGTTCCAAAGGATGGCGAGGCTAGAGGGACCAGCTTCTTTGGCGGTTTCCATCCAGCCCCCCCAAAATTTCCAACCTGTTTTGCAACACAAACAAATCTCAGGTTGTTTTATATTTATTAATTTTATACCCTGCCTTTCTCCCACTAGGCAGCTTGAACAAATTAAAACAAGACGTCTGAGCTCACCAGCCGCTACGGACTCAGTGCCCTTGCACACCCACCCCGATGTTTATTAAATGTAGAGTTCTGTGTGCCTATAATTCATGTACAAGCTTCCGGCCATTGCAGAGCTGAGAAACAATAACCGAATCATAGAATTTGGACAAGAGTCATCTAGTCCAACCCCCTGAGATTAGGAGTCTCATTCTAATCCATTTTTATTGTGTTCTGGAGCAAGGTTCCATGTGATTAGGGATAATTATTGGCTTCTACCATATGTGGTGGACGCAGGTGGCACTGTGAGTTAAACCACAGAGCCTAGGATTTGCCAATCAGAAGGTTGGCAGTTTGAAGCCCCGTGATGGGGTGAGCTCCCTTTGTTCGGTCCCTGCTCCTGCCAACCTAGCAGTTCGAAAGCACGTCAAAGTGCAAGTAGATAAATAGGTACCACTCAGGTGGGAAGGTAAACGGTGTTTCCGTGCGCTGCTCTGGTTCACCAGAAGAGGCTTAGTCATGGTGGCCACATGACCCGGAAGCTGTACGCCGGCTCCCTCGGCCAATAAAGCGAGATGAGCGCCACAACCCCAGAGTCGGCCACGACTGGACCTAATAGTCAGGGGTCCCTTTACCTTTACCACATGTGGTGGACGTGCAAGATAACTAAAGCATTCTGGGAAATGATATACAATGAGCTGAAAAAAAAAGTTTAAAATAACATTTGTGAAAAAAACAGAGGCTTTTTGGTTACAGAGATTCCAAGGGAACAGAAATGACTTTTCATGTATGTGACGACAGCAGCGAGGACACTACTGGCCCAGAAATGGAAAGAAGACAAAATTTCAGCCAGAGAGGAATGGATGATGAAGATGATGGGTTATGCCGAAATGGCAAAACTGACTGGGAAAACCAGAAAGCACGAAGAGAAGAATTTTAAGAAGGAATGGGGAAAATTAATAATGTACAGTGGTACCTCGGGTTAAGTACTTAATTCGTTCCGGAGGTCCGTACTTAACCTGAAACTGTTCTTAACCTGAAGCACCACTTTAGCTAATGGGGCCTCCCACTGCTGCCGCGCTGCCAGAGCATGATTTCTGTTCTCATCCTGAAGCAAAGTTCTTAATCCGAGGTACTATTTCTGGGTTAGCAGAGTCTCTAACCTGAAGCGTCTGTAACCCGAGGTACCACTGTATTTAAGAGAACACTGCAAACAACTAAAAACTTTGGCAGGATTTGAGTAATGCTTGTAATGCATGAAAAACTATGGACAAATGGATTACTATTTTTTACAAATTAGAGAATATAAGCAGATGAAAAGAACGATTGATAATGGTAACCATGGAAGGGCAGGGGGCAGTCAAGGGATTCAGAGAATCCTAAATGAGGAGGTGAATATGTTTGAATTTAAACTTGTTATGTAAAACTTAATAAAAATATACCATATTTTCCGCTCTATAAGACGCACCAGACCATAAGATGTACCTAGTTTTTGGAGGAGGAAAACAAGAAAAAAATATTCTGAATCCCAGAAGCCAGAATAGCAAGAGGGATTGCTGCGCAGTGGAAGCGGTATTTTTAAAAAGGAATAATTATTGGCAGTACTTTGAATTTCTATGACTTTATGGCATCGCATCACTTATTTTGATGAGTTTGTTGCTGCTGTTTGCTTTATCTGCTATCATGCTTCATATTATAGCATTGCAATATTTGCTGCTGCTTCTTTTTAATGCCACGGCGATGACCGAAAGCTGCTTCGAGCTCCCCATTTGTTGTTGGAAAAAGCAGGAGGGGATACAAATAGTACACCAACTCAACTCACGAGTTCGAAAAGCTGAAAGCATAGAAGAGGAAACGTAACACCAGACAGCAATTAAACTTCAATAGAAATGAAACAATTGTGGAATTGCATCGTTGGGGAGGTTCGATGAGGCCCTAAGCTACTGAAGGTAATAGGGCCCTTTCTATGTCCAGCTGTCCTTTGTCAACAACAAATTGTCACTGTTTTTTGTGTTGAATATATGCTATATGGATATTTATGGACCTAACGGGTATCTAAAGCCATTTGCACATAACAAAATACAGTCATACCTCGGGTTGAATGCACTTTGGGTTGAATGCGCTTCGGGTTGCGCTCCGCGGCAACCTGGAAGTAACGGAGTGCGTTACTTCCAGGTTTTGCCGCTTGTGCATGCACAGATGGTCAAAATGACGTCACACGCATGCGCGGAACCGGCAAAACGCGACATGTGCATGCACAGTCGTGCCGTCTCTAGTTACATTTGCTTCTAGATATGAATGGGGCTCCGGAACGGATCCCGTTCGTATCCAGAGATACCACTGTATGTAGGTTTTATTTTTTATTTTTTTATCTCATATTTTGGAAATGTACAGCCAGGTTGTTGTTTTCCTTTAATTTTTTTTTTGGGGGGGGGGCCAAGAGAGTGGGGCCCTTAGCTATACAGTGGTACCTCGGGTTAAGTACTTAATTCGTTCCGGAGGTCCGTTCTTAACCTGGAACTGTTCTTAACCTGAAGCACCACTTTAGCTAGTGGGGTCTCCTGCTGCCGCTGCGCCGCCAGAACACAATTTCTGTTCTCATCCTGAAGCAAAGTTCTTAACCCGAGGTACTATTTCTGGGTTAGTGGAGTCTGTAACCTGAAGCGTATGTAACCCGAGGTACCACTGTACCATGTTTAGCTTATACTTAAATCCGGCCCTGGTCCAATCCAACCGCCTGCAATGCAGGAATTTAATATATTTCTCCCCACGCCAATCCAAGGATTTCAGTTTGCTGAGATTCTGGAGCGACGGGCGAAAGCTGCAACTTCCAGCATCAGCAACCGCTTCCCCTCCCACCTAGAGGAGGAGGAGGAGGAGGAGGAGGAGGAGGAGGAGGAGGAGGAGGAAGGGAGGGGGTGGGTGAGGGGTGTGGCCATTCCAGCCTTGCGGTTGCCTGCCTGAGGGTCACGTGGTGGGCGCAGGCCGCCAATGGGGGCCATCTCCACCGGCTGGGGGCTTTTATAGCTGGCTCCTGGTTACGCACACACATCTCTTCCTTGAGAGCCTCAGAGAAGGAGGTTGTGTTAGCAGCCGTCCTCTCTCCCTCTTTTACAGGAAGTCTTCCCTCTGAGAGCCTGGGATGGAGAGAGACCCTTTTCATAAAGTCTGCTGAAGGCGCCCCATTCAAGCCGATCTGGAGCTATTTAAACTCTCAATAATAATTTTGCTTTTTCAAGATGGACTTAGGGTGGCGTCCAACTCTGCTTTAAAAAAAAAAACTTAGAGTAGACCCATTGAAAATGAAGGGGCCTATTCAGTGAGCCGTGGCCGTTGATGTCAATGGGTCTACTCTGAGGAAGATACCAGCCGTGGAGATTCCTGCAGAGCTCATCTGGTGTTCAATCGTGTCTCGCCCATTCTCAAAAATGCTAAGTCCCCCCCCCCCCCCAAAAAAAAAGGTAACGGAGAGTTTTCAAAGCATCATTGCCAAAATCCCATGCATTCACTTTCTGGGAGTAAGTCCCACTGCAAACGCTGGGGCTTCCTTCCGAGTAAATGCGCTTAAAGTTGCCAGCTCGTATGCCCTGCAGTTAAGCTGGAAACCAGCCCCTGCTGAACTTAGTGGCGCTTACGTCCGAGTAAACGCACTATGAGACCCGGGCTATAACGCTCCGGTTCCACTGATGCAATTACTTGCGAGGAAGCCCGTCCCCCCGCAGTCCCGAGTAAGCATGCATAGGTAGGAATACAGATGTCCAACTGCACACACCCTGTGCACGCTTACCTCGTAGTAAACCCCGTCGGATCCGGCGAGACTTACTCCCGAGTGAAAGCGCACAGCCTCGGGTCGTTTTAAGCGCAATGCGTCCCGCAAAAAGTCCATGCACGGTGCGCGGCGGCGAATAACTTCCCTCGGGTTCAGTTTCTGAAGCCACACTAGCAATTTTTTCTTGTAATGTTGGGCTGCCGGAAAAGGACTGTAACGCACTCCTTGGCACGACTCTGCAATCTCTAAGCACGCTTACATGAGCGCGGGGCTTACTCCCGCGTAAACCTGCACGGGATCGGGACCGTCCCCTCCCCTGCCGTCCCTTCCCCTCCCCAACACCGGGGCTTCCCTCGGCCTGCGTTGGAGAAATCGATTTGGGTCTGGCGGATTTTACGCATCCCGCTGAATAGAATTTGACAAGCGCTGTTGCTCGAGGGAGCGGACGAAGCCGGTCAGTTCCAACAGAGGGGAGCAGAAGGGGCGTGGAGAGAGAGAGAGAGACACTTGAATTGAATGCCTGGGATCTTTCTCCGCAGGAAAAAAAGGAGCGCACGGCGGCCTCTGAAGAGTTTCTGGCGACCTCCGGAGCTTTTCCTTGGGCAAAGATGCGCCCTGGCTGGCGCGGACGCCGTGCGCTTTTGCTCGCCGCCGCCTAATGGAAACGGGCTCTCGGCTTTCCGCAAAAAAGAGAGAAATGCACACCTCCCCTTCTCTGTGGATGTGGAAGTAAACAGACTGTCAGCGTGTTCATTTCGAGAAAGGAGGCTGCAAGTCGATCCAGCGGCCAACAGCAGCAGCAGCGGCAGGCGAGGCGAGGAGCGAGCAGGAACGCGAGAGCCACCACTTTTTCTATCTCTCTCTCCACGTTAACAGCCTTTTTCCGCCTCGTCGCCGATTGCGCTGCTGAGCGACGCCGGAGGAACCGGTTCGGAGTTCTTGCAGGTCTGTGGATCGCGGGGCAGAGAGAAGGTCTGGAGGGATTTCTGCCCCCCTTCTTTTCTACTGCCCACCCCCGCCAGAAAAAGGAAAGGGGGAAAAAGCTGCAAGACCGCCAGGCGCCTTTTAAAAGGAAACCCTTCAGCCTGCTCCACGTTTCCACGCTTCATTCAATCGGCGGCGGGGGTCCCCCCCCTTTTTTTTTTTTTAATTTTGGAAGCTCTGCAAAGTAAAGAGAGGAGATGGAGAAGGAGAAGGCACGAAGGTATTTATGATTAAGAGACTCGGGAGCCAGGCGAGGCGCATCGGAGCTGTTCCTCCACAAAGCGACCCGGGCTTGTTTGCTTTTGGAAACAGCACGTAATTCTGAACTGGGAGCGGGAAAAGCAAAAGATTTCAGGCTCCCTTACGGAAACCGAGCTTACTTTTTGTGCTTGCTTTCTGCAAAAACTCCAGAAAAGATTTCCCC